>NW_028258145.1:27875432-28481235 GCF_053883595.1 Heterocephalus glaber | reverse complement strand
CTAGTCTTCACTAAAAGAACTGAGTAGAGATTCTAGAGGTAAAATTCTCATTAGAACGGGCTTCTAAGAGTTTTAAACTCTCATCTATTCCACATTCACCCTTCAGCAATTTGTTGAAGTTACTTTGTAAGTATTTCTACCAGCTACTGGCTGGTTCTACTGGCTTCAGCAGCTTCTGCTTCAAATAAGCTGATCTGTATTCTTTATATTTACTTGTATCTCTGATTACAGGTGGTATTTTGCCCCATAGCCTTAATTCTTTGGTGTGTCTAAGAAAAGTTATTGATTTTTCAGCTTGTTGAGCTTTTTATTTGTTGTAAGGGTGGAAATGATGACTTTGAAGCTCTTTATGTGTCAAAGTGGAAATTCAAAATAATTTTTTAAAAATAATACTCTAAGGGCTCTGTAGCTCAGGGGTTAGAGCACTGGTCTCGTAAAAATAATACTCTATCTTTTGTAAATTTCTGGTATTTTAGCTTTAGGATGAACGTCTTTTGTTTGTTTTAAAACGGTTGGTTTATTCTACTATGGTATCAGAATGACTGGCCTTTTTTCTTCTTCTCTTCCCTCCCAAGTATGGTGTGACTTCCTTTTGTGCATGTGTGTATGTGCGTGCATGTGTGTGCTGGTGATTGAACTTGAGGCCTTATGCATGCTAAGCAGCCACTCTGCCACTGAGTTACACTGTCAGCCCCTACACTACATCAGCAAGCTATAATTATAGCTAAGTTATAGACACCAGCATTAAGTAGTTCTATTCCAAGGGCTTAACATACTTGGGTCTTCCAATGTTAGGTTCCTATTCTCCACCCTTGGGGCCAGGAATGAAAATGAGAAGCAGCAGATACATCAGAAAGGTCTCTACACAATAGACAACTGCTGTGGCTTATTCTTTACTTGCTCTGTGGCCACAGGCATCCTACCTCTCTCAGACTCTGTGTTCTCATCTATAAAATGGGAATAAAAATCTTTATTGGCTTGGCAAGGTTTTTGAGATGATAGAATGGACACATGTTTAGGAACATGATTATGAAAATTATGATCACAAGGTCATATATATATATATATATATATATATAGTATATACTTTTTTTTTTGGTACCAGGGATCGAACTCGGGTCCTTGCACCTGTGCAGCAGGCGGTGAAACCACTAAGCTAAATCCCCAGCCCTGGTATATACTTACTAAAGAACACAAGGGTGGGGGATTTAGCTCAGTGGTGCTGCACCTGTCTCACAAATGCAAGGTCCTGAGTTGAATCCCTGCTACCAAGGGAAAAAAAGAGCACAAGGAAATATTTTACTTTCTGTTTCAGATCTAACTTTCCTGGCTCCTATTATAATCATCAGGGCATGACTATTTAGCTGAACTGTGAGGGGAGGCTTGTCCTCGCCCATGTACAAATTCTCCTTTAGCTCTGCCAGATCTCTTCTCTCACTGTGAGCATTTTGTACAGTTTGGCTCAGAACACATGCAAAACTCTCCCATGAACTTCTCACTGCATTGCCATTGATTCAGCAGCAGCTGCAGCTTAGCCCTGCAGCTCAACAAGCTCGACAAGCATCCAGCTAGAGAGCAAGGTACTTGCCTACAAGTGATGGGGTAGAAAGCCATCTGGTTGCCTCTTGTCAAATCTTGTGCCTGCTGCTTTGTAGAGTATGGAAGCTCCCAACATATGATGGTGTTACACGTAGATAAACCCAATGTAAATTGAAAATATCCTAAGTTGAAAATGTATTCCACCACCTGCCTCACAAGGTTCCGAGTTTGATCCCCAGTACAAAAAAAAAAACAATGAAAATGTATTTAACACTGAATCTTCTGAACATTCTACCTAGAGAGCATCAGTGATTACCTGGCAGACAGGAAGCTGCAACTCTGTCGCTGCCCAGCATCACCAGAGGATATTTTACAATGTATTGCTAGATCAGGAAAGATCAAAATTGAAACTGATAGGGAAAAGTTTTAGATAACTTAGTAGATTGAATATTAAGGTAGTTGTAGAAGTAAAATAAGTAATGTGTTCCTTTAGGATTTGCTTTTTCTGTAACTCTTGTTGTTTAAGGTGATAGTAATCTGACTCTTTAACCAGTAACTTCATTAACCTAACAAAGTTGCAATGGCTGGGTGGATTTCCAATATATATGTGCCTATCTTGTGTCTGTGACTTGTAAATAGGAACTGGAATTGTATTTACACATCAAAGACCACTAGGGATGAGATAATGGGTAAAAAGTATATAAAAAGGGAAACGCTGAACAAAGGGGCACGAAGATACTAACCAGACCGGTTTCTGGCAGTCCTCACGACTCACAAGTAGAACTTTTTATTATTTTACCCAAATTCTGTGTCTCTGTGTATTTCTTTCCGAGATTTCTGGAATAAAACCATAGTTTCTGCTGAATGCCTCTGCTTTTGCACCATCATAAAAAAAGCCAGGGGCCATCTGTATAGGAGACTTGGGAGTCTCTGAGTCACTATTTGGAGCAAAAAACCCCTCCCTCATTGCCTTCTTGCACTGGTTCTGAGCTGCCATTTTCACAATGTAGAATGTGTTGATATTTGGTACGAATCATGGTTTGTAGATCTGGTAAACTTGGGTGAGGAAAGTCATGCCCTAATCTACACAGGCACAAATGCCTATTTCCTGCTCTCTGCCCAATCCTGTGGTCCTTTTATTATAGACAGGCAAGTTAGGGAGAAGATAGCAGGAAGCTAAAGAGGCACTGGGCCCAAAGTAGAAACAGAATGACCACACCTTCCTTGGTCAGTTAAGCAGGAGCCTGAAGTCAAGGGTTAATAAGAACCAGATGAACAATTCAGTCCAGGGATATAACAAGTGCAGTAACAAGCAAGGGGATGGATGACCACTATGACAACTTCTGCTCCTACCCACCTGGAAAATATTTTTTCCTTCTCACTTTGTTCTTCTAATAAACCACTTAAATAAGATAGAGGCTAATAGGTACCTACAGACATACGCTTGCTACATGCCTGAACTCCTCAGCCTATTTCTAATTTAAGTAAGCTTGTTTTAGTCCGATATGTTGACCTTCCTTTGACTTGGAGTGGTGTGAGCCCTGGTCATGTTTTGGTATAAAAACTCCAAGACAAAGAGTCCCCATGGCAACCCACTTTCAGGTCCCCTCCCAATTATTAGGAGCTATTTCTCTCTTCCTAATGAATATTTGTCCTATTTACCTCCTTTGTCCTCAACTTCACTCTTTGACTTTGTGAGACATGGACTCAGCCTATGCCATTATACTTTTTTTTTTGGTACCAGGGATCGAACTTGGGTCCTTGCGCTTGCACAGCAGGTGGTGAAACCACTGAGCTCAATCCCCAGCCCCCCTGCCATTATACTTTTAAAACATGGTGAAGGCTGGTCTGTAGCAAGTCATGGAAAGAGGCCAGCTCTAGTCTCCAGCTGGAAAAGCTATTATAAAAGCCAACACCTGGGCTGGGGATTTAGCTCAGTGGTTTCGTCGCCTGCTGCTCAAGGGCAAGGACCCGAGTTCGATCACTGGTACCAAAAAAAAAAACCAACACCCAAGAATTCTCAGACCCTCCTGGGATTTACATCAAGTTCTCAAAATGTCTTTACCTCCATCCAGACATCTCCTTCTGTACTTTGCGGAATCCAGCTTTCCTACACCAACCTTCTCTTTCACCTTCATGACTACAATGAAAAGATGAACACAGCTTCAAAATGTATGCAATGAAAAAGGGCAGGATTTCAAGGAAAAAATGATCAAATCTATACTTATAGTAGGAGACTTTAATACACATGAAAAAATAAAGCAAAAAAAGAATCTAAAATATATATGAAATATAACAATATACATATTTCTAACAAACAGAACATGTATCTTTTCAAGTATGAATGGTACATTTACAAAGAGCATACCTAGTATGGTACAAAAAGGCTTGGCAAATTTATTATACTTCTATAATATGTGCACATGTAACAATTAAGAATAAATCATTTTAATCATGGGTTTGGTAGGAAACCACAATGGAAATAATTAAGTATTTGAAACTCAATATTTACAGCCACTACATATTGAAATTTGTGAAATACTGCATATTTAGAATAAGAAAGAAGAAAAGGGTAGTTATGATTTTAATGGGTAGGTACTGTTTTCTTAAGTGAATTAATATAATTTTTTCTTTCCATTTTGATGCATGTGGTGCTGGGTGAAGCATATTTGTAATAAGATGGTAGATTTAATTTTTATATAGTTTAATTTTTTGTGATTAACAGAGTATTGAAAAGTGATTCTCTGCTAATTGTTAAATTTTCCTACTGGCCTGTCTGGTAGGTACTAGACATCCCTTTATCCTTTTCTTTCTTATGGGAAAAACAACTTTAAAAAAAGATCCAGGCAGGAAAGAACTGTGTTTCATTTTCCTTGCTGGTAAATTGATAGCTAAAATTTGTAACTATGTAATGTTTATCATGTAGTTTCATGTTATTATTTTCATCTTTCTCTACTGTGGATTGGACACTGTTTTCCACAAAATATATTCATTAAAATACATTAATTCAGTTGCTTCATTCAAAATTATAAGGAAGGAAGGAGGAGGAAGGAGGGAAATAAATGTGATAAACATTCAATTAAAGAGGCAGAAAATGAACAAGAAATAAAACTCTAAGAGAGTGAGACAATGTAAATATAAAAGATAAAAAGCAGGAAAAATGAAACAAAACAAGAGTAAAGATGGTTAACAAATCCAAAGGCAATTATTTGGAAAGATTAATTAAAAGGCAAACTATATACAAACTATATACAATTAATCAAGAAGATAGATGTGGTGACCCATGCCCATAATACCAGCAATCTGGAAGGCCAAAGAAGGAGAGTCACAAATTCAAGGCTACACTGGGTAATTTAGCGACATAGAGAGACTCTGTCTGAAAATAAAAAATGAAAAGGCTCGCATAAAGGCCCTAGGTTCACTCCTTAGTGCTGGGTGGAAGGGGGTGTTAATCAAGAAGAAAAGACTTTGGAAATGAAAAAGGGACTTAACTATAAATATAATGGTTTAAAAATTATACAAGAGGGCCGGGGATTTATCTCAATGGTTCCGCCACCTGCCTCCCAAGCGCAAGGACCTGAGTTTGATCCCCAGTATCAAAAAAAAAATTATAAAAGAATGACAGGGCCTGGGATTTAGTTCAGTGGTTTCGCTGCCTGCTGCGCAAGCGCAAGGACCTGAGTTCGATCCCTGGTACGAAAAGAAAAAGAATGACATGAAAAACTTTGTGCAAATAAATATTAAAACTTAAACAATAATTGGTACCATTATTATGTGCCAGGCACTATTTGAAGTAGTTTGCAGGTATGACTTAATTGAAATCTTCTCAATAATGCTTTGAGAGGGCCAGGGATGTAGCTCAGCAGTGGCACCTGAGTTGGATCCCCAGTCCTGGAAAAAGAACTGAGATAAATAATATTATTATTTTTGTTTGTTTGTTTATAGTGATAGGAATGGAGTTCACAGCCTCACAAATGCTAGTCAAGTGCTCTACCACTGAGCTACATCCCTTGCCTTATTATTCACATTTTAAAGAGGAAATTGAGGCACAGGAAGATTAATTACTGTCCAAGTGGAGAAGCAAAGATTCAAACCCAGATAATCTGTTTTTATAACTATAGCTCTGAGCCATAAGGTTAATAAAAAATGACATTTTAGTGTAAAAATAATAAAAATGTCAAAGTTAGTTTTAAAAGAAAAAAATTTTAGTAAAACACAAAGTTGAAGGAATATGTCAGGGACAACACAAACAAGAGATACGAAAAGAAGAGTAAGTCAAGACCAGAAAGTAAAAGGATCAACCCAGCAGACCCAAACACCATAAGTAATAGATGTTCCCAAAAGACAGATTGAAAAGCATAGGAAATTACCAAGGAAATAGAATAAGATCTCCAAGAACTGAAGGATTTGAATTTTCTTATTGTGAAGGTCTGTTTCTGACAGCTCAAGAAAAATGAATTTTTAAAAAATCTATTCCAACTCACATCATTAAGTGTTAAGACATCATGGATAAACAGATCTTAAAAGCTTCTGGAAGAAGAAAGTAAGTCACCTATGAAGAATAAGACAAAAGAATTGGCTCAGCTATAGGGGAAGCTACAAGACAGTGGAATCATGCCTGCAAAAGTGAGAAAAAATTATTCCCAACATAGAATTCCAGTCCTAACAGCACTTCAACCAAGTGTGAAAGTAGAGTAGGACATTTTCAGACATAAAATATCTCAAAACTTTACCATTTACGCAGTTTTTCTCAGGAAGGGATTGAAGGATGAACTCCAGCAAGATAAGGAAGCATTAAGAAAGGAATACAGGACTTGGAAAATGAAATTCACCACACAAGACTGACAAAGGCAAGTGCTCGGAAAAGAGCTATGCAGCACCCCAGAGACGGACGAGGGCCTCTTAGAGCAGGCTCTGGACATGATGTCTTCAAGAAAAAACCTATATATGAAAAACGATCTTGATGTGTGTGAGACGATATTGCAAATCTGTCAAGAATAAAGAGCTGGGCCAGGGATTTAGCTCAGTGGTTCCGCCGCCTGCCTTGCAAGCACAAGGTCCCGAGATCAATCCCTGGTACCCCCCCTAAAAAGAATAAAGAGCCATAGCGGGACTGGGGTTTAGCTCAGGGGTAGACCACTTGCCTAACACACAATGAGGCCCTGGGTATAATTCCCAGCACCACCAAGCAAACAAAAACAAATAAATTGGAAGAATAAAGAGTCATGGAAAGGAAAAGTAAACATGGCACCACATACTAGACTATTTATAGTCATAATAAAGAAAAATAAATATTAATTTTACAAAAAAACCCCATTATCTTAGCATGGTTGGCATCCACCAATATGACTAGTATGGCTGAATTTAGTGGCTGGCATTTTTTGTTGTGGTCAGTGTCAACACTATATTGGTTGCTAAACATTTTGTATGTCATGGGCTGAGGATTTAGCTCAGTGGTACCGCCGCCTGCCTTGCAAGCACAAGGTCCCAAGTTTGATCCCGAGTACCAAAAAAACAAAACAAAACAAAATTATGTATGTCACCATTGGCTGTAACTATTCTGGATGGGGAAAAGGCAGGTAGAAGACTTCTGTGGAGGATGCTACAAGCTTCCTGCCTGATGCTCACCCTCCTTTGTGCTCTGACTTGATTCAGGACAGCACTGTAGCCAACTAAAACTAAGCATTTCCCCAGATACCCTTCTGCTATTTCTAGCTAAGGAGATCAGTGAAAGAATCTGGGGACAGAGTCCCTTCCTAGATAAAGCCTCTGTAGAAGACAGCCCCTTTCCTTTTTTTTCTTCTTCCTTCATAGGCATGGCTTACCTATTTAGCAAATAGAAATATGAGTTTGGGGCCAGGGATTTAGCTCAGTGGCCCCACCGCCTGCCTCGCAAGTGCAAGGTCCCAAGTTCAGTCCCCGGTACCAAAAAAAAGAAATGAGTTTGTCCACATGGATTTGAATTTTAGATAAACAGCAAATAATTTTGAATATAAGCTATGTCTCATACAATTTGAGGGACATATTAATACTAACAAAATATATTCAGTGATATGTGAAATTTTAATTTAACTGTATAAACTATATTTTATCTAGTAACCCTATCCCTGGAGCATAGATGTGATGCCTGGAAGTGTAACAGCTATCTTATTTCACAAGGTTGAAGATCACATGCTATCTATAGATACAAGGGGCAGAAAGAGCTTAAATCCTTAATATGTTCATGCTAATAGTGCTAGGTGGCCTATACTTGAGCATCTTCTTATGGAGAATAATGAAACCACTTACTTGTTTAAACTATTATGATTAACTTTAGTTATTCAACCACACTTGAGTCATATAACAAAGAACTCTGGGAAAGCACATTTTAATAGTGCAAATAAGACTGTTCTGTTAGTAAGGGGAAAAGGGAATGGGCTATGGTGGTCATCTAGAAGTATTTACTACATGGTCCAACATTCATTCCCTCCTTTTCATGCCTGTGTACAGAACCCCATTTTGTTCAAGTAGAAACATAAGCCCTTGATTACTGCAAGTTACCACCCCCAACCCTAGGTATGAATTGTGATCTGTATAAACCATTCATGGAAATCTGATTGCCCTTAGCCAGTCAGTGATCTTAGGAGTTGTCATGTGACCCTGTTTTAGCCAATGAGATTTAAATGGAAGTCCATTAGGTAGATCTTTTAGAAAACCTTATTAAGCAATTTATAAAAAGTTATAAACAAAATACTATTGTATATAAAACTTTAAAACACTATCAATATTTCTTATTGCTACATTTATAAGTAATTAAAAGCATAAAGTAATACAGAGGAATTATACACACTAATTTCAGGTTATTTCTGGAAAGGGATAGGATTTAATGGTGATGTCTTGGCTATAATCTTTGATACTTTGCACAGATAGCTAAACTATAATTATATCATCATCATCATCATCATCATCAGAAGGGTACAGGTAAACAACAGAAAAATCTAAAAGAATTTCTAGTGGTTATTTTTGGGAAGTGGAACTATAGGGTGTGGAGGAAGCCAGGATAGTGTTCCATTGCTTTTTATCATACTCCTACATGATGTTTAAATTATAGTTATATGTTACATTTATTTTAAACACTTGAAGTCACATAACTTAATGACATGTGTTTCCACTTTATATGATAATTATAAACCTGAAAATTCAAAGTTAAATCTATTTGTTCCAAGAAAAATATGTTTTAAAAACATAGCAGAACTATAAAATGAAGAACTCCATAGAATGGTGGTCTTCAATCTTAAGTGTGCATCAAGTTACTTGAGGGCTTATTAAAATGAAGATTACTGGGACTAGGGGTGTAGCTCGGTGGTAGAGCACTTGCCTAGCAAATAGTCTTCAGCACCTCAAAAAAAGAAAAAGATTGCTGCCACACTCCAGTTTTGGACTCAGTAGATCTGGGGTGGGGCCTTGAAATTTACATTTCCTAGTTGATACAGTGGCTGCTGATCCAGGAACTGTACTTACAAACTCCTGGGTTTAAATTTAATTCTATTTAATTTAATTTGTTAAAATTTATTTTTGTGGTATACAGATTGATCCTAGGACCTGCACAGTGAGGCTCCTCCTCCCCTTTTTTAAATTTTTAATTTTGAAGACAGGGTCTTGCTAAGTTGCTGAATTGCCCAGGCTGGGCTCAAACTTTCAGTCCTCCTGCCTTGGCTTCCCAGAGGCTAAAACTATCACCTGGCTAAAACTGTTGTGTTAAGGAAATAACTCCCAATTTATATTTTCTGTTCAATTGGGTCAGTTGGTGGTTTTTTGAAAGTTGATCTCTTCCTCCCCCAGCATACTATGAAGAATACAGAAAAGCTGAGTAACAGATACCCTTTCCCATATAGAAGCACCTCCAAATGGTTTAGTAGCCCTGACTCCACTTCTGTCCTCCAAACCCAAGCAGGAAAGTCCAACCAAGCACTCCCCATCCCCAGCCACAAAGATCCTATGTCCAAAGCTGGGCCAGTCAGAATTCTCCTCAGGACATTTCTGCTGGATCTGTCCCAAAACACTGTTCACTCTGGCATTGCTAAGTTGCTAAGCTTGGGAGTTGTTATTGTGCCTGTCACGTGAAGAGAAGAATTCAAGAAGAGAAATAGCATACTGATCACACAGAGACTCCCTGAGTCAGGTAATTCTAAACTGGCCTTCTCAATTGCATTGAGCTGTTAAATTTACTTTTTCTCAAATTTGAGTTGACTCTCTAATGTTTGCAATCAAGGGTCCCTGACTTATACAGATGAAATTGTTTCCAGCATGTCTTAAAAATGTTATTTCGTGTTAGGAGTACTACGGATTCTCAATTTAGAAAACAAACAAAAGGGAATACAAAATGATAATACAGACACAAATACAGATGAGAACTTCACAAAACTTTGGAAGTACAGACATAATATAGCTAATATTCAGGTAGATGCATTCATCCCATTGCCCCCACACAGCCCACCTCCTCTGAGCTTGCCCCTACCTTCTCACACCTGGAGGGAAGCTCCCTCCAGGAATATGCTGAAGGGGGAGAAGAACTCAAGCTCCTCTTTGAAGAAGGCCATCTGTTTGAAACTGAGTGCTGGGCACGTGGAAAGTGTTTGCATTAGCTACCTCTCTGCTCAGCAGCTGCACTGCCTACCAAAAACTCCTTGTCCTGGGGCTGGGGATTTAGCTCAGTGGTTCCGCTGCCTACCTCTCAAGCAGAAGGACTGAGTTTGATCCCCAGCATTAAAAAAAAAAAAATTCCCTGTCCTAACTTATGAAACAGAGTTTCTATATCTAGCATTTCATATAATGTATACTAATTGAATATTGGATATTTTGCTTTCATAATCTCATTTAGCCTTCACTATAATTCAGTGAGGGGCATAATTTCCACCCTCATTTACAGATAAGGAAATGGAGACAAAAAGAATTAAGTAGTTTGCCCTGGGCTACAGAACCAGCTATGGTAGAGCCAGGTTTCAAACTGGATATTTTCTGATTCCCAAACTCAAGAAAATAAGAAAGGGCGGGAACGAAGGACAGGAAAGAAAGGAGACAAGGAGGAAGAGAAAAGAAAGAGAAGTAAAGATGGGAGACATAGAGAAGTCTGGTATAGATTTTTCACAACCATCCAATTCTGGGTTTCAGACATTCCTGAGGTCTGGCTGAATTTCTGCACACAAGATCTCTCAATGGCCTTATAATAAACCCCTCTTTTCTCTTCACCTAGCTTCAGTTGACTTGAGTTACTTGCATCCAAGAAGGACTAGCTAGTATAATCATCCACTACAATATGTTGGCAAAGCAATCAGGTCAATAGTCCCTGGCACATAGCAAATGAAGAATTTGCAAAGGCAGCTTTTTCTACCACTAGACCCTCTACTGCCCAACTAACTCACCATTATTCTCCCATCCATCTTTAGATCATAGGTTGCCTTGGTCTTGAGCATGGCTCTATGGTAAAGCATCAGACAAAATCCTCTTCTGTCCTGAGTCATTCAAAGGCTCCTTCCATTTCACTGACATTACCACCAACCTGAAGTCCCATTTGGGATCCATGAGAATAAAAAATCTTACTGACAAAATTAACACTTAAAGCCATGAAGGCTAAGGACCAGAGTGCCTTCCTGGCAAACAGACTCAGGGCTTCCTGCCCAAGCATACTTCATGTTCAATACAGCAGGAAGGTACTGATACAGCCAACTTTAAAGGGACATGGCACACTTTAGGCATCAAAACCTTGGTGATGAAATCATTTGTCAGTTAAGCACTCATTCCCTCCCCCAAGGACACATCGGTTTAACCCATCAAGTCCTTATTGAGTATTGACCTTATTCCAGATATTTGCACTAGATGCTGGAAGCAAATAGAATAAAATAGTTTAGTTATTAGAGAAGAAAGGCAAATATGGTAATAAATCATCAAGATTAAACACCCATGTCTCTGGAAGAAAACTAAAAAATAGAAGTCTCATTTATGCGTCAGATCTTTGGGAACTTTTCCTTTCCCCCTCTCTTGGACCATTTGACCTTTATATTTAAGAGCTCTAAACCAGCTAACATGGTGTTTGGGGAGCCCCTCTAATAGTCCAAAGTATTTCAGAAAAAGGGCTTCCCCAAAGGCTTACCTGGGATTATTTCATGAACTGAATTGACAAGAATGATATGGAATCATGCTGGGGTTTAGGAAGCTAAGCTAAAAAGCAGGGAATGGCCACTTTCAATTGGTAGCTTGTTCATCACCTCAAGGCCTGCAGAGCAAGCACCCATACATGCTCCAGGAAAGAAAAAACAAAACAAGCAAACAAGACATACCTAAAGAAACTAGGAGTAGCAATACATGGTACCATATCCAAAACCTAGAAATAAAAATATGTAAAAAAAGAAGAGGTTCACTATCACTCTGTTTCTAGCCCAAGGTATCATATTAACAGATATAATCGATTTCCCATGTTCTTTGGGAAAGGGGCAAGACTCAGGCTTTTCACATACTTTGCCAATATTTCAGCCAGTCTCTCAAATTTGGCAAAGAACAGAAATTTACATGCTTAGAAGAGAAAGATCCTCAGTTCTATCAGATGAGAACAAGATAGAAATAATCAGCAGGGTGTCAAAGAATGCAAGTCTCCTGTAATCTCTGTTACTTTGGAGTGAGGATCTACGCCCAAAACTAGTGAACTCAAGACACCAGGGTGACAAATACAGTATAATTTTTAAGGGAAAGGCAAACATCCAATGCTCATTTGGAGGATTTATCCCGCTTTCCTGGTATTCTCCTCAGTATGTGTGAAGCTCACTCAAATACTCTTCATACTAGAAATCACATTTTCTCTTGCCTGCATAGTTTTCTCTACTCTTTCTGAAGCTTCAAGTTGCAAACTTACCTTCCTATTCTTAGTGCTGGAAATCCCGGGAAGGTAAGAACCACTTGTTATGTTCCTGTTGGGTAGCAGGAAGGTCTGTCTGTGGCTTCCAGGCCGAGCAGTATTTGGGGCACTGGAGATTGACTCCTGGGGCTCAGTTGTGGCCAGCCATGTGACTAGGGTGGGGGAAGGGACACTCCTGCAGAGTCAGGGGCAAATGCCTAGTCGGCTGATACATCAGAGTAGAGAGTGGTCTGAATAGAGCTGGCCACAATCATAGGCAGATGACTTGGCTCTAAATTTCTTCTTGGATTTTAACTTGGTGATCTTTTTGTCACAGTGGTATATTCCAGCCTTGATTTTGAAATGCTGCTTTATCTCATTGCATGGTTTCTATCCCAGACTTTTTTTTTTCAGGGATTGAGGGTGAATTCTTAGAACATTAAAGCTCAAAGAAAACTTGGAGATGATCTACCTCTATTCCAAGATTGCCTATTTTATGTTGGGGAAAACTAAGATCAAGAGAGGGCAACAGCATTTCCAAGAACCTATTGTGACATACTGGACTGACCCAGTTTGCTCAAAATTGCAACTCATTTGAATGTTTTTAGCTCTAGGTGGTTGAGATTTAAAGACTGCTGAGATGCCAGCAGTGAATCCTACCACATCGCAGGTACCTAAACATCCAGTTGTCAGACTAAGGCATGGCTTTGATATTGTGGCAGTCAGCACTCTGGTCAGCGTATTTGTACAAATATGTGTACTTATGCTTAGGTATCACTATCCCAATCTTCACAAAATACCCAAGTTAATCTTTTTGGAGGGTTCAAATGACACCAAAAATTGGACACACCTTTGATCTCAAAGTCCTTGAAAGCTTGTCCTGACTAGAGCCATGTGGGTAGCTGTGTAGTTTCTACCTGCCTTTTCACCCAAAGAAGGAGGCTGCTGGCTGCCTGCTAACAAAAGGGGAGGTGGGAGGAAATGATAGATCCATAGGGGTTGATTGTAGAAGAAGAGAGGAGGGATGTGTGGGCCTTTTCTGGGACATGCAATTTCAAGGAGGAGGAAACCCAGTAGAATCTGGTTCATGGCACAGGCCTATTGTACTCAATCAAATTCTCCAAGTACATGAGCTACTCATCTCCTCCTAGGAAGTATGAGTGAGGAAGTGGACAGGAAAGATTATAGAAGAGAGAGGATGATAGTAGAGGAACAGTCAGGTGTAGATGGAGGTGTGAAATCAGATGGTGTGAGGTAAAGATGGAGGTGTGGGTGTGGATAGAAGTGTGAGGTGCAGACAGAGGTTAAGGTATAGACGGACAGATGAAATAAGGATGGAGGTGGAGGTATGGATGGATGTGTGAATTCAGATGGGGGTTTGAGGTGTAGATGGAGGTATGGATGGATGGCAGTGTAGATGGAGATGAGAGGTGTAGATAGAGGTTCAAGGTACAGATGGAAGTGTCAGGTGTAGACAGAAGTGTCTGGTGTAGATGGAGTTGGAGGAATAAATTGAGACGATGAAGGCAGTGGGGGTGATGGAGGAAGCGGTGAGAAGTCTTCCAAAATCACAAAAGGATGTTGTTACTACCCTGCTATTTACCCTGTATAAATGTGACTTGCTGTGAATACAACATAAATGGTAAAATTTTGTCTTTAGGAAACTGGGGAACATTATTCTGTTCCCAGAGCTCTGTGGCCTTCATGAAATCACTTCACCTCTCTGGGTCACAGTGTTCTTTATAGTAGAATTTGCACTAATTAATTGGTGGTTGTTAGGGGGTAACCTCCTTTTACCTTGCCCTATAAAGTAGTGCTTCTGTCTCTTCTGAAGTGTTAAGAAAAAAAAGACTTGTCTACCTCCTCACTTATCTTCTCTAGGAGAGGATAAGCAGCCTATGTACTTAGAAAACCTGACAGAATACAACAGGCCTGTACCATGACCCAGATTCTTCTGGGTTCCTTCTCGTGATCATGCCCCAGAGAAAGCCTGCACATACCTCCTCTCTTCCTCTTTCCACATTAAACTTCCCAGGATAGATTCTTGGCTTTCAGGTTAGGGGATCTTTCAGCTCTGGGTCGAAACAGTTGATTCTGGGACAATATTAGGAGAACTGACTATATATTCTAAACAGCACTCTCCAATTGGCTCTGTCATACATATATTTTCTTTAATTTTTAGCTGGTTGGCTTCTGTATTTTATTTCTCGTTTGCTTCCAAGCACAGAGACGTCCAGTACTAATGAATGAATGAGAGCCTGCATGGATAGATTGGACTAAATGATCTCTAAGTTTCCTCCAAGCTATAGTATCTTATAATTCTACAAGTCTACATGGAATTGTCTCTAAACCACAAAGACATATATTAATGAAGCTGGGTCAGCTCTTGGGGCTTTGGGTCCCTTCTTTCCTGCTTTTTGACCCAATGAAGGCCTCTAACCTCTAATCTTCAAACATTTTCCTCTTTTCCCCGTATACCAGCCCCTCTTTCTGGTTTGGATCTCATGATGAATCCCTTTCTCTCTTCCTTCACTGATATTTATAACCTTTTATTTCTGCCCTGCCAATATCTTGGTCTAAACCTCATCCCATCTATTACCTTTCTCCTCCTGTGCTAAGCTGCCTTTCATTTCTGGAGAAAGCGAGTCTTCAGTATAAGAGAGCACAGGAATGCAGCCAATACACAGAGTTGCAGAGGAGGGGGGTGTGTGTGTGTGTGTGTGTGTGTGTGTGTGTGTGTGTTGGCGAGAGGATAGGGTAGGGAGGGAGAGAGAAGTCTAGTCCCATGATGCCTGTGACCAACTCAATTCCTGCCCTTCCTTGTGGTTTAGCCTTGTGAGCCGAAAAACTGAGAAGACCAGGCATGGTGGAGCATGCCTGTAATCCCAGCACTTTAGGAGGCTGAGGCATGAGAACTGCAAGTTAGAGCCCGGCCTGGGCAACTTAGTGTGATCCTGTTTCAAAAGAAAAAAAATTAAAAACAGTTGCAAGAAGATCTGGCCATCCCTTTTCTCTCATCTCTCTGTCCTCTGGCCTTTTTCCATTTTAGTGCCAAAGGAGGATGGTTCATTAACTGGCTTTGGCGAGGAGTAAATGCTTTGGGGCGCTTTTGATCCTTCCTCACCAGCAGAGAGGGGTAACAGCTGAGATTCATGTATTGATGTGGGGGAAAGGAAAGGATCAGCTGCAGTGGTCCTCTGCCAAGGTGATTTTTCCTTCTGGGGACATTTGACGGTATCTGGAAACATCTTTGTTTCCTACGTTGCTCCTTCCTCCTGGAGGGAGAGTACTGCTGGCCTGTAGAGGCCAACAATGCCACTAACACTCTGCAATGCACAGAAAAGCCCCCACAACATAGAGTTATCTGGTCCTAACTGTCAAAAGTGCTATGGTCGGGCCAGGGATTTAACTCAGTGGTTTCACTGCCTGCTACGCAAGTGCAAAGACCCAAGTTCGATCCCTGGTACCAAAAAAAAAAGTGCTATGGTCAAGAAATCCTGGATTCGAGCATTCAGGTTTCTATCCAGTGATGGTGAATCTTTTAGAGACTGAGTGCCCAAATCTCATTTATTTATTGCAAAATGCCAATACTACAATTAAACCTGAATACAGAGGTTTTAGTTTAGAAAAAACAACTGTTATCCAATGCTCGGCTGCTGGGAAGACTTAGCTCACATGTCGACAGAGAGGCCTCTGTGTGCCACCCTGTGGCATGTGTGCCATAGGTTTGTCACCACAGCTATAGTCCTAGGCTCTACCCCAACAGGCAAAGTAGCACTCAACATGGCCCCACTTTACTCACCAGGGCTCTACCAGAAAGGGGTGCCAAAGATGTCTAGAAATTTGTAGCATTTGACTTCTGGGCCTCCAGTTACTTTGGAGACTTGGCTGGCTGTCTATCTCTTGGCTATCTGCCATCTGAGTCCCACCTGGGTTTAATATCTGGCAGGGTTTAGGCAGGTTTGACAAGGACCCAGACTCAGGGCAAGTTCCTCAAAGACAGAAGAGGCTTTCTACCCAGGAGAGGTCTGCAGGCTTGGGCCCTTGTTAGTGGGACTAAGGAGTCATCTTGGGGCCCTAGCAGGCTTTTCTAGATCCTTTACCTATGAGACATTCCCCTCGAGCTGGGAAAGATTCACTTCAGTATGCACAATGTTGACTTCAAGATTGTTTGTACCAAGCTTTGGTTGGTGGTACAATAATTGGCTGCCCCAGATTCTTGTCAGCTTTAGCTGCTTTTGAACGGAATCCAGGGTTGAGCAGGGAACATACCATGATGGTGTCAGAACTTCACAGGAAGGCAAAAAAAGATGAGAAATCTTAAAGATGAGAAAATTTAAGAGGCCACACCCAGGTTATACTGTGGATAAGTGTTCTCCCTTCTTTGTCTCTATTTCTCCCTAATTTCTGCTGTGACCTATGGCCTCAGCTCACTCTGCACCAATCATATGGCATGTCTTGCTATTCTTCTGACACTCCAAGCTGATTCCCACCTCAGGACCTTTGAACTTACTGTTTTCCCAATCTCTAGCATGACTTGTTCCCTCCTGTCTTCTTGCTCCCTCCCAGGAAACATGAGGCTAGACTTTTTTTCCCTTCCCTCCTTGTCCTCTGTTCAACACACACACACACCCCTCTGCCACTCTATGTATTGGCTATATTGTAGTGTTCTCTCATACTGATTCATGCATTGGGTCAAATGCCACCCATTCAAGAATACCTTCCCTGACCAGCCCACCTGAAGTGTTCTGCTCTGTCCTTAAATCTGTTTTGTGTATAAAGCATTTCTATCCAAAATCACATTACACATTCATTTGTTTATTACTGTCTGTTCCATGGCAAGGACTTTGTTCACTGGTGTGTGTTTCTGACACCCAAAATAGAGCCTGCTTCATAAATGGTTGGGTTCAAATGTTAGTTTTGTAACCTGTGGAATCTTGGACAAATTACTTTTTGTGTGATTTGGCTCAAGTTTTGTTTGTTTTTCTTTTTGTTTTGTTTTGCTTTGCTTCAATTTACTCAACTGAAAAAAATGGGAGTAATAATCACATCTACTTCCATCTAAATCAATGTACATAAACTCAGGTCAGTTTCTGGCCCACTGGGAATAACAAATAGTATTAACTGGTAACACTACTGTAATTATCACACTCCAAGAAAACCAGCAACATGTCTATTCTGAGGAGAAGGGGATGGGTGAGTAGATCTTAGCAGCTTGCAGGAGTAGAGAAGTCTTTATTGCTTGTCTGGAAACAAATATCCCTTGTACTTCCGCACCAAGGTTCTGCTCTCTCCCTCCGTCTGCTTTCTGCTGCCTCCTAGAGGTCGTCAAAGAAGGCAGGCAGAGAACCAACTGTGACAGGGACTCCACAGAGAAAAATGAAGCTTACAGGGATTTAGCTCAGTGGTTCTGCCGCCTGCCTACCAAGCGCAAGGTCCTGTGTTCGATCTCCGGTACCAAAAAAGAAAAGAAAAGAAAAATGAAGCTTTGCTGGACAATAGTCCTTCTACTTAAGAAAGTCAGACCCTCAAAGTGGCAAGTGTGGTCCTTGGAAAATCTGTCACTGGAACCACTGTTCGGCAGACCCTACTGGAAATCATGAAGGCCACAGAGGAGCTGCTAGTTCCTGGAAACTCATTTCTCAGATGTGCCCTCAGATGGACCCAGACCAGGGCAGGGAGATAGGGCTGGCCCCTCTCCTCTCTTCCTCCAGGCTGTACTTTCTGAGCTAGGGGACGGTGTTCTGGTCACATCGCCCAATCTATGCCACCCTGGAAAGCTGCTCCTCACTTCCTGTCAGAGCATATGTCACCTTGTGGGACAAGTGATCTTCATGTTGTCAGCCCAAAGTGGGAGGACTATGGAAAGCCACCTCTCTGGAGGCATCTGGGTGTGTGTGGGGGGGGGTCATTAATGAGAATCTGGGGACACTAACACTGATTAAAAGGTATCATGGGGGAAAAGATTTCATTTTCAATAGTGACAAATTATGCAAAAAACATCTAGAAGTAAATTTACCTAGAAATGCATGTCTTACATGAGTTTATATGATAAAATTTTGCTGAGGAACACATAATGAAGTACCATATTCCTGAGTGGGAAACCTGTGTTAAATATTTAGAGATTTTTTTTCAAGGTTTCTATTTTTTTAATCTAGATTTTAATGTGCCAATTTTGTGTAAAATCTATGCATATTTACTATATCCATACAAGCATAAATTAAGGCATTGCATACATACTTAATTTTATAATTTATCACAGAAAAAATTTCGTGTACCTTTCAAATACAATTCCAGTGGCATTTTAGATGAAAGTAAACAGAAGGATCATGGCTAAAGTATTAGGGTTTTTTTGAGGGGGGTTGTTTTTGGTTTTTTAGTTTTTTGAGACAAAGTCTTGCTATGTAATTCAGGCTGGTCTTGAACTCACTATGTAGGCCAGGCTGGCCTCAAACTCACAAAAGTTCTTCTGCCTCAGCCTCCTGAGACTGGGATTACAGACATGCACCACCATGCCCAGCTAAAGTATTAATTTAGAACTTACTGAACTTTTACTCTATGCTAGACTCTTGGCTGAGAAATTTACAGATTTTAACTCAGATATCTTCACAGCAACCCAATAAGGCCATTATTAATACTCAGGAAGGACAGAGTTGAGCAGTAGTTAAGAACAGGAGATTACATGACTTTGGCCAAGTTACTTATAAGTGTGCAGTGTGATTCTTATCTGTAAAATGGGAATAATAATAATAGCTATCTCATAGATTTACATCCAAGATTAAATACATAAAACATTTAAAAGAGTGCTTGGCAAGTGTAAGTACTTAATTGATAGAGACTATTATTACTGTCACCAGCAGATGAAGAGACTAAAGCTTAGAGAGGATAAAGTAACTTGCCCAAATTCACATAGCTGCTAAATGGCTGAACTGGCCCAGAGGATGGTGGTGCGGAGGCTTGCCTACATGATCTAAGATATTATACAATCATAACAGTTAATACAAAGGAGCACACTTATAATGAGACATTTATACATGCCTTGCAAAATAATTTTCTGAAATATTATCAAATATCTCCCCCAGCCTGAAAATTCTTTTGCTTTTATCCCATTCAAATAGCCAGGCCATTCACACTCATTGCCTCTTGGAGGCTGTGTGAAAATAAGACGAGGTAAAAGAGCCTCTTAGGGAAATAGGAAAGATCCCTGATCTAGACCTAAAAAATGAGAGAAAATCGAGGCCATCCCCTACCCACCCCCTCAGCCAGCAAGTTCCCTAGTACAAGAGTTGGAGGGAGTCTGAGAGTCATTGATGATGGTGGGTTCTGTAGTCCAAGTTCTTGACCCCTGCTCTCTGGCCTGAGCCCCAGAGAGAAGGCAGAATCCCTCATGGATCTGTAGGTCTGAAAGTAGAGAGAATCTGTGTCTTATTTCCAAGGGAGGAAAAAAACCAAAAACTCTGGCTTCTGGGGGTATACAGGATGAGAGGGCCCCAGGCAAGATTGCTAAGGCAGCATAAAGAGGAGAGAGACTTGGGTCTCCACCATTACTTGCAGGCAAACAGCCAAGGACAAGATGGGATGAGGACAGATGGCACTAAGAGTAGGGGCCTTTTCTCTAAGGGTCTAGAACCCTGCAGTCCACTCTACCTCAGCCCCCAAAATGAAAACTGCAAAGGAAACTCAGAACCAATTCTTTTTAAGAATGGAAGGTGGGGAGTTTTAGAAATAAACTAATGTTTCTGCATACTGAAGTTTAGGGTCTAAAACTGGTTTTCTAAAGGATAGTTTAGGGTTTTTTTTAAGACAGTGTTGGGGAAATGCGCTATTTTTAAAAAATCAATTTAGAAGAGAAGTTTGGGCAGTGGATGAAGGTAGCAATTTAATCATGGTTGGGCTCAGCACATGGTATCTCTGCCCTGAAATTATGTGGTTGCTTTGTCTAAGATTTTTTTAAATGAAAGTGATTCTGGGGTGGGCCAACTCTGAACTAGGCATCTTGCCACAAAACATAAAGTTGCCAGGCAGGTGTAGCTAGAGCCCAGTTGGGCTTCTGGAGGGGCTGAGAAACTCAGCTGGATGATGGGAAGGTTAGGTAAGGGGCAGGTGGAATGGCAGGAGAGGAGTCATGATGAGATTGAAGTGCTGGGTAGAGTTTAGAGATCAGCAGTGGAATCAGAGTGCGATGTTGGAATTTAACATTCCAGAGATGGAGCAGCTCAGGGTAACAGCATGGCCTGAGTTATGACATGAGAATAGGTGGAAGAAACAGAGACCTGATTCCTGTCTTGGATGCATTCCCTATTCAAAATCAACTAGGTAAATTCCACTTCTGGGTACAGATACAAGAGAACCAAACTCCAGGACTCAAGCAGATACTTGTGCAGCAACGTACGTAATAGCATTCTTCACAAAAGGAGGAATAGAGATGAAAACAACCCAAATGCTCATTGACAGATGAGTGGGTAAACAAAATGTGATATATATGTGTAGTGGAATTCAGTCTTATAAAGGAATGAAGTTCTGACACATTCTATACATGGATGAACCTTGAGGACATTATGAAATAAGCCAGTTACAAAAGGACAAATACTGTATGATTGATTCCACTTATACAAGGTACCTAGAATAGTCAGATTCATGGAGACAGAAAGTCAATTACTAGGCTTTGGGGGAATAGAAACAGGGAGTTAGTGTTTAATGGGACAGAGTTTCGGTTGGGAACAATAAAAAATGTTCTAGAGAAGAATAGTGGTGATGGTTGTTTGTGAACATACTAAATGCCACTGAATTGTACCTTAAAAATGGCTGAAATGGGGCCAGAGATTTAGCTTAGTGGTTCTGCTGCCTGTCTCACAAGCGCAAGGTCCTGAGTTTGATCCCCAATACCAAAAAAAAAAAAAAAAGGCTGAAATGGAGCTAGGCATGTTGACACATATCTTTAGTCCTAGCTACTTAGGAGGCTAAGGCAGGAGGGTTACAAGTTCAAGGCCAATCTGGGCAATTTAAAGAGATCTTATCTCAACATTTTACAAAAAGAAGTAGGAGATTTAAAGACTAAAATACTAAACTTATACGGTGCTTATTTTGCTACAAAAAAATAATTTCAATAATAAAATATTTCTCTATATCTTTGATTGGGGTTATGTTAAAAGTAAAGATTAATTAAAGGAGCTATTTGTGAGTCACAACAAAGAATAGTCTTATTCAAAAGGACTGTTGGTCTCATTTTCTCTGCCAGGCAGATCTGGTTGGCTCTGCTTATTGGCTTTTTGGGGTTCAAAACCAGGGGAGGAAACAGCTTCATCCAAACCAGGGAAAAGAAAGGAAAGGAAAAGATGACAGTTGGGGACAAAAATGGAAAAATTTACACCTGATCACGTAGGTATTCTTGAAAGAGAAGGTAAATGGAGGAGGGATCTGATGAGGGTCGAAAAGGTTGGCCTTTGAGGGATCTAACAAAAGGGTCAGAC
The DNA here is from genome assembly GCF_053883595.1 of Heterocephalus glaber. NCBI lineage: Eukaryota > Metazoa > Chordata > Mammalia > Rodentia > Bathyergidae > Heterocephalus > Heterocephalus glaber. Next base: position 28,459,359 of record NW_028258145.1, on the reverse strand, counting down.
CAGGAAACTGTAAGAGAATTACATTTCACTGAGGACCCTAGTGAGGCAAAAGATCACCAATAAGTAGAGAATTTTCCTCTTACCTCTTCTGATTCCCCAGATAATAACCCCTCCCCATTATCTAAATGAGTGAGAAAGACCCTCAGTCAAAGCCATGCAACATAGGCTTCCCTTCTTTCATAGCACCAAACTGAGGCTGGGAAGAGGCCTCAATGCCAAATCAAGATTGAAGCTTGGATTATTAAATGGGATAGGACATTATATATTTTTGTTGTTGTTGTTGTTTTGGTACTGGGGATTGAACTCAGGACTTTGTGCTTGCAAGGGAGACACAGTGCCACTGAGCTAAATCCCTGGCCAGATTTTATAATTCTTGAAATGAGACCATGAACAAGGATGGCCAGAATAATCATAAGACTTGGCTAGATTTTCATTAAGGGACAAAGAAAGACCAGGCCTCTCAGAATAATCTTAAAAGACCAGAGAGAGGCAAAAATCAAATTGCTTCCTAATATTACCTTATGTTATGCTTGTCCAATGGAATAGTTTTATCTTCAATATTATCTTTACTCGATAAGTAATATGCATGTATCTTGCCTCTCTCACTAGATTGTAAGCGCTCTAGAGGCAGAGCCCATGTGCTCTTTATCCCCAGATGGTTCCCAAAGCCTAGGAAATTTCCCTGAATGTACACAGTAGGCACTGACATGGCTATTGACTGAATTGGTGTCCAAGAGGGATTACCCTACATAAAATTATCCAAAGTATGTGTTTTTGAGATACATTAGCAGAAGCAGCACAGAGCCCCATTCTTAAGGTAGGGAAACTGATCTCAAGTAGCTCAGCAAACAAACTTCTCTATAGATTAAGGCTGGGAAAGGCAATTCAAGACCAGTGATTCTGGTTTGCAGAATGGTAACATTGGAGAACACACTCTTTCATACATTTCTCCTGTTGTCATTTGTGCTAAAGTACCTCCTTTATTGGCAAGGCCACCCTTCTTGTCTATAGTGGAGTGGAGGTAAAAGAGATGTTTAAATGTCTCTATTACTAATTGCTTAGCTACTGCCTCTCTGGGAAGATAAACTTAACTGAAGGGAAGATAGACAGGCATGCAGTCAGGCAAGAAGCCACTTACTGAACACGAGCAGTGAACAGGGAAAGATTACTCTCCTCAAACCAGTCCACTCAAAATAAGTGCATGGATGCAGGGGAAGAGCATAGCAGGTTGGTCTCCAGGATACTCCTGGGAACATCCTTCAGCTCATGAGCTCACAGCTCAATTCCAATCCCAGGATGCCTGCTTAAAGAAAGGGTAAAGCAGTCTTTGCCAGGGACAGAAGCCCATACAGTGGAGAGCACTGAGTGTCCAAACCAGAATATATATATATATATATATATATATGTATATATATATATATATTAGACAGGGTCTTGCTATGTAGTTCTGGCTAGCCTTGAACGCACTATGTAGTCCAAGCTGGCCTCAAACTCCTGTGATCCTCCTGCCTCAGCCTCCCAAGTGCTGGGATTAAAGGGGTGTGCCACCACGCCAAACCAGAATATCATCACAAGCTGGCTGACTCTGGAAAGTCAACTGATCTCCAAGAGTCCTGATGCATAAGAATGATACAGCCTGTGACTTCCAGAGAGAGAGAAAGACAGAGAGGGAGAGAAAGAGGTGGAGGGAGGGAGAGAGAGAGAGAGAGAGAGAGGTGTGAACTAGTTCCTTGGACCTCATGTATTTCTTCCTTCTCATTTCCTGAAGACACAAGAAGCAGATCCTTGATAAAAAGGATGCCTTCTTTGGACTAGGAGTTAATTGGAGTTTTTTTGGTTTTTTTTTACAAGTCTCACTTTTCTGTACTCTTAGGTACTCAGAGAAGATGCTGTAAACAACCCTTATTAAACTGGGAAAAGTATGAAGTAGGCACAAGACTGACCACTCAAGAGCATAGGACTTCAGAGAGTAGTCACGCCTCTGTGCGAAAATATATCTAAATATAGGGCTCAGGCCCTCACTACAGAAGTCTGACATGGCACAGATGTACACATATATACCCACTTCCCTCTCCCAAAGAGAGAACACTGGGGTAGGGGCCAGGAGCACAAAATAGCAATACGACATGGGACAACTGCATCATTCTATTATTGACCTAGTTATAGACTACTTTAAGCCATCTTATTCCCCCATATCTTTGTCCTCTAAGTCTTCCACAGCCTTTAGCAGAAAGCAATAAAGTTCTCACCTGACCTTACATGGACTAGGGATTCCTGCCTGTACTACTTGGTTTGCTTTCATTTACATCCCCAAGCCAGAACTTACCACAAAGCAGCAACTCCACATATTTAAAATCCACTCTACTCACCCCTAGTGCAGTGACCTGTGGTTCCTGAGCCCTTGAATCCAATCCCTTTAGGGTGGGCCTTGCAGTTAGAACCCACACACCTCTTCTTTTTGCTATCTCCCTGTAATTAACATAGTCCCTCCTCTATGGTCTCATCAACCACTTTTGGATCAAAAACTCTTTGTCTATTCATAGACACTGTAAAAGTAACATTTGTTTTATGTTTTTTAATCTAAAGCCTGAGTCTTCGATGGTTCTCATTGGTTTATCTAATCAGTGCATCCTAGGGAGGTTTATTACTTGCTTATTTAGCTTGTGCAAGTGTGACAGAGCTGAGGCATTTACCCAGGGAGAATCAGCTCTTTTAAAATAGAAAATCCTTGGAAAAGATAGCAGGCTTTTTGCTTCTTTTATCCATGGCCTGAGATCAAAGAGAACATTCCACATCCCACTACCAACCCAGCTCAGCAAACCCTAAATCCTGATGCTTCAGAGAAGAATACAGATGAGGAAAACAAAGAAGGCATTTAAGCACACCAAATTCTGCAAGAAAAAACTGCATACTTTGTGATTTTCCTAGGTTTTATACTGATTTTTAATTTTTGGCCTCTTTTTAAAAATTCCTTTTCTGTAAGTGACAAAGAAATGAGGAAGGAGTAAGTGGAAAATAGGATGTTTGGAGGAATGTGAGAAGGAAGAAAAGAATCAGTGAGTGGGATGTAAGAGGAAAGAAAGAAGTTTGAGGGGAGGAGACAGAGGGCATAGCTTTGGGGGGCATGGAGGAGCATGCCAGAAGTCATGGCATCTCCAGACACCAGGCTCTAGGCTTGGACATACACATGTCTTCCCACTCGGGACTCTCTCAACAGTGCTGCAAAGGAAGCACCCTCATTCCTAACCTTCCAAATTTTGAAACTGAGGTTCAGAGAATACTACTTGCCTCTGGACTCAGACAGGAAGAAAATTAGAGGTTGGAATCTCTGTTTAAAAAATTAACTCTGATCCTCTTCCTCCACAATCCTTTCTGTAGAATAAACATCTTTCAGAGTTTGCTTTCTCTTTCAGATAGGAAATTTATCGGGGTGGGGGTGGGGGTTGTTCAATTTTTTGAGACAGGGTCTCACTATGTATCCAGATGAGTCTTAAACTTTCAATCTTCCAGCCTTGACCTCCTGAGTACTGGGATTACAGACAGGTGCCACCACTCCTAGTTTATCTTCTGGTTTAAAGTCTTCACTTTAGTCCTATATCATGTGGAATTTTCCCTCAGGGAAAAGGCCACAGCCCTGGACTTAGGGCCTACCTGTGAGACAAGTAGAAAGATGCATTTCAGAGGCCCTGTATTCAGGTTCCCTTTCCTACCACCTACTCATTCCCTATCAGGTCACAAACATTTCTGTGGCAAAGCATGTCATCGGACTCATTACCAAAGTCAATAGAACTTTTAAGGTCTTTTTTCAATAGACTTCTCTATTACATCTGACATTGTTGATAGTCTTGCCTTCTTTTGTAAGGATTTTGTTTTGATGTATTTTGGGACTATTGGATCTTCTTTGCTAAATAATGCCATCCTATTTTCCAGGGAGTTTGTAGCAGTTTACACTGCCACTAGCAATGTTAATGCATTATGAGAGTCTAACTAGATTATGCAAAGTCAAGAGTTGGTAGATCTGGGATCTCCCATTCTCTACACCCAAGCATTTGATCAGTGTAGCTTTCTGACCTTTCTCCACTGATCTCTCTTCTGTGAATTTGAGTCCTGCTGCTGGCCTAAGCCAATCCTACCACCATCACCACCCTACCCTGCAACAAAAAACCAATACAAAGCTTTAAAGACTCACCTTTCTAAAACCCTGTTTCTTGCATTTTGTTCTGTTCCCAAATTGCCAGTGGCTTTCCAGTGCAGTCAAATAAATCAGAACTCCTTAGATTGGCACTGAGGGCCTTTCCCTGCCTGGCTTCCTCATTCCTTTCCAGCCTTTTCTTCCCACCTCCTCACTCCCCTCCCCAAAGGGGTTGACTTAAATCCAACCAAGATTACCCATTGTACTGATAGGGGTATAAATTGGTACAACCATTCTGAAAAAAAAAATGTGACAATATTTAACCAAAAATGAAAATATACATATCAAATGACCAACTGATTTCCTTAGAGAAAGCATTGCATAATTATATCAGGGCACGTGAATAAGAAAGGATGTTTATATAGCATAGTTTGTAGGTACTCAAACTTGGAAGTAACCCAAATGTCCATCTAGAGTACAATGGATAAGTTCCAGCCTCTTCACCCTTCTTCACTTTGCCCTCTCACCAAAGTTTCATAGGCATGTTACTTTTTCAAACATTATCTTGATCTTAAACAAAAGACCAACTACCTACTTTCTAAAATACAGTTACAATTTCTTTTCACTAAAAATTAATTTCCAGTATCATTGTTAATACTGGTATCTATGAAAACTTCAACAAGGTATAGTAATGTTTTATCATTTGTTAATCTTTGTGCTCCTTTTATTTTTTAATTAACTTCTTAAAATTTATATATAGTAAAATCAATTCTTTTTTAGTTTTAGTTCCATGACTATTAATAAATGCATGTACCTTATCCTTTGCTTTTTGTTTTTGACAAAGGAATATCAAGACAGTTTAAAAGTTATTTACCTTAGACTTGTTCACTGAGGCTTTGGGAAAAAGTCTGATTTCACAATGTAGTAGACAAGTTGTGTTTACTCCATGAGTTCACAAAAGTTCAGTTCCACTTACCGGTCCTTACTAAACTGCTTAAGTAGCCTCAGATTACCTTCCAGGATGGCTAGTCCTGGGCTGACCCTCTCTACTAAGATCAGAGGGTCTCTTCTGGAAAGGAAAAAACAAGCCTAGCTTGTACTCTCCACAGAACCTTGATAAACTGGTGCAGCAGCTAAAGGTCCTGGCCAAGGATCTTTCTAAACAAAGTGCCTTTGGCTACTGATTATGCAAGTAACCTAAAACTCTAATCTTGAGAGAAGAGGGTTTGCCATATCCGAACTACTTTGTTTTCTAGAAAGTCAAGATTTGGTGCCCTAAGCATCAAGGACAGTGAACATTTGTCCCCTTGCTTAGTGAATGGCAGGGAACAACTGGACCATGACTATCATACAGTTTTCAAAGTACATTAAGTCAATTAAGTGTTTTCACCATTCCACTTGTTACGACATTATGCAAAAAAAAAAAAAATCCAAAGCTTTTACTGATAGAAGGTAAAAATCTAGAAATAATAACAGCTACTATGGCCTCACTCAATATTTCACCTTTCCCCATCTCAACTGTTCTGATCTTTCTGCTCCAGTGAGTGATTTCATAGAAATGGGATCATGGGCCTCACCAAGATGGTGATTTTCATGGCCAGACTCTCTGGAGTAGGTAGAAGGTAGCATTCCCTACAATCTCCAGGTAATGTTGATAGTGTTGGTAAAGGGATCACATTTTGAGAACCACTACTGTAAATCAAACTAACAATTTAACAATTATGAAATGCAGAAGACAGGAAACTGTTAACACCCTGAGGATGCAGTTTTTTAAAAATCCACACTTTAGGGTTGACAAGCAAATTCAGCAAGGTAGCAGGATGTAAAATCAACATTTAAAAATCAATAATGTTTCTTTATACTAATAATGGACTAGCTGAAGAAGAAATCAATAAAATGATTACATTTATAATAGCTCTAAAATAAAAAAAAAACCTAGGGATCAATCTAACCAAGGAAGTAAGAGATCTCTACACTAAAACTTTCTAAAGGAAGAAATTGAAGAAGACGCTAGAAGATGGAACGGCTTCCTACGCTCATGCATTGGCAGAATTAATATAGTTAAAATGGCCATACTACCAAAAGTGATCTACAGATTCAGTGAAATCCCCATCAAAATACCAATGATATTCATCACAGAACTAAAAAAAAAAATCCTAAAATTCATATGGAAAAACAAAAGACCCAGAATAGCCGTAGCAATTCTAAGCAATAATGGCAAGTCTGGAGGTGTCACAATACCTGATTTCAAATTATACAACAAAGCTATAGCAACAAAAACAACATTCTACTGGCACAAAAACAGACACGTAGACCGATGGACCAGGAGAGAGGACACAGAAACCCATAAAATTACAGCTTTCTTATTCTGGACAAAGAAGCCAAAAATATACATTGGCAAAAAGACAGCCTCTTTAATAAATAGTACAGGGAAAGCTGGATATCTGCTTGTAGAAGCTTGAAACTAAATCTTTATCCCTCACCCTGTACAAAAATCAATTCAAAATGGATCATGGACCTATGTATAACATCTGAAACTGCTAAAAGAAAACATAGGGGACACACTTGAAGAAACAAGCACAGGCAAAGGCTTCTGGAATAGGACTCCAATAGCACAGGAAATAATAGTAAGAATCAACAAATGGCACCATATCAAATTAAAGTTTCTGCACAGCAAGGGAAACAACCAACAGAGTGAAAAGACAACAAACAGAACAAGAGAGATCTTTGCCAGCAACTCTTCTGACAGAGGATTAATATCCAGGACATATAAACAACTCAAAAAACTTAATACCAAAAAATCAAGTGCCCAATCAATAAATGGACAAAAGATCAAAGAGACACATCTCAAAAGAAGAAGCACCAATAGTTAAGTAAAGAAAAAAAGTGTTCAACTTCTTTAGCCATTAGGAAAATGCAAATCAAAACTACATTGAGAGGGGCCAGGGATTTAGTTCAGTGGCATGGTGCCTGCCTTGCAAGCACAAGGTCCTGAGTTCAATTCCCGGTACCAAAATTTAAAAAAAAAACAACTACATTGAGATTCTATCTCACCCTAATCAGAATGACTGTCATGAAAAATACAAAAAACAATAAATGCTGGTGAGGATGTGGGAGAAAAGGAACTCTTCTGCACCACTGGTGGGGATGTAAATTAGTATAGCCACTACAGATATCAGTGCAGAAGGAAAGTCCTCAAAACAGTAAAATAGAGCTACCATTTGATCCAGCTATACCACTCCTTGAATATAGCAAAAGAAATTAAAGTCAGCATAACATAGGGATACTTGTGTACTCATGCTTACTGCAGCACAAGTCATAGTGGCCAAGGTATAGAAATGGCCTAAATACCCGTAAACAGATGAATAAATAAAATGTGCATATGTATACATAATATACAGCAGCATTTGGCCATTAAAAAAACCAAAATGCGCTCGCAAGCACAAGGACCCGAGTTCGATCCCTGGTACAAAAAATTAATTAATTAAATTTAAAAACCAAAATGTATTATCTGCAGGAAAAATGAAAGGATCTAAAGTTCATCATCTAGAGCAAAATAAGCCAGACTCAGAAAGACAAATATTGCACACTCTCCATAATATATGGAATCCAAAAAAGTGCCAAGTTAGAAGAGACTGTTATTGGACAAGAGGAAGGGTATGTGGGGAAACAGAGGTAGTGTAAGGCCACGTAATGGGAGGGGATATGATCAAAATATATTATACACATTGAACCCCCCCTCAAGAAATGTGAAACTAGGGGGGTAGGGTGGGACAAGGGCAAGGATGGGGAGAGTGATCTGCCAAAATGAAATCCATTAATCTGTATAGCCAATACATATTAATAAAAAAGTGGGGTAGGAAATGAAAAAAATCCAGACTTTGAGAAGTAGTTCCTTTAACAAATAAATTAAAAGGAAAAGCAAGCAAGAAGCTGGGCTTGGTGGCACACACCTCTATCATTTTGCTGCTAGCTTGAACCACCAGTGGTACATGCATGACTGTCTCATTAGGCAATATCATTCATTGGTGGTAGAAGTGGTATAGGCATGCATGGCACAGTCGTATATGTACCACCAGTGGTTCAAGTCACCTGGCAGTAAGAATATGAATTATAACTTCATCACAAATGTATTAATTCTAGCACTCTGGGAGATTGCAGAGGAAGATCATAAATTTGAGGCTTATCATGGAGAATATCTTAGTGAGACCCTTTCTCAAGCAGATATAGACAGACAGATGATATAGCTCAGTGCAAAAGCCCTAAATTTAATCCCCAGTACTGAAAAAGACAATTTAAAAATTTTAAAAGGCAACCAATAAATAACCCACAAATTAAAAGAGATTTAATAGGCAGAAAGAGAAGAACCAAGGTAGTGGCCAAGTCAGAATATAAGCCTGTTTTATACACAAGCTGGATGTCAGCATCTACCAGAGTCTGCTCAGTGCCTCCAATAGTACTACAGGATAGAATTTGGGCCAGCCTGCATAAGCTGTCACCTCCAAATCACTTCAAAGGGGAAGAATACCTATGACAATGTGGGTATAAAATGCTAAGAAAGCTCTTTCCTCAGGTATCAGTAGAATAACATCCTGGTGCTGCAGAGAGATTTGAGCTTCTACTTTTTTTTTTTTCAGTACTGGGGACTGAACTCAGGACCTTGTGTGGCACCACTGAGCTAAATCCCCGGCCCCTCATCTTCTACTTTGTAATTCGGTTCTGGGATGACAATGGTGCAGGCATAGTGTTTTCATTGACACTGGGTTCATAGATCAAAATAATGCTTGGGCTGGGGATTTGGCTTAGTGGTTTTGCCGCCTGCCTGCTGCGCAAGTGCAAGGACCCGAGTTCGATCCCTGGTACCAAAAAAATAAAGACAATGCTTTTAAAACATCTTGCAAAATCATTGTAAGAGGGATAAAGCAGGTATCTGAGTTGTCCAAAGAATCTCAGGAAATGGACACCCATCCCAAGCTGGATCCAGACTTAAAGAATACACCATAAAGTTGACTAATGTGAACATTACAACCAAGAGATGATGTTTCTAAGCCCAGAACTACAAGTGACTAGAGGTCTAAGTCTACTCTTAACCCCAACTGGAGGCAAGTCACTATTCCCCCTCCATCAGTAGTCATGTCACCTCACTAGCCATTCCAAATCTAACTACAGAGGCAGTGATACAGATATCCTTTTAGGCTGGGATATTCCTGCTTCTCTTGTAACAGCAGTACCAGCTCCAGTCTCTGAAAGCGGACTTTAGGACTGGATCCAGCTCTGTTCTACACTATGGTATTGCAGGCACCAATTGTGTCCCATGATGAATAGTATTGGCATGATATCAAGGTAAGACTTGAGGAATTCAAATGACCTTGAAAAGATGGAGAAGAAAACACCACTTTTGAAAAGGAAGGAAAATTAAGAAAAAATAAAACACTAGAGGAGATGCACAAGGTGGACCTGGCAAAAGACTTTTTTTCCCTAGAGTTAAAATGTATGATATATGGATTTGAGAATAATCAGAATCCTACACTGAGCCAGTAGATATTCTTGAAGATCTTATCATGGAGTTCATCAATGAAATGACATTCCAATGCCAATTTGATAACAAAGTTGAATACAAGTTGAAGATAGCATCTCTCTCTCTTTTTTTTTTTTTGGTACCGGGGATTGAACTCAGGAGCCCACACTTTCAAAGCAGGCGGCAGAACCACCAAGCTAAATCCCTGGCCAGCATCTCTTGATTTGAAAGGACTCAAAAAGGTTTGCTAGGGACCAGGGAATTTGCTCAGTGGCACTCCACCTGCCTCAAAAGCACAGGATCCTGAGTTTGATCCCCAGTACCAAAAAAGAAGAGAGAGAGAGAGACAGAGAGAGAGAGAGAGAGAGAGAGAGAGAGAGAGAGAGAGAGAGAGAGAGAGAGAGAGAGAGAGAGAGAAAAGGAGGAAAAGGAGGTTTGCTAGGGTTAAAGATTGTTTACTATCAATAAAGTAATGGAAGGAACTGGAAAAGCATTTGATAAAGCAGACTATGGATTTTGACATCTTTTGTGCTTCTTTTTTCCCTTTCTTTTGTGCTTCCTGAAGTTTCATTTTCTTCTTAAGCCACCATATACAGTAACTGAAAATTTCAACCTAAGGTCTTGATATCTAACCATGTAATGAAAGATGGGGAAACACAAAGCTTTCATGTCTTCAATTTTAGAGTGGTATTTGAGACTTTAAGTGCTTAATAGTACTCTACTTGAGCTACTTATTCAGTCTTATGACTGACCACACACTAGTTAAAATATCTTGCAAACTATGCAGTTCCTTCTGACTTTTGACTACCTAAATAGTATTTGTGTCAGGTGTCTGTGTGCCATTGTAGCCTATACTATAGTGACTTAATACATGAACTCTGAAGGCTTCAGGAAAATTTGAACACTGGACATTTGGTGAATTATTTTTAGGTTTGATAATGGTATTGTAGTTTTTTAAAGAGCTCTCTTTTAGAAATACTAAAATACTTTAGGTTTTTGGTTTTTTGGTTTTTGTACTGTGAATTTGAGGCTGGCCTGGGCTACATAGTGATTTCAAGGCCAGTCTGAACTACATAGCAAGACCTTGTCTCAAAAAACAAAACAAAAAATACTTTAAGATGTAATAAGTAGATAATAAAATGTCTTGAATTTCTTCAAAATAACATGTAGGGAGGGAAGGATTATAGATAAAAATGATAAATATGGTACATGAGACTTATTATAATCTACTCTCATTAGTGTATTAAAAGTTTCCATAATAAAAAGTAATAATCACGGAGGGATATGAATTTATTCTGGCACCAGTTGTTTGAGCAAGAGTCTAAGTCCTACACCCTAAGTCCTCAACCTTCTGTAGACAAATGAAGGCCAGATGTCCCAGGCTGCTGCTCTCTGAACTTTAGCAGCAGAGGTTATCTGTTTATGGGAGCAGCAGTGCCTGTTTTTGCTGGCACACATGATAGAGATAGAGAGAGGCTGGGTGAACAGGCACACTCCCAGGTGCCTTGGGCCCTCCTGGGAGGGATTAAGGTTATCAGTGCCATGAAGCTTCCCAGGATAGCACCTGGGCTGTGGAGCACACCTACTGCTTATCCACATTGATTCCCAAGCCTGGACAGGGACCTTAGGTCAGGGTCCTCACACATTGCTAGAATTAGCAAGCAGCAGATTTGGGTCTCTGTATTGCCCCCATCCCTGCTTCACTATGGGGCAACACAAGAGATGTGAACCCAGCAGATTAATTCAAATTGTGGGTGGAGAGAGTAAAGGAATGTCTCCAAATTTAAGTTTCTCCCTCAATCTTGGCCTGCTGAGAATAGGAAAGAGTGCCTGTATGGTAGAAAATAAGATAGTAACCACACATGAAAATGAGCTACTTATGCTTTGGGATTATCTGTGTCACAACTGTGTCTGGGTAATATGGCTGCTTGTATTTAATTTGCTTTTTACTTGTATACTATCTCCCATTTATCTTTCTAAATTAAGCAACCATGTCAAGTATTCTATCTTACTCCTAAAGATTACCTAAGGAATAGTACCTAGGGAAGGGGCTATCAACCTCATATTGCAGGTAGAGAAACTGAGACTGAGAGACTAAACAACTTCCCAAGAGTTGGAATTTTCTTCACAAACTTGCTTCCATATTGGGGCAAGTGATGTTGTTCCTGGGAATCTGCCCAAGAATCCCCCTAAAAAAGAGGAGCTCCTAGAGGGCAGGATTGAGAATATTCATACCTCCCCCTACCAACAGCCAGCCAATCTCCTTTGTTCTATCACACTAGGTTTGGATAGATTAAAGCAGCTATTATCGTCCTATGCTCCATCCTTGGTACAAAAAGCTCCTTGCCAGGCCTCCTATCCACCATAACATCTGTTTCCAGAAATCACTCCCATTGTCATCTGCCATCCCCGGCCACCTAACCTCCACAATAAGCTGAAACCCCGTAGTGCAGTAGTGCAGGAGAGTTCCCTTCTTTCTTTGATCACCAGTACAAACTTGATTCTGCTCTATCTCAGGAAGACTGCTCTGCCACTTCACCAGGTGTCTGTGAATTACACTGGTCACTTCCCAGAACTCACTTGTCCTTTGACCTCCTCAGTCTCTTTCCTCTTTTGGCCCTGGGACAAGTTTCTCTGAGCTTCCTCTTATTGGCACAGTAAATGCTCCTTCAGGCTCTGTGTGCTTTTTTTTTTTTTTTCGTACCAGGCAGGGATGGAACTCAGGACCTTGTGCTTTCGAAGCAGGCGGCAGAACCACTGAGCTAAATCCCCAGCCCTGCTGCGTGCTCTTTAACTCCCATGGCTGCACAGGATATCACCTTCTCCCTCCCCCTGTACACTCTTATGGGGTGACTTGCTGCTTCAGATTCTTTAGCCTTACCTGATTCCCAGACCTCCAGCTTTGAAGCCTGTACCCATATTTATCCCTCAGTTCTTCAGGAAGTGGATGAAATGCCATGCCACATAGAATCCCCTTTGGTGAGAGGAAGCTAATGCTCCCCAGGTCAAACTTCAAATTGAAAAGGACAGGGAGGAGGGAGAGCAGGTGAACTTCCTCTCTATCTCTCAATCAATCCCAGGCCTGGTGTTTCTGTGCAGTCTGTCCAGAGACATCTCACACAGGCAAGTGACCAGCTGTGTCTCTGTGAAGCAAAATGGCCAACTTACTAAACAAAACTTTTGATTTTTTTTCTCCTTTCTGTCAGTCTCACTGCTCTAGGACTGTACCTTCCAATAAAGAACTGGCTAAGTTTTGCTCCAGGTCTGGTTTTCTAAGTAATCTGAATTAAGATGGTAAATTCATTCAAATCATTCCTTCAACCACTGATACACTCCCAAATCATTCTCCAGCCTTTCATCTCCAAGGTAGGCTTCTCTGCTAAGCTCAAGACCCAGCTGGATGTAATTACCAAATGAATATCTCCACCTGGACATTTTCACAGGCATCTCAAATTCATGTCCAGAACGAAACTCACCATTTCCCTCCTCAACTATGCATTTTGGGGGATGCAGAGATGGAAGGCACACTAAAGGAATCTGTCTGGGTTGGGGAGATAGAGGAGCTAACAACCAATTACAATGGAAACAGACACTTACTAGTATAAAGCAGTATAGGAAGAAGAGAAGGAAGCCTACTGTGTGCCAGGCACAGTGCTTGATGCTTGTATGCATTAATTCATTTAGCATTCACAACAAATCTGTAAGATATCACTCCCAGCCAGGCATGGTGGTACATGCCTGTAATCTCAGCACTTGGGAGACTGAGGCACAAGGATCACCTTGAGTTCAAGTCCAACCTGGGCTATATAGTGAGTTCAAGGCCAACCCAGACACAGTAAGTTCAAAAAACCAAAATATATATATATAATTCCTATTCTGTGAATAAGAAAACAGATCCTGATTAGAAACCTTACCAAGGTTATAAACCAACTGAATCTAAGCATTCCTAGAATAAAGGTGTGTGTGTATGTGTGTGTGTGTGTGTGTGTGTGTGTGTGTGTATATATATATATATGTATATATATATATATATACATATATTTTTTTTTATTTTTTGTACCGGGGATTGAACTCAGGTCCTTGCGCTTGCAAAGCAGGCGGCAGAACCACTGAGCTAAAACCCCGGCCCAAGGTATATATTTTTTAAAAACAGTCTTCAGAGGCCAGGTGTGGTGGCACACATCAGCCCTTGGGAGGCTTAGGTAGGAGGACTGTGGAAAGTCTGAGGGTTCACTAGGCTACACAGTGCTACATAGTGAATTCAATGCCAGCCTGAACAACATAGCAAGACCCTGTCTGTCTCAAACAAACAAACAAAAACTTAAACTGTTTTCAGAAAGAAGCACCTAATAAACCATAGGGTTTGGAAAAGTAGCCCCTTGGAGGCTGGAGAGGTGGGCAGGACCCAAACCATGAATGGCCTTATGTGCCATTCTAATGACTATAAAAGTTTAAATTCTAAACACTCGGAATAACCATTTCAGGATTTTAGGCAGTTGGAAGGACTACTTCAGGATTTGAAGCAGGGAATGACATGGGTCAGAATGCATTTTGGAAAAGTCCCTCTCCATGTAAAGAATCGGCTGAAGAAAGACAACAGAGGTGGAGTAACCAGTTTAAAGACTGCCAAAGTACCCAGAGCAAGAAGTTATATACAAAGTTAGAAGTAGGTGAAGTAAAAGTGGATTTAGGATAGTAATGAAGGTAAAATTCAACAGGGCTGGGTAAAGTAGCTAAAGTAAGTGAAGAGTCAAAAACACAGGGTTGTGGTTTGTTGCATCCAGGACACAAAAGCAATTTCAGTTTTTTACATGTCAAATTTTAGATAGATACTTGTGGGCACTCATACAGAGGTGGCCAGCAAGTAATTGAATGAGTCTGGGATTCAAAAAAGTAGTAGTTCAAGTGGTGAGAAACTATCACCAAGGAAAAAGATGGAACAAAGAAAGCCCTATTCCCTTCTCAGAGTGCCTTTAGAGTTGCCCACTCTTGACCCTCAGTGTGTTGAGCACCAATCAGGAGGCAAGTCAGCAGCTTGGGTAGAAAGGACAGCAATACAATCCAATCACAGGGGAAGGTCAGTGTAGTGCAATTCCTTAGCACTAGAGAAGCCAAACTTGAAGAGGTAAGGCAAGCACTATCTGGTGTCAAGACACAGTAATCCTTGTTAATCAGTTCTGTGGGAAGTAAGCCATAACATCCTAAGTCATCTTTTGTATGTAACAAATTAAATCTTATACATCTAGACTGGTACTAGCCATATAGCATCCGTGAGAGTACTGAAGAAAATTATTCAAATCACTTTTTCTCAGAACCCCAGTCAAGAAAGGATGTAGGGGCCGGGGATCTAGCTCAGTGGTTCTGGTGCCTGCCTCGCAAGGGCAAGGTCCCGAGTTTGATCCCTGGTACAAAAAAAAAAAAGGCTCTAGGCACTGAGTAGGCTATCAGATACTACCAGGACTCACTATCTTGCCTGAAGGTGTTCTAGATGGAGAATATGCCCCTGGGCTCCTACCTTGGAGCCCCTCTTCCTGCTTGCCTCTTCCCTTCATGAGAAGCTATACAAGTGGAGGACCCAGCCCAGACAGACAGCTCCAAGGCACCGAGAAATTCTTTCTTCATCTGGATCAGAACCCTTTGGGAGTGTGGCCTGACATTTTTCCCCAAGTGGGCAATGAAAAAGTATATCAAGGAGCCAGCCAACTAAACTGGAACTAAGTTCTAAAATGCTGGGGTGCTACTCACAGGCCCAGTGGATCCCAACCCTTGAGGCATTTCAGTAAGTCTAGGTCAAGACCCAGAAATTTATAAATTTGTAGAAGTAGCTCCTCAACTGATAATAATTTATAGTGAGATTTAGGAATAGTTTTCACAACTTCCATCCTTTCTTACTGGTTTGTTGTTTTGGTTTCCCCTTGTTTAGTAAATGTTCCTCTAACTGCCCCCAGGTCTAATAAAGTCGGCTGGGGTGGTGATCACATCATTATTCCAGCTCTAGAAACTGGTCTAGAGCAGTGGAAACACAGCAGGGCTAGCAGAGCTACCCACCCTCAGCTCTCTGAACTCTCTCAATGAACATACATGCCTACACCTAGTCTAGTCCTTGTCCCCTTGCTCAGAGTAACTTACTGCACACAGATTTGAGGGGCACAGCACTCTTGGTCAGTACAGAGAGGGGCCCTCAAATTTAATACAGACAGAGCTTCTTCAGCATCCCTTCTCCTCCACTCCTGCTGAGCCAAATGGCCCAAGCCCAACCTCAACATCACACAAAAAGCATTGAAGCAGAAGTTGCTTTAATCAAGGGATGAAGTCCTCACTCAATCAGAGGGACCTCATTCAACCTTTGGTGGTGGGAGTCTCAGCCTACCCCCCACATGCCCTGGGGCGCCTCAGGAAAGAGGGAGAAATGAACAGCAAATTATGGAAAATGCCTGGGGACAGGAATGGAAGAACCCAGGTTAAGGGGTAGGAGTGGAGCTCTGCCAAGATGGGAGCAAAACTGAACAGGACAGGAAGATTTTAGCCCACATGGTTCTACCTAGGGTTGGCTGAGGTGGCTGTGCATTGGGCCAAGTGGCAAGAGGAAGGCTGAGGGTTGAAGGGGACAGTGGCAGGAGGAGTGCTTAGGAGATGAGGCGACTATGAAGCTGGTACAGCTGCTCCTGGGTCAGCACCAGCCGGTGTCGCTGTCCGAGGCCAGCCGCACATGAGAAGGTCACTTTGCCCATGTAGACTGTGTCATCTTGCTGCTCTTCCTTGGCCTTGGGGTTAAAGAGAGAAGATTCCAGGTCAGGGGCTCACTTAAACTGTGGGCCACTGAAGAGGTCCTTGATACCAAGGCAGCCCCTCAGAGAATGAGGCTTTTGAGTTCTTGGGCTATCGTGGCCACATTTTTCAAATTAGAACGGGGCACACAATCTTGCAAGGGAGTTTGGAGTCATGGTATCAAGTCATAGAAGGTATTGTTTTATCTAAGATATTACAAGAATTATGAGTTACTTCCAAGTTAAGACTTGGACTTGCTAGATAAAGCAGAGTGCATGCAGTTGTGGGATCTAAGACTCCAGAGGTGTGCTGAAACTCTGGAGGAGGAACAGGACCCATCTGGACCCTCCACACTATGCCATCCTCTGCCCCATGCTCCCCCTTACCCTGAGGAAGACTGATGAAGGGAAAGTGGCAAAGTCAGTGGGGACTGTGGCTCCAGGGCGTTGAGATACTGTCTCCCTGAGGACCTCATCCTGAGGAGGGAAAGACAAAAATTATTTAGGGGACCCTCCCACAGATTAGCACAAGACCTCCCTGGTTTCAAAGAGTTACTAACACCAGGAGGGCAGAACTAAATCTATTACTTTTCTTTTGCCCTGACCTCCAACCACATCCCCACTCCAACATCCCTCCTTTAAAGATTCTTCTTCTTTGAGACCCAATTTACCTTCTACTGCCTCTGGGATGCCACACCCAAGAACTCTACCCTACAGTGATCTCAACTCTGACAAGCTGCAGCTTGAACGACACACTCTAGAGATGAGCCCAACTCATGAATTTTGTTGATAAGAATTTATCTTCAGTTTGTACCAAGACATTCAGTTCCTAAGGCAAAAATTCTGCCTTCCCTTCTACCCTCTCCCCAGTGTGCCATCTATCATGGGGCTGGCCCCCAAGGAACTCTAAAAATGTTTGTTTGACTCTGTCAATGAATGCTCTGAAGTGAGTTTAGAAGGGTGGGGAAGGGCAGGGTCTGAGCTGACCTTGAGCTTCTCAATGGTGTCGCTCAGGGACTTGAGCTGAGCCACTTGCTCCATAAGCTGGGCCGATGGGCTCTTGGAAGCTGTTGAAAGGGAAAGCTAGTAAGGCCCACCAAAGCCCAGGCTGGCAGCTGAAATGGTCTAAGTCAGGAGTACTGGTAATGAACTTGAGAGAGAGTGAGAGAATCAGGCAAACTAAACAGTAAAGGTAAAGGACATTGCTGGGAAAAGCCTCTATGTGCAGGGACTGCCTGGGCAGGGGCTAAATTCCTGGTGTAAGGGGAAGGGGTGTGTTACTGATCTCAGGGATCATCAGAAGGTACATACCAGGGCTGGCACGAGTGATATCTACTACATGAGTGTGAGTGCTCAGCTGATTTAATGTCTCCAGCAGCTGACTGGTCTTACGATATAGCACTCCAGCGGCTAGCTCACTAGCAGGGCCCTCATGGGGTGGGAGGGAAAGCTTTGCAACATGCAGAGGGGGCAGGGCTGCCAAGGATGCCTTCATCTGGGCTCCCTGTGGGAGAAAAAAAAGAGGGGTAGTGGTGAGAGGTGATAGAAGGCCTCTCTCATGCATCATCAATGGGACAGGTATGCTCCATCCTTTATCCCAGTTCTCCCTGGGAGCTCCTCACCTTCAGAATGCTGTTCTCATGCTGGAGCTGAGAGATGTGCAGCCTCATGGCAGAGATCTGCTGAAGCAGCAGGGGTGAGTCCTTCACCAGCCCTGGGCCTGGCAAGGACCCTGGAGCCTGCCCAGGAGTGCTTCCTGTGGATACCATAACAAATGTCCTTAGCCCCAGGAGGAAAATTGGGCTTCATCACTGCTCTCTCCCTTTCCTCATTCCCTCCCACCTCCAATCCTGGCTTCTCCCAAATGGCAGGAAGCATCACCCTGCTCTCCCAGCCCCAGTGCCCACCAGCCCTGGTAAGCCCCAGTCAGGTTGGGTCTCTACCTCGCTGCTGCTCTTCTGTACTCGGGATAGCCCATGGGGGAGCAGGAAAAGAGGAAAGAGGAATTAGATAGTTTGGAGATGGGGGACATACCAGAGGAATCCTGAACCCGACCTGTAGGAATACCCTTTGCCTAATCATCCTACCCTCTTTATAATACCCCATCTCTGTCCCTGCCCTTGGGCTAAGAGTACACATGCGTGGAAAAAGAGAACTAGGGGGAGTGAGGCCATGAATCAGGTTGTGAGAAGAACGGCAAAGTGAGTGCTGGATGAAGCACCTGAGATGTGAGGCTGTTCTCCTCTCTCTGTCTCTTACTCTATCTCCAAGAAGGGAATGAGGATGCTCTAGAGAGCCCCATATGTCTGTACCCTTAGTGCTCACCAGCAGCAAAGCTTGAGTTGAGGATGCAAGCACATTCCCTTGTTCCTCAGGTTTCCCCATTGCCCTGAGTCAAAGTTTCATAATTTTGGGGTGTTTCATGATTTCAGAATCAATATTTGTTTAAAAAGACGGTGCTTAAAACAGTACAGGGTGATAATTCTGAAGATTTCCCTCAAAGAACATGAAGCTGTCTGTACCACAGGAGTCTAATGTCACAAAGGTACTTGGTTACCTCCCAAAAGCAAGCAGCACCAGTGACAAGGACTTTGATGAGAACAAGCAGACAGACACAGGAGCATTAAGATGTGTTATATACATGTATCAACTCCCCACAATGAATGTAATCTTACATACTGAAAACATGTACTTAAAAAAAAAAGAAGACATAGGAATAGTGGGGAAAGTCCAGAGGCCTTGATGGTTTAATTCCAGGGAAACAAGATATATTCTGGACGTGAAAAACTAAAGGGGAAACAAAAACAAACTATGGGGTAGATGAGAACCAAGATGCAGCAGCCACTTCCTCTCCCAGGAAACTGGGGAGACTGGGTCTGAAGCCATAGAAACCCTAGGTAAGAGCCCTGATCATAGTGAGTGACTAGGCAAAGGTCAGAATAGAAGGTAGAAGTAAAACTGGGAGAATTATGCAATGGAAAAGACAATCACACCATAAGATGAAGCCGTGTGAGCTCAGTGCCCAAACGGAGGGACAGTCAAAAGCAGGTTTCAGGCAAGGCTGGAAAACCTGACGGTAGCAGACTGACAACCCTCAGGAACATAAAGCTGAGACAGAAAGGCCAGATTGTAGACCCAGAAGGGCCAGCTACTAGAGTGCAACTGTCATCATCATTCTGAACTTCCCTGACAAACTTGTGAATGCCCTACTTTAGTCAGAGGAACTCTGCACATATCTTTAGGGAAAGTGAAAACTTGGTGAAAGCGGGCAGAGTGAAACTAGGCAAACATGTTCTTAGCTAAACATCCAGGGGGAAGAGAGGCAAAAGTCAAACTTTGGCCAAGACCTTCAAAGCAATACAGTCAGTCTCCTCTGGGCCAGCACTACCTAAACCACTGTACTCACCGCCAGCAATGCCAGAGACCAGTGTAGCAATGCCTGAGGGAGGGGGCCCCCGGAGCCCCTCAATTGTGCGCTTCGACTGGTTGTTCAGTCGCTGTTTTAGCTCTGCCTTCTCTGCCTCCAGCTGGTCAATGTCAGCCTGGAGCGCATCCATTGTCTCCTCAAACTCTCTGTGAAAGAGAATGTGGGCTTGGGCAGTGTCCCTTCCTCAAGGCCCCACCTGACTTTTCAGTACTGATAGGTTCTTGGGGTAGCCCTGTTAGTGAGGAGACAGAGACAGGGCAACAGGGCTCAGGATGGGGTGAACCAATAGGGTTGGAATGGAGAAGGATAATGGGGAGTCTCACTACGAGGGGAAGGGAGAAGGGTTAGTAACAGAGAGCCTTCGGCAAGAGAGAAGGTTGGAGAAAGTAGGCCCCAGGGAAAGTGCCTGACTTCTCCTTCTTCCGCAGCAGTGTCTGGGTCTCCTCCAGCCGAGTCTGGACTTTGTCAATACGCTCATCTGCATCTTTGGCGGCGCTGTCCAGCTTCTTCTCCAGGAGGCTGAGCCGCACGTTTGCCTCACTCAGCTCCTCTCCCTGGACAAGACAAGGAGCTTCTAGTTCCCTGACATCCTCCCCACATCCCCAAGACCTAGGTTAGACCATGAGCTAGAAAGACCCCTGACAGGAATGGGAATCTGATTCAGTGGTAGAGTGCTTGCCTAGCATGTGCAAGGCCCTGGGTTTGATCCCCAGCATTACATTAAAAAAAAAAAGAAAAACACAAAAAAGCTCCCTGACAGCTCCCTGGTCCCTTTTCCTCCAAAACTGTCTCAGTCCCAATCCCTGTACTTGCTACTGCCCTGGGTCCCACCATACTTCCTAGCCCCTAAATCCCAAGTCTACCCTAACCTCACCTTTGATTTTTCTATTTTTTTTATTAGTATATGCTTGCAGTACAGAACAATTACATTTGAATGGAGTGGGTACATGTACACAACACATCTTGATTATTTTTACTTTCCGTTCTTCTGTCCTCCCTCCACTCTTCCTCCATCTCTTGTTCCCCTTCCCTTTCATAAAAGATCTATCTCCTTGTTTCCTATTATTTTGCTCTTTATTTATACTTTGTGTTTCTCATAGAAGAGAAGCCATGAGATATTTAAGCTTGTGTGTCTGGTTTATTTTACTTGACATTATACCCTTACCCTCACCTTAATCTTGAGTGACTTCTTCAACTCCTTGATAACTGTCTCTCGATCTTCAAGCTTCAAACCTAGGCCTTCAGCATCTGTGATCTCCGCACGAAGGGCTGCAGCCCGAAGCTCAACTGGAGGAGGCTAAGAAATAGGGTGGGTCAGAGGGTAGGGGTGGAGAGCAGATATTATCAAAGTGCTTCTTTCAGAAAGATCCAGTTTCAGGGAAAACATTCTTGCCTTTAGGCAAGATATTGCTTTCCAGACGCTCTTTTCCTGCCTCCCTGCTCTCCCACAATTAGCAGCAACTCTGCAAGTCCTGCTTCTCCAGGCCACTGGAGCCCCTCCAAGGAAATCTCCACCTACCTTGCTGGGGGGCCGCTCAGCATCATACTCCCCTTCCTGCATAGCTGTGGCCAGCTTGTTCATGGTGCTGATGAGGATGGTGCATGACTGACGCAGACACTCATAGGGGCTACTGGAAGGGCTCCCATAAATCTATAGGACCCAAGGGCAGGAGTGAGAGCACAGCCCTGGCCACTAACTTCTCATCCTCTTCTACCCAGCCATCCAAGCCAACCTGTTCATTTGCTTTGAAAGCCAGCTCCTCCAGTGCAGCCACAGGTAGCCCGTCATTCTCTGCCAGGGGGGCAATGAGCTGAGCAGCAGCAGCTGCCACTTCTTGCAGCACAGCCACCACCCATGTCAAGTGTTTCCTGCAGTCTAGGAGTGTGTCCGATACCTGTGTGACAGACTACAGTCAAGAGCCCACCCTGAGTCCAGCATTACATTCCCAGCTACCCAAAAAACCAGTATTGTCCCCTGATCAGATCCAGATCTTAACATGCTAGGCCCTTCCTTGTTCTACTCAGCTTCGTTTCCTTCCCTACTCAAAGTCCTAAACCTGGGATCCAAAGGCCAGTGCAGCTGGGATTCCAGGAGCATCTGTCCCTGGCATTCGCCTTCGGATCTTCTTGCAGAACTGGCGGATGTCACTGCATGATGTTTCTAGGTCCCGAAGCAGAAGGGCAAGATCTGTAGCCTCCTGCCCACTCTAGGAAGGAAACAGGAAATGAATGGGAAACTAAGCACTAGAGATGGAGGTGAGGACCAAGAAGGAAGAGAATCTCTCACAGCTCTCGAAATGCCCTCACCTGCAAGAAGGCACGCAGCCGCCCCACCTCCACGCTCATGCAGTCCAGGGCACTCTGGGTGAACTGTGAGGAGAGAACATGTGGTCATCGGCCACTATCAGGAACCTTTTGCCCCATCATCATATCTAAGAAATATCCACCCTATGCTGACTCCCATTTATAAGTGGATCCTTTGGCTTCTCTGATTTGGCTTTGGTGGCCCTGTCCCAGTCTCATGTGACACACTTTGGGAGCCTGATCTCTTTATGTAATGTCCTCTGATTCTGGTTTGTACAGGGGACTAAACCACTGATCCAGACACTTCACCTTAATGTGGTCAGCCAGCTGCATGGTACAGTCCTCAGGCTGTTCAGCAAGGTGGATGCTATACAGATGCTGGGAAGGGATGACAAAAAAAACAGCCTTTAGCCTGTGGAAGAGGGCGGAGTTCTTCCCAAACTACAGCATGAGCCAGGGTCATTGTAAGTCTCCAGAGGTACAGAAGAATCCAAAACCACTAGGCAGCTGAGTCATAAGGCAAGTTTATCTAAGAGTAAATCAGGCTTCAAGCAGCCAGCCTGACACATACAATCTTGATTACACTGGCAATAACTCCTATCAGACAAAAGCTTCCCTCCCTCCTGCCCTAAACCTGAATTCTTGCTCCAGACCTGGTAGTATTTGATGGCCTTGGTGAGAGGCTCCACATTGACAGTCTCATCCAGCTGATCCTTGTGCAGCAGCTCAATGAGGAAATCTAAGGAGCGCTCGTGGGCACTCATCTCAGGGTAGAGGCTGCCCACCTTCTTATACACATCCACATTGCACTGAGAAAGGGCACTAGAGACCAGAGAAGGGCTCTGTGAGGCTAGGGTCTTCCAGGCAACTTCAGTTCAAGCCTATCCTGGACCCATGACCCTGGAGCAGAGGTCAGGAGTCACTTACTGCTCATAGCGGTGCAGTGTGGCCTGCAACAGGCTCAGTGAGTATACCAGTCCAGCAGCAAAGCTGAGCTGCTCCCCTGCAGCTCCTCGAAGTCCAGGCCGCTCCAAAGAGTTCTCACTTAGTTCAAATTTCTCTTGGGCCTGCTTCCGGATCAGCTCTGCCTGCAAAGAGAAGACCAGGGACCTAGAACTCAGAGAAGAGGCTGGAGAACAGACTTAGGAATAGTGGACACAGCTTAACAATTATGTGGGAAGCATGGATGTAGACAGATGAGAGAGAGAAAGCAGAGTAGCTCTTAGATGGGCAGGGAGTCTCCCTGGGGAAAGGGTAATGATGTGATTATTGGATTTTGTGAGGATTTATGGTATGAGAATGAAAAGGGCAGTGAGACCATGAGAACCAAGTCTTCCTGACTTAGAGCTGCTGCCCCACTATCTCTCCACCTAGAATACTATGCTGTCAATTATTCCCCTAGCTAAATCCTAGCCATCTTCTGGCTCTGAGCTAAAATATTCTCTCTTCAGTTATATCCTGCTTTCATCTAAATCAGATCCCCAATGATGCTCCCTCAAAGAGTCTATCTCTCTTTTATAACACACAATTTGTAATACAGTTATCCCTTGAATCTGTAGGGGATTGGTTCCATTACCCTACACAGATACAATAATCTATGGATGCTTAAGTTTCTTATATAAAATGCCATAATATTTACATATTACCTTATGTATGTCCTCATGTATATTTTAAATCATCTCTAGGCTATTTATAATATCTAATACAATGTAAGTGTTATGAAAACTGTTTTTATACTACATTGTTTGGGGAATAATGAAAAGAAAAAAGTCTGTATGTGTTCAATATAGATATAATTTTTCCCCTAAAATTTTTGATCTACAGTTGGTTGAATCTACAGTTATAGAGACTTCACAGTCATCTGTTATCTGTGACTTGACTATAAGTTCCTCTGCTACCTCAAAAACTCTTTACAGCTGGGGATTTAGCTCAGTGGTTTCAACGCCTGCTACGCAAGTGCAAGAACCTGAGTTCGATCCCCGGTACCAAAAAAAAAAAAACTCTTTATGGGCAGATGCTGACTGCTGTCTTCACTCAGCATCCTCAACATCTGGATCACAGCAAGTTCAACAGATTTTTATTGTGCATACAAATAACCGGCCATACCTTGCAAATGAGACGAGGCATAAGCAGCAACACCAGGACACAGTCATGGTCTCCACCTGGCCGAAGGAAGCTGTCAGGCATGAAGGCTGTCAGGAGGGACATGTGCCGGTTGGCCTGGGCCACCTCCATCTGTCTCAACTCCATCTCGATTGCCTATGAAGTGGACAGGGAGGAGGGCTCTCAGCTAAGGTAGAGCCTCAGAATCACCATACCCTGCTCTACCAGGACCCATGCTTTTAGGACAAGCCCAGGCCAGTAGTTTCCCAAACTACAACACAAAGCACACCTTCCCTGAGGAACCTGAAGCTCATAATTCTCTATCAGGTCAGCCCACAGATATACCTAGGCTGAGCTCCCTAACATTCTAGCCTCAGACCATCTACTTTCCTGACCTTAGCATGTGCCTTAGTCTCAGCAAACTTGATTTTGAAGTCAAAAGTCTCTAGAGGTGGCTGCTGCTGTCTCTCCACAGATGCTTCCTGCTGGTTTGTCAATTCCCGATTCACATCCTGGGAGCAAAGACAGTGAGGTACAGCTAGGCTGTGAGGGAGTCCTGGGGTGATCATGGGACATGAACAGGGTGTGGGCAGGCACCTGCAGGTGGGCAGTCAGCTGGCGGTACTTCTTGATGGTTTGCTGGTAGTCTGCAACTGTCTCTTGGGCTGCCTCCACACGTTTCTGGGCCTCACGCACTCGGGCACCTGCCATGTCCAGCTGCTCCCGCAGCTCCAGTTCTGTCTCACGTGCATTCTCCTGCAGCTCATCATTCATCTCATTCATTGCTTCCTAGAACACAACGTAGTGTTGGGAAACCAAAGGCAAGGTCAGAGCAGCAGGGCTAAGATGAGTCCTTTACTACACAAGCCTACTCAACGTATCAATCTCTCAGCAAGTTCCTTCCATATACTCTCCATCAGGTATCTACTCTTCTCTTACCAAGTCCCCTACAGTCTCCCTCAACTCCCGCACTTTCTCTTCCAGATTCAGATTCCGGTCAGTCAGCATCTCCACCATCTCCTCAGCACCCAGAGCAGCATCCACCTGTGTTAAGAGGAAGGGACAAGGAAAAGTGCTGCTGAGGGGTGGCAACAGGAAAATCAGGTAGGGAGATTCTGGGCACAGGCTGGACTCCCCAGACCTGCTCCTTGAGCTCATCAATGGTGCTCTCTGCCTGGGTTAACTCTTCCTGAAGGCGCTCTCGCTGTTGCCTCACAACTTCCAGCTCTTGGTTCTTCTTTTCCATAAGTTTCTGGAGCTTCACATGTTCCTGCTTCTCTGAGGAAGAAAGATCCCGCATCCTGTGAGGAAGAGGGAAAGAGAAAAGGGGGAAGAGTATGTGTCAGAGTCAGCAAGTGATGGGTGCTCTAACACATTCAGAGGCCAGTGAGTGAGCTCCAGACCCGAGGAGAGAGGAGCCTACCTCACCAGGGCATCCTTGAGGCGAGCGTTCTGTTCCTCAAGCTGCTTGAGCTGGTAACTGGATGCAGCCCCATCTGAGCCTGGGAAAGACCATTGCCATGTTCAGGCTTGTCACATCCCCCTCAACTCATCCCCCACCCACACACACAGGTTCTGGCTCCTTACCCTTCTCTTCGATCTCAGCCTTGAGGATCTCCAAGTCTGTGGTAAGCTCATCCACGCGCTCCTTCAGGGCCTCCACCTCCTGCTGCAGAGACTCAGCCCGCTCTTCAGCCATCTCCTTGTCCAAAGTGGCCATCTCGATGGCATCAGCAGTATCTGCCATCTCCTCCATGTAGCGCTCCTTGGCCTCCATTGCCTCCTTGGCTTCCTGAGGGGTGAGGTGGGTGGGCAAGAGCATAGAAATGTCTGTGCAGCCCTTCTTCACATGGGATTCTGGACTCCAGCATCAACCTAGTTTCCAGTTACATCCTCAGGACCTTCATCCCACCCGGCTGGCCCCTTCATCCTGAGTTCTACCTTCCGTGCCTCCTTGAGGCGCCGCTGCAGGTCTGCCTGCTGCTCCTGCATTTTGCTCTTCCATTCCTGCACCTGCTCCAGCTGGATCTTGTGTTTCTCCAGCTCTTTCAGCTTTGCCTTGTCTTCTGCCCGTTTTAGCCGAAGGGTCTCCAGTTTCTCCTCCAGGTCTCGAACCTGAGCCCTCAGTCCCTCCTCCTCCTGCCAAGAAGAGGCCTCACGATCTGAGCACAGCCCACCCTTGCTTCCCATTATAAGTGAGCTGGAGTAGACAAGACAAAAACGTGTGCAAACATCACCCCAGCCCCAGCATCAAAAACAAGTGGCATATAAAAGTCTGAGAGGAAACTGGCACAGTATATAAAGGAAACATATATGAAAGAAGGGCGGAAAGGGTAGCCTGGCCAATACCAAGATACCCATATGTTATGTCCCCATCTCTCCAATCTAAGTTCTAGGTCTTCTCCAACCATGGGAAGTTTCCAAGACTCAGCCAGGCGTCACAGGCCCCTTGGCATTTTTTAGTCTCTTTCACCCCAACCCTAGTCTTTACCTTGGAAGGGGAAGGAAGTGGGGGTGCTGCTCCAGGAGAGGTGAGGACTGGCGTGGGGATGATGGGTGCTGCCAATGGAGTCTGAGCTGGGGTACTGGGCTCACTGCTGCTCAGCTCCCCTGCTGATGCTGAGCCAGAGGGGCCCAAGGAGCTACTGGCCCCAGACACTCCAGTACTGGCTGGGCGAGTGGGCTATTCAGAGAGGACAGGGGAACAGGGCAGTGAGAGGGAGACAGACAGAGCATGAGAATATGACAAGGGAAAGAGACAGATAAGGGAAAAGTCAGAGTATGAAAGAACAACAAGAACAGACAGAGAGAAAGGGAGGGAAAATAACAAGAATCAGAAAGCAACAATGACAGAGGACAGGGGAGGGAGGAGGAAAGGGAAAAAGGGTGGGAGAAGATTCAAGATTATTATAAGGTTCCTCCTTTTGGCACAGACCCCACATTCCTCCCAGCTGTGGCACTACCCTTTAGAACAGAATCTCCCCAAAACTCCCCGTGACCTACTTGTGTCATTCTAGCAATTTCTTAATACTTCCAGTCCTACCCTTACTCTGGGTCTGCACCCAACTCCCCCAGAGTAGGAAAAAAGTGTCTCAATATCATTCCCAGAGAAAAACAAATAGATTAAAGATTGTTCTCAATTTTCATGTTCCCAGAGAGGGCTGGGCTAAAAGTGAGGTGCAAAAATAAATAAAATAAAAATAATAAATAAAAGTGAGGTGCAGGCTCTCTACCACTGCCAGGCCCTCCCTCCTCTCCAGAAGTCAAACTGAATTGCCCTCCTTTGGTCTGTATCAGGGGATCCCACAGGCAAAAGGGTCAAAGTGAAAGTCGTAGCCCCAGACTCCCCTTGAAACAACCCTTCTATACCTAGTCCCCCAAGACAAAGGGGATCTAATCCGGTAGCTTGCCCAGGGCACTGTGGGGCTTGGTGGAGGTGGGTGCTGAGGAGCTACCCTCAAGGCTCTGTGGAGTGGACAAGCCTGCCCAGTGTTCTCCCTAGCAGGGCTGAACCCCAAAGTTCTTCTAGTGGGCTGACACTTGGAAAGAGCATTCTATCCCAACATTCCTATCCAAAGGCTTTCACAGACACACTCACCTCCTTACTAACATTCTACACTGCCAAGTACTTTACCTCTTCTAATCCCTCCCCTCAAAACTAGTCAAAATTACATTATTCAAGAATGCCTGTCTTGGATTAACCACAATCCCTCTCATTTCTCTTTTGAATTCAATGTACTAGGTCAGAAAAGCTGCTGAGAGCTAGAAGTCATTTTCCCAGGAGGGGCCTATCACCAAATCTAGGGCCCTCCTTCCCCTCAAAGAGAACCTATGTTGCACTGTGGCCAACTTTTATTTGATAGTGCACATGCTTACATACATGCACATGCCTGAAACGTGTGTATACTACTCAGCAGTGGCTTTGCACAGAGGCCTATTTGTTCTCACCTTGGGCCGCCGAGTTGTGGTCTGGAGAGGTAACAGGAGCCAGAAGAGAAGTAGTCAGGAAAGAAAGGATAATGGCAGGAAGACAGACAGCAAAGGGACAGCAATGAGAGCAGAAGTAACAGGAATGGGGCTATAGTTAGCCACCACTCCTCCACACCATCCCATCCCCTTCTCCCTCCGGTGAATCACCATATTTCTACTCCAGAAACCCAGAATTCCTATTACCCTTGGTTCCTGTTCTCACTTTTGCCCAACCTTTAGAGGCCTCACCCCTTAAGACAACCTGGAAATCCCAGAAGTCCCGTCTCCTAGTCTGAGCCACAAGAGACCAAAGGCAGCAACTCTGAGATCTCCAGAGGCCTGTCCTTCTTTGAACAACCTCTCCCCCTCCAACCCAGAACCATAGGCCCCGCCAATCTACCACTCCCAAGGACTGTCCCAGGTCAGCCTCTTCCTTCAAGTGCCAAACTCCATCGTCTCCCTAGGAAGAACTCTCCCCCATGACAAGAGTGATAAAAGCCCAGAAGTGAGAGGTCAGATCCCTAAAGCAGAACACAGCTGTCCTTCCTCCTCCCCAGGACTGGATCTTGCAGCAGTCCCCATCCCTAACGCAGAGGGCTCAGGTGTCAGGACTATGAATATTGCATTAGCAGAAGCCCAGAGCTCAGCAAAGTAACCCCACCCAGCTGGACAAGGGAGCTGGGGGTGGGGAGCAGAAAACAGAGAAACTGTTGTAAACCAAATCCAGAAACACTTCAGATTACTGCAAAATGGTAAATGGGTGATTAACTCCAATTCCCATAGAGTATTCTTGCTCCCCAGTATCTCATTGCTCTGGCAAAGCCAAGATTGGCTCAGACCCAGTTTCCAGGAGACACTTAGCCCAAGGAGACCTATCCTTACCCCTCCTACCGAGGACTAAGCTTCCATAGTTGTGGGTCAAAAACTATTCTAGGGTCCCCATCCCACCCTTGGAAGCCCCCTGACACAAATCCCAGGGTGGTGGACACTGAGAGAACAACCAAGAGTCATTCTAGAAAGGCTGGGTGAGGCAGGCAGGCCTGTTAGAGGCACTGAGACAGCTGGGCCTGTTTCCTCAGGCTCTACTACAGAAAATCCTCTCAAGCCTGTTTGCAGTAGGGGATCCCTGAAGCCCAAGCTTGTGAGACCACTGGAGACAAGGCCTGGAACAGACTCATCAGAGCCAAAAGGCAGGGCACAGAGCAAATCCCAGGGGTGAGGCACAGTGGTGATACACACCTCTCCTTGCCCCCTCCCTTCACCCTCATACTCCTCCCCCAACCAGGTAGACAGATGAAGTCAATCAGCGCCCACCCCCACCCCAGCAGCCTACTGCCACCATCGACCTGGCAACCCAGCAGCAGGACCACAGCAAGCAAGAGTACCTTTCGGGCTGTCGGTGCCTGTCTCATCATTGCAGAAAACCAAAGAAAGCAAGGAGAGGAAAGAGGAGGGACAGAGAGGATAGACAAACACCGGGAGGAAGGACAGACGAAGGGAGGGAAGGAAAGAGACCGAACAGAGGGAAAGGCGGCGAGACAGATTAGTGCATCAAATCCCAACAATGCAGCCTTAGCTCCCGGCCAGCAGCTTCCCAGCCTGCAAATGGCTGCCGCTCCAATACAGAGGCCCCCGAAGGTGCCCAGCAGGACAGCCAGGCTCCAGCAGGCACTGGAGCAGTAACCAGCCGAGTTCACCAGCTTAGGCTGATGGCAGCCTCAGTGGCCGCAGCATCAGCTCCACCTGACGTCATGCACCCACCCTCCTCTGCTCCAAGGGGGTGGAGCCACTGTTCCTCGGTCACCTAGCAACCACCCAGGGGCCTGCTGGCTCCTCCTCCTCATCGTGACTGGACCAAGTCCTGCATTGGGCCCGCCCTGCTGCTTCCTCTAAAGAATAGGTTCATGCTCCACCCTCCCCCTCCCTTACCCATCCCCAAGAGCTTGCTTCAAAAAAGTGGGCCCCAGGGCATGCCAGAAATGGCACCTTATGGGGAGATGGCATCAGTGGGCAGGGACACAGGGCTTCCCTGCTCCATGTTTCTCATGTCATAACTGCACTCTGCTCCTTCTACAACCCCATTGCTTCCACTTTTCTTATACACACTGGCTACACCCTGATGTCTCATCAGGAACACACACGCACAACTCCCCTCCAGCAACCAGCTTAAACTCTGAGGAGCAACAGAGTAATTTAAGAAACCCTGGAGAACACTCCATCAGAACAGCAGCAACTCTGATGACAATGATGGGCTCTTCTTCCAATGGTCCCCTAGTTGTAGACAGGTTAAATAAAGCCTGTTCCTAAAGGGCTTTCCAGAAAGGACGAGGTACTTTGCAGACACATCTGTGTTCTCTTCTGCCCTCCCCTCAAAGCACTCTTTTTTGTTCTGGATCTAGCTCTCTGTTCCACAGATGAGAGCAGAGGCCCTGGCTAAGTGATTTGTTTTGAGAGAATCACTAGGGTGGAAGACTGGAGAGCAGGAGTACTCTACTACCTGACTGACACTGTCCACTGCAAGGTGCTACAAGCCAGCATGGGCAGTCCAGGCTGAGCTCTGCCACATTTCCACAGGTTTGGCATTGCTCAGGTCCCTTCCAGGGTCACGTCAGGCTGCAACCAGAATTCCTCCACAGACCTCAGACTGCAGTTTCATGTTCTTCTCTATTCAGGGTCCTGAGGTAAGACAGGAGCCCCAACCAGGAGGTAATAATCAAGAGATGATCCAAGTTTCCATGATGCTAGAATGGGCCCAGCATCCTTTAGAGCACTGTTTTTCTTACAGCCCCATTCCCACCTGGAGCCAGGACTGAGGACCAAAGCAAGTACTAGCATGTGGTCTCTACCATTGCAAGACTCCAAAGTGAGGCCACATTACCTACTAGGAGTCAAAGGGAGAAGTTTTCCCTTCACTTCCCACTGCCATAATCCAGTAGCTCTCCATGCAACATCAGCAAGGCAGGACACAGTATGGCAACAAGAAAATCACAATACATACAGCATATACATTCAGCTCAGAAAGGCACATGCAGGTCAGGGACAGCTTGGGCACGGGCCCAAGGCAGAAGGTGGCATGAGGAAGCAGTCATGTCAGCACTTCTAAGTGTTTAAAACTCTGTGGAGGGGAAGGAGGTGGCACAGCCGAGACCCTGTATATGTGGGTGAGGGGTGGACCTGAGGCACACACCAGAGGAAGGAAGTGGCAGGGAAAGACTGATAGGGTGGATATTCATGGCAACACCCACCCAGAGGCAGGCAGACTCTCAGGCATTCCAACTGTTCCTTCTGTGCATTGTCCCCTGACCTCCCATTTCTCTGCACAATCACTTTACTGAGTACTTTCTCAAGCTCCATTCCTCCAGTCTGTTCTTCACTGCCACCTAAATTCAACTAAGGGAGAACCCACCATAAGCCAGTAAACATTCTATTTCATGTTGTTGCTGTTTAGTCAAATGTTGGAGTTTCTAACTAGGAGTCTGGGGCAGGAAGAAATCATCTCTAATGAGTGCTACTTGGGCTAGACCCTGAGCCTGATGTCTTTGCACCCTTTAAAGGAGCTCTGGAAGCCAAGGCCACCATATCCTCTGGCCATCCCAGCCCCCAGGTTACACACACATGCATGCAGCAGCCCAAGGACATGCAGGACAGCAGGGGAGGGGGCTCATGGCCCCCACCCACCCCAGCACAAACAGTAAACACACCACCTTCTTGGGCTTCAGTCCCCGCTGCATGAGGAGTAGGAAAGGGCGGAGTTAGAAAACAGACATCACATTGTGCTAGCTCGTCAGACAATCCAGACGTAGTGTTACTACCAACTCAAGCATACACAGGCAGGGGATAGGGGACAGAGCAGGCCAATGTCAATTTATGAATGAGATGAGGTGTTCATCAAGGATCAGCTTGGAGGAAGTCCACACTCTGGTCCAGAGAAGCTGGAGCCCTACCTCACAACACTGCAGAGGAATGGTACAGGGGAGCTAGGAAGGACCCTCTGCATACAGACTAAATCAGGTGGCAGAGGGCCTGGCTCCTTGTCACCACTTGTGAATACGAGAGCTCCTTTTTCCTCTATTTCTACCTTACCCTACCCTCCAACTATTTAGATCTTGGCATCTTTGGGTACCAAAAGGTAGGAACCTGGCTACACTCTTAGGGTCAGATCTATCCTTCCTATCACCCCCAGCTCAGTCCCACTTGACCCTGCACTTCTGGAACCTAATAGCCTTTCCTTGCTACCACCTTTATGCTAAACCTAATACAGCAACTCATATTCAGAAAGCATCCTTATAGGGAGGTTGGAGAGACTAGATTACCTCAGTTCAGACTTACATACGGCTTCTACCTAGCACTGGGTCTCCCTCCCTTCCTCTCTCTGTTACTCCCTACACCCACCAACAAACTACTTACCAGTTTGCTAGTCTTTGCAGCTGTATCAGCTCCCTCTGTAGAAAGCAAACAGAAACAAAGTATGCATTTGTATAAAGGGCTAGGGACAGATAATATCATGGTGGGGTGGGGGGAGATATAACAACAGAATATGGTGGTGATGGAAAACTTTCAGTATCCACTGTGGCCCCCGTTATATGAAGTGCTAGGACTTCTGGACATGAGGAGACAACTTAAGTGGGTGGCTGTTACCTCTTTTGAGGACCTTTGAAGCAGATGAATCAGGTGTCTCTGGAGAAGTAGTATCTGCTCCATCTTCAAATACCTGGATCTGAAGCCATGGAATAGACTCAATACATCCAGATTAAGAATGGCTCTAATATGGGTCTCTCCCCAGTTCTCAAGCAAGACAGAATACAGGGCAGCTTTCATAAGGATGAACTGCCAATCTTCCCACTGCTGCTACCTCCTACTCTCCCAACCAGAAGCTTATGCCCACAATCTGGAAAAGAAAGTACCAACACACCAGCTGTACATGCAGCAGATATATGCATGCACTAAAACACACACACACACACACACACACACACACACACACACACAAAGTAAAGGATGCGTACCTGGGATTGGCGCACAAAGATGCCATGCCCTTCATCACAAGTGAAATACTTTCTGCCTTGGACAACTCCATCATTCTTGCCCTTTGCTTCATCCAGGATAACGCCTACCCATTTGCCAGTGGCAAAGAGTGTGGCTCCAACATAGGCCACAGTGCCTCGGTGGCCTTTTCCAATCACCTCCACACGGGAGCCCACACGCAGAGGCCGGGCACTTGCCTCCGCACTCATCCTGCTGCTACTAGGTGTCTGAAAAAAACACATATCCAAGGGGCCTCAGGTCAAAGGTTGCATCCTAATGCATAAGAAACTATCCACCTGGACTGAAAATAGACCAGAAGTTGCTTCTGTGAACTCGATTCTTAGGGTGGTGTTAGCCTCCAAATTGCCCTTTGAAAAATATCAGTGATAAGTCTTTCTATAGCTTCTTCAAATTCCTCTGGAATCTCCTAGAATTTTCAAGAGTTTACATTTAAATTTTACAACACATCAGAACTCATTGATAGACCTGTCAAATTTACCACATGGCTGTTTTCTCAGGAATACTGCCCATAAGGAGAGGAATTAAACTCAAGCAAATAACTCAGTTTACACCAGGCTCTTCATAACCTAATACCCTGACTCAAAAGTCTGAGAGGGGAAGATAGGTGATTCAGTGGGCGTCCCCACTGCATTGTTTCCCTTTCAACTGTCATCTGTCTTCCCTGGGTTCAAACAGCTCTTTCAGGCCTTTCCCTTTCAGAGACATACAACCATTACTCTTTTCAGGCCTTCAAGTCACCACCACTCCTTCCTGATCTCATTCCTGTCACTCCCATCCACATAGCCACGATGATACTCCTGAAGCTGCACAGCACCCTATTCACCCATCCTACTCCCTTCCTCCTGGCCTGTATCCTGCTCTGTCCACTCTTCTCCTAAGCTCTGGAGATTCTTCTCCCAAGCTCTGGAGATTCTTCTCCCATGCTATGTTGCTATAAAAAGAAAAACACAGGCCAGGTATATCAGGTACCTCAGATTTGTCCCATTTGTACCTCATCTGCCCAGCAGTGCAAATGGATATCTTGTCACTCCACAGATAGGCAAGGAAGAGGAATAAACTAAAACACTGTCCTTGGGAAGCTCTTAGCTTCTAACACATTTATGATGACAGGACACAACATGAAATTAGGTCCCAAATCAGCCCATGGTTTAGAAGAAAATCACACCTAAGCCATTTTTAGTAATAGCAGCTCCATGGACCAGAAGCCTTGCAGCAAACTGATAAATGAAGCAAGAAGAAGTAACACCACAGTCTTAAAGATTTCGTGGAGCTCCTTTCTTATACCCTCACTTGGCTTCAGAAGGGAGCCCTCCCAGAGCCAGGGAAGAGTGAACACTTCCAGCCTGTCACTCCCTAATTCCCTTCACCAGGAAGGTAAGGACACAGCTCCCAGGGGCTCAGGACCTCGAATCATACCTGGACAGCAGGCCAGATCTCATGGACCTGATAAAGGAAATTTCCAATGATATCAAGGCTATACTCAAACTCAGAAACTACCCCCAACCTCCCAACAAGCCTCTCCAAACCAGGAGGACTCAACAGTGGGTACAGATTCAATCTCAGACAGAAAAGAAACCAAGTAACAAACAACAAAGCAGCTCTAAAGAAAGGCCTTGCTATCCTGCCTCTCTGACCCATCAACCCCATGCTGAGTCCCCAAGAGAGCATGGCCCCCTTCAGGAACCCCTACCCTGATAGCCAATTAAGTCAGAGGCTGGGCCTTGGCAGTCCCCATTTAGGGCCCAACTCCAGGAAGGGAAACCTGTCCAGCCTGTCATCATTAGGGTTCCAGGTCTCCTTTGGAACACAGTTTGTGAGTACCCACAGCTGAGTTCCAGCCTATCTCCCCAGCCCCCACTGCAGTGATGTCCACAGGCACTCAGGCCTTCTCCAGCAGCCTTCCCAGGGCCATCCAGGTTAGGGCCACTTACCCGGTTGTACACGTGCCTCTTGCTTTGGGCCATGTTGCTCACCCGGCCTCTACCCCCTCCCCCAGCTGACCAAAGACAGAGAGAAAGGCAGAAACCTAGGCAGGAGGGTCAGGGCACTGGGCCCTCAAGGACCGACACAGGGCCGTCAGGCACGGCCCTCCCCTCCATAGGCCTCCTTCAGTGGCCGACGGGATAGGGATGGGGGTTGTGCTGGGGGCTGATGAGCAGGTCCTCTCTGCTCCCCAAGGATTCCTGAACCCAGAGACACCGAATCCTGCTTGCCAGCTGATGAGTCTCACTCTGCGCTAGTGCCGCTCTAGACTTGTCAGGGACCGTGCTAGCCTCTGGGTCCTAATGCTCCCCTGCTTCACCTGGGCCAGACAAGAGGGGCAGAGAGGAGGAATAGACAGGCCCAACCACAGACCCCTCAGCTCTCACTTCTAGAGTATAGTGTCCTAGAGCTGACAGCACAGTCCTGAGGATTCCTCCTAGCCTGTACCCTCTCATCATCACTGTCTCCCCTGCCCCTAGGATATGAGGCTTCAGAAGGCCCACAAGTATCAAGTGACACCTCAAAATGATCAGCTGCCTAGAGTCTTCACACAGACAAAATAAGGGTCTCTCACCCCTCCTGCTAGTATTCCTCTCTCTCTCCCTACACTCTAAACTATGGACTCAGGGCCTGGATTTCAATCTCACACTAGGCCAGAGTAGCCAGGCTCTGCCCAAAAACAACAAAGGGGAGTAATGGGGGCAATTTCACACACTTACCCCAGGTCCCCCCACACACACTAGCAAAGGTGTCACAATCATTCTTCCTCCCTTTTGGTTGTAACAACAAGCCAGGCTCTGAACCCCAAGAGTGGGCCAGGGATTTAGCTCAGTGGTTCTGCCGCCTGCTTCGCAAACATAAGGCCCCGAGTTCGATCCCCAGTACCAAAAAAACACTGAACCCCAAGAGTATCAGATTCAACTGGATTACTCAGAGGAGTGTTTACAAGCACAGAGCCCCACTTTCCCCCTGTAGCCTAAGGCCCAGTCCACCTCAACCACCTGCCCCTTGTATTGTTTCTTTGGACCTGCCCACTAACATATCCAATGAGATGATTTATTTTTTATATTTCCATATTTCAAATAATTCCTGAATAATCACATATTACCTTTATAATAAACTATAGAAAATTAGTGAGATTACGGTTGGGGGGGGCAGTTTGCAGCTGAGAACTGAACCCAGGGACTTCAAACTAAGCTACATCCCCAGCAACTTTTTTATGTTGAGACAGGTCTTGCTAAATTGCCCATGCTGGGCTTGAATTTGTGATCCTTCTGCTTGGTCTCCCAGAGGGCTGGGATTACAGGTATATGCCACCACACCAAGCTGAGATAATGCTTTTCTGGTGAGATTATGCTTTCTCCTGGGGGCTATGTATCTACATGTTCCTCCCTCCCTAGATATTGCAGGGGAGGAGAGTTGTTTCCTAGGGGTCTGGACAGGATTAAAGATACAGAGAGGTGTTCTGGGCTGTAATTCTTTCTGTTGACTGTCATTCTACTGTTGGCAGGGCCATGTAGGCCTTGCAGGGCAGGTCTGACATATTCAGAGTGCTACAGTCTGCAGAGTACCTTAGAAACACTGTTCCACAGTGGCATAGCTGAGAGCACTGATTCTAAACTCAGGCTGCTCTCCTAGCTTATCACTTGGTAGCTGCATAAACTTGGTCTAGTTCTTAACATCTCTGTGCCTCAACTCTGTTAACTGGAAACAATCAAAGAACATTTCTCAGAGGTGTGAAGACTAGCTGGGGAAATATAAAATATTTAGGACCGTGCCTGGTATTTAGTAAGTGTTCAATAAAAGCTACCTAAGGACAATGCCATCATCATCATGTTTTGACATTACAATAGCACCACAGAGAGGGGTGACACTGACAAGGAAACAGAACTGAGTGACTTCCCTGAAGTTACACAGAAGGTAAAAAGTGAAGCCAAAACCTGACCCGGAGCCCTCTGTGTTTTCTATTACCCCTTACTGATGCCACACATCTCTTGGCTTCCAAGGCCAGGCTCTTTCTGTAGACCACACTGCCTTCAAAAAGTCAACAGAGGGCTGGGGATTTAGTTAGCTCAGTGGTGCCGCCACCTGCCTCACAGGTGCAAGATCTTGAGTTCAATCCCTGGTACCAAAAAAAAAGTCAACAAAGACCTCAGATCTAAGAAAAGCCTCATAATTCAAGAGTGACACATACATACATAGTTACTATCTTCTTGAGAGGCGTTTATTCGCCTATAAAATGGGAAAAATATCTGCCATATCTATATTTGTGTTATGAGACTCAAAAAAAAAAAAGATTAAGCACATAAAAATATTTTGTAAAATAAAGCCAGGTGTCATGGCACATCCGGTAATCCTAGCAACTCTGGGAGGCTGAGGCTCCCAAGTTTGACCCCAGCCTGGGCAACTTTGCAAGGCCCTGTCTCAAAATAAAAAAGGGCTGAGGATGTAGTTCTGTATGAAGGCCCTGGGTTCAATCCCCACTATTGGGGGAGCGGGGGGAAGAAAGAAAGATAAAATAAATAGGAAACTACAAAAATACAAAGAATTATTGCTGACAGAATGCTAGCAAGTATATCCTTTTTTTTCTTCTTCTTCTTGAGACAGGGTCTCACTATGTAGCTGAGGCTGGCCTTGAATTCACTATGTAGTCCAGGACAGGCCTCGAACTCACAGCGATCCTCCTGCCTTAGCCTCTCGAGTGCTGGGATTACAGCTGTGCACCACCATACCTGGCTGGTATACAAATCTTAAAATAAAATGTCTATACAGTAAATATTATGAGGCATTACAGATAGGAAAAATATGCACTGGAAAAAAACGGTGTACCCAACTATACCTTGAATCATGGTGTTGTTTTGTTTCTGGGGGGACAGGGTCTCACTATGTAGTCCAAGCCAAACTTGAACTCACTATGTAGCCCAGGCTGGCCTTGAACTGGCATCAATCCTCCTGTCTCAGCCTCCTGAGTGCTGGGATTACAGATATGAGCTACCATAGCATTGTTTTGTTTGTTGTTTTGCTATGTGGAGGAAAGGCCTATAAAGCACAGTAAGGTGAACACAGTTTGAGTAGAAACAGAAATAATTCTGCTTGGTGTATTAAAGAAGACTAGCTTAGTTGAAGTGAAAAATTCTAAATGAGTTCTATCACATTAAAAGCCTTTTTTTCTTTTTTGTGCCAGGGATTGAACTCAGGACCTTGTGCTGCGAGGCAGGTGTGGTGCCAGAGCTAAATCCAGGACACTTAAAAGCCTTTTTTTGTACCGGGGATTGAACTTAGGACCTTGTGCTTGCGAGGCAGGTGTCATGCTACTGAGCTAAATCCCTGGTCCCTTAAAAGCCTTTTATAGCAAAGGCCACAACTTCCCTCTTTATGATCCAGTTGCCCTTAGCTCGTAGAGTCAAATATTTACTGAGATACACTAGGAGGAAAGTATGGATAGACAGGGAGTTTAACATCAGGCAGAGACAGATGGACTTGGTCCAATGACAACAGGAAGCTAGTTTCATTCCTCAGCAGTAGAGTGGCACAGTGAAATTATTTTAGGAAGATCAAACTGGTGGCATGTACGGGATACAATGGAGGCAGCAGCAACTTGGCAAAGAGGAGGCTGCTGCAATAATGAACATAGAGTCAGGAGGATCTGAATGAGGGTCATGAAAGAAAAGAGGCTAATTCAGACAGAGTACCAGAACAGCTCTGAGAAGACCCTGGGACAGACCTGACACAGGAAAGAGACAGTTCATGGCTCTGGAGACAGACCTGGACACAGCTCTGGGTCTATTTCTTCATCTGTATAGCTCAGGGTAAGGTATTTAACTTTCTGAGCCCCAGTTACTTCATTTGTAAAGAGAAAATAATACTACGTTATAGGATGCTATAATGGGTAAGACTTAAGTAAAGCATTTAGCAAAATACCTGACATAAAATATGTGTTCAATATATTATAGATATCATCTCCATCATTATTGCAACGGTGTATCAATGACGCTTTGTACACAGGACAAAGTCAAATGTTGCTAGGATAACTGGGTAGATGAGTGAATATATTAATTATGAACTGGGGTGTTTTCAAGCATGAGTAATATAAGAATGATGGTTGAAACATTAACAGAATTTAGGCAATAGGAAGCGAAACTGAGCATCTTAGAAAAAAATCAGTCCTGTTCTTCTGGCCTTCTCTGGGGCAAATCTGCCTACAATACTAACGTATATTTCACTATCTCCTTCAAATACAGTAAGTACTTGATGGCAAGTAATTACGAATAAAGAGGAGTAAAAAAGGGAAATGGAGAGGGCATGGAACTATAAAGGCCAATATGAGAGATCCTTACAGTGATGGAACTGTTTAGAACTCTGTGTGTATGTTCAGAATACTGACTGCATCAATGTCGGGTGTCCTACTTGTGATACTGTACAACAGTTTTGCAAAATGTAAACTACTATGAAAAACTAAGGGCATTCCAATCTCTGTACTATTTTTTAACTGCATGAAAATGTATTAATTATCTCAAAATAAAATATTTCCAACAAAACAAGTATTTTTGATGTAGCCAAAACAGATTCCATTACCTTCATTCTATAGGTGACAGAACTGAGTCTCTGAAGTCAAATGACTTGCCTAAGTCTTACAGCCAAAAACAGCAAAGAGGCACATCTGACTAGCTGTACAGGTAGGTACCCCTTCCATAGCACTATTAGGCCCCAGTGTACATCCCATAGGACTTTCCTGAGTTACATGTTCTCAGACAGGGAACGAGACAGATACAAGACAGATACTCCTTGCAATTCTAATCCATTTTCCTCCTCAACAATTTAAGTACTACTGAAATATCTAGGAAAAATGGTAAGAAGAGGGAAAAATCTTTGTATGTGGCAAACAAGTTACCAATAATCTTGAAGAAAATTTCAAAAGATGGCAGGGAAATGAGATTTTTGAGTAAGGAGGATCAAGTAGGAAGAAAAAGCTTCTTTTCTGTTTCTACCCTTTCTATCCAGCCAGAAGCATTGCTACCTCACTTTTACTGGCATTCCAGCATCCTGATACCTTGATCTCTTGTCTTACCTCACCAAACCTTGATACTGGGCTAACTCAACCATCTGCTTTGCCTCATCCCACTCCTGGAAGAGATGCTTTGAAACCCAGGCAGTCTGACAACAAGACAAAATGTACATCTCTGAAAGCACTAGTAAGGAAGAGATAAGTATGTGTGTAAACCCATCAGGAGTAAGGAAGGGAAAAGGTCTGCTAAGAAGGGAATGGAGGCCAAGAGGGTGAAACTGGATTCCAGATACCCACAGAAGCCCAGAAAAATAACATGCACATAGCCTTTTGTTCCTAATTCTACTCCTGTGTCTGCCTTACAGACCTCATACAAATGGATAGACCCTAAATGGATTTCTTTCACCTCTCCAACTCCATTATTTCCAGAAATGTCTACAGCCCATTCCTAGTCTGAATATAGGTTTACCTGCTCCCAAAATATCCTGCTCCCCAAAACATACCCAATCACTTCCAGGTCCACCTCCAGAGTCAAGAAGGAAAGCTACACAGTACACCTCACTCATCTTCAACAAAGGAACTTCTATAGGAATGCAAGAAGCACTAGGCCCAGTACCCAAGAATAGCAACACTCCCAGTAACAACAGGAGTCCCACGTAGCCTGTTTTGAAGTTCCTGTTGGTTTCTTCCCCTGAATCAACCAGCAAGTTCCTGGCACTAGGACCCTGCAGTCAGGGAATCCTGAGCCTGCGCTCTAAAGAGAAAGATGCACCATTTCACAACTTCAGCAAAAGCCGAAGCAGCCAACAAAGCCACAGCCACCTCAGCTTATGTTGGGCTCTGCCAGGCTCTGCTGTTTGGGCAGCTCACCGGGGCCACTCCCCAGAAGCAGATCACTCTATCTTTTCTCTTTTTAAACCCTCGTCATCATCTGATCATAATGGAAATCAGCCTCCTCGAACCACCTTGCAAAGGCGTAACCATGGCAACCTCAAGAGGAAGGACACAGAGATGATGCTTCAGTGGCTGCAGCAGAAAAGGGTAAGCTCATTTGTCTTCCACCCTGCCATCCCATCATTCTCCCCTTTTTCACTTTAGTCAGGTGTACACCTTACCTGCAAATCCTATCTATTATACACACTGGGAAAACACATAAAATCAATTAATAAGCATTGTTATTATGTAAGGTTATAAGTCTGCCTAGTCCCATAACTTAGTGGGTGATGAGGATGAAACCAGGTCTCCTTATTCATTATCTCAGGTGACACAGTCTCAGCCTGACAAATCACTATCAGTCTCGTCTTTCTAGTCAGGATGCTGGAAAATCACTCAAGGATTTCAGAGTTCCCCTGTGTACCTGCAAAAGGCTGGCAGCCAACACTGACCCCACTGCCCTCCCCATCCACGCTACCGTGATGCTCAGAGTAGCACACAAAGTGACTCAAAGCCTAAGTAATCAATCCTTCACACCTCAGTTTTCCCTTCTGTAAAACAGGCATAACAATTAACTTTTCTAAAAGGACTGTTATTTAAAATCACAGAAGAATGCCTGAAAAGAACTTAAAACCATAGCTTGTGTGAAGCACTCAATAAATGTAAGCCATTATTATTGTGAGGAAGACTGGGAGAACCCTTAAGTATAAGATTTTAGTTCAGAGAGTACTGACTCTTGGAGTTTACCTCAATTCTTCTGAATGGTTGCTTCAAGCTTCCTTTACCACTTTCAAGTCCCTATTTCTTAGGGAGCCCACACCAGCATCCCCATCCCAATAACTACAAGTACCATGCTGAGAAAGAAAATTGAGCCTAATAAGTAAGAATTTTTTGTAAATGTAGATATACTTAGCCAGGCATGGTGGCGCAGGCCTATAATCCCAGCACTCAGGAGACTGAGCCAGGAGGATTGCCACGAGTTCAAGGCCAGCCTGGGCTACATAGTGAGCTCAAGAATAGCCTGAACTGCAGAGCAATACCTTGTCTCAAAAATTAAAAATGTAGAATCATCTGTCATCTCTTACCTCTTTGGGGGACACTGAGGACCCCATTTCCCGTGGTATAAGACCGATATCCCAAGCCCCCCAGAACTACTTAGTAACTACAGACAAGCCAAGCAATTGGGAATCACCTGCTATAATCCCTCGCATTTTATAACTCTAGGCAGCCACTAGCAATGATAGAGCTGACAGAAAATACCTAGAGTGGCAGTTGTCAATGGTGTTATGATTCTCCCAACTATTTTGACTCTTCTATACAACTTCCTCTTTATACCCTCATATCCAGTCAGACCTAATTTATCAATTCTTGCTTAGTATTACCTCTAGCATCTTTCCTTTCTCGTTTTTTTTTTTTTTTTTTTTTGGTACCGGGGATCAAACTCAGGTCCTTGCGCTTTTGAGGCAGGTAGCAGAACCACTGAGCTAAAGGCCCGGCCCAGCATCTTTCCTTTCTCCTCCACTACCAATGTCATCATTTTGGTATGCCATTCAGTAGCTTTTAAATTAAGGCAAATCATTTTGTCATCCTTTTTGGTGCCTTGTCTGCTGTTCTGCTACATCACAAGATTATTAAATCAAATGACATCAGGCCCATAAAAAGTTCTATGATCTGGAGCAGGCATGATGGCATATGCCTGTGCTTCTAGCACTCTGGGAATCTGAGGCACAAGGATCACAAATTCAAGCCCAACCTGGGTGATTTAGTGACTTAGGGAGACCATGTCGCCAAAAAGGGGGGAGGAGGGAGTGCAGCTCAGTCCAAAGGCCCTAGATCCAATCTCCAGTACCGGCAAAGGGAAAAAAGTTTTGTGATCTGTAGTGTTGTACATAAAAACAAGGCATTATTATTATCATCTACCTAAGTCTTCTATCACTGGTAAGTGAAGCCTGACTCTGTCTCTCTTCCTCACTTCCAACCACCTTATATACCACAAAGACAAATACAACCTCAAAAATACTGCCTTAGGGCTGGGGATTTAGCTCAGTGGTTCCATTGCCTGCCTCGCAAGCACAAGGTCCTGAGTTCAATCCCCAGTACCAAAAAAAAAACAACAACTGTCTTGTCCATATATTCATCTGCTCAACATATTTCCCTAACATCTCATCTCTTGGTTTAATCAAACAAAATCCTGGGGCCAGGGATTTAGCTCAGTGGTTCTGCCACCTGCCTCGAAAGCACAAGGACCCGAGTTCAACCCCCGGTACCAAAAAACAAAACAAAACAAACAAAATCCTGGATCTGACATATGCAGTCTCATCTCTGCACCTAGGATGCATTCTCTAGTCTTGCAAGCCACACCCATCCCTCAAAATCCAGCTAAAGCCCCATTACATGCAGAATGAGGACAAATTTAATAAAGAAATTTCTTAAAC
Source organism: Heterocephalus glaber (assembly GCF_053883595.1). NCBI lineage: Eukaryota > Metazoa > Chordata > Mammalia > Rodentia > Bathyergidae > Heterocephalus > Heterocephalus glaber. The sequence continues at coordinate 28,415,737 of NW_028258145.1, read as the reverse complement.
ATGAAGAGGGGGAATAGCTGTCATCTAAAACTTTGAGTCAACTTTTTTAACAGTACTAGGAATTGCTCAGTACCAGAGCTTTTACACTGAACTACACCCCTAGCTCTTTCTTATTTTTTTATTTTCAGAAAGGGTCTCACTAAGTTATCCAGGCTAAGCTTGAACTTAAAATCTTCCTCCCTCAGCCTTCTAGTCTGCTGGGAATAGAGCCACATGCCACCATACCAGGCTGAGTCAACTTTTAAATAAGGATTACTTTTTTTATTGTTTATTTGATTCTAAGAAATAACCTAGAACCAACAAGATGAAAGTTGCAGAAATGTATTTATTTCAAGAACCTGAAGAACATCCTTATTGTTCTATCCCAGGAATGCAATGGGATGCTTTCTATCTAATTCCTCATAATCAGAAATGTTTAGGGGCCAGGGATTTAGCTCAGTGGTTTGGCCGCCTGCTGCACAAGCGCAAGGACCTGAGTTCGATGCCCAGTACCAAAAAAAGAAATGTTTAAGCCAAAGCACAAAATTTGCTGAGTTGACAAGAATATATAGCATATGGAATTCAGCTGTCACAAGGATAACTGGACTAGAATCACGGTGCTTTAGATCTGGAGCTTTAAAGATCTCCTAGTCCAGACTCCTATTTTAAGGCCTGGATAGATGAAGTGACTCACCAAAGGCAGCGGTTTGTCCAGAGAGCAGGGAGCAGAACATTATCTCTAACTTTCAATCCAGTGACCTATGCCCTTGCTACTCAGATGGGGTCCATGGACCAGGGCTATTAGCATCACCTAAGAACTTGTTAGAAATTTAGAACCAGTCAGAATCTGTACTTTAACAACATCTCATTAACACTGGAAAGGTAATAACCTACAATGCCCCTTCCACACAATGAGTTTCTAATTCTGAAACTGCATGTTACAGACTGCACCAGACATTAAACAGAGGCGACACCCAAGAAAAACAGTATGTATTTCCCGGTAAACTTTGGGAAACTCATCATATATACCCCCAGTTGGATATTTCTGATACGTAACATTGGCATACTGCAGGCTCTGAAATGGTCCTCAGTACAGAAAACTTTAACCATGAATTTTCCAAACACATTGGAGCACCAAATGCTTTTTATTAAAAAAAAAAAAAAAAAGTTATCACTTTTAACATCCCTCACCTTAGGCTTTGCCAGTGCTCAGGTAAAGAATGTCAATTTTCACTTCACAGCTCTTCGACTCTCAGTACTCTAAGTATATCATTGTACCAAGTGGTCAATAAGAGCTTTCTATTCTCACTGCAGTTTCTAAATCTCTGCCTCTTTAAAAACAGCAAAGTTAAATGGGAAGGGGAACAAGGGAGGAGGGAGAAAGAAAGGAAGGAAGGCACAAGAAAAAAAGTGAAAATAGAAGGAAAAAATGGAAACAAAACTTTTGTACCTAGAGAGGGGGCTTGAGGGGGGGGAATGTGATAAAATAAAATAAAACTTATTAAAAATTAAAAAAAAAAAAACAGCGAAGTTACTCATCTGGGTGATTTAGCTGTGGTCCTGCCTGAAGTCAAGAGGGATGGGCAAGATGACTTCACCAGGGTCATCCCGCCAGCTAAGGCGGACCCCCCGAAGAGGGAATACACACACACTAAACCCATGTCCAGGCCCCCACGCTTGAGTTCTCTATGATTTCTTTTTTCTCGTGTGACAAAGATTTCTCAACCACGTTCCCACAGGAAACCTGTGGCACACTCCCGGGAAAGGAGGGGACCCTAACAGCTCTGGAGAACTCAGGCGCGGGCATTCTAAGCCCAGGCGAACACTCCCAGGCCGAGAAGCTCAGGTGGGTGGGACAAACCCGGGGTCCAACGCTCGGGCGGAGCCCCCAGACCCCGGCGGGCGCCCACCCCTGCCGGCCTCCGCCCCGCACATCTGGCTTCGTGCCGCGCCCCAAGCCAGCGCCGGACCCCCAGCCCACCGCGGGCAACCTCACAATTACGCGAGGGTGGCGGGGCAGATGCTCTGCAGGGTCGCAACCTCCGTACCTGTCCTGTCAAGGGCTCCGCGCCCACCTCGGACCCCACCGGCGACTGACGCCCAAGCCCCTGCCAGCTCCGCCCCGCCGCTCCGCCCTCGTGGGCTGCCCGACTAGCCGCCCGACCCCTATAGGACAGCTCCAAAACCGCTCTCCCCAGAGGCCCAGAGGCTCTCTGGATCTAGGGAACACGCTACTCTTTCCCTCAGTCCCTTCCGGGCTGAGAAGTACGCGTTGGGTGTAGCTGAGATGACACCCATCAGGCACAAAGCTAGACACCTGAAGAGGGATTTGCGCACGCGCACTGGGCCTGAGCAGCCGCTAAGGGCCATGGTGGAGGGGTGCGGCGTGGCGAGCACCCTCTGCCGGCGAAGGGGAGACTGTGTAGAGAATCTGGATCACTTAATTGTAGGCTTTTGAGGGCCAAACGGCTAGTTGAAACAATAGCAGTAAATCTTATTTCGTCAGCTGTCTTGGAGAAAAAATTTATATTTTGCTGCAACTCAGTATTATCAACTATGTGGGGATACAAGCATCCTCATGCCTTTATGATGGGAATGTAGAATAACACAAATTTGCCTAATAGCATTTGGCACTTTTATATTAATAAAAATTAAACTTTTGGTCCCAATGCACCCACTTCTAATAATGTAACCCAAAGAAATAATCGACCAAGTGTGAAACGTGTTTGTGCAAAGATGTTGGATGAGCCAGGATTTGATAGACATGGGTTCAAATTATAACTGCAATTTACCAGCTCTGTGAGATCATGGGCTGTTTCCTTAACTTCTTGTCTGTTTCCTCATTTGTAAAATGAGAATGTTAATGACAGCATCTAACTCATCAGATTGTCAGATGAACTAAGTGACTCTCTCAAGAACCTGAAAGAACCAGGTGTGGTGGTGTAGGCCTGTTATTCCAGCACTTGGGAGGCTGAGGCTGAGGATGGCTGCGAGTTCAAGGCCAGCCTGACCTATGTAGCAAGACCCTGTCTCCAAAAAAAATTTTTTTTAAAGCACCTGAAAGATAACTCTTACAATGGTTGGTAGAAGTGGGAGCTAAATGATTAAAGAGATGAATTGGGTAGTCCCTCTTCTACTAACCTTTTCTTCCCCATCTCTCCCTCAAAATATTTCTAATTATTCTGGATAATACATTCTGATGGTTCAAAAATCAAAATAATATTAAAAAGCATACACTGAGGAACCTCCCTTCAACCTTATTTCAATATACTCCACCCCCTGGCCCTCACAGCTAACTCTTACTACTTGCTTATCTTCTTGGTGTTTTATTTAAATACAAGCACATAGGAATATATAGTCTTACTCTTTCCATTTCTTAAGCAAAAGGTTCCATGTACATTTGCACCCTGCTTTCTTTTCTCTCTCTCTCTTCATCTCTCAAAGTCCTTCATTGTACAATGTCATCTGCTTCAAGGAGGAGAGGGACAAAAGGGCTAACAAGATCACATCGAAATAGATAAATAGGCCACGTATTTTTTTCTTTTTAAATCAGACATTTGTAAACAAGAAAGCACACATTAATTACAGAAAAACAGTTTCAGGTAGCAAAATAAGCCATCATATTTTCTTTGGCAGGAGCAGAGGACACAGGAAGGGGCAGGGAAGCTCCAGGTGCTTAGAAAGGTGGAAATGGGCTTTCCCCCACTTAATTGGGGAAAAAAAATCCTTGTCATTTGAGAGTCCTGACTTAACACTAGATAGAACAGGCTCACTGCCCTCCTTGGCTGCTGAGGTCAGTGGGGTGGGGATAAGGAGCAAAGGAAAAGACTGTGTTGGAAATAGGGCTGCCCCTAGCTCAGCCACAAAAGATGCCACACATGAATCTGGCCTGTGGGGCTGCTTCGTTCCCTGTGGCAGATGAGCACTTTTTTCTGCTCAGATAAAAACAACTAAAAGGCCAGCCGCAGTGGCTCATGCCTGTAATCCCAGGAAGATCACAGCCAGATGAGTTCCAGACCAGTCAGGGCTATAAAGTGAGTTCCAGGTCAACCTGAACCATACACCAAGATCATTTCTCAAAACAAAATAAAAATAAAAACAAACAAACAAGGCCAGGCATGGTGGTGCATGCCTGTAATCCCAGCACTCAGAAAGCTGAAGCAGGAAGATTGCCTTGAGTTCAAGGCCAGCCTGAACAGTATAGTAAGACCATCTCTCAAAAAAAAAAAAAAAGAAAAAGAAAAAAACCACACAAGCTGGGCATGTTGACACATGCCTGTAAACCCAGCACTCAAGAAGCTGAGGCAGGAGGATTGCCATGAGTTCAAGGCCAGCCTGGGCTACTTAGTGAGTTCAAGACCAGTCTGAACTATATAGTGAGACCTTCTCAGAAACAAAACAAAATGCACACAAGACAACTACCAAGTAAGGAAAGCCCCTGAAAAATTACTTTTAACATATAACAGTGTATTATAATACAACAGTGTAAAATGAATAAAAAGTATATACACATCAATTGTTTCTGTATTGGCCAGTTCTGTACGAAAAGCAAGGTATCACATACAGGCTAGCTGCTCCACAGGTATGTTATTACTGTTGTTTTTCCCCTTTACTTAAAGTCTTCTTTCAGTATATAAATAATTAGTAATTCGAAAGCCCAAGGTCCTAAGTTCACTCCCCGGTACCAAAAAATAATAATAATTACTAATTAAGCTGAATGCAGAATCATTTTGATAATGGGGTTTACCCACAGGGAGAGGCAACAGCCAATTCATGGACAACACTTCTCCCTCCCCCTGAAAAGAAATGCAACTAGCAGCCTCACTGATAGGGAGCCAGGCACATGTGGCCCTGGGGATGGCCGTGGTGCACAGTGGCCCTTCAGCAGAGCTTCAGGGACAGAACCTAGCATGTCTGCCTGCCTCCCCCCAGGGGAGGGACTCATGGAAAGGTGGAAGACTCCAGAACTTCCCAGGAGGGCCTGGCGCCCAAGCTAGTGGAGGGGGCCTGCTGCCCTGGTCCCAGGCTCCTGCCTGGGAGGCAGAGGACCAGGTGAGACAAAGTCATACACCATGTTTGCTTAATATATACTAGGACTCTTTCTAAATCAATACATTAGAGATTGTGTTCATTCATTTTTTTCAGGTGCGTAGTACTCAATGGCATGGACACATAAAATTTATTAACCAGGTTCCTCTACTTGATACTTTGTTGCAATTGCAACAATGTTGCAGACAATGTTGCAATGAATCACTCTGAAAGATAGCCGCAGGTGTATCTGTAGGATACATTTTGGTCAGATAATAAATGTATCTATAATTTTAGTAGAAATGGTCTCTATACCCTCAAGGAAAGAGAAATGATATGAAAAATAAAGGCTTTAAAAAGCACTGCATATTCATATTTGTCATTATGTGATAGCCAACCTGACTCCATCTTCAATCTTACCACCATTGTGTGCTTGTGTTTGGACAAAGCACCCAAAACCCACATCCTGTTTGGCCGAAAACTTGCTGTGGCTGCAAGGTGTTGTACAGCTCACCTAGTGTGTGAAACTTCCTTTCACCCCCCCCACCACCACCACACCTGGCATGGTTCTGCTCCTGAAAATTCCACTTGCTCTCCTCTTGAGCCCTCGCCAACTAAAAGCATGATTTAAAAGGAGAAATCAAACTGCTTCTCAGTGCCAAGAGAACTTTCCGGGCTCTAGCCCCCTCTCAGCTGCCAGCTTTAAATAAATGGACTTAAATCTGACTCAGAGCACGGCAGATCTCTATAGTTCCAACTAGCTTGCCTATAACACTTGGAGGCCCCAGCGAGATCGTCATGATGGGTGGACTGGCCTCACTGTGGTCCCTCCTGTCTGCAGCAGCAAACTATAGGGGAGGCACCCCTGAGAAGTTCCAGGACCTGGGAGTCTCACTGCTGACACTGAGGAGACTGCAGAGATGCCTGAAACACCCTCTAAATTTTCCAGAGTCCATCTGATCTGGTCTGAAGGCAAGGATCCTTCTGGTTCTGATGGGGAACAATAGTCCTTGACAAAGGTGTTCCCTGGGCTCCTCCTAAGGTCAGGACACTGACTGAGGTGGCCCACTGGTCTGGTCTGGTCTGGCTGCAAGTCAGCCAATCTGGAAAATCCTCAGGGAAGAGTTTGGAATGTTTCTAACCGCTGAATGGCTGTTGTATGAATGGGTGAGTGACTGGAAATGGGCAGCATAAGCTATGGGCTGTCCCATCCATGCCCCACAACGAAGAAGGGGACTTCTCCCCCTCAGAGTTACGAGGTCTGAGTGAGGTCGTACTGTGATTCCATGGACGCATCTAAGAAAGGCCAATTGGTGCTGTAGCAATGAGATAAATACACCCTAAAGCCTGGACTGTCCTTAAAGTGGCTGAGAGGCCCATGGCCAGTCGACCAAGTGTGTGGTTCCTCCCCACAGAGGAACACCCCCTTCCTTTGTCTGTCACAACATCATTCAAGGGTGCACCACATAAACACTAAAGCTTTTTTCTCTATTTCTGGATGCCCCCATTGTCCCCTAACAGTTGGACCTGTCTTCTTTCTCCAAACTGCCCCTGACCTCTTGCCACTGGGACTCCTCTGACTCTTTCCTGCCTGTCTTATTCACCTCAACACTGTTCCTTCTGTGTTTCACATGTCATATTTTGGGACAGACCTCACTGGCTTCTACAGGGCCAAATTCTCTATCTTCTGGGCCGATGTCCTCAGCAATCTTCCCTTGACCCAAAGCCAACTAATTGGCCTAACAGAGGTGCCTTTCAGTTTTAGTCCCATCTTCTGGTCCATCTTTTCTGCCACCTTTCTGCCTTCCCTGTGTCCTGCCTGCAGCCAAGCACAAGAGAATATTTAATTCAGTCAGTTCTCACTCATCTGCTTTTTATTGATGTCCACCTTGGGTGGTCCCTGCCTGACCATGTCCGTGTCCATCAGTGTTTTACCCCTTGGGTTTCCAACTCCTTAAACCAAATTTTGAGGACATCCTCTGACCATCAGTGACTTTGTTGTCCTAAGGGCATCTTTTCCCCTCCCTTTATACCCCGGACGCTTGTCAACCTTCAAGTTGAGGCCATCCTACAACCCTTACAGGAGGAAGCATTTTGGAGCCTCTTTGCCATTCTCCAGTGGAAACATCAGTGGAATCTGAGACTTCGACATCAAGGCCCCTCCCAAGGCTTGTGGAAACTCTTAATGGAGACTCGCCTTTAACTCCCCAATCAATATATTGTCAGGCCCCTCTAACCGGTGACCCCTTTGATATCCTCTCCCTCATGCTACTTTGTCTTCTTCTCTTTTTATTTGTTCTTGCAGCTCCTATTCTTGGGTATCTCCTGCCTGCCCTAAGTCTCTCTACCATGGCGTCGTCATCCTCACAACCTGTTATACCCCTGGTTTGCATGCTTAAAATTCTTTCCTCAGGAGTTTCTGATGATTATGGGGTGAAAATGTCAAAGAACAAACTTCGCACTTTTTGTGAACTTGAGTGGCCCTCTCTTGGTATGGCCTGGCCCTCTGAGGGCTCCCTCGACCCTACCCTGGTTCAAGCAGTTTGGAGGGTCATCACCAGGTCACAAGGACACCCAGATCAGTTCCCTTACATCGACTCCTGATTTAACGCAGTGCAGCACCCTCCTCCATGGCTAAAGGCCTGTGCCGGAAAGGCCTATTCAAAGTTGCTTGTTTCCAAAAGCTGTTGTCCCCCTCGTGGGTGAACTCCAGAGTAGGACAGAAACTGGTCCTGCAGCAGTCAGATGCTGAGGAAGTCCTCCCCAGTCCACCTCTGTATAACCCTCATTCACCCCTCTCCTTTCTGTCCTGACCCACCTGCCCCCAACTCCCTCGTTTCTTCCTCTACGTCTCCAGCCACCTCTCCCCCTATATGAGAGTGTCTCCAATCCAGGCAGGAGGTCACCACCTCAGGAAGATGCAGTTGAGAGGCTGTCTTGCCTTTGAGGGAGGCCCCCACCTCTGGATGGGCCAGGACCAGGAACCCACCTGTTCCTGGTATATGTTCCCTTTTCCACTTCTGACCTCTACAACTGGAAAACCCAGAATCCACCATTCTCTGAGGAGCCCCAGGTTCTGATTTCCCTGATCAAGTCAATCTTTAGGACCCATCTACCAACCTGGGATGACTGTCAACAGTTACTGACCCTGTTCACCGCTGAGGAGCAGGATAGGATTAGGTTTGAGGTTAGAAAGGTTTTATTTGAAGGGCATTCAGAGGAAGAGGCCAACGAATTGCTGAAACAAGGCTTCCCCTCAGAGGGCTGTGAATGGGGCCCAAATTCTTCAGGGAGGAAAAGGACTTTGATTACCTTCCACCAGAACTTGTTGGACGGGATCTGGGTGGTAGCTCAGAAACCCGTAAATCTGTCAAAAACCACTGAAGTAACACAGGGACCAGAAAAGTCCCCCACTGCATTCCTGGAGAGACTCTGAGAGGGCTTCAGGTTTACACCCCGTTCAACTCCTCAGCTCCAGAGAACAATAGAGCTATAAATCTGGCTTTTGTTGCCTAGTCTGCACCTGATATTATGAGGACACTACAAAAATTGGAGGGATTCCCAGGAATGAACATATCTCAGCTGTTAGAAGTAGCTCAAAAGGGGTCCAGAGATTTACCTCAGTGGTTCCACCGCCTGCCCCACAAGCGCAAGGACCTGAGTTCGATCCCCAGTACCCCCCCCCAAAAAAAGAAGTAGCTCAAAAGGTGCTTGACAATAGGGATTCAGAAAAGCAAAAATTGGCCACAGCTATGGCATAAAGATCAGACAAGAAATAAGCAAACATCTTGGCAGCAGCCATCAGAGGGGACCCCGTGAGACCCAACTACAGGAAGTCCAAAGGACAGGTGCCTAGAGCCAGGAGGACACCCGCCATTGGGCAGAAATCAATGTACCTATTGTAAGGAGGAAGGGCACTGGAAAAATGAATGCCCCCACAGACCCTCTGCCAAGGTGCTATCCCTCCCCACATCCAGGGGAAAGGAAGATTCAGACTGAGGGGGCCAAGGCTCCTTCTCTCTTGGTCCCTGGGAACCTATGGTAAATGTTGAAGTAAATGTTGTGGGCCAATAGCTCCGTTTCGTGGTGGACACTGGTGCCAAGAGGTCAGTGTTAAAAACTCCCCTGGGAGAGCTTTTCTCACAAACCGTTCCCATCCAGGGGGCCACAGGAGCAGTCCAAAACTGCCTGCTCACCAGTAAATGAATGGTGTGCATGGAATCAAAACAAGTTACTCACTCTTTTCTGGTGATACCGGACTGCCCATTCCCCTCCTGGGATGAGACCTCCATCATAAACTAAAGGGCACCATTTCTTTCACTCTGACTGAGTCTTGGACGTCACTCCCTTCATACCAACTATCCTTGACCACTGCCCTGTCCGAGGTGTATCTCCTCTAGGGGGAAGAAAACCCAGAGGAAACAAGCCCCAAGGACTTATTGGACAGACTTCAGGTGGAGTTCCCCAAGGTGTGGGCAGAAACTAATCCACCGGGTTTGGCTGCTCACCACCCTTCAGTGATAGTTGAGCTCTTGTTGACAGCGATGCCTGTGCGAGTTGGACAATACCCCATCTCTCAGAGGGCCAGACAGGGGATAGACCCTCACATTAAGAGGTTGCTGGACTTTGGGATATTAACTCCTTGTCAGTCTCCATGGAACACCCCATTCCTGCTGGTACAGAAATCAGGGACGTCAAAGTACAGGCTGGTCCAGGACTTGAGAGAAGTCAGCTGGCAAGTGGTAACTCTGCATCCTACTGTCCTCAACCCATATACCCTCCTGAGTTTGCTGTCTCCTGAGCACCAAGTGTATACTGTGCTAGATATAAAAGATGCTTTTTCAATGTGCCTTTTGCCCCAGCTAGCCAGCCTATCTTTGCCTTCGAGTGGACTAACCCAGTTGCCAGAAACCCATGCCAGCTCACCTGGACCCAGCTGCCTCAAGGATTCAAAAATTCACTCACTCTGTTTGGTGAGGCCCTCCAGAAGGACTTAGTGAGTTTTTGATCCCACCTCCCTAACTTCAGCCTGCTTCAATATGTGGATGACTTGTTATTAGGGGCTACTAGTTGTTCAGAATGCCTGAAGGGGATGAGAGAGCTTCTTCAGCTGCTAGAGGAGCCTGGCTACTGTGTCTCAGCCAAGAAGGAACAACCCTGTGCTCCTAAAGTATCATATCTGGGTTATGAAATCTCAGAAGGAAGAAGAGCTTTGTCCCAGGCCAAGAAAAGGGCCATCCTCCAGATACCCACACCAACTACCAAGAAACAGGTATGAGAATTCCTAGGTGCAGCTGGATACTGTTGCCTATGGATACCAGGCTTTGCTGAATGGAGGAGCTGCATGGAAGGAAATCAGCCTCTAGAATGGGGAATAGATGAAGAAGCCTTCCAGAATCTGAAAAGAGCTCTGGTATCGGCCCTGGCCCTGGCACTGCCTGATGTTGCCAAGCCTTTTCATCTTTTCATCCATGAGGTAAGAAGGATCACCAAGGGAGTCTTGACACAGTCCTTGGGACCCTGGAAGCACCCCATGGCCCATCTCTCTAAAAGATTATATCCTGTGGCCTCAGGATGACCTTCATATCTTCAGGCAGTAACTGCCACAGCTTTATTGGTCAAGGAGGCTAATAAGTTGACCCTCAGACAGGACCTAGTCCTAACTGCCCCTCATTCAGTAGAGACTCTTCTCAGGGGGGCTACTAACAAATGGATGTTAAATGCCCACCTCACTCAGTATCAAAGCCTCTTGCTTGACCAGCCTCACATTGTCTTCCCAGCAGAGCAGGTTCTCAATCTGGTTACACTGATGCTGAATGATAACCTCAACACCCCAATTCACGACTGTGAGGGAGTGCTGGACCAGATGCAGGGGAGTGGATCAGACTTAACAGACACCCCCTTGGTTGAGGCAGATACCACCCTCTTTACAGATGAAAGCAGCATGGTGGTAATCCAGGCGCGAAGGATGGGAGCTGCAGTGACTACAGTTGATCAAGTCATTTGGGCCCAGCCTCTGCCCAAGGGGACTTCAGCCCAAAAGGCAGAACTGATTGCTTTGGCCCAGGCCTTGAGATGGGGAAAGGAAAAGAAGATAAATGTAGACACTGACAGTAGGTATGCCTTTGCTACTCTACATGTTCACGTGAGCATTTATAAGGAGAAAGGGCTCCTAACAGCTGCAGGAAAGACTGTCAAGAACAAAGAGGAGATATTGTCTCTCCTAGAGGTGGGATGGCTTCCCAAGAAGGTAGCCATCATTCATGTTTGGGGTCACCAAAAGGACAATACACCCAAGGCTAAGGGAAATCAACTTGCAGATCTCTCAGCCACAGTGGCAGCCCTGAGGCCAGCTGAACCCTCAGTCATCCTACCTACCATGAGTCCTCCTCCCCCTTGCTCCTGCATAACTCAGTCAGTAGGGCACTGGGTATAAGTTGGAAACTCCACTGTCCCTACCAGCTCCAAAGTTTGGGGCAAATAGAACAAATGAATTGGACCCTAAAATCTACTCTGACCATATTGACTTTGGAAACTGATGAAGGGTGGGTCAGCCTGCTGGCCTTGGCTGTCCTTAAAGTAAGGTGCACCCCTCATAAAGCAGGTTTCACTCCTTAAGAAATTATGTTTGGAAGACCCCTTCCCCTGCTCCCCAAAGTTAAAAATGATGTACTAGATGAGTTCGATCCCCAGTACCAAAAAAATAAATGATGTACTAGAAGAATTTTCTAACGAATCCCTGTTAAAGTATCTCCAGTCTCTCCAACAGGTACAGAAAACTGTTCACTCTGAAATACAAGCTACTCACCCCCTGCCACTCTACACCATGCCACCCATTCCAGGCCAGGGATACTGTCTTCATCAAGGCTTTTCAGAGTGAAGGACTCACTCCAGTCTGGAAGGGATCCTACATGGTCATCCTCACAATGCCCTCAGCTCTCAAGGTTGATGGAATCTCGATGTGGATTCACCATTTGCACGTCAAGCAGGTGAAACAGTGGACTGCTGAGCTGGGACCTGATCCTTTAAAGCCAAGGCCAGTCTGATCATGATTGTGATGCTTGTTCTTATTGTCTTTGGGCTGATGAAACCAAGCTCTGGAGAAATGCAATGAGGAGAGTTGTACTCCTTCCTCCTTACCTCCTTTAGCTGGGGAGAAAAATTCTAGGTAATGTTACTTTTGGTACCATCCGCCCCCAGCAACCTCTTAGGTTGCCCAAGGTCAACCTCTGTAAACTGGTTAGGAGAGATTAGGGGGCTACTACTATCAGTTTATAAACCTGGAAAGCCATGATTTTTACATGTGCCCAGGATTCAATCCATTTAGACAGTGAGATTGTGGGTCCCCAATTGATTTCTACTGCCCTAACTGGGGCTGTGTAAATATCACCTCCTATAGTGTGGGACCAAATGCCACTAATGATATCATAGTTTGGAAACATGGGCACAGAGTCACAATTATGATACAAAGACCCCAGGACTCTAAATGGGCCATGGGATGGAATTGGAGCTTCCGCTTCTGGCTCCCCAGAGGACTAATTCCTGACCCTGGGGCAATCATTACCTTTCAGACCCGGTTGCTAAACCAGGCACCAAGACAGACAATAAGACCCCTTGCTTGAGCCTCACCCTGTTATCCCTCCCTCAAACATTTGCCCTTAGCTACCAATAAAGCAGACCCCTCACACATACTGCCTCCCTCCCTATTCTCCATGCTGGGAGCTGTCCGCACTGTGTTAAACCTTACTCAACCAGACCCGGCTCAGGCTGTTGGCTCTGTCTAAAAGCAAAGCATCCTTATTATGTGGATGTAGGAGCCTTGGCCCCAATCAAAGCCTTAGGTGCTGCCTTAGCATGCACCTCTACAAAGCCCCCCTCGACAATTGGTGAAGTTTATGGGAATGCAACTTGTCTGGCAACTTCTTCTTATGATATGAGTAAGTTCCCTTTCCATGCTCTATGTAGCCAAATCTCAACTCTGGATACCTCAAAAGCTTATTTTGCCTCTAGCGGCACTTGGCTAGCTTGTACCTTGGGCCTCACTAGGTGTGTCAAAACTCCTGAGGGAGTTACTAGACCTGAGGTCTTGTGCATCCTGGTCCAAGTTCTCCCTCAAGTATATGTGTACGGAGGACTGCAGGGATGGGATTTTATAGCACCCCCAGAACTACTGTACAGACAGAAGCAAGCAACCCCATAGTCATTCCAATTTTGTTGGGTTTGGGGGTAGCTGCTTTGGCAGCACTTGGGACTGCCACATTGGCTAGAGGAGAACTTGTACTCTCAGCTCTATCAGAACAGGTAGACAGTGACCTAGGAAGCCTGCAATACACCAATGAGACTCTTCACTCCCAAGCAGGCTCACTAGCTGAGATGGTCCTCCAAAATCGAAGGGGACTTGATCTAGTGCTCTTGTCACAAGGGTGATTATATGCTGCTCTAGGGTAGACATGTTGTTTCTATGCCAACAAGTCTGGCATAATCCAAGATACTCTTCAAAAGGTCAAGGAAAATCTAGATAGACATCAGAAGGAGAAGGAAAGTAAAAACTCATGATATTGTATAACTACCTTGTATAACTAACTACCCTCATCACCAGACTGGCTGGTCCCCTCATCCTGCTTTTTCTTGGGCTCTTGATTGGCCCCTGTATTCTTAACTGGATAATCAACTTTGAAAAACAACATGTAGCCTCTGTTAAACTGATGTATATGAGATCCTACTATAATCCCTTGTATAATCCCTTGCCACTCAAGAGGCTTTCATTGAGTCAACACTTTGACATCATGCTTAGAGGATTTGGGAATGTGATAGCCAACCCATCTCCATCTTGAGCCTTACCACCATTGTGTACTTGTGCTTGGACAAAGTATCAAAAACCCACATCTTGTTTGGCAGAAAACTTGCTGTAGCTGCAGGAGGTTGTGTAGATCACCTAGTGTGTGAAGCTTCCTTTTGCCCCCGACTAACCTGACATGGTTCTGCTTCTGTAAAATTCTGCTTGCTCTCCCCTTGAGTCCTCCTCAACTGAAAGCATGATTTAAAAGGAGAAATCAAACTGCTTCTCAGTGCCAAGAGAACTTTCTGGGCTCTAGGCCCCTCTCAGATGCCAGCTTTAAATAAACAGAAGCAAATCTGACTCAGAATATGGTGCATCTCTATAGTTTCCACCGCTCACCTATAATAATTATAGTAAAACATACATAAAATTTACCATTTTACATTTTTAAATGTACAGTTTGCTGGTACCAATTATATTCATGTTCATGTACAACCATTACTTTCCATCCACCTTTATTCCACATGAATACTTTGTACCTAATAAATACTAGCTCCCTATTCTCCCTTCCCCTCACCCTAATTATTACTGCTCTGTCTCTTTAAATCTGAATATTCTATGCCTCTGTGACTGAAATTTTTTTCATTTTAATAAACTTTTTTGTGAAAAGTATGCTCAATGTTTTTTTCCCTTTTCCATTCCCTTGTAAATACATTTTGTTCTATCTGACTTGGTTTAGAAATAGTTAACTGGTATTGTATCTCCATTAAATAAAAAATAGGTTAGACTGGAAATGAAACTAAAAAAAAATCTGCTTATTCTAGATACTTCCTATAAGTAGGATCATACAATACTTGTGCTTTTGTTTCTAGCTTTTTCTGGCATGATATCTTTACACCTCATCCATGTTGTAGCACATGCTAGAATTTCATTCTTTTTTAAGGCTGAACTAATATTCCACTGTATAAACAAGTCACTTTTTTTTTTTTGGTACTGGGGATTGAACTTGGGACCTTGTAAAACAAGTCACTTTTTGTTTATACATTTTTCCCTTTGAGGTGTCTCCACTTTTTAGCTATTGTAAATATGCACACATTTTTAAAAACATAAATAAATATACTACTCACCCCATCCCCAGTATCCCTACACAAAGCAACTTTGCTTTTGGGGTTTTTCTTTCTTTTTTGGAGGGGAGGGTTGTTTTGTTTTGTTTTGAACTCACTACCTTGAACTCACAGCGATCCTCCTGCTTCACTCCCCAACTCCCTGTGCTGGGATTATAGGTGCAGGCCATCACACCCAGCTCCAAAGTAACTCATAATGCCAGTATTTTCTGGTTTTTGTGGGTTTTTGTTTTGTTTGTTTGTACCAAAGATTGAACTTAGGACCTTGCTTGCAAGGCAGGTGTGGTGCATCTGAGGTAAATCCTCAGCCCAATGCCAGTATTTTGTGTACTGTTCCAGAATGAGCCTCTGGAAATTTGAGCATTTTAAATGAAAACAGCAGCTTCCTATATATGTACACTGTATTGAAACTTGCTTTTCTCCCTGTTGGACATTATATCTTGAAAGATTGGAAGTCATACATATTAACACATATTGATTGCCATGCCTTTCTTATTTTTATATCTAAACATCCAATCCTTCTGAGTGGCTTTAACAACCTCTAATGGATGTGCTGAGGTTTTTTTATATAAAGCCACCAGGCCTCAGATGGAATAGGAGTACAATACAGAAAAGATTCAAATGTTTCTCAGTACTGAGAAAAGGAATCTTCACACCAATGTGTGCTGCAGAAAACAGAACATCTGTCCTCATAAGAATGGAATCCTAGGTATTATAAGACATAGGAAGGGATCAAGGGGGAGAGACCTTCCCTAAAGGAAGAATGCTATTTTCCAGAAGTATGTGGGTTTTCAGGCTAAAAAACTTGGAACAGAGATAGATAAAGGCAAATGGCAAATCAAAGATGACAAAGCCAAATATGGAGGAGGACAGATAGAGGGGAGAGAAGTATCTGGATTAGCTGTATACCAACACTGTCCATGAAGCAAGAAAAGCATATGAAGGACATAAACAGAACAGAAAACAAAAAATATTAACATTACAATTTAAGAAATTAAACTGTTATTGTTTTCACTGTATGATATGACCTGCAAAAAAATGCCAAAATAACCTGAAAGTTTTTAGAATTGATAAAAATATTTAGGGAGGTAGCTGTATATAAAATCAACATGCAAAAATCAATTGCATTTCTATAATCAAAAATGAAAAATTGTGCAATTTTTGAAATCAAACTGACATTTTTTTCTTTTATGGTTTTTGGAGATACAGTCTTGCTATGTAGTTTAAACTGACCTTGAACTCACTAAGTAGCCTAGGCTGGCCTTGAACTAGCAGCAATCCTCCTGCCTCAACCTCCTGAATGCTGGGATTACAGGTATGCACCACCACTCCCAGCTTCAAACTGACATTCTATTTTTGGGGGGTGGGGGGGGTACCGGGGATCGAACTCCGGTCCTTGCACTTTCGAGGCAGGCGGCGGTACCACTGAACTAAATCCCCGGCCCCAAACTGACATTCTTACTAATAAACAACAAAAGATGTGCACCACCCAAAATTATAAAATCATACTTGAAGATATATTAAAAATAGCTTTAAAAATGCACATTCAGAACTTGATAAATTAGTTTTTAGAGAAGAGCAAAAACAGCCAAGAAACTCCTGGGTGTGGGGAAGCTGATGGGGGTGGAAAGTTGTGCTTATTTTAAAGTCATAGTAATTAAGGCAATATGATATTGATGTGATTTTTTTTAATGCAGCAGCAGAGAAGAATCTAGACCTAAAACAAGCAAATTTACGAAAATTTGATATATGACAAATTTTACATTGTTGGTCAGTGGGGGAAACAAACTATTCAACAAATGGTACTAGGACAATTAATTATCCAAATTCAAAAGAAAGAAAAGAAAGAAGAAAGGGGAGAAAAGAGAGAAAAGAGGAGAAACCGCTAGGGACACCAACCCCACAGGCCATGTCTGTTTCAGCTAAAGTGGGAGCTCCAGTGTCCCTCACTGAACAGAAGTTTATGGTGCAGATGGCTCCTAGGCCTCTGCTGCAAAAGTCTCCATTCCTGCAACTTCAGCAGTTCAGAGTGTTCTGATTAATCCATCATTAATTGGGTCCAAAAACAATCTTATTACCTCTAACATGGTATCATCACAAAATACTGCCAGTGAGTCATCAAATGTGTGGAAAAGAAAGTGTGAGGATGCTGATAATGACAGTGCTGGTGATGATTATGACAATTTGTAATCTGCCTTGATGCATGTAATGTGTATACTTGGTCTTGAATCCTTTGTACTGAGATTAAGCATGCTGGATGTTTTCAAGTTGTGTTTTAGAAAATGTAAATAATGTTTAATGAGTAAATTCAGATACTATTTTTGTTAATTAAAATGGTGGGTTTTCTTTAATAGGAAACTAATGGTTTTTCATCAACCTTTATGTGTAAAAAAATAAAGTTTTCATTCATCAATCTGAAAAAAAAAGGTGACAAAAAAAAAAAGAAGAAGAAGATGACATCCAGGACCACACTCTCACCTGAGGCTTGGAGTCTTCTTCCTTATTCACTGGTTACTAGCAGAATCCAGTCCCATGTGAATGTGGAACTGAGGCTTCAGCAACTAGATGCTATGTGATCTTCCTGCCACATGGCTCTCTCCATGATGTGACAGTTTGCTTTTTCATAGTAAACAAGAGGATCTCTCTAACTTCTGGAAAGGCTGAACTCCTCTCATTAGTTAAGGCCCACCCAAATAACCTCCCCTTTGACAAACTCAAAAATCAACCAATTTGAGACCTAAATTACATCAGTAAAATCTCTTTGTCAGTTACCTAACATAATCATGGGCGTTTCCTATGTATTTGTAAATTCTGCTCACACTTAAGGGGGAGGGGATTTTACAGAATGTATACAAAAGAGATACAATCCTGGGGTCTTTTAGAATTCTGTCTACTACAAGTCCTCACTAAAGGAACTCCTAAAAGATGTACCTCAGTGGAAGAAAAATAACTCAGGATGGAAGATCTGAGACACAGGAAGAAGAATAAGAAATATTAACTATTAATATTAATCATAGCAACAAATCTACCCAATTATTGACCATTTAATAGTATACCTGATAGGTAAGAGTAACAAAATAATGATATAAATTATTGGTTTACAAAAAAAAGTAAATTCAGAGTATGATTGTCAAAGAACTCTAAGATCTATGCATAGTTTAAAAGAAAAATAAAGATATTAAGATGTTAAATTAAATGTGCAAGTTAAAAATTCTCCTAAAAAATACTGAGTAACCATGAAAGAACAGAAACAGAATGTATACTTGCAAAATAAGAGGGAGTTTAAAATGGGGAAAGAACCCCACTGTAAGATGCTCCCAATCTTTCTTCCCTCCTTCACTCAGACTTGTACCCTCAACTTCCAGCATCTCCCAGCTTCTTTCCATTTTCCCTTATAGCCATTTCCTTTAATTCATCAAGAGAAAGGAAAGTCTGAACTTCTTGGCAGCTCAGTTCTAATTACAGCTTGCTTGTGGTGCTTTGGTAGCTGTCAAAATCAGCAAGGCCAGAGAGGTTTCCTCAAGGCCTCATCCACTTATTTCAGTCATGGGTGTTGGGGTTCTTTTCCCTACGGGACCAACCCACTCAGGTTTCTTATCATCTTCCACACTAAAGCTTCAGCCTTTAGAGATTAACAAGGATTCCTAGCTGCTATATTATGTGAACTAAAAGTTATATCATGTTGTGTGCAAGGCTGGGCTAGCCAACTTTTCAGGCTCTGAGTTCTCTGAGAGCAAAAAATCAGTGTTCTTTTCTCTGTTTCTTTTGTTGTTGTTGTTTTGTTTTGTTTTGAGACAGGGTCTAGCTATGTACTTCAGGCAAGCCTTGAACTCATTATGTAGCCCAGACTGGCCTCAAACTTGCAGTGATCCTCCTCCCTCAGCTTCCTGAGTGCTGAGACTATAGGCATGCACCACCACTCCCAGCAGCTGTTTCTTTTCTTTTCTTTTCTTTTCTTTTCTTTTCTTTTCTTTCCTTTGGTACTAGGGATCAAACTTAGGTCCTTGCGAGGCAGACTCGATGCCACTGAGCTAAATCCCTGGCCCCCAGCAACTATTTCTTGTACCTAATGTCCCCCTCAAGATTTTGCAGCAGTGACTGTCTATTGGTCTGGCTAGAACTAACAAATGTGTAAAGGAAAGATGGGATCTCATATCCCCTTGGCAGTAATATTTAGGGCTGAATAATTCTGCCACCAAGCAGTAATTCTGTCAACTTCCTAACTCTGCCTTGTACTACTGGGTCCCCCTGCTATGTGACACCAAGTGTATTGGGAGCATGATGACACACTCCTTTAATGCCAGTACTTTTGAAAGCTGAGGATCACAAGTTTAAGCCCAGCCTGGGCAATTTAGCAAGACCTTGTCTCAAAATAAAAAAAAATAAAAAGGACTGGGGATACAGCTTGGTATGAAGGCCCTGGGTTCACAAAAAAAAGAAAAAGAAAAAGGAGGAGGAGGAGGAGGAGAAGAAAAAGACAAAGAGAGAGAGAGGAAGAAGGAAAGAAAGAGAAAAAAAAGAAAGAAAGAAAAAGAGAGAGAGAGGAAGGAAGGAAGGAAGGAAGGAAGGAAGGAAGGAAGGAAGGAAGGAAGGAAGGAAGGAAGGAAGGAAGAGAAAGAGTGTGGTGTCTGGTTAGCCCTTGGCAAGCATCTGGGTGCAAAGAGGCTGGAGGTAGCCATGGGAATCAGTAACTGACCAGGGTACAGGGAAAAGGAGGCAGCACAAAAGGTGAGCATCCATCCTTCCTTACCTTAGAGCGGAATTGAAAGCAGAAAAGGCCCAACATAGTGGCCAAGGTGAAAGCGAGGCCCTCTGGGATAAGTGTCTTAGGGTATCCTGAGAGGAGATGAGAACGTAAGTGGTGGGTGATAGAGGGGTTACTTTAAGGGAAACAAGGTCTGAAGGATATGTTGGGGTTCAGAAGAAATACCACAGGAGTACATATATATATATATGCAAAGATGGGTCAGTGAGTTTGAGGTTATAACCTAAGCAATTTTAGGGGAGTATATGGATTAGAGTATTTCAGCAGGATGCACAGGTTAAGTTTTGACAATTCCTGTTTTGGGGTCTTTGCACTCGAAAGTGTGTAAGGAAGCAAATCCAAGTATATACTGCACTCCAGTCTTGTTTACTAGCAGGTATATCTCAGGATCTTCCTATAGATGCTGCTGACCAAAGATGTAAAGGGAGGTCGCAGAGCTAAGTTCACCTCACCAAGCAGCAAGCAGGCACTGCTTAAGGCTGCTTCAGTCTAGGTCAGTTCATATTCATGCTGCCAGTTCTTTAGTACTGGGGATTGAACTTGGGACCTTGCACTTGTGAGGCAGGCACCAGAACCACTGAGCTAAATCCCCGGCCCATGCTGCCAGTTCTTAGAGGTGAGAATTGTATGGGTCTCGTGTTAGGCCAGCTCCTAGGACATAATCTTCCCAATACCTGAGGGAGAACAGCTTCAGAGTAGGCTGATCTGGGTGGTGACTAGAGCACAATAGAAGAGAAAGGACAAAGGTGCTGACAGTGGATGCTGACCTCCTGTCTTCCCTCCCTGTTGGGGGCAGAGGCCCCCAGCAGCGACAGGTGGGAGGAACACTGTTGGGCCCAATGCTTATGCTGTCTTCCCAGATTACATCTGTAGCTGCAGTAGAGGTCTCAAGGATGAGATTCCACTAGAGCTGCCCATGTTGTTCAAGCAAGTGAACCAGAATAAGGAGGAGAGCCAGGACCACAGACCAGGGTGCTGAATGGAGCCCACAACACAGCACAGACTGCCAGCCTGCCAGCCTGCCACTGGGATGTTCAAGTGGGTGAAAGGAGGGGCAAGGTGATGCAGAGTGGGGACTACCAAAGAGGCAGGTGTGGAGCCTAAGACAAACTTTAAGAAGGCACTCACTCTTGCATTTGTTTAAGCCCACAGTTTGAACCTGAGAGTGAGTTCCCCAAATTTTATACCCTGGGCATATGATTACCTCACCCTAGTTCTTGCCACAAAAGCCAGTGATCAAGAGGGTCAGAGCTTTTTTGAGCCCTGCATAGGCCAAACTTGTCTCCAGAAGTAAAACCTGGATGATGTGAACTGATTTAAACTCCAGGAACCAGGGAAGCAAGTCAAGTTTCTCAGGAATCATTCTGTACTTAAGAAGATCCAGGGCTAGGGATTTAGCTCAATGGCACCTCACCTGGTGCACAAGCACAAGGTCCTGAATTCAATCCCTGGTACCCCCCACCCCCAAAAAGAAAAGAAAAATAAAGATCCATCCCGTCCCTCCTCTATCTAAAGAGAGAAAGCTCTCCGTACTGAGCCAGATCTCAATGCAGCCCTCTCTCTGCTCCTTTTCAGGGGTGGGGGTATCTATAATGCCCCTCCTGGGAAATAGCCTTGGCCCTAAAGCAGGGTCCCCTAAGCCTTTGGGTTGTCTGCTGCAGCCATTACTCAACCTTCTTCCAGCCCTGGACAACTGCTTTGCTTGGGGTTCAGTGAGAGAATGGACACCCTTGGAAGAAACTGACAAGAAACTTCAATTCCTAAGGGACTCAGCATTTATTTTCCATAGGCAGGGGGAAGGTTCAGTTCCCACCTCCAGGATTCCAAAGCTCAGGAATTAGATTGGGGCATGGGCTTGGAGGGGAGCAGCCATACTTTGGGGGTAGCCTTTATTAGCTCTCCCCCAGTCACCTGGGGCTTGGGCACACCTGTCTGGATGGCATGCTGGTCAATTGAAGAAAAGGTACCTCCTTCTTTGGCCTCCTGGGGCACAGCAGAGCTGAGAAGTACTTGGGTGCTCCGGTTCCACATGCTCACACCAGGAGCCACCCTCACGACTTCTGGGCGCACCACGGGCTTCCAGAGCACCTGGGATGAAGCCTCGAGGATCCGGGGTGCTATTTGGGGCCATCCAAAATCCTGGTCTTCCTTGTCAGCAGGCTCCAAGCCCTGTGGAGGCACCCGGGTCCGGCCAGCCCACAGTTTGCCCAGCAGCTCCGCCCTGCCCTCCCAGCCACGGGGCCACTTGGTATTGGGCCACGATTTAGGACTAGGGCTTCGAGGAACTTCAGCTAGCACTGGGTGCTTGGGGAGGAAGTGGGCCCCATGGCTGGGGAATGGCACCTTTGCCCTGGAGGATGGCAAGAGTGGGGCTAAATTTAAAGCGGCGTCTGGGCCCAAAGCACAGGGACCCTTAGGCTGGAAAGGGAAGAAAGCTGCTGGGGAGACACGGTCGCCCGACACAGGGCCTTGTGGTCTGGCTCTGGTCTTGGTCTTGCAGTGCCTCCGGCGCCCGAGGTAGGTTTCCAAGGGGCGAGCGTCAGAGTCTAGGAGGTAGGTTTCCAAGGGGCAAGCGTCAGAGTCTGGGATCACAGTCTCTGCCAGGGGGCGCACCCAGTGTCGGGGAAGCTGCTCAGGGTCCAGGTGCGCCGTTGTAGCCTTGCAGCCTGCCCGGTAGTGAGGCTCACCCAAGCGTCCGGGCTGGTACGACTGCAGGGACGCAGAGGGGCTGAGCGAGGGGGGGCCGCCCCGAGAGAGGCAGGACACGCCCGAGGCCATGCAAGACATCCCCTCTGTCACGTTCAGCAGCCGGTCCCCAGCTGCGTCTGGCTGGGGGTAGAGGTCCTTGGGTGACAAGCAGGAGCCCAGGGGCTGTCCCCTCACGGCAGAAGCCAGAGGGCTGGCTACCTGGGACAGCTCCAGGGAAGGGTGGGGACTCTGGATCCCCTCCGCCTCCCCCGAACGTTGCAAATTCTCATTCAAGGACCCGGCCAAGAAGAGGCTTCTAGCCTGGCCGTCAGGTTCCTGCAAAGCTCCTCCAGCCCCTGCCTTCTGAAACAGCTCGGGTGTGGCCGGAGGGCCGGGGGTGACTCTCAGCTCCGGAAAACGCTCCTGGGAGCCTCTAGCCAACCACGATCTTCCTAAAAGGATCCTGCCCCGGCTCCCAGGGTCCTGGGGGAAATGTACAGGGGAATGAGAGATGGAAAGGGAGAGAAGTCAGGTGGAGGAGTCCCCGAGACCTCAGTTGAAGACAGGGCGAGGTTCAGGTCAGAAGGAGGCTGAAGGCTGGACTTACTTCGTCTTTGTCTTCGTCTTCGTCTTCAAAGTCCTCCAGACTCTCGCAGGCCGGCGCGTGCACCACGGGCACCGAGCCCTGAGCCCAGGTGTCGGTCACGCACGCCAGCGGCTCCTTGTCCTCGCCCCACGTGGGGTCCTCGGCCACTGCAGCGTCTCCCTCATCCCGGGCCAAGAAGCGCCACTCAACGATCTGCAGCATGGCCTCCTTGGCCTGGCTGACAGTGAATGGAATGCACTGCGGAAGTGAGGGAGGGTCTCAGCCTGGAGAGGAGGAGCCAGAGGGAGCACAAGGGTCTGGAAAACCCAGGTCCAGGCCCACCTGCTGGGTCAGGTAGACTTGGAAGGCAGAGTCCATGACTCGAGCTAATAGGTCGGCCAAGATGTCTCCCACCACGTCCTCGCCCTCCTCCAGTGCCAGAAGCGCGATCCACTCCGCCTCACTGAGCCGCCCAGGAACGATATCCACGTGCGGCACCGGCACGGTGGGCGGACGCGCCTTTTCCACCTTGGATCGGGTCGTGCCGCGGTCTCGAGCCTGCCTCTCCTGCCTCTATGGAAATGAAACAGGGCTCTCAGGGCAGGAAACCGAGGAGCGGACCCGAAGAGCATCTAGAAGCTAGAAGGAAGCTTTCTCAAGTTGTTTACTAGGAAGGAAAACGGCCAGGGACACAATTACTAAGAGGCTATAATATGACTGATGCTTTTTAAGTATTTGATGTAAGTACTTCAATTTTCCTAACAGCCCTCTGAGTCTGCTCTACAAAGAAACTGAAGCTTGACAGAACTTAGGGTATGAATCTCTAACTCCATGGCCCCTTGCTATTTACAACAGTGCAAAGTCTCCAAAGTTCTTGAGTTCAAAGAACTTGAGAATAAAGAATCAATAAGCACACTGTAAGTATTGGTGCTATTTTATCTCTTTTACATTTATTACCTATGTATTTTACTCTTTTTTTTTGGTACCGGGGGTAGAACTCAGGACCTTGTGCACGCAAGGCAGGCAGCAGAACCACTGAGCTAAATCCCTGGTTTACCTATGTATTTTCAATTAGCAATAATCACTCCTCGGATAAACCTCATTGGCTACGATACTGCCACTGCACAAAGCTACCCATGTATTTTAAATCCCCATTTTATGTAGTTTGCCCAGGATCACACAACTAGGAAGTAGTATAGTCCAAATTCACATGCAAATGTGCCTAAATCTGTAGTCTGACTTTATCCTGCCTGCGAAACAAAAACATTTTCAACAAACATAAAAAGGATAAATATTTGCAAATATATTAAAAGTTCAAAAGAGCTGGGCATGGAGGTGCACACCCAAAATCCACTAGGAGGCTGAGACAGGAGGATCAGTTGAGAGAGTCCCAGTCTGAGCTACATAGTGAGTTCAAGGTGAACCTGGTCTACATAGTGAGACCTTATCTCAAAGTAGTAAAACAACACTAAACCTCATAAAATAAAATAATGTAAGACCCCCAAAGATAAGCAAAGAGCATAATATTTCACAAAAGAGAAAATATAGATGACTAATAAATATTTGAAAAGATATCCAACCTTTTAAAAATATCAAAATATACAAACTTAATTTATATTCTGATTTTTAGGTCATCAAAGTAGAAATTATTTTCAAAATAAGAATACTTATGTTTTGGTGAGGTATATAGTCAATATTCCAATATTGAGATTCCTCAAAAAGCTAAAAATAGAAATTTCATTTGACCCAGCTATTTCCCTTCTAGGTATCTAGAAGACACTCTTTTTTTTTTTTGGTACCCGGGATCGAACTCAGGTCCTTGAGCTTGCACAGCAGGCAGCGAAAACACTGAGCTAAATCCCCAGCCCTAGAAGACACTTTTAACCAAAAGAGTTAAGACATCATATTACAGAGATACATGCATACCCATATTTATAACAGTACAGTTCATGATAGCTAAATCTTGGAAGTGGCCTATATGTCCATCAACAAATGGATAAAGAAAATATGGCATTTGTATATAATGGAATACTACTCTGCCATAAAGAAGTACAAGTTTGAGTCATTTGTAGGAAAATGTATACACCCTAAGACCATAATGTTAAGTGAAATAAATCAGACACAGAAGCTTAAATATCACATGGTTCCTCACATATGAGGAAGCCAAAATATAAATAAAGAGCAAATTAAAGATAATAAGAAATAGGGAGATAGAACTTTTGCAAGTGGGTAGGGCACCAAGAGATGGAGGGAGTGTGAGGGGAGGGGTGAGGAAATGGATGAAAAAGAATTAAGATGTGTTATGTAGGGCCGGGGATTTAGCTCAGTGGTTCTGGCCCTGCCTCCCAAGGCAAGGTCCTGAGTTCGATCCCCGGTACCCAAAAGAAAAAACCACGTGTTATGTACATGTACCCACTCCCCATCACAAATGTAATGTAATCATTGTATACTGCAAACATGTGCTAATAAAATATAAAAATTGAAAAATATATATTCCAATATATTAGCTGTGGTGTTATTTATAATAGCAGAATATTGAATCCTTGTCAAAGAAACAGTAGATGGTTAATTATGCTGTATCTGTATAATGAATATTATGTAATGATTAAAGTAGCCTTTAGGAAGAATTTCCAATAGCATATGAAAATGCTCATGATTTGAATGTTAAGTGAAACGAACAAGATACAAAATTGCACATTAATTATAATATGAATTATATAGACCAATATATATTAGAAAACATCAAAATGATTACAGAAGGTATATTTCTTTCCTATTCTTTTCTCCATTTTATAAGTTCACAACAATGAATTTGTATCCTTTTAAAAATCAAGAAAAAAAATCAAGAAAAGCTGGTGTGGTGGCAAACACCTGTAATCCCAGCACTGGGAGGCTGAGGCAGGAGGACTGCTGCAAGTTCCAGGCCAGCTTATGTTAGTTACATAGTGAGTTCAAGGTCAACCTGAACTATATACATATTGAGACTCTGTCTTGACAAAACCAAAATAATAATAATAATAAAGAAAAATCCACTATAAAAAGTCTAGGCCCCAAACTCACTTTAGGGTCATGGTAATTTACTAACAGTTGAAAGCTTACTTACCTCCCCACAACAGTCTCCCTGAACCTGGTTCCTTCCAAAATTTGTCTCCAAAGGCAATATTCCCAAATCTTTATGTACTGCTCCCCAACTTTATTGCCTCATATGTAACATTCCCTAAAATTCATTCTCTCCTCAAATCTGGTGTTTTTTAACCCTTGCACTGAACTCAAAATTCCTTATGCTTTATTTCCCCCTTTCCACCACCAAGAGCAGTCAGCCCTGTACCAAGCCCGGGATGGGGCCCACAGCTCTGGCCTGGCTTGGCTGGAGAAGGACAGATAAGGTGGGAATAGACGACTCCTCCCAGCCTCTCATCTGACATCCCTGATGGTGACCATGTCTAGATGTGGCCTGACCAAAGGGGATAATCTTTTTGCACAAAGGCCCTTCAAATTTGTTTTCTTTCTCTTCTTTTCTTCCTCCTCCTCCTCTTCCTCTTCCTCTTCCTCTTCCTCTTCTTCTCTTCTTTCTCTTCTTCTTCTTCCTCCTCCTCCTCCTCCTCCTCCTCCTCCTTCTTCTTCTTTTTTTGAGACAGGGTCTCACTATGTAGCTCAGGTTGGCCTTGAACGCACTATGTAGCCCAGGCTGGCTTCGAACTCACAGTGATCCCCCTGCTTCTGCCTTCCGAGTGCTGGGATTACAGGCCTGTGCCACCTACCCGCCTGTGTTCTTTATTTTAAAATATCTTGGCTTTTAAACAATTGGACTTTCAGGTGTAGCTTCGGCGTTGTTGTTTAATCCATTTTCTTCCTCCAGAGAAATTCTGCAAAAAGATGATTTATGGATCAACACCTCTCCCTAAATACTCGACCAATTCTGGTTTATCCGCTGAAATGGGTACCACTTGTAAGAAACTTATCGCATGTACTAGCTGTTTCGAAATTCCCCTGTTCTGGGGCTCTACAACCTCAACTGATTTTTTTCCCTCAGGGCCCGAGTGTGACAAAGCGTGAGTGGGCACCGTGAAGATGTAGGCTTCCTGCCCAAGCACCGACTTGGCTTCTTTAAGTCATCCTGAACACCCGGGCGCCATAGAACTGGCCCACTGTTCGCGACACCGACCTTACCGGCCGACCCCAGGTCTGGTGCACCCCTAGTTGAGCTCAAGCCCGCCGAGCTTTCCTGCGCCATTGCTGCCGCTATAGCTCCGACGCGAGTGTCTCAACTGTCTCCTGGGCGCACACCCAGCGTAGAGGTAGTTGCCTGAGGCCGCCTAACGGTCGTCTCGGCAACCTGCCCCCCCACAGTTACCCCAGCAACCGGGCAGCACGCAGTAAGCTCCGGCCGCTCGCCCCGCCCAGCGGCGTGCGTGTGTGCGTCGTCTCTATGGTGGCGGCGGATTCGGAGGGGCCGAAGGATCCTGGAATCAGGCAAGGGGATCTGGGGCAGAGGGTGTGAATTTAGACTCAGGCACAGTGCTTCAGGGAGCCGAGCTGAAGGGGGAAGTGCCTGGGAGCCTCGTCCTGCCTTTTGGGCTCGAGCACCTGGAGCCACCGGGTCCTGTGCCATCACCATTCCTCCTCTGGGATTTCCCCATCTCCCAGTGACTCACCCCGGGGACTCCCCTTCTATGCTCCAGGAGACCCTCCCGCCACCCGACGACCCTCCCTTATCACTATTCTCCGGACACCTCATGTCATTACCTAGTCTCAGAGGTCTCCCTCTGCCTCATAATTGTCCGCCCTCCCCAGTCTCCACTGTGATCTTTTTCCCGCGCGGTGATTCGGGTGTCCCTCCCACAGGATGTTCCGCCGGGAGCGTTCCATCCCCCTTCAAGGCTCTGCCGCCGCTCTGTGCAACAATCTCAGTGTGCTACAGCTGCCTGCCCGCAACCTCACCCTTTTTGGGGTAGTTCATGGACCAAGCGCCCAGGTTCTCAGTGCTGCCCCTGACGGTGTGCCCTTAGCCCAGCGCCAACTCCACGTTAAAGAGGGAGCTGGAGTGAGCGCCCCACATATCACTCAGGTGAGGCATGGTGTTGGGAGCAGTGTTACTGAACTCAGCCCTCCCCCGCCCTTCAAATATCAAGGAATAGGCACTCCCTGACCCTCAGAATTTCTACTTTTCTTACGCCTCATAGCTTTACTCTTAATTTTCCTCCCTCCTCTGAACCACCTCCTTTCAGGTCCACTGGTGCGTCCTCCCCTTCCGAGTACTGCTGGTACTCACTTCGCATCGAGGGATACAGGTAAGAAGAACCTGCTGACATCCCCCACTAATCTTCCCAACTCCACTGCAAGGCCCCCAGACCTTTCCCTATTTGGCTTTTAATACTTCCAACCTTTTCACATGAATAGCCCACTCTCCATTTTTCATCTTCTTCCATCTTCTCCAGTCCCCAAGTGCCATCTCCAACATCTGCCCCTTTAATAGCTGTATGACCTTTAAAAAAAGAAAAAAAATAGCTGTATGACCTTGGGCAGAGGCCTGGAGTCCTCATCTGAAAAACAGAATAAAAACAGTACCTACAGCTGGGCATGGTGGCATTCATCTGGAATCCCAATTACTTGGGAAGCTGAGGCAATTCCAGGTCAGTCTGGGCAACCTAGCAAGACCTTGTCTCAAAATAAAAAGAATTGGGAAAGTGGCTTAGTGGTAGAGCATTTGCCTAGCATACACAAAGCTCTAGGTTCAATTCCCAGTACTTGGGCAGGGGGAATGGTGCCTACCTCCAAGTGTGGTTTTGAGTATTAAATGGGTTAAGGCTAACATGGATATGTAAAGTACTCAGCACAGAGCTCAACAAAAGTCAGCTGGATCATGCCCCATCCTTGCTTCTGTCTTCCAGATGTATGAGTCTGATGGCTCCATCATGGTCTATTGGCATGCACTAGACTCTGGAGATGCCCCTTCAGGTACTGGCAGGACCAAATGGGCATAAGGGTAGGGAGTGTTACCTAGGGTTGGGAGAAGTGCTATATCTGATAGTTTTCCCTTTTCATACTCAGTACAGGCTGTGTTTGCCCGAGGAATTGCTGCCAGTGGCCACTTCATCTGTGTGGGTGAGGGGGCCAAGGACAGGGCATTAAGGGGTACGGTGTGTGGGGATGTGGGCTTTAGCCAGGAGGATACTGAGGACCAGAGGAAATTGTGCAGGGTTTGAGGCAAGAGTGGGAGCAAATCGATATCTGAGACTCCGAAAAGATACAGAAGGGTCAGAGAGGCAGGATGGGATAGGATGAAGGTAGTGAATGAAGGATTGGGGCATGGGTTTGTTATTAAAGTTTCTGGGATGGAGGGAGTGCTAAGATTGGTGGCTGAGACCCAGAAGATCAGGGCACTGGTTCTGGCTACAGGAACGTGGTCAGGCCGAGTGCTGGTGTTTGACATCCCAGCCAAGGGTCCCAACATTGTGCTGAGTGAGGAGCTGGCAGGACACCAGACACCAATCACAGATATTGCCACTGAGCCTGCCCAAGGACAGGTAAGTGGACGTCCCTGGCACAGGGAAGGATTCATTTTGGCAAGTCAGGAGGCCCAGAGTCTAGTCTTGATTGTGACTGGGTCACTGCAAGACCTCCAGAAAGTCCTGGCACTGTGGCCTCAGTTTCATCAATCCAATAAGGATATTATGTACCCCCTTTTAATACAGGATGGGAGAGGAGAGCATGGTTGGTTGTCAGACTCTGTAAGGAAGTGCAAGGAAAGCGGTCCATGCTTCTTGAGGGAACCCTGGGGAGGGCTACTGATGGATCCAGCCAATGAGGGCCTCACATCTTGCCCTTACCCCAGAGAGGCACAGATACAAATATGACCTCCCTTTATCTCATACCCTGTGCTCAGGATCACAGCAGGGGAGAAAGGGAAGAACTGATCCCATCTTTCCCCTCAGGATGGTGTGGCTGACATGGTGACAGCAGATGACTCTGGCTCACTGTGTGTCTGGAGGTCAGGACCGGAATTCACATTACTGACCCGTATTCCAGGATTTGGGTAGGTGAGGCAAAAGGGGACTGTGGCCTTCCTGAGGTAGCTTCAAGGTGGAATGTAGACTTGGATCTAGAAAAATCAAAGTTGAATGTCACCTTTGCAGGGTCCCATGCTCCTCTGTGCAGCTGTGGCAGGGGATTGTAGCAGCAGGCTATGGGAATGGACAGGTGCATCTATATGAGGCCACTACAGGAACTTTGAACATCCAGATCAATGCCCATGCCAGGGCCATCTGTGCATTGAACCTAGCTCCTGAGGTGGGCAAGGTCAGTCTCATGCATCCCTGCTTACCCTGTTTCCTAGTGCTGGGATGTTGAGAGAAATGCCACAGGCTACTTGGCGTAGTCTCTTTCCCAAGGCACTAGGACTGGGCATTCCAGCCCACACCTGTCCCATCAGGGTATTCTGACTCACTCCTTGTTCATGGTTTTGTTTTTTTGTTTTTTATAGCTCCTCTCTGCAGCTGAAGACACTTTTGTACACATCTGGAAGCTGAGCAGAAGCCCACAGAATGGCTGCATTGAGGTGCGAATTGTGGGAGGGGTGGAACAGGGGCCCAAGTGTGGGGCAACAGGCCCTGACCAGCCCTCTTCTCTACCAGGTGGAACATTGTCATAGTGAGTGTGTATCTGACACCCAGGTGTGTGGTGCTCAGTTCTGTGATCCCTCAGGCAGCTCCTTTGCTGTGACAGGGTATGACCTCACTGAGATCCTGAGATTTGGCAGTGTGTGAGTGAAGAGCCGCTGTTCTCCTCCCTGTGGTATTTATAAAGTATCTCCTCCACCCAGTCCTTGTCTGATTACTCAGTATCATAGTCATACTTCACAAAGGTGGCGAAGTAAGTTCCTGGGAAGAGGGTGTGGCAGGTCCAGGCCACATAGAGAGAAACAACCTGTATTCCTCAACCAGATGAGAGCCAGACACAGTGGCTCACATCTGCAATCCCAGCTATCCAAAGCTGAGGCAGGATGACTGCAAGTTTGAAGCCATCCTGGGTAATTCATCTCAAAATAAACTTTTAAAAGGGCTGGGGATGTAGCTCAGGGTAGAGCACTTGCCTACCATGCATGAGGCCCAGGGTTCAGTTCCCAGTACCGAAAAAAAAAAAAAAAGAACCAGGTGAAGGCTGCTGTTAAATAACTTTAATGGTTTATATAGGAGTCACAAGGGAGGTGTGCCCTCTCCCAGAGCTCTTCAGTGCCATCTTCAAAGCTGGTTAGTGCAGGGAGGTAAGGAAGGGTTCCAGTTTTCTCCCAGGAAGTGTTTGGGGAGTCCCAGCTAGCTCTGGGAATAAACTGCTCAGTACCATGGTAACCACAACTTAAGAAGGGCATCTGTTCCGCTTCCCCAGCCTACCCAGTCCAGCAGAGGAAGAGGAGGCTAAGCTGGCCGACTTGCTATAGATAGCGCCATATCCAGAGCCTGATTGCACATGGATCATTTTCTTTTCTGGCCACATCCTGTTGCCAGTGCCTTTGTCCCTCACACTGGTGACTGGAGCCAAGTACGGAGAGGACTTTTGCTGCAGAGGCCTCTAGAACTTGAGGATTGATGTGGGGGGAGGGGGGCAACCGAGCAAGAAGCCCCAGGGGAGTGGTCTGGGGGGACAGCATCCAGGGAAAAGGTTCGGGGTCGCCCCCAGGGCAGAGGGGGGGTCCAGGCAGGGGCTGGGGCCACTGAGGCAGGCAAGCAGGAGCTAGGCAGGGCAGGCTGATCTGTAAACATTGCTAGCCAGGGTGGGGATGTCTCCAGCCTTGTGCCCTCTCGCTGAGCCAGGATGTCTGTCACCGCTGCGATGTCATCTAGTGGCTCAATAGCTGTTGCACCAGGAAGGGGTTGAGGGGAGGGGGCTGGTCAGAGCTCAGGCCCCAGGCCTACACAGCCCTGACTGTCACCTGTCACTGTAATAAGAAAGCAAAGCCCGGATCTCAGCCGAGATTGCATTATCCTGCAGAAGCAGCCCCTCACTGGGCCCTCCTGGGACCATGGGCTCTGATAAGTCTGTGGGATACAGGATGGGTGAGGAGGGAAAGGGGAGCAGAAGTGAGTGAAGAAACCAAGAAAAGAAAATGAAAGCCGTGCCAGGCAAGTAAGGGGTCAGAAGAAGAGACAGGAATCCGCATGCAGAAAGGAAAACAGAAAAGAAGAAATTAGGATAGAAACCCATGAAATGAATCTGGTTTTTTGAAGTTTTGTTTTGAACTTTGGTGGAGGTAGTTCTAAAAAGAATTGGAGAGGAGAAAGGCATACAGCAAGACTGGGTGAGCCTTGGGTCCCCAGAAATGTATCCTAGCACAAAGTGTGCTTTCTCTCTGTTTCCAGTATCTGGGTTCCCTTGAAACCCAGAACCCCATTTCCCATCAAGTTCCCTGAGTGCATTTTCTCACTCACCCATCTCATGGTACAAGGAGCCCTGTTTGGCCATGGCTTGGGGCGGTTTCCGGGGAGCAGGAGTTTCAATTTTCATGATTTCATCACAGCACTGCTTCCACTGGCCTGTGGGAAGAGCACTGATGGCAAGAGAGGGCCAGGCCCCTTCTCCTGCTACATTCCCTTCCATACACTCCATTTGGTAAAAATAAGAAACCTCAGTCCCTTCCCAAAGGTTGACCTAGCTTCCTCTCTCTTACTCATGTCAAAGAAGAGCTGCCACAGAGCCTCCCTCCAGCTCTGCAGGGCTTCCTGGCTGTCTGTCTGAAGGGTGTGCATCACCTCGTCATCCCCATACTGGTTACTGATGCTGAGGGTGAAGGGCCGCCCTGGGGCCTGGTCCAGCTCTCCTGCCCGGACTCGAGTTGCCTGCAGGAGAAAGAAGAGTGCTGCTTCCACCTCCACCTTGATCATAGCACTCAGCAGTGATAGGCAGCCTGAGCCCGCCCCACCTTAGGAGGAAGTGCTGTGGGCCTTGCTGAGCCCTCATTTACCTCCTACTAAATGGAGTGGGAAGGAATAGCAAGAAAGGGCTGGGGATGAGACAGTCACTGCTGACTCAGGGAAGGAGGAGCAGACTGAGGCAGGAAAAAAGGGGCTGAGCCAGGCAGGAAAGGCACAAGTAGGCAAGAGCACTGAGGCCCAAGGCCCCTCCATACTCCCAAGATGTAAAGAGGGGATTGCATTATAGCTTAGTGGTACAGTGCTTGTCTAGCATGCATAAGATCCTGGATCTGATCCCTAGCACCACAAAAGAAATGCACAAGCAGGGAAGCCAGGAAAGGGCCAGGAAGCAAAGAAGAGCAAATAGACCTTGGGAAAGAAAAACAGAATGTGTGAGGTAGATATTGGAATCAGGAACAGGGGAAAGAGGATGAAAAGTATTAAACTGGCAGTGAAACCCTCTCTGAGACTTGGCAGGGGCAGAGGTGTTTCCAGTGATGCTATTGTGGGGATAATATGATCCTCAGCAACCCAGGCCCCGACGAAGTGTGTGATGCTATTAGGAGTAGTAGGCCACCTCCCTGTCCCCGATGTCTATGCCTACCCTCCTGGGGCCTGAAGGAGCAGCACCTGGGCCCAGGTACTTGGTGACCTCACCACCAGGGGCCCCATCACCTTGTTGATGGCAATAGTTAACAGCGGCTCTTCCCCAGTGTCTGTGTCCTCTCGTCGCCGGTAACAGAAGAGGTTTGTGCCTTTCAGGACTCCATGCACTCGTGCCCCATTTTGTAGCTGCCCAGCTTGCTGTATAAATGACTCAGTGTTTCCTGGGGGAGTCATACCCCCAGCACCCTTCCTCCCAGCCCCCTTGACAAGCTGCCCCTTTGCCCACCCTCCTGTCTGTTCCTCCCCTCATCTTGCCATACCCCCTTCCACCCAAGCCTTCATTTTCCAATAGCCCTGTTCTTAGGTGGTCCAGCCCCCTTCTGCCTCCTCCCTGTCCTTTCTACTTATTGGGACCCCCTCACCTGCACCCTGAGGGTACCACTTGCAGTGGGCTGAGTCATACAAAGAGGCTGAGCTGCCAGGCGGCAACACACACTACCGTAAAGTGGCAGCCAGGCAGGGTTCTCCTCTAGAGGAGGAGAAATGCAAGGTGAGTTGGGGAATCCCACAGTCTCAGTTACCATCACCAGTGTCACACACGCACACACACATACCATGGCTGGTGAGGGTGAGGTCATGTGTGCGGAACCCATCTTGCACTGCTGCCAGGGTAAGTGTGGTTTGAGCCAAGAGGTGGTAACGAGGACCCCTAGAGAAGGGGGGGGCATCAGGTGAGGGAGGGGTGCGTTAGAGGGGCCTGTAAGGCTGAGCAGGTCAGCCCCATTGTTAGGCGGCCCTCTCTTAACGGGTTGCCTCCTTTCCAGGGGTTAGGAATGAACAGTTTACTGACCTACATTTTATACATGTTACCCCACTGTATTTCCCAAACCCTGTGAGGTTGATGGTATTCTTCAGTTAATAGATGAGGCACCTTGAGACCTAGAGAGATTAAGAACCTTGCCCATAATTTGTCGTTCCTCCAAGTCCCAGTGAGTCTATGAAGTATCTCCAGGGCCAAGATACCTTGTTCCAACTAGGGAGCTCTGTTCTGGCCACACCTATAGGATGTATTTGCAACTGCTAAGAAGTTAGGACCCCAGTGTCTAACTCTCCCTGTCTTTCTATGATCTTGTGGACTGGCGCAGGCCCAGCTCTGGGGCGTGGCCTGGAATGCCTCCCAGCACATTCATGTCTTTCCATCTTCACTTCCTGGCATTGGTGCAAAGTCAGTTCTCCATGCTTAGTGCGGTTTAAAGGTCACTGTGTGCAGGATATGGCAGCTGAGGGCAGGGTGGAGTGCAGGGTCTTACCCCACAGCAGGAGTGGGGAGCAGGATGGGACTGCTCCCTGAGCCCCCAGCACTGTCCATCGATGCACGGACACGCTTCCCTGAGGAGCGGCCTAGGGAGCTGCTGAGTTTGGTGGCAAGCCTCTTGGGGGCGCCAGCTAGGGCCCCCTCTTCTTCTACACAGGCCCCATACAGCTCCAGCCGCAGTTCAAAGTCTGGCCCCGCCTCAGTGCTACAGGGGTGTGGGAGGAAAATGAAGGTGGTCACCACAACAGGAGGGGGGTACAATTACAGGACAGCTCCATGGGGAAATCTGGGTGCCCAGCGCCC
This sequence comes from Heterocephalus glaber, assembly GCF_053883595.1. Lineage (NCBI taxonomy): Eukaryota > Metazoa > Chordata > Mammalia > Rodentia > Bathyergidae > Heterocephalus > Heterocephalus glaber. The sequence continues at coordinate 28,380,656 of NW_028258145.1, read as the reverse complement.
CTTGCCTCTTCTCCCTCCTCCTCTTCTGCCCTCTCCTCTCACAGAACTGCCTTGGAAATTACAGCAGACAGGAGAAAGAAGGGAGCCACTGGGGTGAGGTACCCACAAGAGCACACTGTTCTGAAAGGAGATGTCTGTGAGGGTCCTGTCCACCAGAATCATCTCTGTGTCCTCAATCTGTTCCCCTAGCTGTAGCAGTAGAAATACAGCCCAGCGGTGCAGGTCTAGGGACAAAGGACAAAACTGGTTAAAAAAAAAAAGTGTCCCACAACAGCTTCCAACCTCAGCAATATGGCCCTGAATTTGTCCTACGGTGGGGAACTTACCACCTTTGTTCTTGAAATATTCTGTGTCTTTCCACATGAGTGGGATCCGGAGGTCTAAGGAGCAGTGGGGTAGGAACAGATGTTGAGACGGGGCAGGAGAAGGTGTGGCTGGGAGAGGGGTGCCAGCAGTTGGGGTAGCTGTGCTTCTTACCGGAGATGCAGACCCGGCCGCGGCATGGGGAGCGCTCAGGGGGCGGCCCGCTGTCAGAAGGCCTGTGGGTAGATCACAAGGTCCTGGCCTGCCTTCTAGATGCTTCTCCCCCTTGCTCTAGTTTCTCAAGGACTCTAGGAGCCTCCAGATCCCAGGGGCCCAGCCCCCAGGTCCTTAACCAGGCTGACATGTTGGGGTTAAGGGACTGTGAAAGAGTTGTTGACTGAACCCAGGAGTGTGCTGGGCTTAGGGACACTCAAGATCATGAACCCCACAAGCTCATGGCTTCTGCTGCTTCACGCACCCTCCTTGACCATCTATAAAGACCCTGCCAGGGACAAATGGGGCCTTGAGTGCCCACAGATAGACTCTCTTCCCTTTCGAGGGCTCTTCTCCACTAGACTCCAGACTTGATGATGTCTGCAGGTTTTCTTTGCAGTAACAGGGAGGCCACTCTTTTCTACCATTTTGTCACTTCTTTGATCAAAGAGGGTGCTAGGTCAGTCAGAGGATAATTTGACCAGTGTTTGATGAAAGGAAGAAACACAAATAGGGAACATTTGTTCCATTCACCATAGATGCCTTCACTACCCCTCCCCCAGCTTTGTTTTTGCTTTGGCCTCCTAGCCAGATATGCTGCACCACCCTCCCAGTGCCCTACATTCCCCACTCCAGGGCCTCCCCCCACACAGCATCCTCCCCACCTATCCCCTCTGGGACTAACTGAGCAAGTGTTTCTTTGCTAAAGTGACAGCCAGTTTTTCTGTACTTACTTCTAATGGCACTAAAGTAATTTCTGACTCAGTAAGATCTTCAGCTAAATGATATGGAACTAATGGCAATGTGTTTATCTACCAGGGACTCCAGTGTACCTCAGGTCACACTGTGTGGGCTGTGTGGTGACTTAGGCAGGGCAATCTGTTGATGACCACACTCACAGAAGAAACTGTTCCCTCACCTGCTTGCCCTCCCTCTAGCCACATGGGGCAGCGGCAGGGTGAGTTTTCACTTTTTGTTGGCTTCATGAGTGTGCTGGCAACTTTCCCTTGTGTCACCTTCATGGCTGGAATGCTAGGACCATCTCCCCACTCAGCCTTGGTAAGGCAAGCAGGCCCCTTTGCTAGAAGCCAATTCTCCAAATGACTAGTTCACCAAAAATGGCCAATTCTCAGAACGATCAATTTCCCAAATATTGCCTCTAGCATTTTAGCTTGACCACAGCGTATCACCTGAGCCACTTCACAGTAGATCTGGCAGATCAGCAGTCTAGTGTCATTGTGTTTCACACCTAGAAGCTAAACCCTTTTAGAATACAATCTAACTTACAAGAATGGGTAGGCTTTCCTTTAAGTGGTTTTCAATTATTTGTTTTCCCAATTCCTGCCTCTAATGGTGAATCCCCAGTACAACAAACTATTGGCAATTTTGGGGAAATTGGCTATTTGGTGAACTCACTTTGAGATAATTCATTTTCTAGAAACCACCCAGATTTTTCCGATCACAGGCAGGTTTTGGCAATTAGTTGTACTGTACTACTTCCTCAGATTGCCAGCTTCCACCAGGCACACTGACTTACTGAGTGCAACCCTAGCTACTCTGGGCAGCACACTGCAGTGGTTGAACATCAAGCCCCTAACAAGCCTTCACGAGGTTTTCTGCAGAGTGGTCCACATTCCACAGGTGCATGTGCTGTACTACCACCACTCTTAAAGCCTCCTGCTCCCACAAGGCCTGGCCTCCTCCTTGCTCACCGCCGTCCTGTCTTCTCCACCACCTGGGCCTCCTTGCGCCGCTGTAGCTCGCCCATGTAGCTGAGGATTCGGCTGTTGCATACCAGCAGGCTCTTGGTGACCTCCAGAGCCTGTTCTCGTTGAGAGCAGGCTGCCAGCAGTTTGCAGGCCCCTTCCCTCATCCGGATCTCATGGTCTAGTTTCCTCTGCAACTCCGTGTCCTAGCCAGGGTCAGGGGAAGGGTGAAAAGGAAATGTCAATTGGGGAACAGGTTGAAGCACAACCCCACCCCCTACCCTGAGTCCCCAAGTGAGCTGTACACCAGGAAAAACTGATAAACTAATGTTACAGGCAACTCAAGAGCAAACACTCAGGGCTGGGGATTTAGCTCAGTGGTTCCGGCTCCTGCCTTGCAAGTGCAAGGTCCCAAGTTTGATCCCCGGTAACAAAAAAAAAAAAAAAAAAAAACCTGTACGACTGGGGATTTGGCTCAGTGGTTCTGCCACCTGCTCTGCAAGTGCAAGGACCCAAGTTCAATCCCCAGTACCCCCCAAAAAAAAGTAAAGGGAAAGAGCAAACATTGGGCCTCAACCTCAGTTGCTCAAGAATAATCAGAAAAGCTTTTATTTTTAAATTTAATTTTATTTATTTAATTTTTTTGGTTTTTTGAGACAGGGTCTCACTATGTAGTTCAGGCTGGCCTTGAACTCACTATGTAGCTCAGGCTGGCCTCAAACTCCTGGCCTCAAACTCCTGCCTCAGCCTCCCAAATGCTGGGATCACAGGCGTGCGCCACCACACCCGGCCGAAAAGCTTTTAAAAATACAGATGTCCCCATGCACTTGATGGTTGGGAATATAAATTCATTCTACCTCTTGAACACAATTTGGAAAAATCTTGGAAAACTACAAGTTCACATATCTTTTCATCTAACCAATTTCCAGAAGCTTATCTCACAGATATAGTTACATATATAACTATATAACATTTGTACAAAAATACTCATGCAACATTGTTTTAAATATCAAAATTAAAATGTAAAGTCCTAGAATAACATAAGATTGATCAGAGTCACTGAAAAAGCAGGAGATAGCACAAATAACATTAAAAAACCTGTTCTCAGAATTAATGGCAGAAAACTTCCCAAACAGGGAAAAAGAATTTGACATATAGATAAGTGAGGGATATAGAACTCCAACTAGCCATTATAAAAAAAAATCTTCCCCAAGGCATATAATAGTCAAGATTCCTGAAATTCAAAATGAAAAGTCCTTCAATAGGGCATTGGTTAAATAAGTTATAGCACACCTATACCACGTAATGTTGTATAGACACTAAAGAGTGAGCTAGACACATATGAAGAGATATGAGGCAATTTCCAGAAAATATAATATGAGAAAAGAAAGCAGAACAATATTATGTGTGTTACCATTTGTGCACAATATATACATATACATAATGTGTATATATTTGCCTATACATATATATGCATATTTATGCATAAAATATTAGTGGTCTGGGTCTTCCAATTGGAAGCTACAAATAGAAAATAGATTTACAGGATCGGTGAACTGAGGCTCCTTCATTGAAAGTTTACCCTTGCTGTGCAAAACCCCACACTCACCCCAAATTAGGGGACCCACCACCATTTGGCCTTCTGAGCTTGGGCATGAGGTCAGAGGCAAGGAATGGGAATGAATGCAAATGGTCCAGGAGTTGGGGCCTGGACAGGCTGTACAAAAGGGCCAGAGGGGAGGCACTAGAAGAGGCATCAGGGCCGCCAGGAACATTTCTTTTAAAAAGTGGTTCTGGTGGGCCGGGGATTTAGCTCAGTGGTTCCACCGCCTGCTGCTCAAGCTCAAGGACCTGAGTTTTATCCCCGGTACCAAAAAAAAAAAAAAGTGGTTCTGGTGCTTTAAAAGCACTGAGCACTGGGTAATTTACTCAATCTCCTAAACCTCAGTTTCCCACCTAAGAAATGGGAATAAAAATCATCCCCATATCCTAGGACTGTGAGATAAGGACTCTGCACAATGCTAGCACATAGTACTGTATGTGTGAATGGTAGGGGTGGGAGTTTTAATAGTGATGCCACTTTGGCAGCACCAGTGTTCCTCCAATGAGTACAGGAGCATTTGTGCTGTCCATGGCTCTATTTGAAATCCCAGATGAGAGACGCAGACATTAATGGCTGCTCCATAAGTGCCGTGTCATGGCATAAACACACTCACAGTAAACAGATCCCATTTGCTCCTGGCTGAGGCAGTCACATGAGACTTCAGAGAGGAGGTGGGAGACTAACCCATAGTACACATGGGTTGGGGAAACCAGGCAAGTGGAGGCATCCAGTTGGAAGAGGGGAATGTATGTGACCTCCCCAAACCTATCTTCTCTTTCACCCCAGTTATCCTCCAGCATCTTGTGCCTTTGCTTCTGTCCCTGGTGGCTACAGCCTTCAAATATACAAGGCTTGAACACCCTGAATTCCCTCATGCATCCCTGATCCCTTGTCCAGCTAGGCACCATAGCACATACCTGTAATCCCAAAATTTGGGAGGTTGAGGCAAGAGGAATATATGAATTCAAGGACAGCCCGAGCTATATCGCAATACTGTCTCAAAAAAAAAAAATCCTTGTCCAACCTGCCTGCAAATTCACCTTTCCTTATCTATTTTTCTGAAGCACTGTGTTAGACCAGACTTTCATCACCCTTCCCTCCAGCACCAAGCACCGGTTTCCCATCCAAGACAGGCCAACACAGACTCAAAGTCCCCTCTGCCAGGAAGAGCTCCCAGACTACATAGATCCTCCCAGCCCAGCTTTGTCTCCATTAAGGACCTACCTCAGTTAAGTTTCTCTGCTTGCCAACCTCTACCCCACTCTGCATCCAGCTTCTACCACAAAAACCCTAAAAAGAGAGGTGACCCACAGGCATCCTCAAGCCCCTCCAGGCTAGCTTCCATTGTCCCAGTCCCCAGCACTCACAGATTCTTCCCTAGCCCTGTCCATTGCCTGTGCGGGCGCCTGCCCTGGCACGAGGGGTCCAGGGAGCAGCACTAGCCTGGAGCCGGTGGCGGGGGCAAGGGAGGGCCGCAGGAAATCATTCTGCAGCTGCCGTACTGCCTCTGCCAGCAGCGCTCAGGGCGCCGCTGTGACATCAGATCTCAACTGCCGCGAGAGCGGCCCAGGGGCTCCAGGGCACGGGGCAGTTCCTCCCGGAGTTTGGCAGTGCTAGGATCCGGGCTCTGAGCATCTCAACCACGCAGACCCTGAGGCACAGGACCGCAGGTAGCACCTGCATTGCCCTGGAATGGGCTCCTGGTCCTTCAGAGGCCCGAAGGCCCCTCCCGCATTGTGATTACCCTCCAAGGTGACCCCTTCCCCAGGGGGCTGGGGGATGGTGGTGTATAAAGTAGGAAAACTGGGCCCCTGGAAAGGTCGCTGAGTCCAGCATGAACAAACAAAACTGGGGGCCGGGAATCTCTCCTGTTTGCCCACTGCCCTCCTGCCCCAGTTCTACTCTCCCAAGAGTGCCCCAGAAAACCAGCTCCTACTCTTTTGAGTAGAGCATCTGGGGGCCTGGGTCAGGCTCTGGATCCATGTACTTCACCCCAATCCCCACACCAGGGATAGCTCCTTTGTTGCTCCCTCCCTACTCTTCACACACTGGTTCTCTCTGAATACACAGCAATTCCCCCAGGCTCCTGGGAAAGAGCCCAGAGTTGAGTGTCAGTGGAACCTGGGTCAGATCCCTAGAGACTGAAAAGGATCCAGAAGCCCCAGCACACATTAGGCCTTCTGTGGAGGTCCTTTCCCACTCCTCCCACTTTTTTCTGTCCCTGACTTCCAGCTCTGTCTATCACCTTCTGTTCCCTTCAAAATCTCCACCAGGGCTAAATTCAAATTCTAGGTTAGGGACTTGACAAGCTGTGCATATTCAACCTCTGGAGTCTTACTCAATCGACTTGGGGGTATTTCATTTCCTTCCATAGCATTATTTGAGGATCAAATGGGAAAGTTTAACCTACCTGGGCCTAGCACATATTTTAAAATAAGCTTTCTCTCACTCTTCCTCCCCCTTTACTTGCAGCTTAAATTTCCTCCCTGAGAAAGTCTCAGACTTACTCTTCCAGAACTACCTTTTTCCTCAATCCCAGAAACATCAATGGGGCTCTCTTTTGAGGATCCTCTGCACTTGGTGGAGAAAGAATCACAACACCCTCAGCCTATGGCTGAAGGAGAGTTAACCAAAGGGAAAACTAAGGCCCTTCTATGTTCCCCAAATCTTAGTCAGGCCTCCCATGGAGAGAAATTACATTATTGAGCAGGGAGCAGAGCACAAGATGTAGAATTCAAACATTTATATACCTAGACCACCTCTGTCCAATAAAACCTTCTGCAGATGGAAATGCTCCATAGCCATATAGCACTTAAAATGTGGCTACAGAAATTGAGAAATGAAATGTTTTATTTTAATTAACATTAAATTGAAATGGTCATATGTAACTAGTAATAAAGCACAGCGGACTGTGAATAACAAATAGGTTTTATCTCATGTGCTGACATAGGACAATTAAGTAATGTCAGAATCCCTGCAGCTTCATTTGGCACCTTTCTGCAAAACAGAAAATGCTGACTCTCTCCAAGCAAACAAATTAAAGTGTTTCCTCCTGATGCAGCTGAACCCAGATCAAGACTCCTGCTTCTGGGTGGCACCATATAAAGGATATAACCTACACAATTTATACCAAGTCTGTGCTGACGTTGGCTCATTGGTGAAGAGTGCTATGGTTGATTAGAAATGTTCACTCTGATCTAGGGAGTAGGGCAGGACTAGGCAAGCAGCAAATGTCCAATAAATTGCTATGCTTCACACTCCTGCTTCTGACCTCCCTTAGCAGCAGCCCCTTTTCTGGTCCAGACAGTCACTGCCACAGCTTCCTCCATCTTTCCCATCTCAATAAAGGGTTAAGCCATCCAGCTGCTCATCCACACACCTGAGAATCATTCTAGTGTTCCCTGTCTCCCTCACCCTCAGGTCCAGTCCATCAGCAAGCCCCATGAGATTTGCCACCATCATTCAAAATGCACCCCTTCTCCCTTTCTCCACCACAAGCACTCATCTACACCACCAGGTTCACTCCACGACTGCAACGTGACCACTCGCCAGGTGATCTTTTGCTAGTTTTCTTGCCAATGCCCCCCAAACCCTCAGTTTATTCTTACACCAGCTATCATTTAAAAACTTTAGATGCATTGTTCTTCTGCTTAAAACCCTTTATGGACCACTATCACACAGAGTGCAATCTTAAGTAATTTAAGTACCTTACCATCAAGTACCTTCAAGGCCTTGCATGATCTTCCACGCCCATCAGCTCAACTTCAACTACTGTATTCTAGCCACACTGTCTCTCTTTCCCACAAACATGTCACCCTCATCAAAGTACCTTTGCCCTTGCTATGCCCTCTATCTGGAAAACCTTCTTTCCACCTTCATATCTGCAAATGCTCACAGACTTTCACACCTATGCCCCCTCCCCCACCTAATTTTGTTTACATTCCCCATTTTCATCACATTTTCACTGTGATATTATTTATGGTTTGTATATTTATTGTCTGTTCTCCCTCTAGAATGGACCTTTCCTGTCTTGTTCACTTAGGTATCCCATGTTCTAGATAGGAACTTGGCACATAACGTGTTCAATAAATGTGTTTAAGAATAAATAAATGCTAGGCATGTTGGTACACACCTGTAATCCTAGCTACTTGGGAGGCTGAGAGAGGAAGTTCACAAGTTCAAGGACAGCCTGGATAACTTAGTGAGACCCTGTCTCAAAAAATAAAAAAGAGGCCAGGCATAGTGGTGCTCACCTATAATCCCAGTACTCCAGAGGCTGAGGCAGGAAGATCACTGAAAGTTTATGCTGGGCTACACAGTGAGTACAAAGCCAGCCTGAACTACACAGCAAGACCCTGTCTCAAAAAATAAAAAACTAAAAAAGAATAAATTTATGAATAAATAGTGCCTCACCATCTCTGAGGCCAACAGGATCTTTACTAATTGCCCAGCGTCTCCTTTGTCTTCTCATCCTTCCTGAAAACCTCTCTCACATCGAATGCCTGTCTTCATCACTTACCGAAAAGCATCCCTTATCCCCGGAAGATATCCACACCCACCCATAGAGCTTCCAAAAATAGGTGTGAAAACAATGCTGTCAACCTAATATTCTGATTAGCAGAACTGGGCCTAAGTCCATACACTGCCTCCAACATAGGGCATAAAGAATCACCTGTCCCTCTCCCCACTTTGAGCAAACACCACCCTCCCCCCAGCCCCAGCAGGGACAGGGAAGGCAGATGCAGGCTGGGGTGCAAGCAGAGGAAATGTGTGATCCAGGGTATAGGCATTACCTCCAGGCTGAGTGCCATCTGCCGAATGTAGAGCATATTCAGGTCCTCCAGGATGTGCAATCTGTCCTGCATCTCTGTGCCCCCCAGAGCCCTTTCCCTTGGCAACCCCTGGGGGGCAGGTGGCACCACGACGTCCTACAGTTACTCCTCCCACTGCTCCCTGTCTCAGAGAGGTGGCCAGCTCTTGGACAGAAGGGAGAGGCTGCCCCTTTCCCGCTGTGTTCCTATTAGACACTCTTGCTGTTGTGATAAAAATCTCCTCACCTACCACTGTTTCAAAGCCCTGGCGGGAGCCAGGAGGGAAGAAAAGGAAAGTGAAGTGGGGATGAGCAGGGGTCTGGGAGGGGAGGCCAGCTGCAGAGGGGACTATGGGCACAGAGTGTCTAGTCTTGCTTTGGTGGCAGCTGTTCTCCCAGCTGTGGAAGAAAAAGGCTCTTTCATTCCCATTCTGGCCCCTCCCCAGCTCCCTCCCACATCCCTGGCCTGGTGGACAGAGAATCTGTGTGAGGAGAGGGCAGTGAGGGGCAGGCACAGCTGGAAAGGGGCAGGGAGGGCACGCCTCTTGCGGGTTTCACGGAGTCCGGGGGTTTGTCCGGAGGTTGGAGCTCTGGGAGAAGAGGTCTGGCTTAGTTTGAGAAAGTTAGCAAGAAGAGCAACTGAAGTGGGGACTTGAAGGGAGATGAGCACAGGGAGTGGGACAAAGGGGTGAGTCCAGGCCCCAGGGCCATCCCTTCTTCCAGTTCGGGCCACCAGCCAGCTAGCCCCACCCTGGGCTCACAATTACCTCGCTTTTCCAGCAGAAGGGAGGAGAGGGAGGGAGCGAGGCAGGGGTGTGCCTGTCTGCTGCTGCCCCCGCTCCCCTCTTCGGGCCCCTTCCCTTCCAGACAGGAAACCAGCTTCGAGTCCCAACCAGCTACAGCGTGCCCCCCCCCCTCCACCCCAGGCCCACGGAGTCACACTCTCCTCGGCGGCAGCCTGCTGGGCCCTGCGGCTCCGCCCCGGCTCCGGGCTCCCGAAGGCCTGGCAGATTCCAGGGGCGGCTGGGTTCACAGGCCCCTCCTCCTGTTCCCGGGCCTCGCCCCTAACTCTCCACGACTGTCCCACGCGTGGTTTTCAGGCTGAGCTCCTGGGGGTGGGGAGAGAAAATCTCCCCTAGTCCACCAGCTTCTGACTCAGAGAAGGCCTGGGACACCAGGACACGGGTGTGAAAGGGCCTTTGTTCTGGGCAGCCTGGAGGGAAAGGGCAGAAGCCAGGCTTGGAATCCCAGCAGGGAGGGTGAGGGGCTGGAGGAAGGCCCACCTCACTTAACCCTTTCCAGGCCGGGAGAGGACAGCTTGGAATTGGACTCTCCTTGTCAGTGTGTAGCTGACCTTGGGGACAGGAATGTCACTGAGGTGGCTGTGCACCCTCTGTCCTGGCTCAGCCGCACCCCTCCAGTCCCTCCTCGGCCTCTTCTAGGGGTTGCAGGCAGGGCTCAGGTGCCTCAGCCGGGCATGAGAGGTGTAGACTGGTGGACGGGAGGAAACTGCCAGCTTAGAGGCTAGATTCCCCTTAAACTCCAGGAAAGAGGCGGAAAGTTTGGGAGTGGGGAATAACTCCAAAGGGTTAAATACCTCCCCCTCACACACACACACTTGCTGCCCATCGAGGCAAAGAGAAGCTACCGGCGAGGCTTCAGCGCAGCGGCAGATAGAAGTCCAGAGGCGTGGCAGAGGTTGGCCCAGAAAATTGGGAAAGAGCGTGGGACGGGGCTGGCAGCCGGGAACCTGCGGGCGCCGGAGCGTTTGGAGCCCGCCTGGCTGTTCTCCACCACACCCTGGCCAGGAGATGCCCGGCAGGGGCTGTGTCCAGGCACATTTTAAGAATCGAACCTGGACCCCCTCAAATCGAGGCCAAGCAGGAGTTTTTCCAGGCGAGGACAAATCATACCACCCAGGCCGGGGAAGGTGTGGGGCTCGTGCGCGGAGGGTCCACACCTTACTTTTCAAATCAACAACTCGCGTCAGTTTGCACTCGCGGCGGCTGCGCCCCTCAGCGTGCGCGGACGCGTGCGTGCAGGAGGCTGAGGCGGCCAGGCTGACTGAGGGGCCAGGGAGGGGGGGACGGGGACGCGGTCGCTTACCTCGGGCGGGTCGCTGAAGAGGCTAAGTCGGAAGCGGCCGCGCTTGAACTCCATCTCCAGGGCTGAGCCCCTGGCCACGGTAACCCGGCTCCGGTGGTTTCGGGAGAACATGTTGGGGGCCCCGCGCCTCTGGTTGCCCTGTGCTCTCCCTGAGCTCCCGGCCTAGGTCTCTTGTCCACTTCTATCCCGAGACGTCCGCCCGCCCTCCAGTGCAGCCGGAATCTCCAGCTGCCTGGTTCCTAAACTCCGCCCCCGGAGAGGACACCTGGGCCGGGCAGGGCGCGGCACCCTCCACTCCCACCCCTGCCAAAGACCTGGCCCGCCCGTCCAGGAAGGACCCGGGCGCCAAGAAACCCCGGCCGGACAGCCCCAGAGCCGAGGGCACCCTACACCTCCAGAGCCCTGCGTGGGCGCATCCTCCCTTCCGGCTGGGTGGCAGGCGCCTCACCTGGACGTGGGCGGGCACAGAGAGCCACGCCCCTCCAACAGCCCCCACCTGTCAAGCCTGAGTCCTCAGGTTGGAAAATCCCTTGGTCGCGTGGATCGTGCATTACACACTCCCTCTCTAGCCGGGCTAGACAGCCCCAATCCTACCCAGGCAGCCTCCAAAGCGACCACTTCAACTTCCTACAGTTCCAAATGTCCCTTCTTCATCTCTCCCCACTTAGGCTTCTCTCTGCCCGTCTGTAGGGGCTACAATTCATAAAGGAATCCTAATGCACATCTTGAAGCCCCAGATCCTTCACTGACTAACTGCAGTCTTGGCTGAGTCATTGAATTGTGTGTGTGGTGAAATGGAAGTCGTATTATGTTGTGCCGGCTGGCCCCAAGTAGCTGGGATTACAGGTGGGCCACTCTACCCTGCTCAGTGACTGAACTTTTTTCTTTCTTTCTTTTGGTATCAGGGGATTGAACCTGGGACCTTGGGCTTTTGAGGCAGGCAGCGGAACCATTGAGCTAAATCCCTGGCCCCTCAGTGACTGAACTTTCTGAGCTTCAGTTTTTCATCTGTTCATTGAGTGATGCAATTATCCCTACTCCTCAAATTGCTCTGAGGATTATATCTGAGAATGAGTGTAAAATGTCTGGTATAATACCTGGCCCAAGGCAAATTCACCATACATGGAGTTGTGGAGACTGATGGCAGCTTTGTGTCCCTGGATGGGACACAGGAGTCACAGCTCCTTAGACCCAGACCTTAAGTGACTCAAGAGGGCAAGGGCTTTCCCAACCTCAATTGTGACCATCGTTCAGCTGTCTTGCTGGGTGACTGAAAGAAGATTACCATTCCCTGCTTCCACTGAAACAGGGTTTCCTCCTCTCCCCCAAAGAGCTTAGTGGAGCCAAAGGACATCTGGGATATTAGCTTGAGGAGCACTCATGAGGGGTTTCCTGGAGGATTCAGAACTTGGGGGGAACTTCAGAGATGGCAGGGCTCCTATATAGCAGATGGGGTGGAACTGGAGACATAGTAGCCTACAGCTCTTAAGGAGTCTACACGTCAGAATTGCTGTGCTAGTGAACTACTCAATATTCTTTTGAAAAAGCAGACAAAATTATTTCAGCAAAAGAGGAAATTTACTGGCTTATGAACTGAAATGTCAGGGTTTCAAGGGTCAGGTTTTATTGTAGCTTGATCCAGCATTGAGTTTCACAAGCATCCAGTCTCTTTCTATCACTTGGATGTTCTTTCCTCCACATTGGCCTTTCTCTCCACAGCATAGCAAAAGTGCTGTCACAAATTCTATGTCTATATCTTCTTAGGCTTCAATTCAGCTGAAAAGAGAACATCTGTTTCTTGAGGCTCTGGAATATGTCTGGGACTCACTGTGAGCCACTTGGGATCATTTGTCCATCCCAACCCAATCATTGTTGCCAAAGGATTAGCCAAACCTGAACCAATCACTGTGGCTGAGGGGGTTCTGTTTGCCAGTTGGCCACCCTGAGTCACTTGTACACTCCTGGAGACCAACTGGAACTCAGTGAGCTGGGAGAGAGAGAAGGGCAGGGAGAGGTTTGTTATAGTTTATATTTAGATGTCTCCCCAGACCTCATGAGATCATAGGTAGGGCTTTGGGGAGGAGATTGGACTAGGTGGGTTTGATTCTAACCAGTGGATTAACCCACTGATGAATTTATAGCTAAATGTGATGTTGGGAGGTGAAGTCTGGTTGGAGGAGGTGGGTCATGGGGGCAGTGGCCTCGAAGTGTCTCCCTCTCTCCCTCCTCTCTTAATCTTTCTCTGCTTTCTGCTGCCATGCCAGGAGCTCTTTCTTCTCTGCCATGCCACCCTACCTTGGAGCCAGCCAACTATGGGCTGAAACCTCTACAAACGGTGGGCCAGAATAAACCATTCTTCCTTAGAGTTATGGGTGTCGGGTATTGTGACTCAGCAACAAAAAATAACTAAGACAAGGTTGTTCTCCAAAGAATGTTCCAAGGTGAAGGAATGGAGGATGAACAGAACTAACACATACTCCACACACAAAAATTTATGTGAAGGGAGTTCTAGTCAGAAGGAAAGGCAAATCGAAAGGTTTTATAAAATCCATATCATTTGCTGGTCCTGGCGGTAGATGCCTGTAATCTGAGAACTCAGGAAACTGAGGGAGGAGGATGATCACCAGTTTGAGGCTAGCCTAGGCTACACAGTGAGTTCAAAGCCAACCTGAACTACATAGTGAGACTGTCTCAAAAACACAAAAACAAAATTTGAAAAATTCATGGCATTTGAGATATATCTCAAAGGATGGAAAAAAGAAAAAGGATGGGCCGGGGATTTAGCTCAGTGGTTCCGGCGCCTGCCTCGCAAGCGCAAGGTCCCAAGTTCAATCCCCAGTACCAAAAAAAAGAAAAGAAAAGAAAAGAAAAAGGATGAGTAAGAAGAAAAAGAAAAACATTGTTTCTTAATTTCAAGTATCAGTTGTCATTCCTCTAAACTATCAGTTTTCCAGGAAGGGACAATCTATCTTATCCACTGTTTTACCCTCAGTGCCAGGTACAAGGCAAGTGCTCAATAAACATCAGTAGAAGTAAGTAAAGAAGCAAATGGATTTGAGAATACTTGACTAAAATGAGCCATCCTATTAGACTAAAACAGTTCATTTGAAATGTTTGTTTTTAAGCAATGGAGCCCTTTTTTCCAAATGAACTCTTACCTGAAATATGTGAAGCTTATTTGAATCCAAGTACTGTGATGGAAGCAGGTGCTGGAGCCTCATGCATGTCCTCCCCACAGGCCTTCAGCCTCTAGCCCTGCACCTCTGCCACAGAAGATGGGCTCTGTGAGAGGGTTTGAAAACCCCTGGTCTGAGGCCCAGGTAGGTGGTAAAAGAACAGGTGTTTGGTAAGGAAGTTGAGCTCAGTGGAGCAGGATGGAGCGTGCCTGTACACTCAACACTCTGGGAGGCTGAGGCAGGAGGATCATGAGTTTGAGCCCAGCCTGGGCAACTTAGTGAGAACTCGTAATAATAATAATAATAAGGGCTGGGGATTTGGCTCAGTGGCACCACACCTGCCTCACAAGCACAAGGTCCTGAGTTTGATCCCCAGTACAATAAATAAATAAATACATACTTACATACACTGGCATGATGGTGCACACCTGTAATCCCAGCACTGGGGAACCTGAGGCAAGAGGATCACTGTGAGGCCAGCCAAGGCTACATAGTGAGTTCAAGACCAACCTGAACTACATAGCAAGACCCTGTCTTGAAAAAAAAAGCAAAGGTGATAAATGATGATAAACTCATCACTTCCTGATTATTTTACTGTATTTTACTATTACTGCTGCTACATATTGGTGTGCTGCTGCACATTTCTTTTCAACTCTGAGTTCAGGGATGTCATGTTTGCAATAGAACATGATGAGGGCATTTACACAACAGAAATAAGTGTCTTTTTCCCCCCCTGGGGAGCTTTTGTTAAACTTTTACCAGAATGCTATTGGTTTGGTGACCAAATCTTACCAACTTTTTCCCTTTGTTTATCTCTGTACCTATATCTCTCTGACTATGAAATCAGCTGCACAGGATCCAAATCATCTTCCTATTTCTGCACAGGCTCTCATAGGACAGTATTGGAAGGATGAGTTTCAGCCCCTTCATGGCAGCTAGAGAACATTTCTCTTTCCTCCCACTTCACACAGCCCAGGGGTAGGCATTTTGCCTAAGCCAAATGACTGGAATGCTTCCAAGTGGACTCTGAATCCTGGAGTGCAGACAAGACCCAGGGAGAATTCATGCTACACTCACTGCACCTGCAGCTCCTGAGGAGTGCATGGTGCTGGCAGAACATGCTCACTGGCAAGTTTCTGTGGCATGACTTTAGTGTGGCCTTGGTATAACCTCAGCCACATTTCCTGTTGCCTGCCCTGGGGAGAGTACAAGGTGAGCCCCAAACATTTTATGGCATTAGAAACTAAAAAAGAGGGCCAGGGATGTAGCTCAGTGGCACCACACCTGCCTGGCAAGCAGAAGGTCCTGAGTTTGATCCGTGGTACAAAAAAAGAAAAAAGAAAAGAAAAGAAAGGAAGGAAGGAAGGAAGGAAGAAAAGAAAAAAAGAAAGAAAGAAGGAAAGTTTAAAAGTAGCCCAATGTAGTGATGCACACCTATAACCTCAGCTACTCAGGACATGGAGGCAGGAGAACCACAAGTTCAAGTCCAGCCCTGGCAATTTAGTGAGACTCTGTCTCATAATTTAAAAATATAAAGGGCTGGGGATGTAGCATGAGCAAGCAAGCTCCTAGGTTCAACTCCTACACCACAAAAAAAAAGAGAGAGAAGAGTTAAAACATGCTCAAAAATAATAGAGACAGGGGTGGGGATTTAGTTCAGTGGCACCATGCCTGCCTTGCAAGTGCAAGGTCCTGAGTTCGATCCCCAGTACTGAAAAAAAAAAATGGAGACATATCAAAAGGACATGGAAGCCAGCTTAAAGGAATACCACTGGTCAAATCTGGGACAAAGTTGTACATGAAAATAAAGATAACAATGGATTACAACCCATTGATTGAAATGGGAATTCACACTGAAATATATATGGAGAGCTCTTCTTTATAAGACAATGCCAACAAATACATGCAAAGACAATAATGAAAATAAATCACCATTTGGCAATTATCATGGTACAGTTTACTCATGCAGTATTCAACAATGAATACTAAAATGGGTTGGTGGAGGTTCAATGGAGAACAGCGTATTAAAGTAGTTTCAGAGTATTTATCCAGAAAATACTATTTACAAAGGCAAACGTGGTGACTTATAATGGAAGAAACCAGCAGACACCACCTTGAGCAAGGTTAACATCATCATTGGTAGGATGGGTTGACATCATGTGTCTCTTGATGTAATACATTGAGAACACAGCATAATTGTGTGCGTGTGTGTGTGTGATATTCTTGCCAAGAACTTATAAGTCTAGATCTGATGAAACACTGGAAAGCCCTAGGCTGAAGGTTATCCTATAGAATCCATCAAAAACCACATTCTGAAATTGTCCAGGTCATGAGAGACAAGAGTGAGAAAATGTTCCATATTGAAACAAATTAAAAAGACTCAATAAACAAATGTAATGCATAACCTTGGATGTGGAACTTAGGCTAAAAAGGAAAAGGAGACAATGCACATTTGTTGAAATTTGAATGGAGTCTGTGGATTGGATGGCAGTGTTGTATCAAGGTTAATTGCCCGATTGGTAGGGTTGCATGAAGTTTATAGGACATTGTACTTGTTTGGAAAAATACACATTGAAATATTAAGGGGTAAAATGGCAGCATGTCTGCAACTTGCTCTCAAATTGATCAGAAAAAGAAATGATAATGGATATGAATACAAGTAAATATTAACAGGTGTAGAATCTGGCTTAAAAAAGATAAGTGATAGACGGGCATGGTGGCGAAAGCCTATGATCCCAGCACTTGGGAGGCTAAAGCAGGAGGATCACCATGAGTTCAAGGCCAGTCTGCACTACATATCAAGACCCTGTCTCAAAAAACAAAAAAAACCCAAAAAAAACAAAACAAAAACCAAAAAAGATAAGTGTTCTTTGTATTCATTGCATTTTTGGGGGTACATTTGAAAATAATTTAAAACAACTTTTAAAATAAGACCAAGAACTCTTTCAGAAAGAAGAGCTCCTCTCAGCCTACAAACATTCAAATCTTTCTCACTCTAAACAAAGGAAAATTAAAAACAAAGCGAAGAAGCCAGTCACACAGTATTGTCACCACTTCCTCACTGCTGGGCATCAGGATATGGAGGAAACATCACGGGAGAGGGTCAGGAAGCCTCTGTTTGAGGCTAGCTCTGCTGTTCCCTGTGTGGCTTTGACCAAAACATTTCATCTCTCTGAGCCTCAGTTTCTAAGATGGGAACAACAGTATCTCCCTTATGGAGCTGTCATGGATGTCAAGGAAGAGAAAGGATACAAGCGCAGATTATAAACTCTTAATGTGTTTTTTTTTTTTTTTTTTTTGGTACCAGGGATCGAACTCGGGTCCTTGAGCTTGCGTAGCAGGCGTTGAAACCACTGAGCTAAATCCCTGGCCCTTAATGTGTTTTTTTGGCACCTTCTCAAGTATATCCCCTCCTGGCTGGCCCCTGCAGGACTGTACACAGTGGATCTCAGCCTTCTAGGGGCTGACGCTCTTGCCTCTGCTGCCTCCTTTTCCAAACCTGAATTGCAACCTTGCCTGAAACGTCTGCCTGCCTGTCCAGGAGAGGTATTCTCTCACTGTTGGTTTGTTTGCTTTTGTTTTCCTGGCCCTTTTCCTCTTCGTTTTCCTGTTCTTTTTGGAGTGTCTAGTCTGTCCCAGCCTTTGGGAGTCACCATCATTATGTAGATGACAACCTCACTCCACCTTCAGGACTTACATGTCTTGGTTATTCTCTTTCTAGCTGGATATTCCTACAGATGCTTCAGATTCACCTTGGGCAAAACTAAACAGTTCCTTCTTACTTGTTTCTCTTCCTGGACTGGGGATTTAGCTCAGCGGTTCTGCTGTCTGCCTTGCAAGTGCAAGGAGTTCGATCCCTGGTACCAAAAAAAAAAAAAAAAGATTTCTTACTTATTTCTCTTCCTTATTAAAAACACCACCTTTCCTCTAAATACTTGGGCTAGAAACCTAAAATCAGTTATTGTTTGGGGTCTTTTTTTCTCTTTTTTGGTACCCGAGATTGAACTCGGGACCTTGGGCTTTCGAGGCAGGTGGCAGAAACACTGAGCTAAATCCCTGGCCCTAAAATCATTTATTGTTAATATCACAGTTATTGCGAGGCATAGTGGCACTCACTGTAATCCCAGCACTTAGGAGGCTGAGGCAGGAGGATTGCTGTGAAGTCAAGGCCAGCCTGGGGTATATTGTGAGTTCAAGGCTAGCCTGAACTATATAGCAAGACCCTGTCTAAAAAAAAAAAATTATTATTTGCTAGAAACATCTCTTATATGCCCAATACCACCCCAGGTTTTTTGCATTCTTGATTTGCTTTTTTAATTTCTTTTAATTTTTCTATTTTATTTTGTTCTTTTTTTTTCCCCTAACAAAGCAGAAATCTGTGGTTCAAAGAGCTTAAATAACTTTGAACCCAAACTGGGACTTGATAATAGGATTGTCTGACTCCAAAGCCCACTTTCTTATTCACTGTACTACACTGACTTCTTATTGAATTCTCATACATAACTGCTCACTGATTTTTGATCATTTTATCACTGAAATGTCTCTTGAATTAGCTCTTTCCTTTCTTTGCTTACTGTTGCCACCTTGTTCAAGAACTCATATATATTAAAATATGGTGACCTATACCTGTAATCCCAGCACTCTGGGAAGCTGAGGAAGGAGAATCACCAGTTCAAGCTAGTCTGGGCAATTTTTTTTTTTTTGTATGGGGAATTGAACTCAGGGCCTTGCACTTGCCAGGCACTTCCCAGCCCTAGCCTGAGAAATTTAGTAATTCAGCAAGACCTTGTCTCAATATTTTTTTTTTCCAGTACTGGGAATTGAACTCAGGACCTTGCACTTGCCAGCCAGGTGTTGTTCCACTGAGCTACATCCCCAGCCTCTCATCTCAATATTTAAAAACAATAAAAAGGGTTAGGGATATACTTAGTGTGAAAGCCCTGTATTCAATCCCCAGTACCTCCAATATATACTTTCTACTCTTATTGTAATTTTTTTGGTAAATTTGAAAGTAGTTCAAAATAGATTAATAAATATATACACACATAGGAGTTGTTTTTTCCTAATTACAAAGATGATATACACTAGTTATAAGAAAGCTCATTATAAACTCCTGGGCATGGTGGTGCATGCCTGTAATCCCAGTACTTGGGAGGCTGAGGCAGGAAGATCACTGCAAGTTCAAGGCCAGCCTGAACTACATAGTGAGACCCTATTTCAAAAAAAAGAAAGAAGGCCCAGGAATTTAGCTCAGTGGTTCCACCGCCTGCCTCGCAAGCACAAGGTCCCAAGTTCAATCCCCAGTACCAAAAAAAAAAAAAAAAAAAAAGAAAGTTTGTTATAAATAGTGGAAGTTCCCCAATCCCAACTCCTAAACATAATCAACACAAACAGTATACATGCATTCCTCATTTTTTTTCTATGTATATCCTGGCATGTTATGCCTTGAACAAAATAAAATCATATTTTAAAATTTGCTTTTCTTGCTTATAAGTGCATATGGATCTATCGCGATTGGTGGTATTTTTAAAGGAATTTTATTTTATTTTTTTTTCGGTACCAAGAATGGAACTCAGGACCTTGTGCTTATCATGCAGGCACAGTGCCACTAAGCTACAACCCCAGCCTGCTGGTATTTTTTTTTAATTGGGTAAAATATACAATTTTTTCTTTTTTGTACCGGGGATCAAACTCGTTTCCTTGCGCTTGCCCAGCAGGTGGCGAAACCACTGAGCTAAATCCCTGGCCCATTATACATATGATTTTAAAAGAAAAAAAAAAAAGCACGTGTTATACAAAATTCAATAGGCACAAAAGGATATTCAGTGGACCCTGAAGTTACAACTGGCTTGATATACGAACAACTCCGATTAATTAGGTTAATGGAAAATTCATCTGCCTCTTATCTATATCGTGTACCCAGATAAACACCCAGATCTCAGCTGTATTGACTTACAACCAATTTAAATTACAACTAGCCCTTGGGAACCGATAGAGTTCTTAAATCAAGAGTCCACTGTATTAGGTATGAAAAATGTCTCCTTCCACCCTTGATTCTCAAACACCCATCAGCAATGCCCTCACTGGTGTCTTGGGTCACTTTCTGTAGCCTCACTTCTTTTTTGCTTTGTTTCATTTGAGACAGACTCGCTATGTAGTTCAGGCTGGCTTTGAACTATGTAGCCCAGGTTTCCCTTGAACTTGCTGTGATTCCTTTGCCAGAGCCTCTCAAATGCTGGGATTACAGGCTTGAGCCACCACACCCAGCCTTATTTCTTTGAACAGCTCCATAACTTCCCATTGTAGGGACATACCAAACTTGTTTTCATGTCCCATCAGGGGGAGACTTAGATTCTTTCCAATACAGTATTACTACTTATCAGACTCTAAATTGGGTGTCAGTCTTATCATCACTCAACTTTTCCTAGCTATATGGCGTTCCCAGATTATTTAGCTGCACCGCAATTCACTTGTCCACTTCCCTAACGGTAAAAATTTAGGCTTTAGTACCACTTATCTTGCTCTTAGGCATTTATGCTATTAAGCATTTCTGCCATTTTGTGGCAATAGTTTATGTACTTCTCCATCAAACCGTGAGCTCCTCTGGAGCAGAAGCAGTGTTCATATCCAACTTTTTAGCTCAGTGGTGCCGTGTCCCCTGGCAAGCACAATGTCCGAGTTTGATTCCCGGTAACCAAAAAAAAAAAAGCACAGGTAACAACTTTGTAATTTCTAGACCTCACCCACTCACGTGGGCGGAGTTATAAGTGTAATATAAGACCAGCCCTTCTGGAATTCCGAAATCCAGAGCGGGGAAGCCGAGCTAAGGGAAGGCCGCACCCCTTGGGTGGTTCGGCCTTGTTTTGTGGGTCCGGAACTTTTGTTGAAAGAATCGGTGTTTCTCAGGGAGGACATTGCCTGCAAAGCATGCCCCGCACAAGCATGGTTGCCACAGCGGAAGTAGCTGATTATTTTGTTGGAGTTAATTTTTCCGCGGGGCGGAAACGGCATGTCTGCCTGCGTCCCGACCATTTCTAGTCCTCTTTCCTTGCAGGACCCCATGAGTAAGCTGTGGCGGCGCGGGAGCACCTCTGGGGCTATGGAGACCCCCGAACCGGGTACGCGCGGGTCAATCAAACTTAGGCCCTCTCGGAAAAGGGGCCTCTTTTCTCCCCTCAGGGCTTCCAAGAGCTTCCTCAGAGCTTTGCCACTGGTGGGAAGGGGAAAGGCGGTGCTGTTGTTATGGTAACAAGGAGTGTGGTTGGAAGAATGGGACCCCTCCGACTTGCCCTGCCACAGTTCAGCGGGATAACGTTGACAGGCTCTCTTTCCGCAGGGGAAGCACTGGAGTTGAGCCTGGCCGGTGCCCACGGCCACGGAGTGCACAAGAAAAAGCACAAGAAGCATAAAAAGAAACACAAGAAGAAACACCATCAGGAAGAGGAGACCGGGCCAACACAGCCGTCTCCTGCCAAGCCCCAGCTCAAACTCAAAATCAAGCTGGGTGGGCAGGTCCTAGGCACCAAAAGGTGAGGCCAAAGGATCAAAGTTTTACTTGGGGAACTTAAGGAGCAGGTGCAGACAGAAGTTAGAAGCTGGCAGGGCTTTCTAGCAGCCAGAGAATAGACATTGACTTCAGGGCCCAGTTAAGGCAGCAAGAACTCAAGAGGTTCGGGAAAGCTGTATATAGCTACTCAGCAGGAGGAGTCACTTCTCACTTTACAGAGTAGTATTGCTTCTCTTCAGTGTCCCTACCTTCACTGTGATTCCTGAGGGCCCTCGCTCACCCTCTCCCCTGATGGTTGTGGATAATGAAGAGGAACCTATGGAAGGAGTTCCCCTGGAGCAGTACCGGGCCTGGCTGGGTGAGAAGGATCTGGAGGTGGGGAAACTGGGTTTCTCATTATACCTGTCTAAGGGAAGGGCTTAGTTCTGAGTGGATGGGAATTTTGACTATCCCAATATTATTAAGCCAAATTAGGATTCCCCCATCTGAACAATTTTACTTTTTTCTCTTCAACTTTCCTATCCAGATGAAGACAGTAATCTGTCCCCCTCCCCACTTCGGGACCTGTCAGGGGGGATGGGGGACCAGGAGGAAGAGGAGGAACAGAGATGGCTAGATGCGCTGGAGAAAGGGGAGCTAGATGACAATGGAGACCTCAAGAAGGAGATCAATGAGCGGCTACTCACTGCTCGACAGGTAAGTTGATTCATTCTTTATTCACCCACCAAATATATATTAAGAACTTGCCATGTCCCGAGCACTTTACTAGGCAGTAGGGATATCAATGGGGGAGAAAAGGCAAAAATTTCTGTTCTCTTGGAACTAGTATCCTAGTGTGTGTGTGTGTTTGGTATAAGGGGTAAATAAATAAATAATTTCAAAAAGCTGTACAGTTTATGAAAAAAATAAAATAGGGTGATGAAATAGTGGGAGAAAAGACATTAGGTAGGGTAGTCAGGGAAGGCCTCTTTGAAGAGATAACATTTCCAATAGCAAAGGCAGCAGGTACAAAGCAGGCACAATGACCCTGAGAATGGAACCGTGCCAAGCAAGATAAAAGAGAAGGAAAATTATGTCTAAGCCAGTGATGGGTTGTGTACAGACATATTTTTAAATTTGCATGTCAGTGGATTCCTTTGGCTTCTATGTGGAGAACAAGTCTTAGTAGGGGTAAGGATTAGAAGTAGGGAGACCCACTAGGAAGCTGTTGAAGTAAGTGTATTCAGTTGAGAGAAGATGGTAACTTGTACCAAGAGGAATATAATGACAATGGAGAAAATCAGATGAATACTGGATATATTCTGGAGATATTTGTTAGGAAGGGGCTGGAGAAAGAAGGAATCAAGGGTAACCCTAAAATTTTGGCTTGAAAAATTATTCCATTGATGCCATCTATTGAGATAAAAAGATTAAAAACAAACCTCTGGAAGATAGTACAAAAGAGTTTTGGTACACAGGGCAGGCAGGTAACCTTACTGGTGCTTTTCTCTTTGAGAGTCAAGGACCTAAAGCTGAACATCAAGAGACCTGAGAGGAAGCAGTATTTAGGGTCCCACAACGGGATGCTCCTCACTCCCCCTCTCCCAGGGCTGTATTCTGTAGAACCCACCTTCCCTGGCCCCTCTTTTCACCTCCCTCGACCTGGCAGACCTATTCTCTGTCATTCTCTGTTGTCTGACCCCCCCACTTCTCTCCTCAGCGAGCCCTGCTCCAGAAGACACGGAGTCAGCCTTCCCCCATGCTGCCTCTCCCTGTCCCTGCGGGCTGCCCAGCCCCAGCCCTCACGGAGGAGATGCTGCTAAAGCGCGAGGAGCGGGCGCGGAAGCGGCGGCTGCAGGCAGCGAGGCGGGCAGAAGAACACAAGAACCAAACTATCGAGCGCCTTACCAAGACTGCTGCGCCCAGTGGGCGCGGAGGCCGGGGAGCTGCGCGGGGCGAACGGAGGGGAGGGCGGGCCGCGGCTCCAACCCCCATGGTGCGCTACTGCAGCGGGGCACAAGGTTCCACTCTTTCTTTCCCACCCGGCGTCCCCGCCCCCGCAGCAGTGTCTCAGCGGCCAGCCCCATTAGGTCCTCCCCCGCGCTGCTCTGTCCCTGGGTGCCCCCACCCGCGCCGCTACGCCTGCTCCCGCACCGGCCAGGCACTCTGCAGCCTTCAGTGCTACCGCATCAACCTGCAGATGCGGCTGGGGGGCCCTGAGGGCCCTGGATCCCCTCTTTTAGCAATTTAAGCCCCTTATTAAACCTGGACTCTTGTGTTCTCTCATGCTCACTTTTCAGTGTCTTCCCTCCCCTATTAAACTTCATCCAGTGCCTCAGCTTGTACAGAATTTGGGGACTGGGATATGGGCAGATGAATCTTTAGTTACGCATGTCTTGCCCTGCCTGAAGCTTGAAAAGGACCTCTAGAAGCTCAGCGGGTCTGTGACCCGGACTTGGGCCAACTTTCGGAACCTAGCCTCTTCATCCGGATTACCTGCCATGGTTCGGCATCTTCCCAATGGCTCAAGCCAATCATCAGGAGTTTGCTCTCCTGGACGGCTATTCATTGGTTGATAAGTCAAAACCTGTTCTGTTGTATATATTGGCTATTGTTGCTGTCAGTCACAGCCCGGGCCAACCTTTCCCCAGTCTTTGTCTGTACTACTTCTTGTTGTCTGGGTGAGCATCGGAGGCGCTGCTGGGTATTGGTCACAGAAAGAAACCTCTGGTGGGCTCCTATTGGTCTGTTTATCAAAGGGTGATGCTGATTGGTCGGACAGAGCAACCTGGGTTCTAGTTGGAGGAGCTCTCCTGGGTGGAAGCGCCGGCCTCGGAGTGATGGTGGCTGCAGTGAGAATGGGCCAGGCAGGGACCATGGCGGTGGCGGCAAAGGTGGCAGGGGCGGGGCAGCTGGCAGTAGAGGAGGCTGTGGTCTTCAGGGGGCTGTAGGTGGAGGCATGGCTCGGGCCAGCAGCGGGAACGGCAGCGAGGAGGCCTGGGGGCCACTTCGGGCGCCACAACAGCAGGTATCCCAACAGCTCCAAAAGCCTATCACGACAGCCATTTATTTCTCTTTTCCCTCTCCTGTCCCTTCCTGTTGGGGGGAATGGGGAGGTTGAGAGAGGAACTTACGGAGCCAAAGGTACCGTGAAGTTCCTAAATATGTTCCTTCCTCTCTTTGGCTAAACTTTGTAACAGACGCAGTTGACTTTACCTGCAGCCCCAGACCCCATCCCGTGGCTGCAGTGGAAGCTTGCATTGGCTGTCCAGTAACCAGAGGCGTAGTGAGGCCCCAGGAAAGCTCCCTCTGTCTTGCAGCAGTTATTTGCGATGTTTTTCTATGTGCCTATTATCACAACAGAGTCCAGCAGCGTCTTCTCTTGAGAGAGCAATTTGGAGAAGAGCTGGAAACCAGACTCACGCCCAGCATGCCATCCTTTATCATTCACAGCAATCTGGTTGAGATCACTGCTCTGGGTCTCACACTGCCCCTCCTCTACCCTAGGGAGCCTGAGACCCAGAGGTGAAAAGACCCAGCTTGTGGGTGGGGGTAGCAGATGGTAGGGGTTGCTGAAAGCCCATTAGCTTTGGAAATGGCCTTAAGTCCCAACCCATTGTCTGACACTTTGAGATAGCTCAGACTGTCTTGAGCCTTTGCCAAAACATTCCCTTAAGAGAAAGAACCCTTGAGGCTGGGGATTTAGCTCAGTGGTTTCGCCGCCTGAGGTGCAAGGACCCGAGTTCGATCCCTGGTACCAAAAAAAAAAGAGAGAACCCTAGGGGGCCAGCATTGTGAGAGATGTCTCAGAAATGCAGAGCTCTGCCTGTTTTCCAGACTGATTTCTTGCTGTTCCAAATCTTCTTTCACATTGACAGCCCTTCAGATATTTGAGTACTCCTCTCAGCATCTCCCACTCCTTTCATCTTTCTAAGGGATGGGATTGTATATGCATGCAGGAGGTGGGGGCGGACAGTGCTGGGGCTAGAAGGTCCCTGAATTCTAAGTGCCTCCTTGCCCCCAGCTTCGAGAGCTGTGCCCAGGAGTGAACAACCAGCCCTACCTCTGTGAAAGTGGTCACTGCTGCGGGGAGACTGGCTGCTGCACCTACTACTATGAGCTCTGGTGTGAGTCTCCAGGAGGGCTGTTCTCAGGTCCTTCGGCCCACCTTCCTTTGGAACTGCAAGGACCTTTCTCTGCATGGGAGGTATCTGAGACACTTCCTCTTGCCTCCTGCAGGGTTCTGGCTGCTCTGGACTGTCCTCATCCTCTTTAGTTGCTGTTGCGCCTTCCGCCACCGGCGAGCTAAACTCCGGCTGCAACAACAGCAGAGGCAGCGTGAGATCAACTTGTTGGCCTACCATGGGGCATGCCATGGGACTGGCCCTGCCCCAACTGGTTCACTGCTTGACCTTCGTGAGTGACTTGAGGCTCTGGGGCCACTACCAGTGGCCTTTCCCAAACCAGTGCCTTGAATCATCCCATATTCCCTTTTGCAGACATTTCAAAGCACCCTTTTCCTTAGTATGAGATCATGCCCCCATCCCTGATTGCCTTCAGCCACCCATGCTGTTCTCTTCCCTGCAGGCCTTCTCAGCACCTTCAAACCCCCAGCCTATGAGGATGTGGTTCAACGCCCAGGCACACCACCACCTCCATATACTATGGCCCCAGGCCACCACTTGACTGCTTCCAGTGAATGTACCTGTTGTTCCTCTGCATCCAGCTGCCCTGGCCACTGTGAGGGGACAAATGTGGAAGGTGTTTCTTCCCACCAGAGTGCCCCCCCTTGTCAAGAGGGTGAGCCCAGGGCAAGGATGAGCCCAGCCCATACACCTCCCTCTTGTCGCTATCGTCGCCTGACTGGTGACTCAGGTATTGAGCTCTGTCCTTGTCCTGACTCCAGCAAGGGTGAGCCAGTCAAGGAAGTGAGAATTAGTGCTACCCCACTGGAGCTGGAGGACCACTCCCCTTGTGCACTGCCTCCAGAGCCCATTCCCCGGGTCTCTCCTGTGGGCCTGGCTTCCAGTGAAGGGGACATCCCATAAGTGGTTATGGGAGGGTGGGTGGGTCACCTGCCCTGGTCCCACCTCAAGCCCCCTTAGCCTCTCCTTACCCTCTAGAATTTGCCTGCAAGGGCTGGAACCTGGAGGACAGGGGTGGTACTGGGGGACTGTGCTAGCTTTAACGACCCCCAAAACATACACAAGAGCCTTGATCTCATTAAAGAGATGTGAACCAGCTGCTGTGGATTTGGGTGGACTAGAACTCAGCTAACTACATTGCACTTAGCCTGACTGGGTCTGAAAGGGACAGATAATGGCTATTCATCTCACCTTCCCTGAAGATAGCAAGAAGCCCTAAAGCCAAGACTGAGTTAAGACCTCTTGGTGAGGCAAAACTAGCAAAAGCAATAGAGTTTGGTGTGTTTTTTCCCAGTTTATTTAGAAAAATAGACTCTTGAATTCACATTCACCCCAGGGCTGTGTGGGATGATAGTAAGGAGACACCTGAGATGAGCTGAGGAAGGTTTGAATTACTGGGATCTGAAGAGCTGGGGGCAGAAGCCAGAGACCTTTTCCCTCTGGATTCAGTGATATGAGTGGCCTGGCTTTCTTCTCATCATCCCCTTCAGTAGTCTTCAGCCATGACCAGTAAGACAAGGCTGGTCCAGCCATGGAAAGGGCGGCAGCCCATGCCCCGGCCATCCCGGTCACTGTACTGTTCCCATAGGAACCCTGTAGCCTGGTACTGCCGCCACACATTGCCTACCACATTGGCACGGAGCTCACTGTGCAGCTTTGCAGCCTGGGCCTGGTGGGGACCCTCTAGATGCCCATAGTAGTGGAGTGCTCCCAAGGCCAGGTAGTTGACATTGAGCCACACAGCACCCCGCCAATAGGGAGGATCATGTTCAGAATTGTGCTGGCCATAAAAAGGGCTGGAGGCAGCAAGGGAGCGCAAACCAAAGGGGCTCCAGAGATGTCGGCTATCTGCAAGAACATCCAGCAGGGGTCCAAGGTGGGGTGAGTTGGGGTCCAGCAGCCGTAGCAGCAAGGGAAAAAGAGTGACATAACCCAAGGCATCCACATATTGTAAGTGAGGTGGGGGCTGGCCCACTACACGAACTAGCCCCTGAGGAGGCCTAGGTTTCAGCTGTACTGCTTTTGTGTGGTTCCCGAAATCTGCAAAGACTCCTAGCTCTGGAGCCCAGTGCAGCTCATCCAGGCTCTCCTCTGCCTCCAGTGAAGCAGCCAGTGGGCCCAGCTCAGCAGCTGCGTCCACCTCCCCAAGCTGCTTTGCAAGCCTCGATAATACACGGGCACCCAGTGCCACCCAGCATCGAAGGTCCAAGTGCCGCTCAGTTGCCGAAGGGTGTGAAGCCCGGGGGTAGTCATCTAACCCTGAGGGGAGAGTCTTGGGGTTCAGCAGGGTGGCCAGGGCTACATCCCGGCCCCGCCAGCGGTAAGATAATGGCACTGGCCCTGCCTGGCTCTGATGGAGCCAAGAGAACCAGGCATGCAAGCGGGGAAATGCCCTGCGGAGGAAGGCCAAGTCAGCAGGGTCACCACCTTCTAGCATGTGGGCTACAGGCAAGAGCAGGCTTGGGGGGTTGGCATGCGCTACCCTTTGCACCAAAAATTCTGGGGGTACCCGGGCTTGGGCCTCATCCCCCAGTATTTGTTCCCGTCCAATCCAGCCATCAGCATTGAGTAGCCCCAGCCAGTGGCCTAGGACCTCCCGGGTGAGGCGGGGTTCCCACCGCTGGACCACTAGCTGGTGAAAGCCCTCATCCCAAAGGAAGCCTCGTGGGAAGAATGATCTGGAGGGCACCCCTGAGAAAAGGGGGACAGGTGGAAAGAGGGCTGGATCAATCTTCTGCTCAGACCCTTCTACCCCCATATCTGCCAATACCAAACCCTGACCATAGAAGTAGCCAATCCCACCCAGGAGGCCGCTTAGGGCAACCTGACCCAAAGCCTGCTCTCCAGGGCTCAGGCCCTTCTCCTTTAGCCGGAAGGTCTTCTCAAAGCGCTCTCGAAAGGCTGCAGCATGGCTTTCCAGGGCCTGGGTCAGTAGGCCGCCTGCCAGCTGCCCAAGGGCTTGGTTTCCGCCTGCCCAGGCACTGCCAGATTCAAACACCAACTCCACAGAAAAGGGGACCTTCAATGTCACCTGCTGTATCAAGAATTGCCCTTGCCCACTTGGGCCTCTGTCCTCCCACTTCAGAGATCTTGGTAAGCCGAGGTAGCGTTCAGGAGAGGCCCCTGGGGGACGATGCTGAAACCAGCTATTTAGGCGGCTCTTCACCATCTCTGTCAGTAGAGCCAGTCCAGGGTTGGAGGACCAGAAGATATTGTAGCTTGAAGGCAAAAAGACAAACAGGAAATGTTCAGGGTTGGGGGGGATTATAAAGGGAAATACAACGTGCTCAGGGAATCAGGATGGAGGTCTTAGCAATTCAGGGAACCAGGAGACTAGTGAGACTGGAAATAAATGGAAAGGCAGTGTGAGGGACCACACCATTCCTTTCACCAGCTCACCCTCCTTCCCAACTTACCTGCCATACTTCTGGGCAGTGTTCCCTGGGCTGGTTGGTGGCAAAAGTATAAAGCGGAAGTCACCAAGTTCACTGGTGTGCCCACTGATGAATTTCAACTGCCCCTTGCTTCCAACTTCTGGTAGTAAGACTTCCTGGCCATCTGTCACCACATAGAAGAACAGGGAGACTAAAGGGAGGGCAGAAGTACTTGAGGCCTAGGAGACAAAGGACAACAGAGGAAAACAAGAGAAAAAAACAGCATTAGTTGGCATTCTCTTTTTGAGAATCAGCCTTAGTGAGGGAAAGGGATCCCAGGAAGGAATAAATTGGTAAACAAAATACATCTGGCAGTGCTAAGTGTCACTGAGAGTGAGCAGATACACTCAATGGAATGAGCTAAAGAGGCTTGCACAAAGTTCTCCGAGAAATCATAGCGTATTTTTGTGCTATCTCCTACGCTAAGAACTCTACACAGATTACTTCATTTAATTCTCATGTTCCTGTGAGTTAGGTGCTACTATTATCTTCACTTTACAAACAAGGAAATCAAGGCTGAGAGGTGGTAAACAGTTGGTGATACAGACAAGTGTTTAAGGCAGGATTCAAACCAGGCAGTCAGACTCGGTTTCCCCTGATGTTAACCCCCACTTCATTATCCATTTGCTGGCAGCAAGGGAGGGACGCAGGGAGTCTGGGCTGAGGAAGGGGTATCCTGAGGCCCTGACCTGAGACTCTACAGTCACTCTCCAGCTCCAGTCCCCTCCGTGCTGACCCCCAGGCCTCTTGACGAACTCAGTGGTGAGCCTTAAGGCCCCATCCTGGATGTGTTGCCGCCCGAAGGAGAGGCCGTCGTGGAACTCCCAGCCAAAGGGACCCACGCCGTCCCCCTGCTCACACGTGTGCCTGAGCTTAGGGGTCCCTGGGGTGGCCCCCTGCTGCGCCCACATCAGTCCTGGGGGTAGAATGGCCACATAAGTCAAAGAGAGCAGGGGACCTGTCCCTCGGGCCTCCAAGAACTTCCAGCTCCTCCCTCTCCGTAAGCCTCCTGATCCACTCCTCCCTACTCTTGCTCAGGCGGGAAGCCGGGCTGCCCAGGCTCAGAATCCACCTGCTTGCCCGCCCTGGGGCCCGGTTACCGGTGAGGAGGGGCTTCGGGCTGCGAGTCTTCATGCCGAAGTAGACGTGAGGGCGGTAGGTGCCCCAGAAGAGGTCAGGGGCTACCCCGGCGCTAGAGGAGTCAGGGGGTAGTGCTGGGGGCGCGGAATGCAGGGTGACCGCTCGCCGAGCACGGTACCACGCCAGCGCCCAGCGCCCCGTTAGGCCCAGAGCCAGAGACAACACCACGACGGTCAGAGCCGCTCCCCCGGCCGCACCACGGGCCCCGCCGCCTCGGCCGTCGCGTCGCCCTGGGCCGCCCTGAGCCGCCCTCTCCATTGTCCGCGCTCCGTCTCCCGGCACAGCACGTCGCCGTCGCTCGCCTCGAGCCATCCTGGCACCGGGGTCAGCCTCGCGGGAGAATAGAGGCGGCAGTGAAGCCCTGGTCCTGTCTCCTCTCTCCAGCTCGCGCCGGCGCCGGCGCCGCAGTGACCACCGAACTGTCAGCAGTGCCTGGGCGCCCGCGCCTCCAGCCCCGCGAACGCCTCCCTCCGGAAGTCCCGCCCCACTACGTCAGGTCAAGTCCCCAGAGCGGAACCGCTGTCTCCAGCGGGCTTAGATAGGGTCAGCTCGTGGGCCCCGGGCCGAGTCCACTGCCTGGCTCTGCGCTTCTTGGGCGTTCTCATACAATTCATAGGCTACTAGAGAGAACCAATTCATTTCGAGTTTCTTTTTAAATTTTATTTATTTATTTTTGATACCAGGGATCGAACTCGGGTACTTGCGCTTGTGAGGCGGCGAAACCATTGAGCTAAATCCCCAGCCCTTGAGTTTCTTTTTTAAAATAACGATATAGTGGGGTGTTTTTTTTTTTTTTTTGGTACTGGGGATTGAACTCGGGTCCTTCGCGCTTGTGAGGCAGGCGGTGGAACCACTGAGCTAAATCCCCGGCCCTTAAAATAACGATAATATGCTAACAGGAGGCTCCATGCCCGCCTTAATCAGGTAGTGGAAAACCGTGGCCTAGAAAGTATATTTACAAGTAACAGCTCCCAGGCCAATGGCTGGGAAGTGACTAACTTCAAACGCTGGTGTTTCTGAACCAAGCTGGATCGCTTTGCCCACGTTCCACGTTTTTCCTCGCGGAGTGGTGAGAGGCTCCAAGAGTGGGACTGGGTCTGGGTTTTAGCTGTCTTTAAACTATGCTATGACTTAAGGCAAGTCTTACCTCCGCTCAGCGTACTCTTTTTTTTGTTGTTTTTTGACTACATAGTTCAGGCTGGCCATTAACTCCTAGTGAACCTCCTGTCTCAGCCTCCCCAGTGCTGATGTTAACAGGCATACGCCACTAGGCCCAGTCTTTTTTTTTTTTCTTTTTGGTACCGGGGATGAAACTCAGGACCGCTTGCGAGGCAGGCGGTGGAACAGCTCAGTCTTTTTTAATGTGGTACTGCAATCCGGGGCCTGGTGCATACTAGACAAGCACTGTTCCACCCAGCTACAACCCCAGCTCTTCAGCCTACAATTCTTTAGCGAATGCCCAACTCTTTGGCTTGCCTGGGCTATAATGAGTGAACAAGAATTGTCTTTGGGCCACATATGAAACATATAATGTATCTAAGCCACAAAACTTCCCTTTTACTATATTTTATTATAACGTTTAAAAAGGGCAGCAGGGGATTTGGCTCAGTGGCACCGCACCTGCCTCACAAGCATAAGGTCCTGAGTTTGATCCCCAGTACCGAAATTTTTTTTTTAAATAAAAAAATAAAAAAGGGCAATTAAGTCCAGGAGCGGAGGATCGCCACGAGTTCGAGGCCAGCCTGGGCTATCATAGTGAGTTCAAAGCTAGCCTAAACTGTATAGTGAGACCCTGTCTCAACAAAATAAAACAAAACAAGTGGCCCACAGGCCGCAAGTTGGACAAGCCTTTGGCCCATAATGATGGTGCTTGTACTTAATAGGTGTTTAACCCTCTACAGTCCCAAGAAGCAAGAGCTTAGGCAAATGATGGCTTAGGTCAACGAAGATGTAGAGAGAGGTAGCATATGTGCCTCAGGTGATCTATAAGCTTCAACATTGCCTTTGATAGTAGTTCAGAAGTATAGTTTAGATCCTAGTTACTTTCTCACCTACAGTGCAACATAAAATTTGTTTTCACCAGTACTTTGGGAGGCTGAATCAGGACTAAATTTAAGCCCAGCCTGGTCAACTTAGCAAGACCCTGTCTCAAAATAAAAAGCCAAGGGGCCAGGGATTTAGCTCAGTGATTCTGCTCCCTGCCTCACAAGCGCAAGGTCCTGAGTTTGATCCTTGGTACCCCAAAATAAATAAGTAGCCAAAAAAGGGCTGGGGATGTAGCTCAGTGCACAAGCCTTGGTTTCATCCCCAGTACTGAGGAGGAAAAAAAGTATTTTCATAAAGTCCATCCCATGCTAAACAAAAATTTTATTCTGTACACACACACTGCGGACTGAGCGCCGTGCCTCACACAGGGCAGTAAGCTCCACCACTTAGCTACAGCTTCAGCCATTTTTGTTTTTGTTTTTTTGATACAGGGTCTCTCTGTGTAGCCCTGGCTGGCCTCGAATTTGAGGCGATCCTCCAGCCTCAGCCTCCGGAGTGCTGGGACTGCAAGTGTGCACCACTACACCCAGCTCAAGCTATTCTATATCCTATGCCCCTCTAGCTAGCATCATTCTACCTACACTATTTTAAGCTTTTAAAAAATATATTGTTATGCAAATCAGATATTGGGATGCAGTATTCAAATTTAAATACAAATGACTTAGTTTTTACATTTTTCTCCAATTTTAATTTTTTATTAAAATCAAAAGTTAGCTAGTGTGGTGGCACACAGTTCAAGGCCACCCTGAACTATATAGTGAGACCCTGACTCAACCCCACCCCCAGAAAAAAAACAAACAAACCCATAATGGTTACATTCCTTGCAGGGAGTTGGTACATGTATATAGAGTAGTACATCTTAATTATTTTTTCATCATTAATAACAATGTTTTATTGTAACATACCCACTTATATTTCACCATATAATCTGTCTTCTGACCTACTCCACACTGGTACTCACTGGGGAGCACACATACACTTCTCACACATTTAGTTTTACTCACTGAGGGCAGCACATATACACTTCTTACTCATTGAACAATCACCTGACCAAACCCAGTGCTCAGCCCGCTTTGTTACTTTCTTGTTACTATTGTACTTAGTCCACGTCTATTGTAGTACTTACTATATACCTATGTTTGAGTTATTCCCTTTGTATCCCAGACTAATCACAGCTATAAGCAGGAAAGCTGATGTGCAGTATCTGAAAATTCACGTTTATTGCACACCTGTATCACACTATGCAAGATGCTGGAGACACAGAAAATCACCAACTTCAAGTTTACAATCTAGGGCATGGTGGTGCGCACCCATGATACCAGCACTCCAGAGGCTGAGACAGGAGGATCACCAAGAGATCAAGGCCAGCCTGGAGTACACAGAGAGGCCCTGCCTCAAAAACAAAACAAAACAGGGCTAGGGATTTAGCTCAGTGGTTCTGCCGCCTGCCTCGCAAGCGCAAGGACCCGAGTTCGATCCCCGGTACCAAAAAAAAAAAAAACTTCCCCCAAGATCATAATCTATAAACATGTTACCAACATTCAATCCACGTTGAACCATTCTCATTTTTACATTTCAGCGACTAAGAATGGTGCAAGGGGCTAGGCATGGTGGCACACACCTGTAATCCCAACACTAGGGAGACTGAGACAGACTGCTGCGAGTTTGAGGCCAGCCAGCCTGAACTACATAGCAACACCGTCTCAAAACCCTGGAAAAAAACAAAGTAATAATGGTACAAAGTAACAGCCAAGGAGCCAAATGCAGGTTGTCAGGGTTCTTTTCACTTTAGAATAAAGTTCTTTAAATAGCACTTTACTTCTAGCACAATTGTAGGAACTTTATAGTTAACTCATTTAATCCTCTCATTCTTATAAAGTAGGTAGTTATTGCTCAGAATCCATGAAAGATTGGTTCCAGAACCCCTGAAAATCCCTTAAAGGGCCCTTGCTCCAATCCTTTATATAAAAACCATTGTATTTGCATATAACCTACATATATCCTCCTACATAGTTTAAATTACTCATACCTAATTCCATGTAAATGCTATGTAAATCTTATACTGTATTGTTTAGCGGAAAATGATAAAGAAAAAAGGCTGTGTATATTCAGTACAGATGCAATTTTTTTCTTGAATATTTTCAATCTGAGGATGGTTAAATCCAAGGATACAGAACTCATGGATAAAGGGCCAACTGTACTATTATCCTTACTTCCAAATGAGGAACCAGGCACTGATAGATTAATTTGTCCAAAGTCACACAGTTACTTAAGGGCAGAGCTGCAACTTCAACCCTAGGCACTCTGGCTGGTTACTGGACTATACTGCCTCCAAGTAGTTTTCTTTTTTAAAGGTAGATGGAGTACAGGGAGACATGCTTCGAACCCTCTTTTTGGTGGGGAAGATTTGATGGTATTGGAGGGTCACGGCAAATGTATTTGGCAAAATCAGGAGCAGCCAGTGTCTAAAAGCTCTTTGCTCGCCTTAGCTGGGCATTCTGAAGTTCTTTAAAGCAGGGGGTTTCAGCTTTTTTGTTGTTTTTGCTATAATCCACAGTAAGAAATAATCGAATACATGCAAACACACACAGACACACACAATTATATAGTTTCCAGAAAGAATACTTCTCAATTCAAGTGATATGCACTCTGAAACTTTTTACCATTTTATTTTTTATTTTTTTGGTACCGGGGATCGAACTTGGGTCCTTGAGCTTGCACAGCAGGCGGTGAAACCACTGAGCTAAATCCCTGGCCCTTACCATTTTATTTTTTAAAAGTTGATTTAATTCCCTAAATTCATTTCATGATTCACACTAATCGGTGTTAACCCAATGTGAAAAACCACTTCAGGCACTGTTTTGTCAAACAGCTATTGGTTTGAGGTAACCACAGTCATGTGCTTTGGAAAGATAAAATTAAGTAGCAAAAATGATTACAAAAAAGGAGACAAGAGAATGCAATAGTGATACAAGAGAATGAATGGGAATGAAGTGACTGTTAAGAGATTTTATTTTATTTTTTTATGGTATGGGGGATTGAACTCCGGGGACCTTGCACTTTCAAGGCAGGTGTCGGCACCACTGAGCTAAATCCCCGGTCCCAAGAGATTTTAAAAATTACAGAATATTCTGAACTCATAGATGAAATATGCAGGGAAAGAGAGGGCAGAACAAAGGATAAACCTGTGTCTTCCAGTCCAGGTGACTGAACAGATGAAATGCCATTTAAAAAGGTATGGGAGAAGGGTTGGGGATTTAGCTCTGTGGTTCCGGTGCCTGCCTTGAAAGCGCAAGGTCCTGAGTTTGATCCCCGGTACCAAAAAAAAAAGGTATGGTATGGGAAGGCTGGGGATTTAGCTCAGTGGTTCTGACGCCTGCCTCAAAAGTGCAAGGTCCTGAGTTCGATCTCTGGTACCAAAAAAAAAAAAGTATGGGGAATAAAGGTACAAATCTCCAATGATGATGTCATTATATTGTATACCTAAAATATACCAATAAAATTAATGTTTAAAAAACGTATGGGGGGCAGGGATTTAGCTTAGTGGTTCCACTGCCTGCCTCGAAAGCCCAAGGTTCCAAGTTCAATCCCCAGTACCGAAAAAAACAAAAACAAAAACAAAATGTATGGGGAAGCCAGGTGGGAGAGGTAAACATATGTGTAGGTATGATTATCAATTGTTTTACACAAAGCATGTTGGTGGCATGTGGAGAAAGTTGGTAGTGGGTAAACTTACCATAGCATAGAAGTTGGAAAGAACCAAACAGAAATGAAAAGTCTGTAACACAGAAGATTGGATGTCCCAGGGATAAAGAAAAAAAAAAAGGATGAGGGTAACATGCCTTTATAGTTAGAAAAAGAAAAATATCCAAGAGGAAGAAAGCTTCCACCAGGGGGTGAATTAAGAGTGGGAGAAGTTACTAAGGAAGATAAGGACTGAAAAAATCACTAGTTTGGTAAAAAAAAAAAAAAAAAAAGGATTAAAATGTATGCTGAATGATGGAAAAAGCCAAATTCAAAACGGTTAAGCAGTAAGTGATGGTAAGAAGTGAAAAAAAAAACCCTCAAAGTTTGTCCAGAGCCCTCTCACCCCATCTTGCCCCAGAAGTTATGACGCTCCCCTCGCCCTACCCCCTCAGTGGCCCTTCAGTAGACCCTTGAATGATTAAGTCAATGTCTTCTCAGATAAATGTCCTAGTCCTAGGCCAAAATCTGTTCGTTGGTCTCTTCCTCGCTGTCAGTGCCCAGTACCAGCGCCTGGCTTCTCCCCGTTCCTTGCAGCGCTTCTGGCCTGGACGTGAGAAGCGAAGGCAACGAACATTTCCCGAGCGGTGAGTTGGGCGCTACGCATAATCAGGCGATGACCATCTCCTGGGGAAGATTGAAACAGAAGAGTCAGCCAACGCAGGCATGGCAGGGCTGGGGCTGCCTGCCGCCCCTCCTGCCCGTCTCCCTACTCAAGCCCACCAAACAGCACGTCCACGCAGGGCTCCGAGCCGTCGTGCCTCACGTCCGCAATCACCGCGCACTTGAGATTGGTGGAGCGAACCTTCTCGCTGCTCACCGCCTGGAGGAAAGCCCTACCGGGGAAAACCGTGTGAGCGATTTACTGAAGGGGTTGGAAGGCGGAGCCCTTCCCCATCCTCTCCCTTCACCTCTCCGGTACCTTATCGACTCCACGTTCTTCTCGAAAGGGCAGAATTGAACCCGAACTTCCTTGACCGACCGCAGACCAAGCCGAGCCATGGCCGCCGCCATGGTAACCTCCGCCCCGGAAGGACTCCAGCGGGAGGCGTGTTCCCAGGATACCGCTGCAGAAAATTGACCCCGCCGCCCTGTTTCTTCCGGGTAAACTCCAGGCCGCCTGTCTACAAACCGCTCCCGGGTCCCCAGGCCGGGAGGAGGAAGACTGGGAGAGGTGATTTCGTTACAGCACGTGACAGGATCCAAAACGGTGAGCTGTAGTTAAGCCCACTTGTACTACAGTGAAAACAATATTGTGCAAAACACCTTTGCATCGAAAACACCTGTCTTCTGCAGCTGCAGCCTTTCCCTTTCCGCATCTTGCGGTCCAGATCTATGTTAACGCCAACTGAAATCCTTGCTCCTTCCACAGAGAGGACACTACCATACCAGTGATTATCTGCCTGCCAGGAGGTAAATTCCATTTAGGTAACCGAATAACCAAAGCTTAAACTGGAGGTCCTACAACCCAATATTTTTAAATGACTGAAAATAGTAATGGGGAGGGAATACAGGACAACACACCCCTGGGGACTGACCCAGGTGCTTATTCCAACTCTGTAACTCCCCAAGAATTAACCCTTTTTAGCCCGGCTCCTGGGATTTACAAGGAAGCACCATCTAGCTTGTTTTCTATTATTTTTCCCTTTCTCCTGAGATCTCTTCAGAAGGAGGAACTAGGCGCCCCAAGGATGCTAACCTTCAGGCTGCAAGCAGTGATTTTGCTCTTTACTGTGGATTACAGGCACTACAGTGACCTTGGATTCTTAGCTTGTAATTCCAGGTTCTATGTAGTTTATAATTTCTTTCTCTTTTTTTTGTACTGGGGATCGAACTCGGGACCTTTCACTGCAGGTGCTGGAACCACTGAGCTAAATCCCCAGCCCAAGTTTATACTTCTTCTAAGCTCAGGTCTAGGCTTCTTGAAATTGCATGTCCACGGTTTTCCGATCAGAGATGAGGAGCTCCTGGTCCTCGGCTCCTTAGGATTCAGGACTGATCCCCAGGCAGGAAAGAAAAGGCAGGTACCAACGAGGGTGCTGGTGCTGCCTAAGGGCAAGCCAGGCCTGCTGATTTTCTACTAGATAAGCCTCAAGGCTAGGTCTTCCACTTCCCGGGGTGCTTTGCAAGGGCATTGTCTGGGATGGGGGTACTCCAGGCAGTAGAGGGGGCTCCAAGTTCTCCAGGCTGTTGAGGCTGCTGCTGGCCAATCCTGTGGTCTGGACTTCATTACAAACACCTAGTAAGACAGGAGTGGAAAGCAAGTGGCTGGTAGTGAGATGCTAAAACCAGATCAAAGGTAAGTAGGGTGTTGGTCACTTAAAGCAATTGGGAAGTGCGTGGGGGGAGGGGGATTTGGGGAAAGAAAATGACTCACAGCAACAAGGAGACCTCCTGTGGACTCGAGTCTTAGGCAGGGGCTGCTGCAATAGACACAGCAAGGCCCCATCTAGCTGCTGGAAAATGCTGAGCATGAGCAGAGTATGGCGAAGCTCTGGTGACAGATCCCACTGCTCTTCTTCCAGCAACTCCCTGACCACTCCGAAGTCTTGTCTGAGCTGCAGCGCCCCCTGCAGGCTAAATGTTCAGGTACAATGTGGCCAGCAAATTCCTCCAGCCTCTCCAAACTGCTCCATCCCGCCTATCCCCCTCCTTTTCCCCAGGTCCATTCATTCCCCTGCAACTGCTGGCTTTTCTTCCCACCTGAACCGGATCCCATGGGTAAGGATGTGGTCCAGCCAGGCACCCAGGATGGCTGTCAGCGCCTGACTGAGGCCGAGGGCCTGGGCTTGAGGTGGCAATCCCTGTACTCCTTTCAACACAGGCTCCAGTACGGTTCGAACCACCAACCCAGCATACTCACTAGGAACTCGGGGAAGTCCTGGAGTGAGAAAAAACAAGGACAGAATAGGGCTGGGGATTTAGCTCAGTGGTTCCACTGCCTGCCTTGCAAGAGCAAGGTCCTGAGTTCGATCCCCAGTACCAAAGAAAAAAAAAGAAAGGACAGAATATGAGGCTGTGGAGATCCAATGGATCCCTAAATGGAGTATTTGGGAGAAGAGGCTAGGATCTCAGGAGGGGAGAACACAGAAGGTGAAGACAAGAATGGAGGCAGAGGTGTGGATCTGGGAAGGACTGGGACACAATTACCCCTTGGGAACCCTGGAAGGAGAATTTAGGATGAAAAGTTACCAGGACAGAGATGAAGCCTCCAGTACCGACCCTGTGGCATGTAAAGCTTGAAGCCCTGTGTGGCTTGTTTATGACATTCTTGGAAAAAAAGACTTAGTGACTCTTCAGGCAGGAGCTGTGGGGATAGAGAGAAAGTAAAAGGGGCCTATTTGTTAGGAATTTTCCAAATTATGATGCTGCTATAAACCTGAGGTTTTCAACTTGGTCTCCATAAAACCCCAGAATTAAATGCATAATTGTGTGGGTCTGAGAATTTCCTGAGGTGAAATGCTATAGCTTTCATTGAGTTTTCCAGGTAATCTAGACCCAAATTACAATAGATACAATTGTCCTAGGATTATCCTGCTCTCCCCAGCTTGATTCAGTGGATGGAAAATCTTCAGGGTTCACTTTATTCTATTGAAACTTTAGGGAAAAAAAGAGACCACCCCTCAATGTGCAAAAAAACCATCTACCACCAATGTGCAAAAGGACATGACCAACAGAGGGATCTGTATGATTTGCAGATGGGCAGAGGTTGAGGGAAAAGGGGAGACTTGTTACAATCTTCTAGTTATCTACAAAAAGAAGCCAGGAACTCTATATAGATCAGGAGCATTGACTATTTTAATGTTCTGGGGTTCAGGAACCTTTGGAATGTCCCCACATTAAATATTCTTGACCTCCTACTACCATTTCTCCAGAGCAATATAAACAGGAAAAGGCCTATATGCTGGTATTGTTTGGGGTTTTTTTTTGGGGGGGGAGGCTTGTTGAGTAGGTTGTGTTTTGGGAAAGAGACGAGAGCAATAAAGATTTCTGCTGTATAACCATCTTGGAGGTGAGGAACTGTAAGAAACGGGGTATTTGGTGGCAGCTCTTTAAAGAAAATGTGGTTGCCAGGGAATCTAAAGAGACAAAAAGGCAGATATGGTAGCACATGCTTGTAATCCTAGCACCCTGAGAGCCTGAGGCAGGAGGATTGCAAGATGGAGCTCAGCCTGGGCAATTTAGTAAGAACTTATCTCTAAATAAAGAAACAAACAAACAGGCTGAGATGTAACTCAGTGTGAAGGCCCTAGGTTCCACCCTTTAGTAGAGAGAGAGAAGGCCTGTGGGGCAAGGTATGGGACACAGCTGATGTAGCTCCTGGCACATCTGACGACAACCTGTGTAAATTTTAATGCTTCTGTTCTCCAGCAAACCAGATTCCCCTTCTCTTTCCTTATAGATATCAGGGAAATTACTCTTTTGTTCTTTTATCTTTGTCTTGGGGATACAAAGTACAAAGTATGAGATGCCCCCACCCATTCTGAGACCTTAGAAGCAAGCTTGGGAGAAAACACAGTACCTATTCTTTCTCATCCCAGGGTTGTATGTGCTAGAACAGACACCCAAAAGTACAATCACCAGGCAGAGGAGCAAGGCATGTGGAGTGCTTTGCAGTGTTTGGTCCACATGTGAGCCCACTGTCCCTATCCCTTTTGCTCTGTTCTCAGCTACCAAGAGCTGAACACTTCTCATCCCATGTCTCCCCCTTTCCCCTCTAAAATGCCTCTATAGCTAAATCAAATGTTTATCACCGTCTTCACTGTGCCCCTTCTGTTATGACAGTAGCTCCTCATCACTTGTGAAACAAAGCCCACATTCTCTGGGATGGAGTTCAGTGCCCTCCACAGTTTGATGCTAAATTTCTGACTCCAGGGCCGGGAATTTAACTCAGTGGTGCTGCCGCCTGCCTCGAAAGCACAAAGGCCTGAGTTCGATCCCCAGTACCAAACAAATAAATAAATAAATTGCTTACTCCAACCCCCACATCCTCTTCCCCAACACACACCAGGTCTCTACTCTGGTCAGCCCATCTCTCTTCTACTCTTCCAAGGATCTCTGAACTGCTCACCTCCAGTAATCCCTGGTATGCCTCTGAAGCGCCTACCCACCAACTCAAGCCATAGCCACAGGTCTTGGAACCTTCTATCCATAGCATAGTTCATTACTGCTCTACTGATGGTGAGCTTGCTCTTGTTTTTTTTTTTTTTTTTTGTACCGGGGATCAAACTCAGGACCTTGTGCTTGTGAGGCAGGCGCTGGAACCACTGAGCTAAATCCCCAGCCTGAGCTTGCTCTTGGACATGTTGAGTTTAAGGAGAAAGCAGTAGTTGAGGTAGAAATGCCCAAGAGGCAAATGAAGATGCTGGATTAGAACTCTGGGAACCAGAAAAACTAAAATATGGGAGTTCACAGCATCAAGACACTATAGGTTGCCAGGCAAGGTGGTGCATGCCTATATTCCCAGCACTCGGGAGTCTGAGGCAGGAGGATCTGTGAATTTGAGGCCAGCCTGGGCTACACAGTGAGTTCAAGAACAGCCCAGACTATATAACAAGACTTTGTCTCAAAAAACAAAACAAGGGCTGGGGATTTAGCTCAGTGGTTCCAGCGCCTGCCTCACAAGCACAAGGTCCTGAATTCAATCCCCAGTACCAAAACCTCCCCCCAAAACAAAAAAACAAAACAAAAAAAATCCCACACTATGGGTAAGAACAAATGTAGAGGAAAGGGGCAGAAGGTTAACATGAACTCTAGCCATGTCCCTACTCAGGGCAAAAAGGAGTAAACAAGAAAACTGGGCAGGAAGAGAAAAACATCTTCCATAGTAGGAATAGATAATGTGCAAAATGGGGCAAAATTAAAATGGAAGTATAGCTTTATTCATAAATATAAGAGATTTTAGAAGAAACAGCCAAGTATGGCAAAGCTTACCACTCTAAAACAGGAATCCAAAGTGGGACTGGGGGCAAATAAAGTGCTATTTTATTAGACGGTTTATACTAATCTAGGAGCTGAGTGTTGTGGTACAGGAGGCTGAGCCAGAGGAGCAAAAGTTTGAGCTTGCCTGGGCAATTTTTCAAGACTCTGCATCAAAATAAAAAAGGGCTGGGGATGTAGCTTACTGTGAAGACTCTGGGTTTAATCCCCAATACCAAAAGAAAAAACGAAACACTGTTCTACATATTTCACTTTTAATGTGTGTGGGGGGGAGGGTGCTAGGGATTGAATCCAGGGTCTTGTGCATAATAGGCAAGCACTTTAACACTGAACTACACCCCTAGCCTTTTTTGATTTTTTAAATTTTGAGATGGGATCTCATCCTCCTGTGTCAGTGTCCCAAATGCTGGGATTACAGATGTGAGCCACTTTAGGGACCTATTTCTCTTTTTAAACTATGGGTATGTATTACTTTAATAAGAACACATGTTGTACTTTTAAAAAGAAACACTTTTTAAAGAAAGAAACATTGTATTGAACACTGGTAAGAAAAAGGAAAGAGATAATCATCCTGATTTTTCTTTATAAAATTTACCTCAGGAGCAGGGTGTGGTGAAGCATGCCTGCATGCCAGTAATCCCAGCACTTGGCAGTCTGAGGCAGGAAGATTGCTGTGAGTTTGAGGCCAGCCTCAGCTACATAGTGAGTTTGAGGCCAGACTGAACTACATAGTAAGACCCTGTCTCCAAAAAACAAAAAAAAATTTACCTTAGGATATTCAAATCACTAATGAGGGTAGATTTCTCTTTATAGGAGTTACCCAACCAATAAATGAAAAAGGAATGATAGAATTGAAATATCACCCCTTTGCCATCTCTAATGAAAGAATGAGTCTAGGCAATGATTGTCAGCAGCTATTAATATCACCAAATGAGAGTCCAACATTATTAGGGGGAAGGTATATAAATAAAACAAAACTGAGGGCCGGGAATTTAGCTCAGTGGTTCTGCCACCTGCCTCAAAAGCACAAGGACCCGACTTCGATCCCCAGTACCAAAAAAAAAAAATTGACCATGAATTGATAATATTTAAAGCCTTGGTGGTGGGAATATGGGGGTCCATTATACCCTTCCCTTTTCATCTGTACATGTTTAAAATTTCCTACAGTAAGAAGATAGAGGGCCGAGGATTTAGCTCAGTGGCACCGCGCCTACCTTGAAAGCACAAGGTCCTGAGTTTGATCCCCGGTACCAAAAAAAAAAAAGTTAGGCTGGAGATATAGCTTGGTGGTACAGTGCTTGCCTAGTGTGTGTGAGGCCCCAGGTTCAATCCCCAGCAAGACACACACACACACACACACACACACACACACAAAGAATGAAAACTTAACAAGGGAAGAAAAAATAAATCTAGTGATGACTCAAGGATTACAAGTCACTGAGATGTTTCACTCTGCCCACCCCTTTAGGTTGGCATAGAACAGGGTCTTAAACTGCTACTATGAGGACCCCTCCCTGTTCTCACCTGCATCTGTGCAGTCAGCTTCTGGATCTCCAGGCCTAGCTGCTGCTCCACTGCCAGAGTTAAGCTTTCCTCTGAAGTCAATCTGGATAAAGCTTCTGCCTCATGCAATAGAGGCTATGGGTGGAAACAGGAAGTGAGATCTTAGCCCAGCCTAACTGCGCCTCCCCCCCCCCCCCCCCGCCACTCACAGGTAAGTGATTTTGGATCAGGAGCAGGAAGGAATCTGGGGCCCATGCTGCCAGGTGTTGCTGAGTTCTGCCCAAGAACCAGAGCAAGGTG
Organism: Heterocephalus glaber; assembly: GCF_053883595.1. Classification (NCBI taxonomy): domain Eukaryota; kingdom Metazoa; phylum Chordata; class Mammalia; order Rodentia; family Bathyergidae; genus Heterocephalus; species Heterocephalus glaber. The sequence goes on along the minus strand of NW_028258145.1, from coordinate 28,337,001 downwards.
ATCTGCAGAGTACAGAGCCCTAGGGCAATAGGTGCTGGGCCTGGAAGCAGAGTAGCAGAGTATCTTACAGTTCATGGAGCGCCTTTGGGAGGAGGGAAACTTCAGAGCGGAGTGAAGGAACAAGCCTCACCTGGAGGCTGACAGAGGATCAATCCTGACCTACATTCTTGGATGGTGTCTAAGAGTGGAGGAAAAAGCTGTCGCAACAGTTCAGCAGTATGAGAGGTCGAGGCAGGGCTGCTCTGATCCCCAAGGGCTGCAGATGCCAAGGCCTGGCAGAAACCTGAAGATGAGAGGGTACAGTCTGATACAGAAGCGGCAACCTGGGTCTTGCCTCACCCCAATATTTTTCTTCTCACCTTGATCCCAGCTCCAGATATGAGACTGATGAAGTAGGTTGTGGCACAAAGAAGCCAGCTCCTTCACACACTCCTGAGGCAGGGATGCTAGAAGGAGAAATGACTCTGGAAACTGAGAACAAGGTTTCCCTTTCCACAGCCCCTGCACATTCAAAGATTGTTCCTCCACAACTCAAGATGGGCAGAAAGCAAGACTTGCCCTTAAAAGGCCAGAAGCTATATAGTCTGAACCCAGGGAATGTTCATTCTAAACAGACTGCTTCTGTCATCAGGCTGGCAAGTGAGTGAGGAGACTAGGGAGAAGCGAGCGACCGTGGCCCTCCCCAATGCCCACCTAGGCCCAGTCACTCACCCTGAACCAGTGCCTCACTCAGCTGTTGTGCCACTGCCCTGTGTTCCCTCCAGGGTCCTAGATTTAGGTCCAGACTCTGTGCGCAGGCTGCCCAAAGAAGCGTCCAATATTGGTTCCAAAGGGCTCCAGCTCCTCCAAGCCCCAGCCCACTGCTGACTGAACCGGTCACGCCCCCTACTATAACCAGTAACCCTGGTAGCAGCTCCCGCTCCTCCTGGCAGTGCCTGCGGAGCTGGTCCCGCAAGCACAGTCCCCTGAGTGCCTCATCTAGCCGACTTGCCATCTGGCAACCTCGCTCCTCGGTTAGAAGACAAAGCACACTGGCCGAGGGGAAAGGGCGCGCTGCTCCTGGAATTTGGCTCATGGCTTTTCCCTGCAGCCTGTGGTAGACAGGAAGCAGCAGCAGCAGCTCGGCGAGTTGGGATGTCAGAGTCAGAGTGGCGGGAGCCCGACCCAGAGCTCGAAGCTGCATCTTGATGGCAGCATCCAGACGTTGGGCCGCTAGTCCGATGGGCCGCGCTAGAAGTAGCGGTTCGAGAGAGTCCCGCTGGCGGATTCGCACAACCGCCTCTCGGGAAGGGTGCAGCTGCAGGTCGCGGCACAGCTGGGACAAGGGGCCAGGACCGTGGGTGGACGTGCTGGGGCTCAGGGTCTTCAGGAGGCGCACGACCGCCTGTAGGTGGCGGGCGCAGTCCCTGGCCTGAAGAAGCTGCTCCCGCTCGCGGAGCAGCCGCAGCATCACCCGACGGAGACGCTGCAGCGCTGGAGGGATCGGGGTGCCTGCTGCAGGCTCCCGCTTCCAACTCGCCGGGCCAGCCTCGTTGTCTTCGCCCGCGTGTGCCAACGCGGGCCACCACGGTGGTCCTCTCGGAGCTCCGCCGGGCCGGAGGTCCGGGCAGGGGATGCTCCCGGCAATCGGTTGCCCCTGTAGGCCACGACCCTCCCCGCGGAGAGCGCCCGCCCGCCTTCCCTCCCATTGCCCCTCCCCAGCGCCCCCGGGTTGCGCCCACAGAGGGGGCAGAAGGCCACCAGAGCGGGATGCCTGGGCCATGGAGAGGCGGGCTGAAAACGAACCTAACAATTCCGGCTTCCTCGTACCTCCCAACGCCCGCCGTAGCTCGGACTCCGCCCCTTACCAAGAGCAGTCTCTAACGCAGGAACCGCTGAGACTGTCACGGACTCTCTCGCGCTCCGTAATCGACGGCATCTGCCCCTAACAAAGATGGCTGCACACTCTATCCCGCCGCGCCCTTTTGCTGGGATCAAATTCTAGACTAACTTTCACTTTCGGGTTACTACTGACTGGAGATGGCGCCGGTTCTGAAGACTGTGGAGCGAATCAAGCTAGGTGAGCTCTGTGATAGACGGAGGGGGCCTAGGAGGGCAGAAACAGCCCTCTTGAGTCTGTCTGGACATTTTCAAGCGGAGGCTGGAGGGCTCTTGCCCATCCATCTTGAGCCCCCTGATGCAGCACCACCTTCCTTTCCTGTAGACTGCCCTCTGCGGCCTGGTTGCCCGCTGAGGGTCGCTGCTGTCCCTAAACTCGGCAAGGAATTTGGTCCAGAGGTCTACGGAGAAGAGGTAAAAGAGACCTGAGCTTACTTGCCTAGTCATTTCGTTCATGGCTTCTTTTAATCAGCTGTCCTGAGACTCTTCGCTGAGTTGGCACCAAACAGGGTTCTGGGGCCTGTGGGGAAGAGTAGCTTTACAACCTGCTAGACAGGTGAGGGATGAGGGACCAGAAGTGTGATCTTCCTGTAATAAATGGTCAAAGTGAACAAAATTGATCAGACAGGTGTGTCTGGGTTGAGGACTGTGGATGGGTACACGTGTCTCCAGGAGAGAGGACAATGGGACCACTAGGAAAAATAAAAAAGAACCTCACTAAAGTAAGATCATAGTAGAAAGAGTTTGGTTGAAACAGTGAAAGATGGAACCAGAGAGAAGGCAGGTGATGGCTGGAAAGACCTCGTTTAGCACAAGGGTTTGGATCTCTAGTATCTCAAATTCAAGTCCAAAAGTTAGTTCATCATCTTTGCAACTGATTGCTTTTGTAATTCTCCTTTTCCTTTACTTCACATATTTAGCCAGTCACTAAAATCTACTTCAGAAATGTCTCTTAAAACAAACCCTTCTGGGCCGGGGATTTAGCTCAGTGGTTTGGCCGCCTGCTGTGCAAATGCAAGGACCCAAGTTCAATCCCTGGTACCAAAAAACCCCCCCAACCCCCCCCTCCAAACCACAAACCCTTCATTTACATTCCTATTCCCAGTACTGCCACAGCCTTAGTTCAAAGGCTGAGTTCAAGGCCACATTCTCTTTGGCCTGAGTTGAGTAATGTCTTGTTAACTAAACTTTCCACCCCCTAGTTCCATCACCTTCCCTATCACTATTTCCTATGAGCAGTTCACTGTTCTGATCAAGTTTTCTTCCATCATTGATAAAGCACAGAGGCCGAGGATTTAGCTCAGTGGTGCCTGCCTCACAAGTGGAAGGTCCCAAGTTCGATCCTCGGTACCAAAAAAAAAAGCCCAAACTCAGTGGGTAACACAAGGCTCTACAGGCATAGTTCCTTCCTTTTTCTCTATTGTAACAGCCTCCCCACTAATCTCTCTGTTTACTCAGCACACACTCACTGAGCACCAGTTATATACCAGACACTTATAGGAGACCAACAGTGAACCAAGAGATAAAAGTCTTTTTGTTCAATGAATTTGAAGGATCTAGTGGAAGCAGCCAGTCAATAAATAAAGAACATAGCATATATGTTCAAAGAAAGAGCAAGGAGGCGAACAGAACACTGAGTAGAGTTGGAAGATTTAAAAAAAAAGAACAGGAGAAGGTGACATCTAAGCAGAAATCTAAAGAAGATAATGGAGTAAGCCATTCACTGGACAAAGAGGATCCCAGGCAGGAAATAACAAGTGCAAAAGCACTGAAATGGAAGCACAGTTGGTATGTTGTAGGAACTTCAAAGGATACCATGGTGGCTGAAGGAAGGTGATGAGAGAGTAGGAGAAGATTCATGCAGCTATTGGGGGGCCAGATTATGTGTGACCATAGGCCACATAGGGATATGATGATTCCTGTCCTCGGAAGCTTACGCTCACTGAGGAAATGACATCCGAGTCAGTGTTGGTTGCATGGTGTGTAGTTCAGTTGTAGACCAAATAGGACTCTGGGTTCTATCCCCAGCCCTTACCCAAAAAATAAAATAGAGTATATGGGTCCAACCTTGAAGAGTCTTACCTCATTTTGTCAATGACTTCTCCAAAATGAAACATTCAGGCAGGAATAGAGTCAAAACTAGGATGCAAATGGCTCCACTCTAGCATAGCACTCTTTCCAGTTCCATTCTTTGCACCAATTAAGAGAGCAATAAAAGCAATGAATAATAAGGCTCTAAATTGTATAACATAGACTTTGTGGGCACATTTTGGTTGAGAGAGGCCAGAGCTAATTGGAGATGAAAACATCTGAGAAGGCTTTAAGAGGAAATAGAATATGAATTGGACTTTCAAGGTGAGACAAAATATGAGAAAGGCACTCTGAGCCAGGAAGGATTGGAGGACAGCTGGGAGGCAGCCCCAAGGCTAGAGAGAGCCTGGTGGCCAAAGGAGGATGGCAGCTAAACAGGAGGATTACGAGGGAAGGTTGGAAAGGTCACCAGGGAGCTTTTTGGAAAGCTCTGAATCCTAGGCAGAGGTGCTAGATTCACTGTGCTTATGACCTTGGCAGTGAAGGACATTGGAAGTTTTTTAGTAAGGGGTAGTTTTTGAGGGCTTGGTTTTGGGGAGAAACAATGCAGAGAAGAGGCCGCTGGGAGCTGCTGTACTTATTTCTGCATAGGGGCTATTCATGTTCAAGGATATGACAGGGCACAGCTGGAAGAGCAGGTAAGAGGGCTCCATTCCAGGAGCCTCTGTGCAGCTGACCTAGTGACAGGTCTGAGAGAGAAGATCCTGGAAGGTGCTGAAGGCTGGGCTGAATGCCACCCTCAGCCCTTAGGGAATGTGGGAGAGTAGCAAAAGGAGGCAATGCATCAAGAAAGCCAAGAACAGCAGATTTTAAGGGGGGGGGTCAGAGCCAGAAGGATTCTCTGGGCTGGGTGGCTGCTTTGTGGCTGCCATGGTGGAGAAGTCAAGCCAGGCAACCCCTTGCTCTCTCCCAGAGCTTCCCTCCCAACACCAGCCTCCCCTCCCCTCCCCCTCCCAGAATGTAGTGGATTTTCTTCACCAGCCAATGGAGGGTGAGTCCCAGGGCCTGCACTGGATCCACGTGGATGGGAGCAGCAGGCAGCTGCAGCTGTGGCACCATGGTGGGGAGTGCAGGGCCTGGACCCTGGATCGGGGCTGGAACCCTGGGGTAGGCTCACCCTCAGGTACTCCCCTTGTTCATGCTCTTCTTCCTTTCCTGTCTCTTCTTCCTGACAGATTACCTCCTGGACTGTTTCCCTAATGAAGGAAACACAACTGGACAGAGTGACAGGGGCAAGGGGACCAAGGGACTGGGCAACTACTGTGGTCTTCGAAAGTCCTTCCTTTACCCTCCCCAAGAGTCTGAGCCCTGCCCTCAAAGTCCCTCTGCCTCCCCATCCTTCTCTAGTGTCTCAGACAGCCTGCTGCAGGTGGCCATGCCCCAGAAGCTCCTGGTAACCAAAGAGGTGAGATTCTCAGGAAGAGGCTTCATGATCCCTGTATTCCCACCCTGTACCTCCCCTCATCTGTACAGATTCTTCTGTACTATTTACCTCCCTTTGTATTCTCATTCTTCCTGTTTCCTTCTCTTTTCCTGTCACCTGCCCTTCCTTCTCCAGGAAGCCAACCGCCTGGCTGCAGAGCTGGTGGCTGAGGAGGAACACATGAAACAGAAAGCAGAGACGAAACAACGAAAGAAGAATGTGGTTGGGGGTGGAAGGAGGAGAGCCCAGAGTGACTTAGAGAAGGGAAAGAGGGAAGAGTGTGAGAACAGGAGGGAGCTCAAGGCAACCTGCAGTGGACCCCTTGCCAGGTAGGCTGTATGGGTCCGGGACTGCAGGTTCTCCTGGAAGCCATCAGTGTGGTGGCTCTAGAATCCCACTGTACTGCCCTGGTTGGAAGCTGTCTCCCTGCTATGAGGCCTCTGGCTGGTGACTCTCTTGTCTGCTTTTTCAGAGTGATAAAAATACATTCTTCATAGAGTCCCAGGGATAAATGAAATAGTGTATCCAAGTAGTGTATGTAGTCCAATGCATGCCATATTGTAAGTGCTCAAAATAAATTATCATCATTATTATTATTGCAGCGTCAAAAGGAAAGAAAGCGACAGGAGCGCTCGGAACAGGACAGTGGGGAGCCCAAGGTGAGCTCAACAGGCAGATATCAAGAGCAGCAAGGAGCAAGAAGATGGGGGCTGAGAAGGGAGGTGGCTCAAGGTGATCCCAGCTCTGTCTACCTTCCATCCAGACCACAGTTACCCCAGATGAGGATGACAGCCCCCCAGCCAGCCCTGAAAACCCAGCTCGGGGACTGTGTGGTGAGGAAGAGGTGAGAGCCCCTTCCTTCCCTTCTTTGTCTCTCCCCATCTTCTCTTCCTCCTACTTCAAACTATAATTCATTCCCAGGCCCTCTGTAACTTTCCTGGAGAAATTTTTTAAATGTATTTTAAAATATATTGTTACTTTTAATTGTACACATAGTAATTGTACGTAATTGTGGGTACAGTGTGACATTTTAATACATGTATACAATGTGTAATGATCAGATCACAGTCATTGGCATAGCCATCACCTTAGAGATTTATCATTTTTCTTTGTGTGAGATCATTGAAAATCTCTTCTAGCTGTTTGGAAATATTCAATTAGTTATTCTACTGTTTTATAAAACTTTAGGAGTTATTTCTCCTACCTGATTGCTGTGAGTTTGAGACCAGCCTGGGCTACACAGTCAGTTCAAGGCCAGCCTAAACTATACAGCAAGACCCTGTCTCAAAAAAAAAAAAAGGAAAAAGTTATTTCTAGCCCTGTACCTATGAACCCTCTTCTTTCCATTCTCCCTCCCCTAAATCCTTCCCAGGTTCTGGTAACCACTATTCTGTTCTCTACTTCTATGAAATCCACTTTTTAGCTTCCATGTATAGATAAGAACATGCCTTATTTGTCCGTCTGTACCCGACTTTCCTTCTGCCCACAGGACTTACTGGATCTATCTAGCAGTTTTGTGTCTCTGGCTTTACGCAAGGTTGGGGATTGGCTCCTAAGTACCCACAGAGAGAAGAGACCAAGCCAAAAGCCCCAACCAAGTCAAGGACCAGGGCCCCCAGGAGAAGATGGTCCAAAAAGAAAGGAATCCCTCAAGAGAGGAGAGCCCTAGGCAGAGTCCTAAGGCACAGTTGAGATGGTCAGAGGCTGTCCATTAGGAGTTCCCTCCACTTAGCACCAAGAGACCTGGGGTCTGGCTTCATCACTGTCACCCTGACCCTGAGTAGTTTTCTCTGTAGGAAGGTACTTTCTTGCAGGGTTGTTGGGAGAATTGCATATATTAGTTGGGTGGTACTGACTGCAGTGTAACTGAACAAAGGAGAAAGATTTGGGAAGACGGAGGCCTCCAGGCCTGCTTGACTCTCCTCCCCAGCCCCAGGCATCTCCAGGACTGCTGGCAGCTTCCATACATCAGAGCCAGGAACTGGCAAGTGAGATCCTTTCTTTCTCTCTTCACCCTCCTCTCTGCAGGAGCCCCATTGGAACCTTCCCACCCTCTCTTTTTTCCAGAGTTGGGTACCAGCTTTGCTCAAAATGGTTTCTACCATGAGGCTGTTGTTCTTTTCACTCAGGCCTTACAGCTCAACCCCCAGGACCACAGGTAGGTTGGGACATGTGCTGGGAGATCAGGCCAAGGCACAGTGTGGAAGATCCAGACCTTTGGCCACTTTCTGTGTTTATCAGGTTATTTGGAAATCGCTCCTTCTGCCATGAGCGGTTGGGTCAGCCAGCATGGGCCCTGGTTGATGCCCAGGTGGCCCTTACCCTACAACCCGGCTGGCCCCGGGGCCTCTTCCACCTGGGCAAGGCCTTGATGGGGCTGCAGGTAATAGGACTGGGACTGGAAGCAGAGGAGAGGTAGGGGGTGGGGGACAGGGCAGTGGGAATGGGGTCTACATTGACATTTCCTAGATAAGCTCCCACTACCATAGCATCTTGATGGTAGCAGTACTAGAAGGTGGGGCCGGTTTGGGAAAAGGGTCAATTTATAGTTCCTTGGCTCCCCTGACACCTAAACTTTCCCTTTCCAATCCCTCTGGGGCCAAAGCGCTTTGGAGAGGCAGCTGCTGTGTTCCAGGAGACTCTGAGGGGTGGGTACCAGCCCAGCGCAGCCTGGGAACTCCACTCTTGGCTTCTCCAACTTGCTCTGGTAAGGAAACTGGCCCGCCCTCAGGCTAGGGCCATCAGGGAGCACCACCTGGGACTGTGAGACATGTAGTACCGAATCACTGCCTCCAGTGGATAAGGAGGGTGCAGGAATGGTGGGCTCACGTGCCCTTCTCTCTTCCCTTTTTAGCAGGATCAACGAGGAAGAATCCATGTGCCACCTCGATCTACTGGTGTCCTCGAGTCACTTCCCCATTTTAAACCAGGAGACTCAGACCTGTTCTCCTTCAGTCAGAGCATGGCTTCCAGGGCCCCGGGCCTTTTGTCTCCGCCCATGTATTCTCCCACATATCACCTGAGCTACCCCACCTTGTCTTTTTCTCAGACTCAGATTAGAAGACCCCACCCTGTTTATCTCCAGGATTCCTCAAAGAGCTGGGGGACTCCTTGTTTTGGATGCCAGCATCTGCCTCAGCCCAGATAAAGGAGGTTCTTTTTTTTTCCAGTACCAGGGATCGAACTCAGGATCTTGCACTTGCAAGGGAGGCGCATTGCCACTGGGCTAAATCCCCAGCCCCAGAAGCCTCTTTCTCTCATAAAGTGAAACCATATACATCCCACAAGTATAGTGAACACTGTGTGCTGATATTTTTCTCCATATTTTGAGACCCTGTACCCTAAATCCACATTGAGCTGGACATGTTGGCATATGCCTGTAATCCCAGCACTTGGGAAGCTGAGGCAGGAGGATTGCCATAAATGCAAGTTGGAGGCCAGCCTGGGCCACATAGTGAGTTCAAGGCTAGCCTGAATTACAGAGTGAGACCCTGTCTCAAAAAACGAAAAAGCAAACACTAAAAGTCCGTATTAAAGGTACCCCTGGCAGTCATTCCTTTTGCATGGAGAATCTTCTCATGAGAGAAAGGAGCCCCACATCCACTGAAACATCCTTTCTTTGGTTCTCAAGCAGATGGCTTCTTCTGGGGGTGGTAAGGAAACAAACTCCACCAGAGCTCAAGATGGGGAACTGTACCTGGGTGCAAGGGTGCACACCTGTGATCCCAGCACTCTGGAAGACTAAGGCAAGAGGATCACAAGTCCAAGCCCAGCCTGGGCAGCTTGGTGACTTAGCAAGACACTCTCAAAAAAAAGTGCTGGAGATGCAGCTCAGCACAAAGGCCCTGGGTTCCATCCCTAGTATTGCCAAAAAGGGGTGGGGGATGGTTGGGGGAAACTGCATTATGCAGCAGTTCAGGTTTTTGGACTACAGCAGAGCCAGCAAGGAGGCCTCTGGGACTTGCTGTGCTTCTTGGCCCTAGGGAACTTATTCACCAGGTGGAGTTTTGTGCTCAAGAAGGGGGTCACAAGGAGTAAAAACAGTCCCACTCTTCAGCAGCCTGGTGAATGTTCACCTCTTCCTCACCCCAGTTCTTGCTGTTTTCTCTAGCCACAGCCCGCAGTATTCTGCTAGCTCTTTATGCCATTTTCCAGCCACACTGCCGTGCATACTCAGACCTCTTGGTCCAGTGGTCTGACACCCACCTCCTCCCATTGCTGGAAAATTCTTCAAGGGTTTGCATTTGGGAAGTCCCTCACTAGCTCCTGCCTGGAGCTGCAGGCCCACATATCACATTCCCTGCATGGTATCCAGGCTGCTGCTACTTCACCCCAGCACTGGACACTACAGTTAGTCTTTCCCCATAGGAGTTTTACCACCAAGTGTTATAATCACTTCTATGGGAGATTCATGATCTCCTTTTGGTTTAAGATCCTGGCAGCTTTCCTTAGTTGGGTCCTCCCTGGCCCTGGCTGGGAGTCTAAGCCCATTTAATCCTTACGGGACTTGTAGCCCCTACCCCACCCCAGAGGGACCATTCATGAAGATAAATGATGCTTCTGCCCTATAAATCTTGCCCAATAAAGTTTGCACTTGAAGATAGGTGTTGAAACATCTCTCTCTTTTTTTTTTTTTTTGGTACCAGGGATTGAACTCACGTCCTTGTGCTTGCAGGGCAGGCAACGGAACCACTGAGTTAAATCCCGGACCCAAAATATCTCTTTTATATAGGACTTTCCCCCATCTTTTCTATTGTTTATGATTTAGGTTCCTTAAATAGTATCTAGCAAGATGAAGTCTGCCATTACTAGTTGGGTCATCTGGGCAGCTCAACATTTAAGCCCCAGTTTCCTCATCTGTAAAATGGGGGAAGGCCCTACCTCACAGGGCTGTTGTGAGAATCAAAAGAGTAATAAAATACCTACAAAGTGCCTGGTACATAGTGGGTGCTAAATAAACCAAATTTTGCCTGCAACTGTCTCACATATTTGGGGTTTTTTGTTTGTTTTTTGGTACTGGGGATCAAACTTGGGACCTTCCACTTTCGAGGCAGGCGGTGGAACCACTGAGTTAAATCTCTGGCCCTGTCTCACATATTTGTGATTCCTACAGTAGGAAGAGGAGAATAAGAATGAATTGCTGCTTAAATTCAGAAAATCTAACGTTCCTGGGGCTGTGGGTGTCAAAGTTTGGTCTCTGAACTGCAACATCAGCATCAACCAGAAACTTGTGACAAAAGCAAACCCTCAGGCCCTATGCCAGGTCTAAAGCTGGAAACCAAGAGGGTGGGGCCCAGAAATGTGTATTTCAATAAGCTCTCCAGGTGGTCAGAATGGACACTCTTCTAGGGCCGTAGTGCAGCAGACATCCTTCTACAGGACATTCTGCCAGGATGGGACATGTTTGAGTATTGCATAAGGCTTGAGTACAGGAGGTGGCCACACTCTGGGCTGAAGTTTAGGAAACCTCAAGGGGAGGGGGCTATGGTTCAGAGCTAGTTAGCTTGACTGGACCCTAATTTCCTAGCTAGAAGGACTTGCCCTGGGACTTCTTTGTTCATCCCAGTTTGGGTTAGGGGTGGAAGAGAGGTGGTTGTTTTTATTTAAAAGGGGTAATTAATGACTCCTTAAGAGGTCTGCCCACAGGGCCTTTGGGGGAGGTCCTGGATCTGGATACTTCAGGAACTTTACTAGTTTACTAGAGCTTCTGGCCCCTCAAAGAATAGTTACTGACCAGTACTGTGTGGCATGTTAGCCTTTACAATGAGCTGGCTTCTCTTCTAAAAAAAATTTTTTTTAAATACGGGGGCCAGGACCTTCACACTAAGCTACATACCTAGAATTTTTTTTTTTTTTTTTTTTTTTTTTTAGATAGCGTCTCTCTAAGTCCCTGTCACCCAGGCTGGGCTCCTCCAACTTGGTGATCCTCCTGCCTCAGCTTCCCAGAGTGCTGATATTACAAAAGGTGTGGCACCACACCCAGCAAGCACTCTTCTAATTAACAGATAAGTGTTCCTTCCCCAGCACCTCTTATCCTGTCCTGGATTTGAATCTTCTAGCCAAGAGCCACAGGACCCTTAATGCCTTGCCTCACTCTGCCGACACTCACCACTCCCAAATTGATAGGGTTCTGACCTAGCAGGCAGGCTGTGTTTGGAGTCTTCTGGAATGGAAAGCAGGTGAGTAACCATCTTGGTTTTGCTGGGGTGTGGGTCTTTCATCGCTATGACTGGGAAAGTGCTGGGAAAACAGAACAGTTGGGGCAAGTGTGGTGGTGCACACCTGTCATCCCAGCACTCGGAAGGCTAAGGCAGGAAGATCACTATGAGTTCAAGGCCAATCTGAACTACAGAGTGAGACCCTGTCTCCAAAACAAAACAAATCAAAACAAAAAACACAGAAGAGTTGGTCACTGCCTAGAAGGTTTCCAGAAAGCTGATCTTGAGGTGATAAAGGGGATAAGAGAGCAATAGGAGCCAGGGGTGGTAAGTAGGTTGTGTATGTGTGTTAGAGGGGCAGCACAATTGCAAATAATAGTTTTTATATATAATGACTGACAGATTTTTAACTCTACATCAGTGGTCGTTGTCTATTTCTATCCATAAGGTCATTTTTTCTTCCAGTTGTCCAGGATTGTATGATTTTCACTGACTCATACAATTCTTGGTCACTGGGAAGAAATCATACCTCTTCAGTGACCAGCCACCCACCCCAAAGTCTAGCCCTGAATTCTCTCGGCTCTTACCTTCCACGGTGGCCAGGGTTACACATTGCCTTCCTCAGGTCTCTGCCAGGGTCTAGTCCACCTTGCACATTCGGCCACATTAACCTGCCCTAAACGTTGCTTTCTTGTCCCTCCCTTATAATCCACCCCCGTGGTCTGTCTACAGTACAAAGTATTAACTTCTACCTTTGGCCCTTTTCCCTCTTTTCTTTCTGTGAATCCTTTGCTTCTTTAAGATAGCCCCAGTCAGGGTCGGGGATTTAGCTCAGTGGTTCCGGCACCTGCCTCAAAAAAAAAAAAAAAAAAAAAAGATAGCCCCAGTCACCTTTATAGGGACAGTACCTGTACTGACCAAAAGCATGTGTTGCTGAGTCAGACAAGCATGAAGATTAGCCTCACCTCACCACTACAAACTGCATAGCCTGGCTAATCTTCCTTGGGCTCCTGTGATTCAGTTTCTTTATCCTGAAAATAAGAATACAAAAATCTCGGGCCTATTGGGTTATTGTGAGGATTAAGTCATGCAAAGCAGTAGGAACAAAGGCAGTTATAGCCCCCAAATGCCAGGTTCTCTCCTACTTTCCAGCCTTGTTTTGTTTTGTTTTTTGAGACAGGCTGCCTTGAAGTCACTATGTAGCCCATGCTGGCCTCAAATTCAGGGCAGTCCTCCTGTCTCAGCCTACCAAGTGCTAGGATTACAGGCTTGTGCTACCATGCCCGAAACTGGGGCCTTAGTTGACACCCCCACCCTTGGGGCATCTTTTGAAGTGGAGTTGTCACATCTGGGCAGAAGCAGGGGGCAGTCTGAGGAGGGACTAGAGGACTGAGAGGAGACAGGGGAAACAGGAAAAAATCCAAGCCTGGTCTTCTGAAGATCAGCTGAGTCAGCTGGGTCAGCCAGGGATGGGGAAGTCTTGTAGCTATATCGTGTCCCCCCCCCCCTTCACCGTGCAATAGGGTGATTAATCTCCAGCAGAATAAATAAATGTCAGAAATGTCAGCTGTGGAACCCGGCTGGGATCCCCAGCTACTCCGGACTCCACTTCGGTGGGCCAGCTTTCCAGCCCCTTGCCAGCTGGTCCTGGTGGGTCCACTGGCAGCACAGGAGCCACACAGAAGTCCAGAGGTAGAAGATGCCCTCTCTGCAGACACCTTTCACTTTGTCTCTGCACAGGGCTCTTAATGCAGCCAGGGAAACACATGGGGAACCCACTACAAATGAGCACAGGGTGGGGAAAGAGGGAAGAATCAAGCACCATGTTGTCTCTCTGGGCTCTGCACCCATCTTAGAGGCTTCCCAGGCCAGTTTGATTAGAGGCAGGACAGAGTCCTGCGACCACAGGCAGCCAGTAGGGGTTTATTTATTGCCTGCAGCCACAGACAGTCCTGGACCCCTTTCCCTCTGTCCAGTGTCTCTTGAGCAGAAGGATGACAAACACTGCCCTGAGGGTTGATTAGCTGTCTGGATCAAAGCCTGACCTAGGAGTTCTTCTTTTGTAAAATGGGCATAATTATTCACCTACCTTGTAGGGTTGCTATGAGAGTTAAAGGAGACATCCTGTATCTCAAGCGCTCTTCACAGCGCTGCCATCAGATCTCTCCAATAGTCAGCATATTTTGCTGTTATTGGCCTGGAGGTCCGGATTGGGGTGTCTAGCAACAAAGCTGAGACTTTACTCTCAACAAGTCGGAAAGGTGTAGGCCGGATCTGACCCGGGTCTTCCCTCCACCCCAGAACACAGACAAGAGGAAGAGCTGGGAGGCGAAGAGTCCACAGCCCCAGAGCCCACGGCTGGCAGTGGCTTTGCCTTCAATCGTCCACCTGTATCTCTTCGTCTGACAGGTGGGTCCCGGAGTCAGGCCCAGTGGGGCGACGGCCAGGGCTTTGAGCACCACTGGGCAGAGCTAGGCGGCACAAAACTCCAGGGGACAACGCGCGTAGGGAGGCCACATCAGCGCGCATCTCCTCCACGTCGCGCTTGAACTTGGCACGGCGGTTCTGGAACCAAGTGACAACCTGCGCGTTGGCCAGGCCGAGTCGCGCAGCTAGTCCGTCGCGCTCTGATGGTGCTAAGTACTTCTGGAAGACGAATCGCCGCTCCAGCTCCAGCACCTGCTGCGCGGTGAACGCAGTGCGTGACTTGCGCCGTCTGCGGCCCGCGGAAGGAGGCCCCAGCACGGCTGGGGCGGCCTTGTCTGCAGGAATAGGGCGGGAATCGGGTCAGTCTCCCGAGGGAGGGAATCTGTCTGTGGCCTGTGAGGAAAAGCTGGGGGTGGGGTCAGGCCCGTGGGGCCAAAGAAAAAGAGCCAAGAAGGCAGAGGGGGACCAGAGCCGTGGTACCTCACCGAGTGGTACCTCACCGAAGCGCGAAGCGCACAAGGTCAGCTGAGGTGCGGCCAGCGAGCACAAAGTGCCAGCCGCCACTGAGGGTTGTTGCAGGGGAGTGGAAGAAAAGAGGGGTGGAACAAGCCAGAGGAGAGCTGGTGCAAGGTCTGGCCTCCTGGAGCTGAGCAGGCTAGCAGGTTTGGGGTGGCACCAGAGGTGGATCGGAGTATGGACTGCTACTCAGCCTGGCGAAGGAAAAAGGGCCTCCTTAGTCTCCTGAGGAATGTAGGGCACTCAGCGTACAACAGCGAGCCCAAAAGTGCAATGGAAAGAGCAGAGAGTGCGAAGAAAGGCAGAGTTCGGGATCGCGTACCCAACGCCACGCCAAGACCTGCGGCTCCTAGCGCGCCCTCCAGGAGTGAGGGCCTGGAACGGAGCTTGGTCAACTGGAGAGACAGAGCCTCTCCTCCTACTAGCTTTTTCTGCACTGCCCTTTCCCCGCCTGAGGCCTTTTGTTTCCTACTGCCTGCTCAGACGCGATTGCCCCGCCTATAGCGAATCGACCCTCCCGTCTCACAGTTCCGGACACCTCGGCTGCTTCCCGCGGTTCAGGCGGCCTCCTGGAGCGACCCCGGAGTTAGAAGACTACAGGGGGGAGGGGAGGAGCCACAGGTGCGAGTCTCGACGCGTGGACTAAGGGCAGGAGCGGATTAGGGTGACCTGCCCAGGGTGAGACGGAGGTTTGAGCTCGAGAAGCAGAAAGAGAGAAGTGAGGAGACCGCCAAGTTCGAGTCTACGCCGGCGCTGTACCTTCAGAGGGTTGCGGGGGGCCGCACCCATCCAGTCCGCAGAAGGTTTTACTGGTCAGCTCCTCCAGCGCGCCCAGGGGCGACGTGGGACCCGGGCCGGGCTCTGGAAGCGGTGGCGCAGAGGGTGCTCGGGGCTCCGTGCGCGGGCCTAGAATGTCTGCGATGCTGAAGGGTGTCCGGGCCTGGCGTCCCGAATTCATGGCCCACCGGGATGGGATATTGTGGTCCCGCAGCCCGCTGCGCTTTACTCCGAAGCTGCCTGGGCCCCCCGCTCGGCTCCCAATTCGGGCCCCCTTGTCTCAGACCCGCCCCCGGCGCTGGAGTCCTGTGTGCCCCTCCTTCTGTGCCCCTATCTTTCCCCTAGGGCCACGGAGGGTCTGGAGCCCATAGACGTCCCAGCAGCCTTATTTCTACAGAGTAGAGAGGCGCAGAGAGAAAACCGCAGAACCGTCCGCCAGACTAGGGCCGTGTTGCAGGGCACAGCCAAGTGCACACCGAAACTGGTCCCATTCTGCTGGATTCTGTGTGCCGTCCGCAGTCTCCTGCCTTGAGCTCCTCCCCTCCAGCTCATAAACTCCTGGGCGATAAAACTGCTTTTCCTGGCCCCAACAGCTGGAGATTTGCAAAGTTTCAAGGAGGAGGACCAGGGCTGATTGTGCTAGGATCCCTGATCTCAAGTAGACCTCAGTCTCCTAACCTGGCCCCCTGTTCTGCACCAACTCCTGTAATAAAACGCTCTTAAAGAGATCCTGGTGGCTGGAAGTGATTAGTGTGGCGTGGTCTGGGAGGTGAGACACGGAGGACCGGGCCCAGGAGAGCAACAGCAATAGTGGGAATACCGCGAAGAAGCCAGTGCAAATGAGTAGACGGGAGTCTGCGAGTCTGCCCTGCCGTGTCTTAGAGGTTCCAATTAACTCAAAACACAAGGACAGCGGAGTCTCCGGAGAGAAACATGCTGCACTGGAGATGGCACTAATGCTCAAGAGGGTTCTTGGCCAGCAAGGCTGGCCTCTAGAAAGGGGTTCCTATTCAGTCTATTGGTCTCTCAGTGGATCTGTCTTTTTATGAAACTCTTGAAGTTTAGATATGGTTTCTCCACTCTGCAGAGGCTCAGTAACAGCCTCAGAGGAGGGATTCTGATCAGGGTGGAGTCACTCCTCAGGAAGACTGACTTGAAGCACAGACTTCATGGACCCAACCGTCATCATATGGGACCCCTGCCAACCCAGGCACCAACTCTGAGGCTACTTTATTCATTCCTATTTTATCTGGGTGGTCTCCTTTCTCCCCTGCATTTATTCTGGTCCTGGGCTTACCACCCTAGAGTAGAGGCTTGACAGGAATTCAGCTTTCTTCTTCTAGCCCACCTCATATACTGTAGCTGGAGAGTTCACAGCCCAGGGATGGAGAATCCCTGCCATTCTCAAGAAGCTGCTTTGCTGCCAGGGTGGCTGGGAACTGATGATATTCTATCTCCCACCACCACACCATGAAGAACCAGGCCAGTCCCTCCCAAACTTCCATTATGTCACCTGCCCTGTAGACCTCTGCATCTCCCACCACTTGTGCCGTGCCCTTCTGTGTTCACCTGTGTCTTCCTTGGGGCACCACGAGCAGGGCTTAGGAAAGCCAGATTCCTTGACATGGATGGGAAGGCATCTAGATAGTGGGGGCCTTCTTGGTAAAAGGGTCCTTCCAGTGAGACCCCCAGATACCCAGACCTTCATGTAGTGCTTTCATGGTGGCCTGGGCAACACACTTGAAGCCTGATGGGCTACTGCTGGGTCAGGGAGCAGAGCCAGGCCATGGTAGAAAGCTGAGCTGCTTCAGGACCTTGTTAATTGGTTATTAATGGTGGGGGGCAGGGGAGGGCGGGAGAGATGCTCTGGCTGCAGGCCTCAGCACCATCCTTGTGGTTTCACTTAATATGCAATTAAAGCAGATCCCAGGAGGCAGCAGGAACTGCCCTACTATATCCCAGGCATGTCACCAAACAGATACTGTAAACAGCGCTCATACATCCACTATATAGCTTTTATGCCTGTCTCTCTACCTCTGCTCTCAATTACCCCTGTGTGTCTGTGAGGAGTGTGGGGCTCTCCTGATGGGCCTCTGACTTCCTCCCCTTCCATGTCCTAGGCCCACCTTCTCCCCTCTGCAGCTCAGCTCAGGTAATGGGGTTGGAGGGTCTCCAGACACGAGTTTGGGGGAGGAGAGGGAAGCGGAGACTAGTAAAAAGGAAGATGCCCCGTACAGCAGAAGCCAACCCAAGGTCATCTCAGCGGCCAGAGAGTAGTCCAGGCTATCCTGGGGCCACAGAAGGGGGCTTTTCCCAGTGAAGCGTCTGGAACACGAGCTGGGGCGAAACTGGATCCGAGGAGAGGGGCAAGAGGAGGGTGAGTGATTAATGAGGGAGATTAAGAGATTAAACCTTGGTTCTGGGTTTGAGGGGATTCTCAGCTGTCTCATAGACACCCCCCATCCCACCCCCTCCAGCCAGGAAGGTGGAGGCTCTGGGAGCTCATTGCACACCTCTTTTGACCTTAGCCCCCACCCCAGACCCAACTCTCCCTGCCCGTGAGCCACACCAATTCCCAACTCCAAGCC
This sequence comes from Heterocephalus glaber, assembly GCF_053883595.1. Taxonomy (NCBI): domain Eukaryota; kingdom Metazoa; phylum Chordata; class Mammalia; order Rodentia; family Bathyergidae; genus Heterocephalus; species Heterocephalus glaber. Next base: position 28,319,143 of record NW_028258145.1, on the reverse strand, counting down.
TTCTCCGCAGCCTGCAGGGGATCCCACGCTTTTCCTTCTGGTCATTCTCCGGCAGTCTCTGGTCTCCGACCTCCAAGGATTCCCCTCATCGTCCCTTCAGATACTTTGGGGTTTTGTGCTGTCTCTCCTTGTAAAGATCCTCACATTCCCACCTTCACCCCCGTGGGAGGGCACCCCACTTCCCATTTAAGGATACTTCTCACACCTCCCCTCATCACCCCCTTTCAGACTTCCCATTCTGAGGCACCCACCCCTCTCACCCGAGGTTCCTCCACCCAGGCCAGACCCAGCTCACCTCCCCCACTTTGGCACTGAGGTTTGCTCAATAAATGACCTTTAGTCTTCCCTGAACCCCACCCCCACTCCTGCCCGCAAATTCCTCGGAATTCCCAGTTTACAGGGGAGTTGGAGAAATCTCAGAACAACCCCCTTGGGCAGTGGACAAGAAGGTCAGTTTAATAGATGTGTTTGGGCTCCTTCTCCCCACGCTTAGGGAAAATCCTCAGAGTGAGAGGGAAGTGGGAATTGAAAGGAAAATCCAATCCAGGCAGGAGCGTGGGGTGGGTGTCGGCCCATCTAATACATGATTACGGGATTTGTTTTCCCCTCCAGCAAATGTCATTGTGTAATGACCCAATTCAGGCACTTAAATTTTAGGTTCCTTCCTTACGTTGGGGATGGCGAGTCTGTGATCTCTTTTTGGGCCTGTTTGCTGCTTCTCAGTTTCCTGGACTCTCAGCCATCCTGCGGTTTGCTACTGTGCTCCAGAGGGCACCACGGGCTCAAACCCTCCTGGGCCCACTTTTTAACACCCCCTCCTCTCTCCCCGCAAACGCTGGGAAAGACTGGCCAGGTTGAGAGCGACCTGTTTTCCTCTGTGCCAAAGGCAGGCTCCTCATGCCTGAGTTTAGAGTGGGCTCCGGAGCATGAGCTCGGGTTTGATAGGCAGGGGCGGATTTGGCCCTGGTGAGGACTGACACCTCCTCCCAGAAGCACCTAGAGGCCAAGGAAGCTCTAGGGTGGGCTGGATGAATCTCTTGAGTTCAAAGGGCGCTGGTGTCGGTGGTGTGTTCTGGGTCTCCAGAGAACAGTATGCGTGATTCACTACCCCCACCCCTGGACCCGAGCACGTGCACAAGGTTTTACACCCTAGAGATCCAGTGTCAAAACAGGAAGGGAAAATGGACCCACAGGGCAGCTGAGCTGCTCAGAGCCCGCAGCTGGTATTAGCGACCCCACTGTGCTGATAGACAAAGGCTGCCACACAGAGCTGTGCCAAGTGTTAGGACCAGGTCTAGGCCCGAGTGCCTTCAGCTTCAAAGCCTGTGTCTTTAGAGGTCTGGTTCAGAGATTTAGTGCTTAGATCCCTGGCCTCAGGCTCACTCACTTTTAGGCCCACCCTTTGGGTCACAAAGCTGCCAGCAAGCCCTAATGGGAGGGAGAGCCCTCAGAGGAGACCCAGACTGCTCCCCAACTCCTGAAGCTGCACGGCACCCCCAAGATCCTAGGAGCACTGCTACCTTTCCCCAGGCCCACATGGCTCCAGGGCCCATAACTCCTACTAGGAAATGCCTGTTTGCACATTGACTACTGGAGAAACAGCAGGGGTGCAGTGAGCCTTCATTTAAATTAGGAGGGAAAGGAGTGGTGAGTCTTGAGAGAGATAACTCATTCAAAACCCTGAGGTACATCCTGGTGTTGTGGTAGGTTTAAAGGCCTTAGAAGCAGCAATGACTCCTGATGGAGAGAGGGTTTCCTGGAGGAGGTGAGAGGGCCCCTCAGAGTGGGGGAGCATTCTGGACAAGAGGCCTGGACACAGGGGAAGGTTTGGGCATCTTGAAGCGCGTCAGGAAAGAATTGTACCCAGGCCGATGGCTCTGGGGTGTACGTACTGAGGTCCCTGTGGCCTGCTCCACACACTGGAGCACTTTTTCAGCCCCTTTGGCCTCTCCACCCTTGCCTTCCTTTTGGTGCTGCAACCTTCATCCACGGGCCCGGCGGAATTTCCAGGAAACTCAGGGAGACTGTCAAGCTGAGAAAGGCTGAAAAACCTCCAAAATCAAGTTCTGGTTTTTCTCATGGTTTGGGCTTTCTTATTCAGTTCAGGAGGCCCACGCTGCAACCATTCCCAGGCCTTTACCACCTCCTCTGCCATTCGGCCTCCATCCACAGAAGCTTGGTGTCTTCAGCCCTTATCAACTTCTAAGCCCTGGAGTGAGACTCTGTCCAGCATGGTATTTAGAATTTACCCTCATATTCTCATGACCTTTATGCTGCCTGCTCCACTCTGCTTGACCCAGTTTGCTTCCCTCAGGAGACCCTTGCTTTGGATGTTGCTGTCCCAGTTTGGCAAGTTTCTGGCTATTCCATTTAGCAGCAGTAGAACAAGAACACTGGTTTATTGTGAGCCCAGCCTGCATGGCTAGGCTTAAAAGGAATGTTGGCTGAATCAACCGATGGAGCTGTCATGTTGCCACCTCCTTCTTGTTACTCGATGCTGCCCTTGTTCTCGACGTCAGCTCCCATTTTATCTCTGTTGCCCCCATCTCATTCCTTTTTTAGATTCCTCCTTCTTTTGTCCCTGTCCTTCCACTTATGGAACCAGGATGCAATTCTTTGGATTTCTCTTTTTCCTTTTCAGTTCCGCAGTGGCCATTGTCCAACCCTAGCCCTTCTCTCTCTACATGGAATTATGACACTTCCACGCAGGCCTGCACCATAATGCTGCAGCACACAAGGACAGTGAGAGGTGCCCTACAGAAAGCCTGCCCTTCACCAAAAAGAGCTCATATAGTTCGCTGGGGTTTCAGGTAGCTCACTTTCTGAGTTTTTCTTAGGATCCTCTACCCCTCTCCTTGGGCAAGACATTGAGGGCCTTTGTCAGTAGGAGGAAGAGAGGCCTTTCTTGACAATGAAGCTCAGAGGATTTTTGAGGAAAGGAGCACAGAGGAAAAAGCCTGAGTGTGTGGTAGAAAGGAGGAAAAAGATGAATGCTTTTTAAAAGCTTTTATTTCAAAAAATAAAGCCACAGTTAATTTCACATAAATATCTGGGGAGGACAGGGGAGAGGGGTGGAGTGGGGGCTTGGCCCCTACCTCCTCTTCTCTTTCACACTGTATTGTAAAAGCAAAGGGGATGGCTACGGAGAAATAAAGAGGAAGCAACAGTCAGTGGGTAGCATTATTTGAAGGGCCCCTCAGTCCACCCTTATCCCTGCTTACCTTGCCGAACCAGCGGGAGAGCCATATCTGCTTCATTGTCATGTGATCAGGGAGAACTTCATTGTCAAAAAGGAGCTGTACCTAAGAGGAACATGGTGACAGTTTTAGGCACTCTACTCTTGTTTCTAGAATTAAGTCAATCCACCCTAGAATCTGTCCCTCCTTTCCTTAGCCCCTTCTTCAAAAAAACCTACTGTGGTATTACTCACATGTTGTGGATTTAGCATCAAGCGGTGACACAGGACCCTCCGCAGATGGCGTACCTCAGCTCTAACAGAACATCGGACATACTTGTTCTAGGGGCAGAAAAGGGAGGGAAGAAGACACAGTGGATGAGGGAAGGGCCACAGGGAGGCGAGTCCCGCTAAAGAGGCCTTCCTTTCAGCCCCCTCTCACCTGCAAAACACTTTTATTCTTGTCTTTGCCAGAACTGGGGAGAAAAAGAAATAGGTTAGAGGGCCCTATCTTTCCTTCTCTCCCCGACCCAGAACCATAGTATATTCTTCAAAGGAAAGGACACCTGGTGCACTGCCTGACTTTTCTCCAGGGCCATTCTGGCTCTGAGTCATTGGCACAGCCACCTCACACAACCCTTGACCTGCCCCTCACCTCAGCCGCTCCAGGCATAAGCTCAGCTGCTCATCATAGCGGTAGTAGTGGGCTTTAGAGTGGTCGAAGCTGCTGAAGGGGAGGCCAAGGTTGCTCAGGGCTGGCTCTGAGAAAAACAGGGTACTAAGGAGGATGGTACAGGTTCTATAACCTTCTTTACCCAGAGAGCAAAATAGGTGGGAAGAATATTTTGGAAGCTTTGCTTTACCCTCCCTCCTGCCAGGGACATACCTTCCCCACTGGGCTGGGTGACCCTGTCCAAGCCTCGGGACTGGTAGAATTCCCGAATCCGCTTTTCTTCACCTAAGAGAGAGTGAAGTATAGGAGTAAACAATTAATTCTCCCTCTTTGTTCTGACTGTTGATCTGTTTTGTTTTTTGTTTATTTGAGGCAGGGTCTCCCATTGTAGTTCAGGCTGACCCTGAACTCACTATGCAGCCCAGGCTGGCCTTGAACTCCCTGTGATCCTCCTGCCTCAGCCTCTCTAGTGCTGGGATTACAAGTGTGCACCACCATGCCCGGCTCTGTTGATCTCTTTATGCACAAGAGTTCCACCAAAACCCTGTCTCTTAGAGCTGCAACCCAGCATCAGTCCTCAAGAGGCCCCTGAAAGTCAAGCTGATCACTCACTGTCTTGCAAACCAGGCACTAGTTTGTACACGATGTCCTGCATGACCCGATCCAGTTTGAGGTTGAGCAGCGGCTGTGTCTCATGGATCTTAATGTTGCACATGGGGCAGTACTTGCTGGTTTGGAGGTACTTCACAATACAACTCTTGCAGACTAGAGGAAGAGAAGAATAGACTCTCAGGCCCTCTGGAAACCTGATTAATGGGATGGGTTGGGCAAGAAGCACAGAAGCTGGCAGTCAGCTTGGTGAGGAATGGCCTGGAAAAACCAGGCTTGCTCCAGGGCACTCACAAGTATGAAGACACTCTGTGATGGTTGTGGCGTCCACGAAGTAGCCTGCGCACAGGCAGCAAACAATGTGCTCGTTCAGGTCTTTGATCTTCACTCGGACCTCCTCCTGCGGGCACACCTTCCGTCACCGATCACCCATCGCTCATCCCTACCCCACTCCCCCCACATCTTGTGTCTCTTCTCAGCTTGGGGAAGCTGGGATCAGACCACCATCAAGTCCTGCACCGTGAACTGTCAGCAAGGGATAACTCCCGGGGACTGGCACTTCTCCTCCGCCCAGCAGAGGGCTCCGTTCACAGCGGGGGCTCCCTTCACAAGGACTCGCTTGACCCTCCTTTCCCAGGGGAGACTATACGCCGTTGAAGGTATAATGCGCAGGCGTCCTAACTCAGTTTGGCAACCTAACCACGATCGCGCAAGCGCATCTTGCACCCTCTCTCTGCGCAAGCGCACTGGGCGCCTGGCCAGCCACCGCCCGACCTTTAGCCCGCCCTAGTTTGCACCGCTAGCGGACCACAGCAGTAACCCTGCCGCCCCTGCACCTCATTTCGTAGCGGGTCCATCTTGTACACTGACTGGAGCTGGTTCCGGAGCCTCATCGCGATCGCAATCTGGCCCCCCTGAGGAGACGCCATCTTAAAGGCTGATCCGGGCCTGCCACTTCCGGTGCCGCCTGTGGGGCGGGACTTGTCTCCCAGCAACGGGGGTCTAGGTCTTTTCGGATTCGCTCACCCTCTGTAAGGCCCCGCCCATGTCCCTTTCTCCCCTGTGTGCTCACCTGAGCCCCACTGGCCCCTCCCCCTCCCCTCCTCCTTCGGCAATTAGGGAGTGCGGGGAGTGTAGGGAAGGGTTCTATCTCAACGACCTCCCGTAGTAGTCATCTGAATAGATCCAACCCAACCTCAGGACTAACTTTTGGATACTGAGACTGTCCCCTCCTACCCCAATAGGCCCGGTGATCGCTGCCCGCTAGCCCGCTACTGCTCGGAAACGTCGCTCTCCTGTGACGACGACCCCACCGAAGAATCCCCTCCTGGGTGCTCTCCTAATGCTGCCCTGGGCGGCTGACGTGTCCGCCTTGCGGAGCTTCACACAGATGGCGGGCTTCCTCCTGGCTGTGCGCGCAGGAGTTTCTCCGGGCTTTGCGGAGTCTCCGAGAGGGTGCTTGGGGCTAGGGTGGGGAGGGAGAGACCCCCAGGGACTTAGTGCGCTTACCCCCCCCCCGCCATTCTCCCCCTGCTGCCAGGGATGGGGGGGGCAGGCCCTGGTTAATGATGATGATTTAATCATCGGCGCCTGCGGAGGCCTGGGACAGACTAATGCAGAGCAGATGCTGAAGGAGGAGGGGAGGACGACAAGGACACTGGCGCACACAGACACACTTAGGCAGCGAGCGCCTGCAGTAGCATAGGCCCAGTCTCGCGCTCGGGAAAGACTCAGGAGTCTTCAGACAAAATTGGGATAGAAATGCAGCAAGGAGTTAGGAAGTCAGTGATTTATTAATCAGCTACTCATTCAAGCCACTGCTTAGCTCCCTGGCCCAAGCCACTTTCATCTTTTCCCCTGAATTAGTGCAGTGCCTTCTTGGCTTTTGTGTGTGTGTGTGTGTGTGTGTGTGTGTGTGGGAGAGAGAGAGAGAGAGAGAGAGAGAGTGTGTCACTATGTAGTTCAGCCTATCCTTGAACTCACTGTAGGCCAGGCTGGCTTCTAACTCATCGTGATCCTCTCGAATCAGCCTGCTTGTATTCTGGGAATACAAGCAGCAGGACAACACCGTGCTGACTGCTTTTCTTTTGTTTACTTTTGCCCTTCTTTTTAGTCTGTTCTCCACAGAGCAGTTCAGAGTGACTCTGACAAATCATGAATCAAAAAGAACACAAGAGAAGTTTTGGATGGATTGTGGCGATAGTCCCATGGGTGTATACATATGTCAGGACTCCTCAAATTATAGTTTAGCCTGTAATCCCAGTATTCCAGAGGCTGAGGCAAGAGGATCGCCGTGAGTTCGAGGTCAGCCTGGGGTACACAGTGAGTTCAAGGCCAGTCTGAACTACATAGTGAGACTCTGTCTCAAAAAAATCAAAATAGCCAGGGATTTAGCTCAGTGGTTCTGGTGCCTGCCTTGCAAGCACAAGGTCCAGAGTTCGATCTCTAGTACACAAAAAAAGGAAAAAATCAAAATAAATAAGTATCTGCAGAATATTGTACAGTATTCAATTATACTTCAAGAAAAATTTCCAGGCTTGGTGGTGCACATCTGTAATCCCACCACTCAGGAGGCTGAAGTAGAAGAATGTCTGCAAGTTCAAGGCCAGCCCGGGCTGCATACCAAGACCCTGTCTCAAAAAAAATTATTTTTAAATGATTTTTTTTTGTTTGTATTTAAAACCCTTTGATCCACCTCCTGCCTTGCAAGCGCAAGGTCCCAAGTTCAATCCCTGGTACTAAAAAAAAAAAAACCTTTGATAGGGATGGGGTTGTATCTTAGTAGTGGAGTGCTTGCTTGAGGCCCTGGTGTCATCCCTGGCATAGCACAAGGACAAAAAAAATATTTTGAGGTGCTGGGGAATCTATCCAGGGCCTCATGCATGTTAAGAAAAATAAGCTTTGTTATAGCTTCCTTTTTCACCCAATAAAAGCCCAAGTCCTTATAACTGTCTGTAGGGCCCTGTATAATTTTCCCAGCCATAGTGGACCCCTCCCTGTTCCATAGACACACAAAGATATGCTCTTGCTGTGGCCCCAACTTGAAATACTAGATACCAAAATGGCTCCCTCCTTTCAGATGTTTACTCCCTGAGGCTTCTGTGAACACTGGGTAAATAATCTTCCCATCTGCCCTTTCACTTCTTTGCTTTTTCTTCTTGCCACATGCTAGCATTATTAGCATTTATTATATTTAATGTATAATGTGTTTCATATATATATATATTTTTTTTTCATCTGCCTTTTCCAGTAGACTGTAAGCTTCTCAGAGGCAGGCTGTTTTCTCCCCTTTCGTGTTCACAGTTATATCTTCAGTGCTAGGTACAGAATAAGTGTTCAATCAAGATTTTCTGGATGAACAAATGAGTGAATCCTGGTGGTAATGATGATAGCCTAGGTTAGAGTTGTAGCAGTGGAAATGGAAAGGAAAGATAGCATCTGAAGCTCTTCAGAGGAAAGCATAATGGAAGGAATTAGCCAGGAATGAGAGAAAAGCATGTCCTCCAACCAGTTGGATTTAAGGAGCATCAAGAAAGGCAGGGGGAGCTGGCCAGAAGGCTAAGAGAGTGAGGGGCTCAAGTGTCAGGTCTTAGAGTTGTCCAGATAGATGTGAGAGTTGGGACTACTGGAGTGGGTGAAACCTGAAAAGATGTAGAGAAAAAGCTGAAGTCTAAGCCCTAAAGAATGATCACAGTCTTCAGTAGAAAGTATAAGGTCAAGAAAGACATAAGCAGTGACACTGAAAGACGAAGATATAGTGTAAGATCATGTTATCAATAGAAAAGACATTTCAAGAAATAGTTGGTGACCAACAAAGTAAGGCATATCAGAGAAGTCCTGGTGGAGGCACACCAGACACTAGAGCTCTTTGAGAAAGAGAGCAGAGAAGCTGGCTTATACTGGGTTAAAACAAGAATAAAGGACGAAAAGGAGTCAGTGGGCATGGGCAGTAAAAGAGCAAAGAAAAACATAATTTCTCTTGAAGGGCCAGGCAGAGATTTTGTCCAGATGATAAAGATCTGAGACAGTTGTGGGCAGGAAGGACTAAACTGATGAGAGAAATTATGATATAGGAGCGGGGACCATCTGGAACGAAGGACACCCCCTAACAGCAGGAAGGAAGGGAGGGAGCAGGAGTAGAGGCTGGAAGCTTGGCTTCTTCCTATGAAGAAGGCCAAAAGATTAGAGGGTGGGTGTAGGAATGCATATAGGACAAGGTCAGGCAGATCCAAAGTGCTGCAGGAGGAGGTGTTCGCCCCTGTGCCTCCATCATGGTCAACATGAACTAGTAGGAACCATCCTTCCCCTGAGAATCAGAGAGGTTGAGGCAAGAGAAATTCTACTGGGCATGGTGGTGCATGCCTAAAATCCCAGCACTCAGAAAGCTGAGGCAGGAGGATGGCGAGTTTAAGGCCATCCTGTTCTACATATGAGTTCAAAACCAGCCTGAACTATGTAGTGAGACCCTGTCTTGAGACTCTATGGGGGAGGAGGGGGGGTACAGAAGTTCTGGAAGTGGGGCACTAAAAAAAATTTATTTTTTTGAGAGAGGGTCTCACTATGTAGTTCAGGCTGGCCTTGAACTCCAGGCCATTCTCCTACTTCAACCTCCTGAGAGTGCTGGGATTATAGGCGTGTGCTACCACACCTGGTTTCTAAAATCTTTTTTTCTGCTGAGCTTGCTGGTGCACGCCTGTAATCTCAGCACCTTCAAGGCTGAGGCAAGGGTATCACTAGGAGTTAGAGGCCAGCCTGGGCTACATATTGAGTTCAAGACCAGCTTGAATTACCTATCAAGACCCTGTCTCAAAAAAAATTTTTTTAAACCTTTTTTCTCCCTTAAACTCCCCCAAAATGTCTGTCTATACTACTGAGTTTTTGACCATTCTTAGTGGTCAGCTGGGCAATCTCTGAGTGCAGTACTTTCTGTGCTGACCTCAAAAGTACAGATGTATGGGGAGCCAAGTCTGCACGATGTTGCCTTTTCCTCATTCACTGATCTATCTACTCATTGCTCCATTCAAAGATTTATTCAGCTTGGTTGGAGACACTTTGGTACTCCTCCTCACACCAACCACCCTCCAGAGCAGGAACTTTTCAGCCAGCCCCTTCGGAGGCTGTTTCTTTGCTGTCTCTCTGGGTTTGTTCTCCTCACTGGGTGGAGCCCTGCCTATGCTCTCTCTGGTTTTGCCTGAACAGCAGAGGCTTCATGCTCCTTGTAGCCTTGCTCTGCTACTAAGAAGGGGTGAGGGTTTCTGTAAAGGGATGGGGAAGTGGTGATGTCTGTCTGCTTCACCGAGATAAAACCACAGCTGACAAATCAGCAAGAGCATCCCTGTGGTTTGAGAAGGGGCTGTGAGCAGGACCGAGGAAGGGCTGGAGAAATTGCTTGACAGAGGTGACTAAGGTGGGGGAAGTTGTCACATAGTATTATTAACGTCCACTGTCCCCACCCCCACCATGGTTCATCTCCTTCAGGCTGAAGCTTCTCAGAACACTGGGGATCTAGTGGCTTTGGGTGAGGAGAGAGCCCATTTTTCCTTCTCTGTCTTCATGCCCAGATGCCCAAATATCATTCCTGTTTCCCAGGAGGGAAAAGACCCTCTCCCTCTGCCCCAGGCGCCAGGCTGCCAGCCCATCTGCTGGGGAGAAAGGAGGGGCAGTCTTTCCCAGGGGATCCTGAAGAATCAGTTGGAAGACCAACGCTCTCAGGGAGACCCATCTAGCAGATTTAGAAGCATTTCGGTTCACACGGGAAACTCTCGGGGTGGAGCTGGGCATACAGTGGGCTGGGGGTGAGGGTCGGGGGCTGGCACAGCCGGGCAGGCGGGATCTTTTGGCCACAATATGTTTGAAGCCGGCTGAGCCGCAGGTCGGTGCCCAACCGCTGCACGATGCCAGGGGCGCCCCCCTCCCCGCGCCCAGTCTCACCGGCTCGGAGGCGCCAGGGCCCCCCCAAGGGCCGGGGCGGGCGGGGGAAGGTAATGTAATTCCGGCTCAGCTAACCTGATTATGGCGGCCTGCACCGGGCAGGGTGGCGGCGGGGGCGGGTCTAAGGCTCAGGGGCCCGCACGGCCAGGGTCCCATTCCTGGGAAGGACGGAGAGTTCACACACTCCCTCCCGGCTCCAGGGTTCGAGGCCAGAGGTCACAAGGTCACCGAACGACTTCAGTCTTTCTTCACTTCCTTTCTCTGGCACGCTCCGGGCGCAATTTCTGGGGCTGGGATGGGGTGAAGTGTCTATGGGAAATGAGGCGGTTGGGGTCCTCCCAAGGCCTCAGCCAGTCCCACGTGTTGCCTGGGGCGATCTCGCCCTCCCACTTTTGAGAGGGGAGAGTGTGTGAAAATAGACATCTTAAGCGAATAATAGAGGGGCAGAATTCCAGGCTGGGGACCACCTGCACTTTGGGTCTGAATTGGCCCAGGTTGAACCACAGGTCCCATTTACAACGATTTCGGAAAATTGAAACTCCAGGAAACGGCACCAAATACTGGCGCGCCCGGACGGGGCTGGGGGACCCTACAGGAGAGGCCAGGAGGTGCCCCAGGATCACGAGCCCGGGGTGGATGTCCCCGCCCTAGCCCACCGAACGCGCCCTTCGAGCCCCTTCCTACACCTGTCCTCTGTCTTGGGCCTTCAGATCGCGGGACGCCGTTCCCCTGCCGCTTCTTACGCAGCCGGGAAGCCACAACGAGATCTGGCCTTACAGGGCACTTAGGTAAGGGCCACAACGAATCCAGGATCTGGCAAGCGGGACCCATCGGGAGGTGAAGAGTGTGGGCTGGGGAAAGAGGCACCTGCTGGCAAGGCGGAGGCAGCCCGAAGGCGGAGGCTGGCGAGGATGCCGGCGCGGTGAGAGTCCCGGCTGACTCAGCGGCCCGCACTCCGGCCCCTCCCGCTCTGAGCCTGGTTCCTAAACGCCCTCGCCCTCCTTGGCCTCCGCCCGGCCATCCCAGAGGGCCGGCGCTCGGCGCAAACAGGCGTCCATTCCCCTTTAACGGCCGGGCCCCGCCCCTGCCCTACCCCCAACCCTCACTACCCACCCGGGGCCGACCTGTCAGTCACTGCCCCAGCCCGAGCTGGCCAACCCTCTCCACCCGGGACTTGGGCAGCGGCCCCATCAGCCTAGCGTCCATCTGCGCTTCGGATCCAGCGAGGGAGCTTTTGGGGCCCCGGCCGGCCGAGCTCCTCCGGGATGCGAGTCCCTACACGGACGCCCGGCAGGGGCGGGCACCCGCGCGGCTGCTTTGGGTGCACCGGGATGCTGCTGTTCCGGGGGCCCCGGCGCCCGGCTGCAGCCAGCCCCGCGGGCCCCTGAGCCCACTGCCTGGAGCTCGCCGCCGCTGGGTTCCCGGAGCTGTCCGAGGCGCCCTTCCCAGCCACCGCACCTCTAGCGGTTCTCCCTGGCTGGGACCCATGGAGCCCGGGGTGCTGGCTCCGCACAACCTTTCGCACCACGAGCCAATCAGCTTCGGCATTGATCAGATTCTGAGCGGCCCCGAACCCCCAGGAGGCGGCCTAGGCCCGGGTCGCACGGGCCAGAGCCAAGGGGACAGTGCAGCGTTCTCGGGTGGATTCCACGGAGCCTCGGGCTATGGACCCTCAGGCTCTCTGGCCCCGCTGCCCAGCAGCTCTGGAGTGGGCCCAGGCGGCGTGATCCGCGTCCCGGCTCACCGCCCGCTGCCCGTGCCGCCGCCCGCGGGAGGCGCCCCTGGGGTCCCTGGGCCCTCAGGGCTGGGCGGCGCCGGAGGCCTAGCGGGACTCACCTTTCCTTGGATGGACAGCGGCCGCCGCTTTGCCAAGGACCGGCTCACGGGTGAGGTGACTCGACGCCTTCAGCGCCCCGCCCTTCCCTGTTTTCTCATCTCTTTCTGCTCCAACCCAAGGAGCCCTTTCATCCCTCCCCAGATTAAACCCTGGGATCCTTCCCCAACCTAGATCTCACTTCCTGCAGACAGAGGCAGTAGGGAGGGAGCTGCCGTCGGTGCCCGAGCCCTCTGCAATCCCAGCGCTCACACTGTGGGGAGGGAAGGGTACAGTTAGGGGGTCGTCTCTGTCTTACTCAAGGGGGAGAGCCGATTATTCTGACGCCCGGTCTTCTCTGGATGCCTCTGCTGATGCGGAGCCGAGCCGGGGCCCAGGTCTCAGTGACACCTCGGACCGTCCTTCAAGCCCTCCCTTGCTTTCTTCCTCCCGGCAGCTGCGCTCTCGCCCTTCTCTGGGACACGCCGCATAGGCCACCCGTACCAAAACCGGACACCCCCGAAGCGGAAGAAGCCGCGCACGTCCTTTTCCCGCTCACAGGTGCTGGAGCTGGAGCGGCGGTTCCTGCGCCAGAAATACCTGGCCTCAGCCGAGAGGGCGGCGCTGGCCAAGGCCTTGCGCATGACAGACGCACAGGTCAAGACCTGGTTCCAGAACCGACGCACCAAGTGGCGGTGAGGCCGGGAGCGGGCGAGGGTGGACCAGGGCCGCCGGGCCGGGACACGTGGTGGAGAGGAGCGGGGTGGTGGGGGCTGCATCGCTGACCCCGCATCTCTGCTCGCCTAGGCGCCAGACCGCAGAGGAGCGCGAGGCCGAGCGGCACCGCGCGGGCAGGCTGCTCCTGCACCTGCAGCAGGACGCGCTACCACGGCCGCTGCGGCCGCCGCTGCCCCCGGACCCGCTCTGCCTGCACAACTCATCGCTCTTCGCGCTGCAGAACCTGCAGCCCTGGGCAGAGGACAACAAAGTGGCTTCCGTGTCGGGGCTGGCCTCGGTGGTGTGAGCTACGCCCGCCGAATCGGTCGAGCACGCCAGGTCCGCGGTGGTGGAGCACACAGCTGTCCGCGCACGTGGACTCGTGGTAGCCGAGTTATGAGGAGCAGCAGGACTTGAGAAATCATCTAGGGCTCCTTGGCCAACAGCGGGCACTCAGGCCAGCGCTGAGCAGACGCCGGGAGCGATCAGACGCGGCCTTTCCCGCCATTTTTCACTGACAGGCTGTTAAACAGCTGCTGGGATTTGAGGCTCCAAAGGGCGGGACCTGCAGGACAGTAGCCAATGAGGTGTGTGGGGTGGGGTGGGGTGGGGGAGCGGCCTGGCCAACCCCAACTGCCCTTTGGAGGGACAGCGGTGAGTGGGCTCAGAGCTGGGGTTCTAGGAGCGCGAGCTGCGAGGCCAGCAGTCCTGGGCAAGAGGTGGCTGCAGCCAGGGCTGTTTTGGTTTATATACGGAAGGTATAAGGAAGATGCCAGTGACAGCAGAGTAAAAGAAGCGCCAGAGCTGAAAATCTGGCCGATTGTGACAGGGATCAGAGGGTTGTCCATGCTGGGCATCTCATCCTGCAACTGTAAAATAATCGCTAAGGGTTCCTTCTTGATTCTGAGTCTCATGTTTTCGTACGTGTCTAATCTGCTGGCACATCCTACTAGAACACACAATACACCTGCACTATAGAGAAGACAGGTGCTGTGCTCGCTTTGGCAGCACATATACTAAAATTGGAAAGATACAGAGAAGACAGGCGTTTCCATGCCAGATGAAAGATCAATCTAAGAAGAAAATTTAGCTCTGGTGTTCCACAGGGACAGAGAAGGGAAAAGAGGAAACAGTGGACACAGTTAATGGTTCCAGTGGAGCAGGGTGAGCAGAATTTGGCAAATATTTAGGAAGTGCTAAGCCCCAGAAGAATAAAAGGTAATTTCAAGATTAGAAATGCAGAGGGTCAGGAAGTCAATGTACTGTGGATGAAGGGAAAATTGTGACGTTTGTAGTAAGATTAACTTTGTAGGTGAAGCTAAATGTTAGATCTAGAGGGAAAAACATCTGGAGATCAGATGACATCCACAGAGATGCAGATAGACTGATAAGACCAGAGAGAATCCCTAAGAGAAGGACTCTGAGAAGAAAAGCAGAGTTCTAGGTGTAAATTCTTCTATCTGCCAAATTCTATGAACACATTTACAATGGGCAAGATGGTGGAGGATACCAAAGTTAACCTTCCAGGGGCATGAAAAGGAAGGGAGTACCTGCCCAAAAGGCAAGAAAAGTGTGATGCCTCTAAAAATTTTAGAAAGACATCAGCAGCCCAGTGAGGTAGTATACACTTGTAATCTAAGCACTCTGGGAGGATGAGGTAGGAGAATCACAAATTCCAGCCTAGCTTGGGCAACTTAGCAAGATCCTGTTGCAAGAGGAATTTTTTTTTTTTTTGGTACTGGGAATTGAACTCTGGACCTTGCACTTCTGAGGCAGGCAGTGGAACTGCTGAGCTAAATCCCTGGCCCAAGAGGAAATATTTTAAAAAGGGGCTGGCAATTGATGTAGCTCAATGTGAAGGCCCCAGGCTCAATTCACAGTACTATTACCACTACACACACACATGAACACATGCTCACACATTAAAATGAAGGAAAGACTTCAACTTGTAGATGGGCCAGAGGCTGCTGGGAAGTTTGCTGATGATGAGTACGGTTAGGAAATGGTTGTGATAGCCTTCATGTTTATAAAGGCATACCATGCCCTGGGTTCAATTCCAGAAATGGGGGGTAGAAAGAATAGGATTTAAATTAGATGAAGAAGAAAGGAAAGAATGAAGAATGGGAATCTGTTTAATTCTTCTACCCCTATTCTTTCTGCCCTAGAGACTGGAACATTGTGACAAAGGGAAAACAGGCAGAGAGCAGAGACCAACTGTAGCCAGACTCCTCATGCTGTGTGCTAGTGACAGCTATGTCAGTCAGAGGGTGAAGGCTTGACCAGAGGTGGGAGCCAGGCAAGAGGCTATAGCTGCAGGAGTTGGTCTTGGATCTTTGATATGGTATCTTCTCTGGCTCATGGATGTTGTATGATACTGCAGAACCAAAATAAAATTTGGCATTATAGGAAAATCTTTTTATGGACCAAAAAGGAGTATAAGGTTAGGTTTCGCATAAGTTGATGGAATGGGAAGGATGTCAGTCCCTCACCAATAAATAGGAGAAAGCTAAGGCTACATAGACAGTGGCTTACCCCATTCCCACCACTCTGTGCCCACTGCTTCTTGGGACTTAGGCTCTGGGATGTACATCTGATCCTAAAATTTGGGTTTCTAAATGTGGCTGGCTGCCTTGGTGCCAGACTGAAGGAGAATCGAGTGCTATGAGATGAGCTCAGTTCCATTCCTTGGGTAGGCAGATCACTGCAGGACACAGGCATCTCTGAACTCCTGGGTGGAGGAAGGTTCTTTCTCTGCTGATGAATCTGCCATTCCTCCCCTCAACTGGTTCAGGAGGTCTCTGCTCTCACCGGGGGGCAAGTTACTCAGGAAGTATGGGGGGGCCAGCTCCACCAGCCTGGCAGAGAGAGTCATATTTAGGTGATCTGTATCTTCTCCTATGAAGCAGATGAGACCTTCCCACAACCCCTTCTCCCAGTCCTCTGTCCTCAAGACATATGCCACTAAGATCCCTTTTTCTTGCGTCTTTCCAACTTTCCATCGTTAGTTTTGGCCCCTGGAAGAATGAGGATTGAATGAACAGGGTAGAAGTGGTATAGATAACTCACATTTCAGTTTGAATCTCAGAAACAATGGAAAGGCAGTTGTCTTTAGAAATGGAGAAGCTGTGATATAGCACCCATTGTGGGGGTCTGGCTGGAGCCCAGTGGTTTCGGTAGCAGCAGTATAAGGACAGCTGGGCCACATGCTTATGGGTTAAGAGCAGGTAATTTCCAGTCCCATCTGTGTCTCAGGCCACCTCATTAGAAGACAAAGATACTGAAGGAATAAATAAAAGAGGCAGGGAGTAGAAAAAAGAAATGGGGGTTGAGAAAGAATTAGTAAGGATGGTGAGAGTTTTAAAGTAAAGCATTAATTATCTCTAGGTATTGTTTGGTCCCCAACATACCATATGGCATCTTCTACAGTTCCCTGTACCCTAAGGGACTGAAAAGAAAAGTATCTCTTAGTTCTAAAGACTTTTTTGGTGGTACTGGAGATTGAACCTAGGATCTTCACTCTAAGCTACAGCCCCAGCCCTTTTATTTTAAGACAGGGTCTTGTTAAGTAGCCCAGGGTGGGACTTGAACTTTTTTTTTTTGAGACAAGTTCTCCTTATATAGTTCAGGATGGTCTTGAACTCATGGCAATCCTTCTGCCTCAGCCTCCCAAGTGCTAGGATTACAGGCATGTGCCACCATGCCTGGCTGGGTCTCAAACTTGCAATCTTCCTGCCTCACCCTCCCAAGGGCCAGGATTATAAGCATGCACCACCACAGGCAGCTTTTAAAGTCTTCAGAATGGTCACTTGGACACTAATTTCAGAGGTGACATACTAATATTTGTTCCCTCTGCCTTTTGCTCCTTTTCTCACCCTGACCCCCATACTTTGCCCTAACTTGGAGGAAGTATCCTGACACCAGTGCTTTCTGAAGGTCTCTGCGATTCTGTTCAGAGCCAAAACCTGGTTGAGACAAGGGAAGTTCAATTCACTGCATGAGTTCTAGGAGTTCTCCCTGAAGTTTATGGGCTTGGCACAACATTGCCCAATTTAGACCTTGAGCCTGGCACCAAGCTTCGTCTTCTCCATCTAGAAGAGAAGACACAGCTAAAAATAAAGTCCTTCAGACCTCTGAAAGAACATAAACATTGGCCAAAGAGTCTCCTTTTCCTGGGCACAGAGGTCTGCCATTGGTTGCACACCACTACCCCCTTTGAAAGCTCTGGAGTTCTATAAATGGGTGGGCCACTCACTTTGGTATATGTGCTGCTGAAGCAAGCAATGGACCACTCACTTTGGATAAAGGCTTCATAAACCTGGATCAGAGAGCTGTGGTCACCATCAGCATGTTCGAGGGCCCAACACAGGGCAGCTTCTTCTGCACACAGTGGAGGACGTGTAAACCCAGGGGCAGCTGCAGGCAGAAGAGGAAAGTGGTTTTGAGGAATGAGACAGGACAGTAGTATAGGTGGAATACTGAGAAGCTGTGTCACTTGGGGAACTTTATT
The DNA here is from genome assembly GCF_053883595.1 of Heterocephalus glaber. Classification (NCBI taxonomy): domain Eukaryota; kingdom Metazoa; phylum Chordata; class Mammalia; order Rodentia; family Bathyergidae; genus Heterocephalus; species Heterocephalus glaber. The sequence goes on along the minus strand of NW_028258145.1, from coordinate 28,301,718 downwards.
TAAAAGACATTGATAACTTCTAGGTGTTCTGCACTCTGTTAGACACTGAAAATAAATACAGCCAGCCTTCCATATCTGTGGGTTCTGCATTTGTGGACTCAACCAACTGAAGAGTGAAAATATATGGGAAAAATTCCATCTGGGCTGAACATGTACAGACTTCTTTCTTTCGAGACAGGGTCTTGCTGTGTAGTTCAGGCTGGCCTTGGACTCACTATGTAGCACAGGCTGGACTCAAACTCCCAGCAATCCTCTTGCCTCAACCTCCTAAGTGCTGGGATTATAGGCATACACCACCATGACTGGCCCAGACTTTTTTCTTGTTAGTCCTTAAACAACACAGTATACCATTTAAATAGTATTCACATTGTGATAGGTATTATAAGTAGTCTACAGATGATTTGAGGTATAAGAGGGAGGCATAGGTTATGAGCAAATACTGTACCATTTATTGTAAGAGAAATATGCATCAATGGGTTATGGCATACACATGGAACCAATCTCCCATGGATACTGAGGGACAGATGTAAATGAAAGATAGTCTCTGATTAGAGTCTGGTGGGAAAGTCCAAGTAAGCAGATGTGATAAGCATGCTAGCTGTATGTATATGGTACTCTGGAAACAAAGAGTAGGGCAGTTAATCCAGGCTTCAGTTATGGTGATGAAGGTGATGTGGGAGAAAAGGATGGGGGTCCTTGGGCCAAGTTTTGAAGTTTGAGTAGGAATATCTCAGTGGACAAGTGGCAGGGAGAACATTCAAGGCTCTAGGAATAAGGGATAGAATAGCATGGCACAGTTTGAGAATTGCAAGCCACCTGGTTGGGTAGAGGGAATGATGTGGCAGACTAGCAGGAGATATAGCTGGAGAGCTAGGTAGAGGCCAGATGTGCTGTACAGGGAGTTTTTTTTTTTTGGTACTGGGGATTGAACTTGGGACCCTGTGTTTTCAGGGCAGGCGGTAGAACCACTGAGCTAAATTCCTGGCCCTACATTCTGTCTTGAAGGTAAAGAATACCTGTTGAGGGCCAGGGATTTAGCTCAGTGGTTCCGGTGCCTGCCTCGCAAGAGCAAGGTCCCGAGTTCAATCCTCAGTACCCACCCCCCCGAAAAGAATACCTGTTGAAGAGAAGTGTTTAAGTAGGAGAGTCCATGAGTTTGGAAATGTTCACATGACTAGTTGGGAGACTACTCATGGGATCCAGCTGAGCCATGATGACGACCTAACAATGGCACTGGCAGTGAATATGCAGAAGAGCAGATGAATTTTATTTAGGAGATAAAAATGAAGAAAATCTAGAGGAAGGTTAGTCTAGAATGATGGTAGTGATTCAATAGAGGTTATAGTATTATCTGAAACTGAAAATCAAGAGGGAGGAAAAGATTTTGTGGTGATGGGGATAAGTCTCTTTTTTTGGTACTGGGGATTGAACCCAGGCCTCTGCACTGAGCTACATCTCCACCTATGTATGTATGTACGTATGTATGTACAGACAGGGTCTTGCTAAGTCTCTAACTGCCTGGGCTGGGCTCATACTTGTGAGCCTCCTGCTTCAGCCTCCCAGACTGTTCAGATCATAGTCATGTGTTACTATATCCAGCTGTGAGGGATAGCTTAATAGAGTGCTTGAGTTTAGTTCTGAGCTGATGTACTGTGGCTCATTCTGTTTAAAAATATCCATCAGGAGTTGGATCTCCCTCTCTTTTCCTACCCCCTCCTTTTTCCTAAGATCTAGAAGAATGGAACTGGTAGAGATACAAGGTATAAAGTTGAGACATTGTTAAGTACAAAGGCAGTGTGTCAAATATGGGTGGGATGAACTTGCCCAGAAAACTAAAGGAATCAGAAGACATAAGGGGCAAGGATACAACCTTGAGTCCAATGGACAAGTGGAGGATGAGGAGCTCAGGAAGGGATGGAGGAAACAGCCAGAGAGGTAGGATAAAAAATACAAGGAACAGCATCATAGAGGCACAGGGAAGAGGCAGTTTCACCTTCTGTGGTCAGCATTCTGTGTCAAAATGTCATCAATAAAGGCTCAGAAGTGTCCACTGGGTTAGACATTTGGAAGGTCCCTGGTGAGTTAAAAGTTGTTTCAGTGGTACATGGGCCTGAAGCCAGGTGGAGTGGGTGGGATAGAGACTAGATAATATATCTCCGTGATGGCAAACCTTTAGAGCTTTCAGTGATAACAGCTGGCTGTGGCACATGTACCAAAGGTTCACTACCACTGCTATAGCTGAGGGGGCAGGACAAACTTGAGGAGGGGGGTGTATGAGCTTTAGTTATAACAGATGGGAGAGATATAAGCATATCAAGGGGCAAGAAATACAGAGAAAAGACTACAGAGATGAAAGGGATAGCTGACTATGCCTGGTTCTTTAGGCACTGTGAGGGTTGTGAATTAGAGCAGAGAGGAAAGGGCCAGCAGTAGGAGCACTAAAATACAAGGTGCAGGAGCCACTGACTCATAGCAGTGATTTATACCTGAGAGGGGCCAGGGCTGTAGCTCCGTGGCACAGTCCTTACCTAGCAAGATCCCCAGTACTGAGAAAACAAAAACAAGACCCCCAAACACCTAATGTGATGTAATTTCCTACCCCCTTGTGGCTTGAATCTATAAATATACCCGTGAGGATGGCGGCAAGGGTGAGCATTTCATCCACACAGTTAAACTTGCAGGAGGCCAGCAGGGCTTTGGCCAGCTCAGGGGTCAGGGGGAACTCTGATAAGATGATTCCCAGGTCTGACAGGTTCCCATCATCATCCAGGGCTGCCAGATAGTCTAAGTCTTCCAGGGCCTGCATCAGTGCTTCTGGAGCTGGTGAAGACAGGGCTGCAGTTGGGCAGGATGGGTGCTCACCAGGCCAGTCTAGGAAATGGCACTCCCCTGGCTCAGCAATCGGTCTCCTCTTTAGTAGTAACATCAGGGGGCTCAGATTCTCTTCACACACCCTGGGTTGGGGCAGTGGGGGAGCCTCCAGTTCTAGGAGGGTCTTTGGATACAGGCAGAGGTAGGATCCTGAGGGAAGAAGACCTGGAACAGTAGATTTACCAGGGCTTGCACACAGCACCTCTTCTCATGCTTGGTCTCCATGAGGGCAAAAGGCTCTTACCTGGTTGGAACCCTCTTGCCCGTAGTCGTCTTGCTTCTGCCTGACACTTGCTGATTGGTCTCAAGACTTGGGAGTCTGCTTGGATCCAGGGACTGTAAACCTATTGCCCACACCCCAACCAAGGTCCAGATAGATCACAGGCCATTTCTATTTGTAGCCCCACTCCCCCTATCTCTCTCACTCACACTTTGAAGCTCCAGTCCTGAGTCAATGACGTGTCGTATGGAAGGGAGGGAGAAGGAGAAGTCAGCCAGCCAATGAGTGACCACGACCTTCCGGGCACCCATGTCTGTGTCCTCATACACAGCCTGAATGGCTTGACCACAGCCTGGGTGAAGGGGTAGCACCCGTGGTGGAGGCCCTAGGAAAGCCAGGGTCCCCACCTCCCTGGACAAGGATTCACAGCACAGGGAAATTTCCTGAAAAGAGGGGTCAGGCATTAGGGCAGTACTCAGCATTTTTGGGGTTACAGATTTTTTTGAAAAATTGATATAAGGTATGGCCTTTCACTATGAAAAAATATACATTCTCATAAAGTTGAAGATGTTGTCAGAAGTTCACTGAAATATCTGCATTAGAAGGAATCAGGACATGTGTAGCAGAAATCTCTATCCTAAAATCTTTGGTTTTTTTTTTTTTTTCTTGTGGTACTGGGAATTGAATGCAGGGCCTTTGCATTGAGCTACATCTCAGCCCTTTTATGTTTATTTAACTTGTTTAAAAATTTTTGTTTTTTTAAAATTTTGACAGGGTCTTGCTAAAATGCCCAGTGTAGGCTCAAACTTGTGATCCTCCCTTCTCAGCTGCTCAGATTGCTAGGGTTACAGGCATGCACCATCATCCTTGGCTCTGAAATCCTTGGGTTTTTCTCCAGGACCTCAGCAGAGAATAAGTACTACCATTCCACCATTCATAACATGCATTAGTCCCATTTCCTTGGGGCAGGAAGGTGGTATACACGAGTACTTGGTTTTGCAATCCATTCCTTTTACCTCCTCACTGGACAGGTACACTAGCACATCTCCTGGAGCCTCCTTCCAACATAGCTCAAGCACAGCTTGGCAGGGAGCTTCCACCCGATCACTAGGAGCAGTGTCCCTGTAGATAGGGATGGGACTCCTGCTGAGCTCTCTGGGTACATGCACAATAGGAGGATTGCCCCAGAAGGCTTGGAGCTTAGGTTCAAGGGCTGGGTCAGTAACCACAACCACTCGATGGTCCCCTGGAAGGTATTCCAGCACGGTATCTTGCAACAGCCCTTGGAGTGAATCTGAGGCCACTGATCGCTCCTGAGTCTCATCCAACACCAGCACACCCCAGGCTCCAGTGCCCCAGGTTGAGGCTACCTCCTGCAGAAGCAGCCTGTCCCAGCAGAACCTGTTGATATTAGTAGTAGGCAGGGGAGTCAGTGTGGACACTGACAAGCGCCAGAATTGTAGGGGAACCCCTCTCCAAAGGACATAATTTTGATACTGAAGGTCAGAAAAAGGTGTGACTGACTTCCTGAGCCTGAAGACCCATAACTATGACCCCATAAACCCTTTGAGGACATTTAGTTCACTATCCTAGATGGGAAGTGAGACTATCACAGTGAGGTTGAGGTTGACTGAGGCCCCTGACCAGGACTCAAGGCCTTAATTTAGAAGTTGCATTGTGCAGGATTTAAAGGGTGAGTTGGGCTGGGGGAGATTTTGGTGAGATGCTAGGCTGCACTGCAGAAGACCCGACCTGAGCAGAGTGTTGGGTCCTGTGCAGTCCTCCTGAAGGATGCTATATCCAACCTCATGACCTACAGTCAGGTCCATCTCATCAGCAACCTGCAAAGGCAGGCTCAGGGCTGCCAGAGGGTAGGGTTGAGTGACAGTAACCTGGCCATTCTGGAAACCCCTGGCCAGGGCAAATTCTGCACACCATTGAGGGATCTAGGGTAGGGGGAGGGAGGGAAGGACAACCAGTGAGGGAGACGTAGAACTCTGGCCAAAATGCCAGAGAGCAACAGCCATTTACTCTATTTGGGGAGGCCCCTGGTCCCTTATCAGCACCCTGGGGGCAGCTGGTCCCACTTCCCTTTGCCCACCTCCCCCATATCCCCATACAGTCCACCTCTCACTCAGGGAAAAGGCAATTTCTTAGCCCCTCCCAGAATCTCCCTCCACCTGGGTGCTCTTGCCAGAGCCAGGCTCCCCGGACACCAGGACTACTCCTGTGGGGCTACTCTCCAAATGCCCCAAGAAGATGAAGCGAGTAGCCCAGATGGGCAAGGCTTGGTGCTGCTCAAGCAGCTCATTGTAGCGGGAGGAGAAGGGGAGCCCATCAAAGGGGTTCACAGCCAGTTCAGACTCCCCAGGACTTGGATCAGATTCTTCTGCCAGCCTAAGAGGCTGAGAGGCCATGGTGGCTGTCCTCGAGGACCTACAGAAGGCAGAGCAGCTAATAAAGCCTATTTGGTGACTGACATCATCTCCCCACCTTGGCCCTCTTTTTTTTTTTTTTTTGAGGCAGGGTCTCCCTTTGTAGTTCAGGCTGGCCCTGATCTCACTATATAGCCCAGGCTGGCCTTGAACTCACATTGATCCTTGTGCCTCAGCCACCTGAGTGCTGGGATTACATGCGTGCACCAACACACCTGGCCCTAACTCTTAACAGCTATCTTCAGGTATTAATGCCCTGGGGTCCATCCTTCCCAGCATTTCCTGTTTGCCAGGAAACAGTACTAGGTGTTTCTAAGGGATCATCAAAAGTGCACTTTCACCTGCTATTTGGGTATTAAGTCTTATGACTAACCAGGGGTCCCTGCAGGAATTACGTGAGACATAATAAAATGGGGAAGGTCCCGGGGGTTAAAGGATAAGGAATGGGGTGGTCATAGAAGGGCCACAAGGATCCTGGATTCAAACCTGCTTGCAGCTCTCTGAGACGTCAGGATAGCAGCCATTTCCAGGCCCACCCAGCCAACTGCTGACGGCCTGAAGTACAAAGGTAAATTCTAGCTCCACCCTGGGGCTAAGCTCAAACTCCAATCCAGATGCTTGCTTTTGGGGTGGGGCTACATGCTCCACCTTATTTAACCTAGCCAAGAACCTATAGAAAATAGGCTTCTGAGACTACACTGAGCATGTGTGAACACCAGTCTTGTGCTTATGAAAGGCATCCTGGGACTTGCAGTTTTTTGTAGAAGCTTCACAAGCCTGGGATGAACACCCAAGCTGGGATCTATCTGGTTGTCTGTTTTTAGTTCATTTACATTTCCTTAGCATCACTCATCTCCTGGCATAAGATGATTTCAGACAGTTCTATCTGACCATCCCTCACAAACCTATGGAGACTCTCAGCCCCATACTCTCCGAAAAAAGGAAAAGAAACCTGCTCAGAGGATTGTGAAACCCAGAGAGGCAACCGAGACCTTGAGTGAAAACCCTGTATTTAATGTGAGATTGGGGGAGCCCCATCCCTCCCTTTTTACCACCCACTCATCCAGCCTTTTTTGAGGTGGGTGAGGGCTGCCCCCAGTCTCCGTCCTGCGGCTCTGGGTACCATCCTTTGAGCTCAGTCAGCCTCCTGGGCCTGTCTCTCTCTGAATCTCCTGTGGGATATGGGGAAAGACATCATGTAGGCTTTGTCGTATTGGCTCCATAATACCCTTCTCCAACTTGCCCCTTCCTACTCATTGTTGTCTAACCCCTCACCTTCTTGCATATTCATACAGTGCCTGCTTGCGCTCCTGCAGGCTCTCCTGGCGGGCCCAGGAAGACTTGGCAAATGTTAGGGCTGTGGGCTGAGGGGTCACCAGGCCAGAGCTGGGGAACTGAGGTGATCACAATGTCAGAGGGCTTGCGAAGTCATCATCATTAAACACGAATCGTATGCCTACTTTGCAAGAGAGGCACTGTGCTAGGGTCTCATGATCAAAAAGATAAGTCAGGAATAGGGAGTACATGGACTGTCTCAACCTACCCAAGTATTGGACTTGACTGCTTCTGGGTCTCACCTTTGGGGCAGAGACTGTAGGCCGGGACTGGGTTTCCTCAGTGATGTCTTCAGGCACGAAAGCTACAGCCCCCTCAAGCAGATTAGTAATGGTCAAGTCTACACAGCCAGTCCTCGCTAAGAAGAAAGAAGAGAGGACAGGGGAGTCCATTCCCTTTTCACCTCTTTCTTCATAGCCTACTTTTTCCTCCCTGTGTTGCTTTGTGTGAGACCACCCTTTCTCATACCAAGGTCTCTCTGGATGACGTGCAATGGCACATGGGGCAAAACCTCCTTGACTCTCTGAGCCAGCGTTGTCAGCTGTACATCAGGAGAAGGGCCAGGAGAGGGAGGGAAAGAAGACTGGGCTGAAAAATAAAAATTCAGAAATATAATTAATTGGAGAATTAGGAGAAAGAAGAGGCTGACTAGGAATAAGGAAGAAATTGCCACAGGCTGAAATAAGCTCAAAAAGCTTTTTGTACAGAGACCACACACCTAACTGGGGGTGCAATCTGGGGTGTCTTTGTCGCTTCATGTGTTCTGCTTTGTCTGCTGGAGTAAGCCGTGTTCCTGTCTGGCCCAATTCCTTGGCCACCAGCTAGGAAAATTGGAAGGCTGTGTTAAGATTGCCAGCCTTCCTCCTCTTCTCCCTAAGGAGGAGCACCCCACCTCCACCCTGCTAGTATACTCCACCACCTGTTGTACACGGAGTGCAAATTCCTCATTTCCCTCTCCCAGCTGGCGACGAACAGGATGAAGCCACCTGCAAAAAAAAATGAAGCCACCTGCTGTATTAGGTCATCCCTTCTCCACTTTGGTACCTCTCTTCATGGAACAGTGGTGGTGAGTGTGGGGATATAGTAAACAGTGTTGCCTCTGCGGTGGGACCTTGATATTAAAAATGCTACAAATGGACAAGGCAGAGGCCACTATGACCTTGAGGTGAGCCTCTCCCCAGCCACCAAAAAGTGAGGACAGTTAATACCTTACTTGATACACCGTGAAAGGGACGAAAAGTGACCACAGCAGTTCTGAGACCCAGGAAGCATCTGACACCGTCTGAGGGGAGGGTATGAAGTGAGGCCAGGGCCAGGGCTGGGAAACTTCCCCTCCAAACCCCAGAGATTCCCTGTTCAACACACACTCACCACAGAGACTAGGGGTCTCTGAACTTGCAGGGTAAGAGGTTGTACTACATCCTGGATAGAAAATGGCCAGGAACTAGAAAAGAAAAGAAAATAGAATGGAGTCCAGCTAGCCCCATAAGCAGCTCTTATCTAACTAAAAAGGGAAAACTGGTAACACTGCACAGACAGATAAATAGGAAATAGAGATTTGGGAGAAAGAACTAAATGTCAACAGAAAAGAAATAAACGGGATGAAATGGGATAAGGGCCGAAGGTTGGGAAAACCCAAAGGCCTGCAAGTTTGACCAACCTACCCAGCTGGAGCCTGTGCCCACTCACCTGAAGCGCAGGAGCCCCTCCCGGCCATTGGTGGCCTCTTCCTCGGGGAACAGCAGCAGTGGGGTGGGAGGAAGCCTTGTGGAGGCACAGAATCTCTTAAGTGACTCCACCAACTCCACCCGCCTATCCATCTCCATGAAGCCCCGAGACCAACACACAAAGCTGGGAGGACTATTGAGGAGAGGCTGGGAACAGGGAGCAGAGAAAAAAAGATGAAAAGAATGGAAGGAAATGAGAAAAAATGGTAAGTGGTGTAGTGAAACGAGGGTAAGATCAGTATCCCCCAAGGGAGACCCTAACAGGATAGGTGAACCTAGAGCTCGGGCCCAGGGAGCCACCCGGTGGCGCTCTAGGCCTCGTCCCCACTCACGGTGCTACAGGTGGTGAGTAGGTTGACTATGTTGTGGTCAAAAGGTGTCACGTGGTTGGAAATGAGAACCCTGACGCGGGGATCCCGGAGTCCAGAGCCTTCCTGGCGGGCCACGAGCCCCAGCACCGCACACATGGTCCGTACCACGAACCTGAGGGCACAGGTTGTGGTGACTGTGGGGCCTCGGTTCGGCCCAGCCCAGACACTCCCTTAGCGCCCGAGTCGGAACCTGCGGAAGACACTGTCTGGCAGCGCGCAGCTGACCAAGAAGACGTGGATCCCAAGAAAGAGGCGCAGGACTAGGAGGCAGAAGCCGACGGGCGCGTAGAGCAGCAGCGCGAGGAGCAGGAAGCCGTCACCCGGGAGCCTGAGGAGGGAGGTGGTAATCAGGCACGGAAGGCCGAGAGGACGTAGGAGTTCGCCTCTTCCCTCCGGGGCTCTTACCTGTGCGAGTCAAAGAGCCGCTCCGGCCCGGGTACCGGGAGAGGCTCCATCGCAGCTGTTTTAAGGTAGCCCGGCCGCCGCTGCCGCCATCTTTGCGCCGGGCCGCAGGGGATCTTGGGAAGGCGGAGTCTTTGGGCATCCGCCAAGGTGCTCGACCCGAAGTCCGGAGGCGCCCCGGAAGGGCTAGCAGACCCAGCATGCCCTGCGGCCCCCGGGGCCGCCTGAGAACTCGCGTCCGGTGGGGACCACAATTCCCAGCGTTCATGGGACGGGGCGGAGCTGGATCCTGGGAATCCTGGGTCCCGGCATGCACTTTTGGAGGACTTCAGGTTCCGGCGTGCCCAGCGTCACGCTGTCGGCCTGCTCGGGTCCTGGGCACCGCCTCCGAGTTGGGCGGGCGAGGAGGCTGCCGAGGTGGAGCGGATGGCTGCACTGAGGGCGGGGCGGGGTGTCGGCTGGGTCCTCCGGGGATGGCGGGCTTTGGGGGGCATTCTCTGCGGGAAGGGACCCCTGTTGACCCCTGACCTTCGGGCCTTGCTGACGTCAGGAACTCCTTACCCCCGGGCCCTGGGGACTTATGGGACCTCCAGTCTCCAGTCCCGGTTGTCTCTGGGGGTCCCTGAACCTCGTGCATGTTTGACGTCTTGGGCCCGGGCACGACTGACTTCAGAGACCCCAGATTCCCAGATCCAGGAGGTGTCGGGGACCCCTGGAACCCATCCGCGCTCGTGGCTGGCGGTGGCTCTGGGTTTTGGGGGCGCAGTGCTGTTGCTGTGGGGCTGGCGTTGGAGTCCTCCACCTGTCCTCGCCGCTGTCCTTGCTCCTCCGCCCACCTCTCCCCGGAGCCAGTACAACTTCATTGCAGATGTGGTGGAGAAGACTGCACCTGCCGTGGTGTATATCGAGATCCTGGACCGGTAATGGGATAGACAGGGAGGCGTGGAAACTACAGGCGGAGGGCGAAAGCTTCTTCATATTATCAGTGCTTTCCCAATTCCAGGCACCCTTTTTCGGGTCGTGAAGTCCCTATCTCAAATGGCTCAGGATTCGTGGTGGCTGCTGATGGACTCATCGTTACCAACGCCCATGTTGTGGCTGATCGGCGCCGCGTCCGTGTGAGGCTGCCTAGCGGCGACACATATGAGGCCATGGTTACAGCTGTGGATCCTGTGGCAGATATCGCCACGCTGAGGATTCAGACCAAGGTGAGGTCGCAGTAGGCTAAGTCTGGTTGCAGTAGTTTACTTGCTCACATCTCCAGATGATACGTCTCTTGTACACATTTTTCTTAGGAGCCTCTCCCCACGCTGCCCCTGGGATGCTCAGCTGATGTCCGACAAGGCGAGTTTGTTGTTGCTATGGGAAGTCCCTTTGCGCTGCAGAACACGATCACATCTGGCATTGTCAGCTCTGCTCAGCGTCCAGCCAGAGACCTGGGACTCCCCCAAACCAATGTGGAATACATTCAGACTGATGCAGCTATTGACGTATGTTCTTATATGAGAAAAATGACAAACTAGTTTGGGGGAGCAGAGGTACTGTGTGCTACAGCACCAACTGATGTGTGTTGGATGGGCATTTATACTGAGGTTGGGCTGCAAAAATGTAACCATTCAATTATGGGCTGGTGAAGGAGAGAATCTGGAAAAGTGCTTAGTTCTTGGTTATGCCCCCAGGCTTAGAATCCCCTGATCTCTGCCATGCTTTTTCCTTGTCCTGCAGTTTGGAAACTCTGGAGGTCCCCTAGTTAACCTGGTGAGTGTGATATCTTTTCTTCTAAGAATCCCTGCCCCAGGTCAGTATGGGAAGGGTGGGTTTCCTCTAATTTCAAGAAAGTTTTGTTCAGTGAGTCCCTTGTTTGCTATCTCCCAGTATCCAGCCAGCTCTCTCCAACAATTTCTGATACTCTTGTTCAGATGTCCCATCCCCTGCTATCTGTTTGGGCTAGGGGACAGGGGGCTGTATCCCTACAGGATGGTGAGGTGATTGGAGTGAACACTATGAAGGTCACAGCTGGAATCTCCTTTGCCATCCCCTCTGATCGCCTTAGAGAATTTCTACGTCGTGGGGAAAAGAAAAGTGAGTGTGGTAGAGGGAAAAGGGGTTCTTTTTTTTGGTACCAGGGATCGAACTCAGGACCTTGCCGTTGCGAGGCAGGCAGCGCCACCACTGAGCTAACCCCCCGCCCCCAAGGGGTTCTTTTAAAGTGGTGGATGGGACATGGGGGTGTTCATTGGGAGGAGAGGGAAGGGAAAGAAAGATGTAGCAGGGTGGGGGCTCATTGCCCCTCTTTCATAGATTCCTGGTTTGGAATTAGTGGATCCCAGCGCCGCTACATTGGAGTGATGATGCTAACTCTTACTCCCAGGTATGAGCATTAGTGGTAGTGATGTGCAGAATCAGTGATGAGCAACAGGCTCCTCTGTCAGGCTCTGTTATTGCTTGTCCTGATCTAACATAAGCTGCAAGAGCTGTTCCTTCTCATTATTTTGACTTTCTGAGCATGTTCCATCTTGCACCCCATCACCAAATTGATTCTTGTTCATTCAAAGCTTTCAATTCATTATCCTGGCACTTACCGGCATTTTTCACCTGACTAAATCAATCTTCCAGAGTTGGCTTCTGTTACTTCCCACAGCAATATAGTTTCAGCCAACCTGATATCCCACACGTATGTCTTTATACTCTTCTTGTTTTATATAGTTAATATCAGACCCATCATTCTAGGTGCAGCTTAAGTTCTACTCCCTTCTTAAAGCTTCTCCTAGGATTCTAGAATGATACTAGTACTATTGATTTAACACTATGTGTCATTTGGAATTAAGTTTTCTTTTACATACATATCCTACTTTCTAACTGCTAGAAGGCAGAAAGTGAGTTATCTTTGTACCTTTAGTGCCTAGTATGTGTCCTGGCCACACATTTACCAGTGTGTTGATGAGAGACTTGAGGTAAACCCAAGATTGGGAGAGTGTCTGAGTGTAGCTAATAGGTTGATCTGTGTCCTTTCAGCATCCTGGCTGAACTACAGCTTCGAGAACCAAGCTTTCCTGATGTTCAGCATGGTGTACTCATCCATAAAGTCATCCTGGGCTCCCCTGCACACAGGTAAAAGAGAGACTACTGTGAGGTGGGGCAGGGGAAGTATGCATGAGTCCTTGAACTGGGCTGTGTACTCCCTCGTTTGTTTCTGTTCATCCTCTGTAGGGCTGGTCTACGGCCTGGTGATGTGATCTTGGCCATTGGGGAGCAGCTGGTACAAAATGCCGAAGATGTTTATGAAGCTGTTCGAACCCAATCACAGCTGGCAGTGCGAATCCGGCGGGGACCAGAAACCCTGACTTTATATGTGACCCCTGAGATTACAGAATGACTGGATTAGCAAGAGTATGAGGCTCTTGCTCTGATTTCCTCCTTGCCTTCCTAGCCTAGGTTCTGAGGGCACCTGGGCAGAGGATTCAATGAACCAGTGGGGGGCAGGCCCCTCCAACCACCAGCACCAATCCCTGGGCTCTGAACAATCACAAGAGTACTTTTTATATAAAATAAAATTATACCTAGCAACATCTTATAGTCAAACACGTGGGGAAGGGAGCTGGATCTTTTCCCCCACCAGAACACTAGAGGTAAAGCTGTGTTCCCTTTGAACTTGAGGGAGATAGTGGGAGCTGACCATCCTGACCTCATATTCAAGAAAATGAGCTGCTGCCATGTGGTGTTCTGGGCATTTAGTCAGTTGCTGCTCATTAGTGTGCTCTGCTCCACGCTGGGCCTAGGAACAGAGATTCTCCATGGTGGCACAGATACTAACAACCAGTCTAGGAAAAAATAACTTCTGCTTGTCATTTCCATATCCACAGTCCATGGGTGGATGAATGCGGTGGGCCTGCTACCATCAAGGGTTCCATGGTAAGCTCCTGAGGTAATGGCAGCCTCAGACCCCTGCTACTGGGGGGCAGTGGTGGTTTGAAGAGGAGGGTGGTGACATTTTAGACAACCTGGTTGCTAGTCTGGCCAGGGTAACGCTCGAACCTCCTATTGGCCTCTTCACTGAAGGCATCACCTGTAGGCAGAATGGACAGGCAGTGTGGGTGATAACCTGCACAGAGGCAGGAAGCCAAACCCATTGTGGGGAAGGGTGGGTAGAAGTGAAGAGACAGAGGTCTAGGAGTGGGTGGGAAGACACTTAGGGAAAAGAGAATGAAAGCCTTTCTCTCCCAGCCCCTAATCTCCTGTTGCCCTTCCCATCAAATACCAATGTGGCAGTTGTGCACCCAGATGCGATGTCCATCGTATTTGCAGTTACACTTCATTGCGTTGTTAGTGAAGTCACTTTCTGCTACTTCAAAATTTGGGTTGATGACCACCTGTGAATGAGAGAATGGCCACTTGACCCAGCTGCAACCCTCAAACCCAAAGTGTCTTTAGGACTCCTGCCCACCACCTGGAAGCACCAGACCGCAGGCACCTGGAGAATGTAGTTTCCTGGTTTCACATCTGTGATGTCAATCCACTGACAGTCGATGTCATGCCTGTAGAGATCCCAGCAGCCCACAGTGATGCCTTGCTCTCCAAAGTTTGCACACTCGTACCTCTTGGACACATCTGAAGGGATAGCATGTGTCAGTGAAAGGAAAGGCTGTGCTTTGGAGATGCCAAAGTCCATTCCAGGCCCCAACTCACCCTCCTGACATTCAGTGTCTTCTAGACAGAAACTTGCTTTGTGGCCTTCTGCCACCTTGGTGCCATTGGGGGTCAGAATATCATAATGAGTGAAGATGTCCATACTGTGGTAATGCCTGTGGGGATAAGGTGCAAGGGGATTCCTGTTTCCCTGATCTCAGCAGGCCTGTCCCATCCCCTGTAGCCTTAGCTTTCTTTCTGACCCCTTCTACCCTCTCACCCATGGCACTCATGCCACACCCAGGAGTGGCGCCCAGCCTTGGGTCTGAAGTCTGCTCGTCCCAGATTGTGGATCTGGGAAGAGAATCGGAGCAGACGTCGATGGCCATAAGGCCAGTTGGCCAGGCGGGCGGAGCTGGCCAGGCAGTTCTCCTCTGCAGCACAGTACAGCATGTGTAGGGGCCGGTCCTCAATATAGGCTGTCTCCTGCACCAGCGCAGAGTGCAGCAGTAGATCAGAGGCTGCTGTATAAGAAAGGAAGGAGAGTGACAGATGTCACTGCTGAGGGGCAGGGATGGAAGGGTGTGCTTCCATTCCCTAGATGTGAGACTGCTTTCTATGGGGAAGAAGTGCCCTGCCAGATGACAGCCCCTTCTCTCCCTGCCAAAGATTGGCCTAGAGCCTTCCCTGGCTTGCTATCCCCTGCCCTTCACTCACTCTCAGAACAGATGACTCCAGCGGTGAAGCGGGTCCCTGTCCTCTTGCAGGTGATGTGAGTGCCATGATGGGCACACTGGTCCAGGGATAGCTCCATCCCTGTGCAGCGCACGCCACTCATCACCACCTCGGTTATATTCCCTGAGTCCCAATACCAGGTCTCCTGGAGACATAAGTAGGCACAGCCTCCTGGGCCAAGGCATTCATTTCCGCAGTCCTTTCCCCAAGTCACAGGCTTTTGAAACAATGGCTTTCATTCCTCTCCTTTTTACTTACCTGTAGGCCGTGGTTGGCATAGCCCAGACCAAGTTGCCTACAGGCTACCATGGCCTCCAGCGTTCCCCAGTCATCCCCACAGATGAGGCCCCAGTGGAGGCGCCCAGGTCCCCCTATTTGCACCTCGACTCGCCCCTCATGTCGGCTGCGGCCCCCACTGAGTCGAATCTGTAGTGACACAGAATGGAAGCACTCAGAGAAGCTTTTTGGTGTGGTGAGAGTCTGTAGCAGGAATGTGGCAAAAAGAGTGATTCAGAGGCATGTAAAGGGCTAGCAAGTGGTGGGGGCAGGTGGGAGCTTTGGGACAGTAGGGGGCTGGGACAGTGTACTGGGGACTATCAGGCTATTCACTGGAGGTTAGGGCTGGATAGAATGAGAGATGGAGGCCTGAGCCAATGTGGAAAGTATGACTGACCTTGGTATCCACACCAGTGTAGGGCAGGTTGCATCGGACCCCAGCATCCTGGCTGTGAGAACAGTCCTCAGCAGTGATGTTCTTGGAAGGGCATTTCCAGAGGGAGGACTCCTGGCCAGAACATCGAACTTCACTCAAGTGGATGGCACCCATGCCTAGGCCAGAAGTCATGGCTCAGCAGGGTGTAATTACAGCTTCATGGCCCAAGGGACTCCTTACTTTTCCAGGGATTTACTCTAGAGGAGTGTGAGCCTCCTCCCGCCTGTGCCATCTCTTATCTCCTTGCCCCTCACCCTGCCCCATGCGGGCGCCAGTCAAAGCCTCTCGAGCACTGCCAAAGCCCAGTTCTCGACACACCACACTCGCTGCCTGCAGGTCCCACTTGCGGTCACAGACTGTGCCCCATGTGCCAGCCTTCAGGACTTCCACTCGGCCCTCTCCAGGATGGGCACCGCCCTTCAGACGCACTAGGGCCTATAGAAGAGAGGTGTGCCCAGCAGAGGTTAATACCCAGGAGGGCTAAGCAGACCTGGGAGATAAAGGATTTTGGTGGGAGGAAGTGGGTGTGTCAGGTATGTGGCCCACCCCCGAGGGAGGTTCCTTTCTGTCCTCAAAGGTCAGGGCTGTGCTTAGTAAGGGGGTGGGCAGGCCAGGAGTTCTGTTGGGGTGGGAAAGGTCATAGTGAGTCTCTCACATACCTCCCCCTGAGGCTTTGACTGTTGCTTCTTCTGGCCACTGGACATGGAGTAGAGAGGGCCGGCCACACAGCTCACAACCACAGGGGCCCCCCCAGGACATCTGGTGGTGTCATTGGCACGATAGAACTCCAGGGAACAGAGGGAGAGGTGGGCCTCTGTGCCCACACATGCCACTTCATGCAGACCAAAGGAGTGTTGCTGCCGCTGGGCCAGCAACCTGAGGGCACAGGAGTGAGATGCAATAGGGTAAAACAATGCTTCTGCTTCCCTGCCCCACAATTCACCAGCCCATGCCTCTACCATGTCCCCATCCTCTCATGCCCACTTACCCCTCTTCTTCCCCTTCTTACATTTCCCTTGAAAGAGATAAAGGGATTGTTGTGTATGTAGGCTGAAAGAGCTCAACTCCCCTAGGAGGAGGATGGCCAGTCTTGCCTGATGAAACCGTGTTCCTAGTAGTTTCAGGCTGTTGGCTCTAAAGGAGGCTGAGGCTAAGGCTGTTATGCAAATTGAATGGGAAGCCAGGACTACTCAGCTGGAAGAGATGGTCAGGAAGGACTGCCTGACACAAACAGGAAGCCTGAGCTGCCAATTGAGCAGACCTATTTATTTATTTATTTATTTATTATTATTATTTTTTATTCAGACATTTTTATTATCCTGAGACTGAAATAACTAAACAAGTCCAGATGCAAAGGACAGAGGAAGTCTTAGTTCTCAGTGGCTTCTCAGATGCTACTGGGGAGTCCAGGTGAGAAACCTTGAGGATAAAGTATGATGGGCAGTTGCAGAAAGAACAGACCAGGTGCTAACCATCAGAAGGTATGGTGCTGGTGTACGCAAGGGATGTATGAATGCAGGACAGACAAAAGCTGGAGGGACTGCGTGGCCCGAAAGGAAAGTGAATGTGAGTAACAAAATGGAAAAGACAACCCAGGACTGGAGCTGAGTTGTTGAAGTGATTTGGTTCATGCTTCTGCAATTTCAACCTAACAATGTCCTACAGCCATTTGGGCAAGAAAATGGGACTGAACTAGAGATGTTAAATCCTGGAGACATTGCAAAGAGAGACTTGACAGAAGGAAGGGACTTGTTCATGGATACCAGGGGAATGAGAGATTGCAGCAAGGTGTGTATAGAAGAGAAACGCTCTCTTGCCAAAACAGCAGGGTGGAGCCCAGAGAGAAAGGAAGCACATGAGACTTGGCATTGGTGGGATCTGGTGGTGAATTATTGTAGTACTGTGCCCTATCACTTGTCAGAGGAAGGGAGGAATATAACAATTTGAAACCAGTGGCTAGGAAGACAGATGGAGAAGGAAAAGTTACTTTTAGTAAACAAAACCTGAAAAGGAGCCTGGAGATTTTACAGAATACTTTTGGAAACTCAGGATAAATGGATCCTGAAGATCAAAGAGATCAGGTACTCACCCAGAATTTTGTTTTGCTGAAAATAAAAGTCAGAGAGAGCATCCCAGGAAAAAAGACATCTATCTATCTATCTTCTAAACTCCTTCCTTTCCTTCCTCTATGACTAATAAAACCAGCAGAGTATGCTGTAAAGTGAGGGTCAGGGAAGGCCAGAGTATGGCCAGGTTGGGCAAAGATGACCCTAAATCAGAAGGACACTGCAAGAACATCCTTAAATTCTGAGTTCCTTTGCAGCCAGCCACCAAAGGGAGAAGCTGGGAAGTGAGGGCCAGGATACCACTGGGTGATCTGGAATTTGCTGAGGAGAAGAGAGGACAATAGAAAGGGATGAATTTTCTGAACCTCAGTCACTGCTGAAGAAGTCATCTAGCAGACTTTTAATATGCAAACTGCCTTTTGGAAACAAGTTAGATAGAAAGGTTGAAAGATTCCCATTCCCTTGAGCTCTGAAAGAGCCCAGGAGGAAAATTATGGAACAGGGAGCCTAATTGTGTAGACTGAGCCAGAGAGGCAGGGACTGTGCTTTTCACTTTATCCCTGGAAAGGCACCAAAGGGGACTGTGACTCTCACTCTGCCTCAGGCAAATGGGTAACACTTATTTTAAAAATGAATCAAATAAAGATAGGATGGGATCACTGGTCCCTTAGGCAAATATAACCTTAGTGTAGTATGGAGTCTGAAGGAGAAAGGTGCCAGATCATCTTACTAGAACTCAAGTGAAGGAAGATAAGCCTGTGGAATAAAACCAAAAATCCGACGAGCATAATTCCCCAGAGACTAACATAGGGTCTGTCATACTTAAAATTTCTATTAAAAATCTGGAAGGTATTTTCTCACAGCTTCTGCTCCTTTGTTAGGCAAACAGGTGTCTTTTTAAGCCCCCTGACCACAGTCCAACTTCCCCAACTTCATGACTCCTCACTCCCTTACCTCTCCACCCAGCCCCAACATCATTTACCTCTTGATTGGCCCCCTGCCCACTCGGGATTTGGGTTTGACTTTAAGCTTGGTGATTGGTCTGCAAAAAGGAGAAAGATGGCGGGGCTAGTGGTTAGGTATATGGCCTAGGAAAGATAGAGGGTTATTTTTCTGTTTCTGGTAAGGATCCTTCATACAAAGTGTGGGAAGGGGAAAGTGAAGGGTGGCAGAATTTCCTGCATACGCTGGCTGCTGCACACCATGGGAGTGTGTATATCGCAGGACTTCAGGTTGTTCTCTGTATTCAGTGAGTGATGGGAAATCTGGTTATGGAAACCCAAGCAGTGGAGAGGAGAGGAGAGGAGGTCAGAGGAAAGGTCAAGGGAGGAGAAAGAATGAAAATGTGGGTAAACTAAGGGAGGAAGGGAGTTGGGGGAGGAGGAGTACAGGTGGTGGAAGCTGCAGTCCATGAATTTGGGGGAAGTATACAGATGGGAGGTTTGTCCTCAGCTGTTCCTACGTTATTTCTTCCCATTTCCTAAGATCAAAGCTTGCCCATCCTCATGCCTACCTCCCTTCCCTCCCCCAGGAATGGCCATTTTCCGAGTCACACGCCTAATTCATTAGCTTGGGTTCTGGGATGGACATGGATAGGCTGCCATCCATCCATCCACCTCCTGGGCCCTCAGGGGCAAGCAGGAGGTCCCGGGGCTCTTGCCCCATTACCTTCCAAGGGATTTGGGGTGTCGGGCCGAGGCTTTGGCCGCTCGCTTCCTCAACTTTCTGTGAGGATAAGATAATAGTAGTCAAAATCAGTGTAGAACCAAGTGGAAAAGACTGGTGCAGCCAAGACCAGGGGCAAGATTTCTTTCCCAGCAGGCAGAAGGGTTTCTGATGGCAGGATAATATATCATCAGGTATTCCTTGAGTCCTATCCACCACACCTGTTTGCCCACATAAACACATGAGCAAGTAGGTGAACAGCAGTGAAGGCCACGGACTCAGGACAGATACATCCAAATACCAGGATCCTCAGAGATTAGACTAAGGCAGATGGAGAATGAGGACTCCTGGATCTGGATGTTTTTGGTAAACTTCAGGAGAGGGATAAAGGAAAGGGTGTTATAATTATTAGAATTGCCAGTCTGACCAGGCTAAGACAGAGAACTAGCTTGGATCAGACCTAGGGAGGCTGTATTTTCCTTTTTTTCTTGGATGCTGTTTCCAAGAAAGACCTCTCACTCACATTGTCCAGGCCTGAGATCGCTGGACCAGGACCAAGGACCAAGGGTGGATATCTGAAAATATTTAACTTGGTTTGAATGGGGAGTACCCTTCCTGCTTAAATTTCAATCCCAGATGCTTTGGTCAGTCACAAACTGAGCTCATTTCCCAAATTTACATCTAGGGAGATAAACCTTCTTTCTTTCTTTTTTTTTTTTTGGTACTGATTGAACTTGAGACCTTGTGCATGCGAGGCAGGCGGCAGAACCACTGAGCTAAATCCCCAGCCCAAACCTTGTTTCTTTTGATTGGCTTAAATAATTGACTTCTTTAATTCTTTGAGAGGCTTCTTTAAGTCTAATAACAGAAACAGAAACCAGATCTGTTTTTCTTTTCATTTTTCTTTTAATTTTTAAAACTGTAATTTTGCCCCTTCTTTGTCCTGTCCATCTATTTATGATGAAGATAATACTTCTATGTCTTGTAAGTTTATGGAGTTCTCTGTTATCATTTAATTTATCCTTTTCTGACCATGTTCCTCCTTGGTTGTTTCTCTTGAGGAGTCATATTTCAACATAGTATACTTTGTAAAAATTGCACTAGGATTTTAGTGTGTGCTTTTTATTTTATTTTATTTATTTTATTTTTTGGTACCAGGGATTGAACTCGGGTCCTTGCGCTTGCAAGGCAGGCAGCGGAACCACTAAGCTAAATCCCTGGCCCTAGTATGTGCTTTTTAAATGGGTTAGTTTTTCCTGCCCCAGTGTCTTCCTGAGAATGTATTTAATTGGTCTTTTTGTCAAAACATCCAGAATGTCCACCATTTCTATCAAAGAGTCTACAGCTCTCAGGTCCCTTTCTGTAGACATTACTAAGAATTTAGAACATTTCATTTTACTAATATGATGTGAAAATTTTTTTCTCCAAATGACTTTTTCTCAAAAATGTCTAAAGGGAAATACATGTGGCAGTTTCTTTGACCAACAAACCCAGAAAGATCACTGGAGTAGTACTCAGAAAAATTTAATATTATCTGGAAACTTGGAAGTACCTCATGGGCTGGGGATATAGCTCAGTGGTAGAACACTTGCCTAGAACGTGAGGTTATAGGTTTGATCAACCAGCACTATGACACCAACATCATCTCTTCCTTAAATTAAGGACCTATAAGGGGTGTGGGTGTGTGTGCGTGCGTGTGTGTGTGTGTGTGTGTGTATAGTTTGGAATTTTTCATTTTATAAATATTAGATGTGTGTGTATCTAGATGTTCTCCCTCAAGCCTCATGTGGTCATAGGTGGGGCTTTTCAGAGTTGGCTGGATCTAGGGTGTGTGATGCTGGAATTAGGTGTGTGATTAGATTGATTTGGCATAGTTCTGAGTGTGGATAATGGGAAGGCCTACCCTGGGTGTGGATGGCACCACTCAAAGGGTGGGTAGCCTGGAAGGGATAAAAGAGAGAGGCAGGCTGATGTTGTGGTTCTTTGCTACTTTGCTGCCTTCTGCTTGCCATGAGCTATTTCTCTTCTGTGATGCCCCTCTGCCATGCCACCCTGCCTTGGAGCCAGCCAACTATGAACTGAAACCTCTACAAACTGAGCTACAATAAACCTTTCCTTCTTTAACTTTGGGTGTTGGGTATTTTGTCTCAGTAATGAGAAAAATAATTAAGACAGTGTGTATATTGCACAAGTATATAAAAGAATAAAGTATCTGGTCCTTATTTAGGGCCAGTGCTGATATTTGTCTTGGTATACATTTCTTTATTCACAGATGTGCTTGTTTCTCCCATCTTCCTTCAGCCATCAAACATGAAAACCTACCTACTTCTGCACAACTTCTCATTCTTTCCAACTGTCTCTCTTCTTGAAGGCCACTCCCCTCTAATATTTCTGACTTTCATCCTTTACAATCTTACATCTCTCATGCACAACTTCATCTCAACTGAATCCTTTATTTATTTTTTTTTTTGGTACTGAGGATCGAACTCGGGTCCTTGTGCTTGCAGGGCAGGCGGTGGAATCACTGAGCTAAATCCCCGGCCCACTGAATCCTTTTAAATACATGTAAATCTTTCTTATACCCATGCACGCACGCACGCACGCACGCACACACGCACATGCACACACACACACACACACACACACACACCCCTTCTACCCTACATCTCTGTTCTTCAGAGGAAAATTTTTTTAAGAGTTGCCAGTATATACCATTTCTTTTTTTTTTTTTTTTTTGGTACCGGGGATCGAACTTGGGTCCTTGCACTTGCGCAGCAGGTGGCAAAACCACTGAGCTAAATCCCTGGCCCCTAGTATATACCATTTCTATATTCTCTTTCTCCACTCTGCTAAACTACTCCCTCTGGTTTTCCATACCTATGACTCTGGAGTAGTAACCTTTTTTTTTTTTTTTAGACAGAATTTTGCTCTGCAGTTCAGGCTGACCTTGACCTCACTATGTAGCCCAGGCTGACCTCAAATTTGCAGTGATCTGCCTGCCTCAGTCTCCCAAGTGCTGGGATTACAGGCATGCACCACTATGCCCAACAGTCTGCTTTAACTTCTGTGTTGTTAAATCCAGCAGACATTTTTCAGTCTTCATCTTCATTTTCAAGTCAGCATTTGACTCTGCTGCCTTCTCTCTTTGGCCATAACATCACAACAGCCAGGTTTTATTCCCAATTCTGCTTACTTTTTCTTTGTCTTCTTTGCAGGCTCCTTGTCTGTCTAGTCATTTGAATTTTTGGAGCTCTGTCTTAGGCATTCATTTCTTCTCATTCCATGGTCTCCCTCATGGTCTTCTCTTTATATGGTCTCATTCACACCCAACCTTGTTTATTTCACTACGTTCTTTGTGGTTCTGTTTAGATATCTTAGTCATCTAAAATATAATGTGGGTCCAAAAATAAAAGCACAATTTTCTCTCCACAAAATCCACTCCAGAAACCTAGGAATCAACCTTGACTTCTCCCTTCCTTGGCTCCCAAAGTAAATCAATAACCAAGACTTGTGAATTTTACTTCTTAAATAGTTCTCCAATCCAGTCACTCTTGGTCTTCTCCAGACTCTTCTCAGAAATGCAGTCAAAATAATCTTTGGAGCCACAAAGCTGATCATGTCAACTCACAGCTCCTTCCTCACCTGAACACTTTAGTGGCTTCCCATGAACTTAATGTGGCCCATAAGGTCTCCTATGACCTGGTACCTAATTACCTCTCTTATAATTTATTTACCTTTGTATTCTCAGCACCTTGTACCATGCTTGGCAAATTGGAGACATTCAATAAATATCTGTCTAATTGAAATGAACCAAAGAGTGACTTCTTAAATGGCACTGAAGCTCTTAAAGCCTCAATTTCACTCCCTTTTCAAAAGCAGTAAATAGTTTTATTATTTATACATTCTTTTCCTCTTATAAAATTCTATGACTTTCATGTGCTCTTGGGTGGACTACCAAGACAAGTTAAAAAATTATAAATAAATCAGGCTCTGATTTTTTCATTCCTTAAATCTCACTGACTTCCTGTAAAGATAGTGGATCAACTTTTTCCCTCAAAGGAGGACAGAGTTGTTTATCTTGAATATCTTTCATAATTGTATTTCCTATGAGAATGCTCCCTGGCTGACTTGACCTGAGAAAGAAGAGCTATAACATCTCCCATCTGTAATCTCTTACATGAGAGAATGACCTTTGTGCTTTAGTATGTTTCCTTCCTTTGCCTTCAGGTCCAAGATTCATTATTAGATTCCATATGCACAGCAAATATTCCTGCCTTATGAAAATTATTTAAGATTGTGCATGTCCAAGGACAATTACTAAGCCTCTAACTTCCCAAGCATGACCAATCTCTTAGAACTATTGACTTGAAGCTCAGAAATGCCTCATTCTCCCAGACAGTTTCAGAATCATTTTAGGTGTCTCTTCTCTCATTTTCTATATTCTATTAGTCTTTCTACATCTAGTCATTCCCATCCATCTTTGTTGTCACCCTCCTAATAAGTTTCATTTTTATAATAAACTCTTAATTTACTGCATCTAGACGCTTTTCTCCCCACTTATTACTACCAAGCAAACTTTAAAAAATGCTGGCCTTAAAAAACAAAACAAAACACTGGCCTTAACTTATTATTGCCCACACAAATACTTTCACTGTTAACTTTTTTTTTTTTTTTTTGGTACTGGGGATCAAACTTGGGACCTTGTGCTTGCAAGGCAGGTGGTGGAACCACTGAGCTAAATCCCTGGCCCATTACTGTTAACTTTTAAAAGATAAGACAAAGATAAAACTCTCAGATATGGCATTAAAAATGTTCCATTTTTGGCCCCTATCCATTCAGATCTTTTTTCCACTGCTTCTCAATATAAACCTTCTACTCTTGTACACTTACTATTGTCTAAATATGTCCTGTTCATTATCTCTGTCAGGGTCAATAATGACTTTCACATTACTGAATCCAGTGCTCATTTTTGGTCCTCATGCTTTTAGATCCATTGGCAGCACTGACTCAGTCAATCAATCTCTTATTCTCCAAGCCCTTTTCTTGGCTTCTAGGCCACCAAACTCTTCTAGTTTCCTTCCTACCTCACCTAATTGCATTTCACCTTATCTTTCTGACTTCTGAAAATTTAAGATCTCCAATGTTCAGTCCTTGGGTTTTTCCCTTTCCTTTTTCAGTGCTGGGGATCCAACCCAGTACCTTGGGCATGCCAGGCAAATGCTATACCACTGAGCTACAGTCTTAGCCCAGGACTTCAGATACTTTTACTGAACTTAACTCTAGAGTCATGTATCCAATTGCCTATGATTAGCCTCACCATTTCAATATCCTAAAGAACCTCAAAAAAGTTTTTTTTTAATGGTGCTGGGGATCAAACCCACGTCCTTATACACTTTAGGCAAGTGCTCTAAGCACTCAACTACTGAACCATATCCCCAGTCCTTAAGACCTTCAAATTTAACAGCTCTATCTAAAGACAAGTTCCTAACCTTCACCCCACACCCGTCTCCACACAAAACATGCTCCACTAACTGACTTCTTTATCAGAGGAGGCCTACTGTATATTTAGCTGTGGCCAAAAACCTTGGGATGATTCTTAACTCCTCTTTTTCTCTCCACACTGAATCCATCAGCAAATCCTGTCAGCCCTTCAACTATACACAGAATTTGATTATTTTTCACCACTTTCACTTGTCACCATCACCTTTCATTTTCTCTATTTGGCTTTTAAGAGATAATAACCCCTTAAAGAGTCACCTTGACTTCCCCCCCCCCTCCCCGAGTACTGGGGATTGAACCCAGGATTTTCACACTTAGCTACATTCCTAGTCTTTTATTTTTAATTTTTGAGACAGGGTCTCACTAAGTTGCTAAATTGCCCAGGCTGGGCTTGAACTTGTGATCTTCCTGCCTCAGCCACCAGAGTGCTGGGATTACTGGTGTGCACAATCACATCCCAGCTCCTACAATCTGTCTTTAACAAAGCAGCCAAAGTAATACATTAAAAATGGAAGTCAGGCTGGGTGTGGTGGTGCATGCCTGTTAGTCCCAGCACTTGGGAGGTAAAGGCAGGAGGACTGCCTCTAGTTCCAGGCCAGCCTGAGCTACATGAGTTCAAGGCCAGCCTGAACTATACAGTGAGACTCTGTCTCAAAAAACAAAAACAACTAAAGAAAATGGAAGCCAGATGTCACATCTCTGGTCAAAACCCTCCAAAGGTTCCTATTTCACAGAGTAAAAGCCAATCTCCCCAAAGGTCCTACTGTGTGTGGCTCACCCTCTTTTCCCTATCATGTCGGATGGCACATCTTCTACCCTTTTCTCCTTTGTTCACTCAGCTTCAGCCACAGTGGCCTCCTGGAGAATGAGAAGAATGGCTTCTCCCCCAACACCATACAGACATAGATACACACACACACACACACACACACACACACACGTGCACACCAGCACCTTTTCATAGGTGATCTTTTTCCTCAAAGAGCCCTAAAGAGCCCTTCCCTGACCACTCTACTTAAAACTGCAGTCTCAGTCCTACTTCTTTACCCCTTTCCTGGTTTATTTTTATCCATTGCACTATTTTTTTTTGGTACCAGGGATCGAACTTGGGACCTTGCACTTTCGAGGCAGGCGGCGGCACCACTGAGCTAAACCCTCCCGCCCTATCCATTGCACTTTTTACCATCCTTACATTTTACTTATTTCCTGATTCTCCCTTAGCCTACCAGAGCAGGGATTTTTGTGTTGTGTTCACTATTGAATCCTTGGTGTCTACAACAGTACCTGGGGGTCAGTAGGGTCTCAATAAGCAAATGTTGGATGAATGACTCTAGACCTTTTTCATGCTATCATCTTCACTTGGAATAACCCTAAAGATACTCTTTGTTTAACAACCCACCTATTTAATGACTGTTCCACTTACAACCCATCTTTTTTATGGTACAGTTCTGTACATATTTTTGATGGAGCCTCAAGGTCTTTTTTGTACAGAACACCTTGTTTACACAGTACTGTAATTTTTGCTTATTGTACTGTATAGTACAGTACTGTAGCTTTATGTTCTATTATACATTACAGTACTGCATGTGAGAGTTATGGAAATAAAAGCAGAGTTATCAAGTTGGAGTTTCCTCTGACCATTTCTTTGTTCTAAACATTGTAATGTACATATTATATGAAATTCCTCATTTAGTGACCAATTCATTTAATGACCTAGTTGCAAGAATAGAAATTGGCCATTAAATGATGAACATCTGCATTAAATCTTACTAATCATTCTGAATCCAGAGTTTGGATTAGGAAAGGTAAAGAACAGGTACAGAGAAAGAAGTACAACCCCAATGTGGATGACAGTAAGCAAACACAGCACACAGCTATTTTAAAATGGTTTCAGTTTCCAGGCCAGATAAAGTATACTCCTTGGGGCTGAAAGAACTTTCAAATAAACGAAAATTTGAACAAATATGGAAAAGACTAGTGATTAGATAATGTATTGATTTTCAGAGAAAGACAGAGAGAAAGAGAGAGAAGAATAAAGATTCTTCAATCTACAGATAAGTAGTATTCAAGAATAAATTATTGAATAAAAAGTTTGTGAGCATTTAGGAAAAAAATATAGTAATCCTTAGAGACATAAATGGATTTCAATTACCATATGCTAAACTATGATGTCCTTTTGTAATGAGAGTACTAAATTGGAGGGTTGGATATGGTTGTGAACAGTGTATCTGGATTTTAGCAAAGACTAACAAAATCTCCTATGATTTTATTATATATAAGATAGAAAGATATTGGTTACATTATTGTGTTCTGTTTTTTTCCCAGACGGTGGAAAATTATATCTTCACAACTAATGATTAGAGGTGGGGAGCAAGCCTGGAGAAAATTTTTGCAGGAAGTGTTATGTTAGACTTTGGTTTTAAGCATTTTAACAATGATTTTTACAGTTATTCTGAAGAAGGTGGAGGGCATAGCTCTCTTGTCCGTTCATCATAGGAGGTTGGCATGGATGACAGATGGAAAATCATGTCAAGACTCAAGATGATCTCGTGGGATCATGATGGCTTTTTAAATGACTTTTAAATGATGTATTAAAACAAATTTAGGGCCAGGGATTTAGCTCAGTGGTTTCACCACCTGCTGCGTAAGCGCAAGGACCTGAGTTCAATCCCCGGTACCAAAAAAAACCAAACAAATTTAGAGTTAGTGGTAGACTCTGTGAGTCCCCGCCTCACCAGGAAACTACTAAAGTTCCTGTGGAACCAAAGTAAAATTATATAAGAACATAATGGATGGTGAGGAGAAAACCTATGGTGGCCATGAAGGCCCTGATGCTATGTATGTCAAATTGATATCTTCTGATGGTCATGAATTTATTGTAAAAAGAGAACATGCACTAACATCAGGAACAATAAAAGCCATGTTTAGTGGCCCAGGTCAGTTTGCTGATAACAAAACCAATGAGGGCAATTTTAGAGATCACTTCACATGTGCTTTCAAAAGTTTGCATGTATTTTACCTACAAGGTTCGGTACACTAACAGCTTCACTGAGATTCCCGAATTTCCCATTGCACCTGAAATAGCACTGGAACTGCTGATGGCTGCGAACTTCCTAGATTGTTAAATAAAATAAATTATAATAAACTTAATTTTTCAGTATTTAATACTTGTAGTTCAGTTACTAATTTTTTCATATAAAGCATGTTGCCTGTATGCAATTGAATTGTAAAGTTAATTGCAAAGCAGATCATCTTGTTTTTTTGCATAGCAATCTGTTGAAATTTGTTTGCCACATCAGCAAATTAAGGACATTTTCACAAACAAAAATAAACAGATATGCCAATTCGTAGGTGGTTTTGCCTTATCTTTTGGATGTAACTTTTAAATTAGAATGATGACGATATAGCAAATGCTGAATGTAGGCATAAATGAACATGTTCTACAAGTAAATGATGGGGCTAAGTATTTTTATGTTTTTAGTGTTTTTCTTTAAAGTTCTCATCATAGCTGCTGATAGTATTTCTAGAGTTATGCAAATAATTACATGATAAACATGTTTATAACTTAGTCAAAACATTTTTTATAACTAAAAGAATAAGAGTTTTTCTTAAATGTGTTTTTTATAAACTGCAGTATTGTTTAAGTGTAAAAAAACCAAAACAAAAAAACCAAAACAAATTTAATAGTGCAAACTCACTATATGTTTAGGTTCAAAAAGGCTATCAGTATTAAAGAAAAGTGAAGATTGGAATTGCCTTTAGGTGATTACAGTACACGTTCAATATGAGCACTAGGATACTGCCTGATTGAAAAGCAGAGCAAACTGGAGGCACACTTTAATCAAAGATGTGCATTTTACTGCACCCTGCAGGCCAGAC
This sequence comes from Heterocephalus glaber, assembly GCF_053883595.1. Taxonomy (NCBI): domain Eukaryota; kingdom Metazoa; phylum Chordata; class Mammalia; order Rodentia; family Bathyergidae; genus Heterocephalus; species Heterocephalus glaber. The sequence goes on along the minus strand of NW_028258145.1, from coordinate 28,273,175 downwards.
CATATGTAGTGTGCTCAGTAGAAAGTCCAGATGTCAAGAAGCCTTTCAGCAAAACTGACCTAAGGATGAGCTGAAGAAAATGAGTATTTCTGGCTTGCAAAATAGGAAACTACAGAGAGACAGTAAGTAGAAAGATGTCCAAATATTTGCCTGGCTCCAAAAGGCTGTTTCTCAAAATGACCAAATTAGATGCTCCAGGGTAAGGGAGCCATTCTAAGTACAAGCCACACTGGAGGCCAGTGTGTAAACCAGGCTTGGGAGCCTGGGCCAAAGGATGTTCTAAAGACCCCTCAACCCCAGTCCAGAGTGTTCGTGCTCACTGATGCCCCTGGCGGGCAGCACAGGTCGAAGACCCAGCCTGTCTTTCCCAGAGCTCTCAGGCACCTCCCGGATCTGAACGGCCTGGGGGGTGGGGGGGAGACCACAACGACGCGACAACTGTTTGGGCCCATCACCGTCCCTTAGACCCTGGGCCACACCCAGAAGCTCAGAACTAGCTTGCTGGAGAATCTGCCTGCCCACTGCTGACGTCACGTGCGCAGAAGCACGACCTGCCGCTTGGCGCCCAGTCCAGCTCCCACAGGAGAGAATGGGAACCCCGCAGACCCCATTTCGGATCCCTCTAGGGGGATTCACACTTTATGGTCACATACAACTTCCTAACTCTCCAGCTTCCCAACAGCTTCCCTATTTACCCACTATTCCAGAACCCCCCCATTCCCCCGACCCTTTCAAAGGTCTCTTAACACCATTCCTCCATGAACACCTCCAAACCTTGTCCGCCGCAGTCAGCACGCACAGCTCCTCACCTGTAGAAGGCCATGTTGACCTTCTTCTCACCGGGGAAGCCCAGCATCCCGCAGATCACGTGGCTGTTGTGGGGGCTCCAGCCTTTGTCACACACTTTCAACCAGCCATCAGGAAGCCTGACTTCAACCAAACCCTCAGTCACAGGTAGGGGTCGCCTACCCCACCCAACGGCTGGTCTAAGTCGCACCTCCTCTACTTGCAGGTGATGCTCCACCTGGGGATGGGACCAAAAGTAGGGAAGATATCCCAGTAGCACCTCTCACATGTTCTGTTATCCTTAAAGAACACTGAATGTGCTTTCTGTAAACCCAGGGGTGGGATGGGACTGAGGCAGGGCTGAGGAAGATTTATGCTCCCTGTCAGTCTGGGGTGTGTGGGCTCTCCTGTAGCTGGGAATGGAGTTATGCTGTGCTTGTAGACATGGTCAAGGGTGGGTGGGAAAGACAGAACTATGCCCAGAGCAAGGGGGAGCACATTACAGAAAAAGTGGCTTTGAAGGAGGAGGAAGATGTTCCAGGAGAGCACGAACACATGCAGAGAGGGCACTGGATGCCCCTTGGGGTGACCGGGAATGAAGGTGGAGAGGCTTATGCCAAGTTTAGTAACTTGAGTGGTAATACTGAAGGAAAAAATCCTTGGATTTATAATCTGTCATTTGATCCCCTCTTCCAAGACTACAGTATCCCATTAGGGCCTGTGGGATTTCCTACCTTCGAATATCTTCTCTAACCACATTTAGCCACCCTTACAGCCCTTTTGACTGACCATCCTGGGTAGAGTGAGTGTGTTCATGCATTCATGCATGTACTGCAGACCTCGATGATATTGGAGTCCGAGAAGCCTGGGAGGCGCTGGTCCTTGCAGATGACCCCAGAGTCCTCATCATGGGTACAGTCACTATTCCCCCAGCCCCGGGAGGCACATTCAGTCACACTCTGCTCAGTCCCACGGCAGCTCAGGTTGTCCAGCCAGATGCGGCCTAAGGAAGGCGACATGGAGGGATAGAGAAGCTTGGGGAGGGAGGATAAGGGAAGTAATACTTGGGGGCCTCACAGTTGGTCATGATAATGATCCCAAGAGCCTGGTAGGAAAAGGAGTGGAGAAGGTACAAGAAACCCTGGAGAGGAAGAGGGAAGGGGACATAAAATTGATGGAAAATTGGTGATCTGGTGATACTTAAGAATTTAATAGGATAAATAAAAAAACCAAGAATCAACAATGAAGTTCTGATCAGTCCTTACTCATTCAATGATAACTAATAAAGTACCTATTGTGTGCCAGACAGTCTGCCATGGTGTGTACTCTTAATCATTCTTAGAACAGGGCTGCCAGAAGACCTTTTTATATAAATAGAATGGGTTTCAGAGAAGTAACTTGCCTAAGACAACACAGCCACTAGGGGCTTAGGACTTTGCCTGTCTATAAGACTTGGAAATCTAAGATTCTTTCACTTCACCATGACATTCTCCCACATGCTCATCCTTACTGTGCTGCCATGTAGTCTTTTGTTCTTTCTGCCTGGACCATATTGAATATCACTGACTTCCTTTCAGAATTGGGAGGAATCTCAAAAGTTTAGACTTTGATGCCATCCAGAAAAAAACCTCAGTCACATGACTGTCCTTCCCATATTTGAAGAGAACCATCATGTAACTGCAGTCTGAGGCTTTTTCTTTTTGTAACAAACCTCTTATTTATTCAGCTATCCCTTCTGAAACTTGGTTTTTGAATCTTTCACATCTGAGCAGCTCTCCCTGGAAAGAGACAGCTGCTCTCTACTGTCCCTCTTAAAATGTAGCATCTACAAATGACATTTTATTCCAGAGGTGGTCTAGTTAATGGGAAATGGCTGTAGCCACTTCTGTCCATCATTCCTAGAGTGGGTCCATGTGGTGTCAGAATTTCAGTGAGCACATCACTTAAGCACCTCCTGTACCCCCAAACTTATCCTAAGTTGTTTCCAGCTTGTTAGTTTACTCTCTGGTCTGTAATCTGATTTTGTTAGCTATGGTATCTGTGTTGCCTTCTGGCTTTGGGACATTCAGACATTATTTACCTGTTCTCAGATTCCCTTGAAACCAACTGTATTTTAATCATAAGGAGTCACCTGTATCTGGAATGCCCTTGTGCATAGCTTTGTTGAACCATATTTTTGTAGCAGAAAAGAACTTAGAGATCAACTAGACTTCGTGCATATGGTGCATCTGAGGCTCACATAATGAACTTAAGGTCACAAAGCTGTGGAAGTAACTATGTTGGTTGGTTTATTTGACACTGGCTGTTTTTGATGTCCCATGTCCCTGTGGCTATATCATCCTGCTGTTCTCTCTCTCTTTGAAGTTAGGGTGAAATTAGGTAATACCTAGGCTATGCCTGGAGCATTGCTCACCTGTTCCAGGGCCATATTTGGCACTGTGGGTCCAACCTGTGGCTTCTGTGAAGCCCAGCTCCCGGCAGAGGACATGGGCTGCCTGCAGTGTGAAGTCATCATCACAGATGGTGCCCCATTCACCAGCTCGCTGTATTTCCACTCGACCCTCGTAGGGCTTCCTAGGGAAGCCAGCCAGCCGGAACCGCAGCCCCTGGCTTCCCATCTTCTTGTCAGGGGCCGTGGAGGGAGATGGAGACCCCAAGCACCGGCTCAGCTGGCACAGCAGCAGCCCCCATGGGCTCCACAGGCAAACACTGACAAATCTCATGGCAGGGAAGGAGAGAGAGAGAGAGAGAAAGAGAGAGAGAGAGAGAGAGAGAGCGAGCGAGCGAGCGAGCGCTCTAGTGAGAGAGAAGAGAATGAGAGAGATCTGAGACCAACAGACAATGACAGAAAGAGAAACACACACTAAATGAGGGCAGAGACGCAAAGTCAAAGAGGCATAGCTTTAGAAACCCAGATTGGGGGTAGGGAGGGGGCTCTCCTTTTCCTTTTGTAAATAATAAAAATTTTATAATTAACAGTTATGTCCCACAACGTCCTCCCCTAGTTCTGTCATTTTTGTTGTTGTTTTTGTTTTTTTGAGACAGGGTCTTGCTATATAGCCCAGACTGGCCTTGAACTCACTATGTAGCCCAGGCTGGCCTTGAACTTGTGACAATTCTTTTCCATCAGCTTCCCAGGTGTTGAAATTACAGGTGTGCACAACCACATCCAGCTAGTTCTGCCATCTTCAGCTCCATTCACCCCCACTCAGCAGTTTGAGAGACCCAAAGATGAAAATGGCAGAGGTTAGGGACCAAGCGTTGGAGAATGGTCAAGATAGAGACTAAGAAGAGACATAGAGAACAAGAACCAGACAGACAGGATGTGAGAGGAAGGGAGACTGTGGGAATGAAGGGATAAAAACAGAGGCTGGGAGAGACATGTTGAAGATGGATAGAAGGTGGTAGTGAAAGAACCAAGAACATGTATTGAGGAGCAAGAGGGAGAAGGGGGGAGAGCAGAATACAAGTGAAGGCAGACCAGCAAGAGCTGATGAGCAGACCTGGGAGAGATAACTAGATGACTCCATTTAGCCAGCTAGATGACAGACAGCTGTACTGATTGTGGAGAGACGCAGGCAAGGGGGCCTACGAGACCCTGAAAGGGAGCCCTATCTGGGCAGAGTCCCAGAAGGGGAGGGTAGACACCAAGGAGTGCATGGAGAAGCCACTGCACTCAAGCTCTCAGATGCTTTGCAGGGTCAAGGGGCCTGAAGGGCTAGGCCTCATGCTGGGCAGGGAGTGAATGGGGTGGGGTTGTCTCCTGCAGGCTAGGGCTCCCTATCATTATCGGCTCATCAGCCAAGGCCTTCTCTGGCCAGGGCTGAGAACAGCCCCTCTCTAGCGAGGGGGCCCTCTGAACATGCTTCCCCCAACAAACAGCTTAACAAGACAGCTTTGTTCTGGGGACATTGTGGCTTGGGAGTCCAGGGGTAGGGCCTCACGAAGGGGTCCCCAGCCTTGGGCCCTCCCACAGCCTTATATGGAACATCCTACAGCTCCCCGAACCCCAATATCTGCTTCTCTCTTCACACTTCCGTGTCTCACTCTCCTCTGACAATAATAAAACTCTCAGTTGGTTGGCTTCCCCGACTCCATCCCTGACCACCCCTTTTCCCTCCTCCCTCCTCCATCCTCTGCATCCCCAGCTCCCCTTCCTCTGGCGGCAGTGTGACTCCCCTACCTTTGGCGGTCAGGGCCCTAGGGGCTGGGAGAAGAGTCCTGATCCTGGAGATTAGTCCTAGGACTTCCAAAAAAAGTGCTCGGCCAGGGGAGACTGGACCCCCCCTTTCTCCCCCCTCTCGGTTCGTCCCTCCCACGTCCCCTTGAGCCCTCCCACATTCCGCTTTCTCGCTCCATTCCTCCGCTGGCCAGTTTCCTCCTCTCCTCTAGGTCCTCCCCTCCCCCGTGGAGCTGGTCACGGCAGCGCCACCTCCCCCCTTCCCGACCCTCCGGCTCAATGAAGCTTTCTTTGCCCGCAGGTTGGAGGCCGAGCAGCTGCGGTCGGGGAGCTGGACTTGCAAGCGGCCGTGGGGCGACAGAGCTGCCTGGGCGGTGGCCCCTGTGGCAGCAGGAATCTTTCCAGCCCCCTGCCCTTCCTCCACGTCCCCAGCTAGGCGGAGTGTAAACAGTCCCACTCCAACTGGGCTACGGGCATGTCTTGCCGGGGGACTGAAGTTCCGAGGGCCTATTTGGCCTCAGGGAGTGAGCAGGTGATGTCACGACCTTCACTCTGATGTCACGTTGAGCATGTGATGTCATAGGCAGCTCCAGCTCCCGGGCTATAGGGCTCTCGGGCTGAAACCACGAAGTTTCTCTAGGTGGAGCCACTTGTGCGATTCTAGGGCTGCGGGTAGGGGCCTGGAGACAGCGCTTTGCCCTGCGTATCTGGGGACCCTTACTCTTTTCCTACTTGATGCACTCCCCTCGCCCTCCATTCTGACTACCCGAAAGCGGACAGCATGTGTGTGGAACGCCTCTCACAGGCCCCGCCCCAGCGCCGCCCCAGCCCCGCCTCCAGCCCTGCGCCCGCCGGGCCAGGAAGCGCCAGAGGAACCTCCCAGGGACATGGACGGGGCTGTGATGGAAGGGCCGCTCTTTTTGCAGAGTCAGCGCTTCGGGACTAAGGTAGTGGGGGGCAGAGGATTCCTAACCCCACGAGGGCCAGAAGTGAGTAAAAGGGTCCAGAAAGAAGGGGAGGGGGCAGCAGTTGGAGAGCCGGTGAGGTTCCTGCTAAGTTGCTCTACAACTTTGGAGAGCATGTGTAGGTTCCAACTATGCCTTCCTTAGTGCTGGAAAGACCGAGTGGCATCTTTCTTGGGTTTGGGAAACTTTGCCCTTCCTTGGGAAGCTTCAGACCCCCTAGTTGGCCTGCACTGTTCTCTCTTTCCCCGCCTGGGCGCATGCTGCTCGCGCTCTCTCTCTCTCTACCTCCCCTGCGTCTCTTGCTGTCTCCCTAGAAATGGAAGAAGACGTGGGCTGTGCTCTACCCGGCCAGTCCTCACGGCGTAGCGCGGCTCGAGTTTTTTGATCACAAGGGGTCGAGCTCTGGAGGTGGTCGAGGGAGCTCGCGCCGCCTGGACTGCAAGGTGATCCGTCTGGCCGAGTGTGTAAGCGTGGCTCCGGTGGCTGTGGAAAGCCCCCCTGAACCCGGAGCTGCTGCCTTCCGCCTGGACACTGCGCAGCGCTCGCACCTGCTGGCAGCGGACGCGCCGTCCAGCGCCGTCTGGGTGCAAACATTGTGCCGAAATGCCTTTCCGGTGAGGGAACCCTTGCTGCCGGCGGCCGGCGAGGGGCTGGGGCGAACCGCACTGGGCCTGAGGGCCATTGCGGTGGAGCAGTTACAGCACCCGTGGGGCTGGCTGGCCCAGGATTCCTCACTCTCTACCCCAGGGCCATACTGTGGGAATTATAGGGTCCTTCATGATCTCTTTACCACAGAAAGGAAGTTGGGCTCTGGCGCCGGTCACAAACCCACCACCTAAGCTTTCTGCCTTGGAGATGCTGGAGAACTCACTGTACAGCCCTATGTGGGAAGGTAGATTCTTGAGAAGTCTGGCAGGGATGGAATGGGAAGGAGTGTTCTTGGGGAGTGGGTGATTAGAGGGTCCAGGACTCACAGAAAAGTTCCTGGAATCTGACTTCCAAATGAGTTTTTGGACACCCTGCTCCGGAGTCCTCTGGATTCTCACCCCTGCCCCTCAGTACATTTCTGCCCAGGTGCCTAATTGTGTACTCCTTCCAGGATCCCAGTTCTGGGTAACCATACAGAAGACGGAGGCCTCTGAGCGCTGTGGCCTGCATGGGCCCTATGTGCTGAGGGTAGAGGCTGAGAGGCTGACTCTCTTGACCTTGGGAGCACAGGGTCAGATCCTGGAGCCGCTTCTTTCCTGGCCCTACACTCTGTTGCGCCGCTATGGCCGAGACAAGGTACAGGAGCTGTCAGGGAGGATGTTCAGGGAGGGTTTCTGGGCTGGACAGTTGAAAGCCAGGTGGGGCAGGAAGGGAAGGCGGGAAGCTCTGCCTTCTGGATCCCCTCTTTCCTTTCACACACTCTGACCCAACCTCTGTCCCTGAGTGGTCTATCTTTGTAGATACCCTCACTAGTTCAGGCTCTGTGACTCACCAGATCTGACCTCCCCATAATCTGCTTCCCTCCATACCCTCCTCAGGTCATGTTCTCTTTTGAGGCTGGTCGCCGTTGCCCCTCTGGCCCTGGAACTTTCACCTTCCAGACTGTACAAGGAAATGACATATTTCAAGCAGTTGAGACTGCCATCCATCAGCAGAAGGCCCAGGGAAAAGTGGGACCAGGGCAAGATGTCCTCAGTGCCAACTCTAATGAAGGGGAGATGACAGAGGGGAAGTTGGCTTCTGCTCCTAACCCCCAGGAGCCCCAAGGCAGCACCCCAGCCCTGTATGCTGAGCCCTTAGACTCTTTGCGCATTCCTCCAGGTCCTTCACAGGACTCCTTATACTCAGACCCCATAGACAGTACCCCTTCTCGGGCAGCAGAAGGGGTACAGGCAAAGAAACCTCTCTACTGGGATTTGTTTGCACATGTGCAGCAGCAGCTGCAGAAGACCAAGCTGACAAACACCAAAGAGGACCCCATCTATGATGAACCTGAGGGTCTGGCCACAGCCCCTCCCCGGGGGCTTTATGATCTGCCTCAGGAGCCCAAGGATGCATGGTGGTGCCAAGCTCGGGTGAAGGAGGAGGGTTACGAGCTCCCCTACAACCCTGTCACTGATGACTATGCTGTGCCACCCCCTCGGAGCACAAAGCCCATCCCAGCTCCCAAGCCCCAGGGCCTGGCCTTCCCTGAACCTGGTACTGCAGCTGGTAGTGGCAGCAAAGGCCACAGCTCAGACACTGCCTTATATAGCCAGGTCCAGAAGAGTGGAATCTCACGGGACTGAGACTGTGGGTTCTCTAGAGCAGGTACTGACAAGACTGGGGTCAAGTCAGAAGGCTCCACCTGAAAAGGTAGCTGACAAGAGGACCATGGGAAGGTGGCATTAAGGATCAGAAAATCCTGTTAGAATAAGCAGGAACCAGAGAGTGGGAGGGTCCTCTTTGGATGTCCTAGGAAGTGGAACAGATGGCAGCGCTGAGGGATGAGCTCTGGGGAACATTGGCACCCTTAAGCCATCCCTATCCCAAAGTAATAGATAGCTGCTGGACCAGGTCTTCTGGAGAAAGGGGTACTTGGTCAGAGTGGGTGCAGAGCCAGGGGCCTGTATGGAAGTTGCCTGGATCCTTACCCCCCTGTATTGTTCTTTGCCAGAGATATATTTTTAAAATTTTAAAGATTTGTATTAAAGTCAGTTTGGGTTTAAGAGGTCTCTGTGTGTGAACAGGCACAGAGGGGACACAGTGGCAGGGTGTGGTGGGTGGGTATGTAGGGATCAAGAGGAGAACCAGAATGTATTGGGGGCCATGGAAGGAGGGAAGGCCCCAGGGAGGGAAGCCTGCAATGTGGCAGTTCGAGACCCAGGTAGTCAAGTCAGACTGACCTTGGCTGGGCTTTCATGCTGAACCTGGATCAGTTGTAGAACATCTGCAACCCCCAGTCTCCCCTCTAGAAAGTGTGAGAACTGATAATGAGGTCTATATTACAGGGTGCTTTGTATGAAATGGATACCTTTCTCAAGTATTTTGTATATTATGAAGCACAGAGAAAGTGGGTTTTTTTTGAATGATAGCTATTATTTTGTGTAAGGAGGGTGCTGACAGGAAGGTGGGCAGGTATGAGAGGAGAATATGAAGGGAGTTGGCCTTTTTCATACCATCCTTTCCCCATTTTTGGCCATATGATATTGTGCCTCCCTCCACTTTGCACATAGGCACCAAGCACCAAACACTTGACCTGAGCTTGAGGGAACTGCAGTGGGGTGGGTATATTAGGAAGGGTACCAGTTCTGGAATGAGGCTTGGATTTCAATCCTTGTTTTTCATGACCTTTGAAATGTTATTCTTGTTCCTGTGTTCTGATTTCCTGAAGGTGACCTGACCGCATGCACCTGTTTACACAGAACTGTAAGAAGAAATTCTGGGCTAGGAATGCTCCTTAACAATGGTGGAGGCTCACTATACATTTAATCTTCATTTGTACTAACAGCATCAAATGATCCAGAAGAAAACGAGAGTCCCTGCTGGAGAAAGGACAGGCTTGGGTGTGTTGAGAGAGGTGGAGCAGCACTGAAGATGGTGGGGTGGGGCTCTGTTTCTGGGTCAGCTTGAGCTCTCTGAGGCTCAAGTGGATAGAAGGCAGATCTGATCACAGAGTTACTTTTGTTTGTTTGTTTTTTTTGGTACTGGGGATCGAACTTGGATCCTTGTGCTTGTGTAGCAGGCAGCGAAACCACTGAGCTAAATCCCCAGCCCTACAGAGTTACTTTGTAAGCCTTGGCATAGACATGGTTGAACAGGGGCGCTGTGCTCTGGCACTCGTGACTCAGGGCTGGGAGGGATACTCTTCCTCTGGTTCCGAAAGCAGGAAGAAGTCTTCTGAGGAAGATTTGCTGGCTGCTGGCATCTTGGGGGCTCTGCCTGGGGCTGGAGTCACTGGCAGGGGGACCACTGTGGCTCGAACTCGGTTGGTTGGCAGCTGCCCAGCCTGCAAATTGAGCAACTAGAGCTTTCTCTGAAAACCATACAGTTCCTCAACACTTTCTTCAGGCTCTCACACTCACTGGTCTGTGTTCCTCATATCTTGTTCACTGGTGGGCATCTTGTCCTCATTCCTTTACAAATCCTATCCTTGGAGTGTCACCCTGAAGGCCCAGGCCAGTGCTGTGGAGTCCCCTGGACTGTAGCCTTTACAGGGTTTTCTCCTTGCCCAGTGTCCCTCCCCTGTCAGGTCGCCCACCAAGCTAACTTGGGGTGGGCTCTGTTCCATGGATCTGATCATTGCACTCACTTCTAGATGGGCTGAGTTTAGAAACAGTCTACTCTTGTAATTTTAGCTAAGACAAAAATGGAAGTTTTCTAAAGCCTTTGCTACTGGGAAATTAGGAAAAAATTAGTAAGGGCAAAAGGAAGCCCAAATATAGAACACGAATCTCATACAAATATTTCACCTTCGACTTTTCACTTCAAACCTTGTCACCAGAGCCCTGTCTCCAAGTTACCAACTTTGGTCAGCCTTCCTCTTCCTATCTGTACAGTGAGCACAACACTTACCTTGTTGGGATGCTGGGAGGATTAAATGGGGAAAATATGTAAAAGCACTAATCATAAAACCTGGTACTCTAATCATATGACTGGTGCTCTATATATGTCACTTTCCTTTCCCTTGGGAAGTTCTTTTCCTTATATTCCCTTGGCCTTTTCTTTCAGAGAGGGCTATGGTTGTGATTCCAGTGTAGCCAGTTTGCGTAACGAGAATGGTCTGTTAAGTGACTATTAGAGTTACCATAAACACTACACTTAAAACACCTAAGCATGATCATAGGTAGATGCCTAAGCAGACAAGCCTCCCTACCCAGCAGGAGTGATTTTGCTGGTCTTTATTCCCCTCCTTATTCTCCTGGTTCTCCTTGCCACTTGCAGTGGGATTGGGGAGGAGGCTGTTTGCTCCCATGGGTAAGACACTGTTGGGGCTGGGGCTGGGGCTGGAGGGCTCTCTGGGAATAGAGGGGAGGAAGGGATATGAGGAAGTAGAGGGAAGAAGAAGAGCTGTACCTTTCTTGGGCCCCGGCTCTCCCAGCTTGAGTAGAGCTGCCCACGAGGTTTGGCAAAGGTGCTGCTCAGGTGTGAGTACAGGTGGCTCCAAACCTGCAGGGGGTTGTAGGTGGGCTCCAGCTCCAGGCTGTCCAGTATGCTCTGAGGAAGACAGGAGAACCCTCAACAAGGAACTTGAGGTCACAGAACACAGATGCCCTGAGGAGACCAGTGAGTGTGAGAGGCTGGAGAAAGCACTGAGACTCAGAGCTACAGTAGGACCTGTGAAATAGATGTCCTAGGGGTGCTTTGCCTGAGGCCTGAGTGCTTATGAAGTGTCAGGCAAAAGGACAGAAGTAGTGGTTAGGGGTCTGAAGACACTGGCTCCAGGAAGTGTTTCACTGGGTTCTGAGAGGGGTCAGAGCATCTAGGAGGGTACAAGGGGTCCAGTGTGGGCAGCAGAAGGAGGTGTGTCCTCGGGTTACACACAGGGTGGGGGTGCTCTAGTCTGTAAAGTGAGTACATGCAGTTTTTGGCCTGAGGTGAGGTGGTGGTGGGGAGGGCCAAAGGAGCACAGCATTCCTTAGTAGTCAGGTTTTCCGGCCACAACATCCTGTGCCAGGAACCACTGGCCCTGAAGTGAGACACTGAGCGAGCCATGGCTACTCGTGCCCACCTCTCTTTGTATCCCAGTGTGCTGCCAAACTGAGAGCACAATCTCAGGCTCTGTCCTTCTGTATGTCAGCCCTCGATCCAGCACTGATGTGGTTCCAATTCTCCCCATTGAGAGCCTCCCTTCCCACCTCCAGCCTAGGGACCCTAGCAGGGAATACAGATTCCAGATACAGAGAAGAGAGGAGGAGAATCTTCTTTCAGAGCTGTTTATTCCTTTGCATTGGAGTCTTATTTTGAGACACCTTCCTAATCTTTGTGCCAACACTGGCTGTCTTTTTTTTTTTTTTTTTTGGTACCAGGGATTGAACTCGGGTCCTTGTGCTTGTGCAGCAGGCAGCGAAACCACTGAGCTAAATCCCTGGCCCTCACTGACTGTCTTTTACTTCATTTCCCAATGAGTGGAAACAGATGGCCACAAAAACAAGTACATACACATGTGAACATGTACTACAGATAATTAGACATACGAACATACCATCACATGGATGTGCACTGGTGGAGCTACACACTAAGGCTCAGACATGCCACCAACCCAGAGACTCAACACATACACACTTAGGGATACCAAAAACAAACAAAAGACCCAACACACACACACATACACACACACACACGCGCGCGCACACACACACAGACACAAAAATGCATTCAAAGGTTCATATTTCTTGGGCATCTCCTTTTACTTCCTCCTCCTTTCTTTTGTCCTCTGCCTTCCAGCCTGTTTTTTCCTTCCTCTTTTGTCTCTAATGCATTCGTCACCCTTTTCCAACTTCAGTTACCTCTCTATGGTAGAACTGCAGGATAGAGGGGCAGGATATAGCCATCTGATGCAGATAAAACTAGGTCAAAATAACCAAAAACTTGAAGCTGGACCTGCCTGTACTGACTTCTCTTGCCTCCATTCTCCCTTGCTTGCTACCTGGTTTTCCTTCTGAGACACGTCTCCTTTTCTCCTTCATAGTTACCTACTCACCAGTGCTCATTTTACTCGGATTTTAGGGGTGTGTGCGCCTATGCACGCACATGTGTCTCATGCTCTTCCAGGATGGTACTAATTCCCATTTATACCACTGACCTTTTTTTCCTCAGTTATTTCAAACCTTATTTCCCTCAAGTCAGTCTTTTTTTTTTTTTTTTTTTGGTACTGGGGATCGAACTTAGGACCTTGTGCTTGCAAGGCAGGTGGTGGCACCACTGAGCTAAATCCCAGGCCCTCCCTCAAGTCAGTCTTCCATTTCTTTTCTCACCTTGTTGCCTTAATCTAAGCATCGATTTCCTCTCACCAGCCCATTTCCTATCTTCTTAGGATGACTCCTCCCTCCACACCCACATTCTCTCAGGGGTTTATTCTTCTCCCTTATTTCTTTCTATCTGTCCCATAAAACATGGGCTCCACTTACCTCCACAATCTTAAGGCTGTCTTCAGGTGGGTCATCAGGCAGCAGGGGAAAGTGGCTGGGCAGCATCAGTTCCCGAGTGGCTACTGCCTTCACCAGAAGTGTGAGGGAGCGTGATGGTACAATCACATAGAAAGTACTGGCAAGGATTCTTTGGCTGTGTCCTAGGCTTGTGGGTTCCCCTTTGGCTAACAGCAGCCATTCTCTTTTCTGAAACAAGAACGTACATAAATATTGGTTTATATTTAGTGTTTGGTACATTTTGAGGATCACTTCCAGTTGAGGCTTCCCTGAGCTCCTCTGTGGTTTGAGAAGGGCAGAACCATTTCTCTTAGGCCTTGGTAGAGAGGGACCTCCTGCCTGAATCACAAATACCACGAAGTACTACTCTTCCTCCCTGTCTAGGATGTGCCAGAGAGAGAGCACACACACAAAAATTAACAATGGAAAAACAAATTAAGAAATACTCTTCAACTTGAAGTTGGTGTTCATCTCATAGAGACTATTCAATGGTGAATGTGGAGTTTCAAGAATTATAATTACAAGTCTTCCTATAATCATTTTTGTTTTGTTTTGTTTTGTTGGTACTGAGGATCAAACCCAGGGCCTCTAATATGCTAAGCATGAGTTCTACTGTGGAGCTACTCCCCACCTCAGCCAAGAATTGTAATTCTTTGGTTTTTTTTGGTACCAGGGATCAAACTTGGGTCCTTGCACTTGCAAGGCAGGCGGCGGAACCACTGAGCTAAATCCCCGGCCCTGTAATTTTTTGTTTTTGAGACAAGGTCTCACTATAAAGTTCAGGCTGGCCTTGAACTCACAATGTAGCCCAGGGTGGCCTCAAACTTGTGTTGATTCTCCTGCCTCAGCCTCCTGAGTGCTGGGATTATAGGTTCGTACCACCATGCCTGGCAAGAACTGTAATTCTGAAAGGTAATTTTGTGGGCTGAGGATGTAGCTTAGTGGCACCACACCTGGTATGGGGAGGAGAGGGAAGGAGACAGAAGTGGGGAAGACAACAATAAAATGCTTATCTGACCATCAGCCTATCAAAAGTAATCTTGAGGGCTGGGGATTTAGCTCAGTGGCCTGCTGTGCAAGCACAAGGACCAGAGTTTGATCCCTGGTACCAAAAAAAAAAAAAAAAAAAAATCTTGAAACAGAGACTTGTATAAGGTGGTGTAGAAATTCAGGCTTTATTTTGAGGTCAAGGAAGTCTAATTGAGTTTGGAATAAGCTGATTGGGGTATGTCCCTGGAATGCCCAGAGAGGGTTTAAGAAGGTTCTCCAAGCAGCCTGAAGAGTGAGAGGAGGAGGGAGCAGGAAGAGAGGAAAGCTTTAGTAAAACAAGGCTGCAGTAGGTTGGGGCAGGGCCCTTGGGATCCAAGTCACAGGACAAAGCAAAAAGCACAACAGCTCTGTGAATGAATTAGGATTGCACTTTACTGCATACCATGGAGATGACAGAGGTTAGTGGATGGCTGAGGAGAAGAGACAAGCAGAATTATAAACAGATTTTATAGGTTACCCTTTTAGATGAGGAATGGAAATGAGGCAACTTTCTGTGGTAGTTTTCCAAAGACAACCACAAAACCCCAGGAAAGAGGGAGTCAGAATGGTTACAATCATCTATAAATTGTGACTTCTTGCTGGGATGACCACCAGTTACAACTTGCACAAACACAACAGTCTCCTTCATATATAAGATGAAAGAAAACACTAGTTCTACCACTTATGTGAAACTTATATGAAAAATTGGGAGAAATAATGTTAGAAGAAAGGCTCAAAGGAAAAGATTTTAAGGGGAAAAATATCAGTGTCTTATGGAAGACAAGTGGAAAATGATACAGGGATCATTGGATTGAAGTGGCATTGGATTTACACCCAGAAGGAATGCTCTGGGGTGGGAGTGGAAAGGCCTGAGGCTCTGACACTTCAAAGCAGTGTTATCACCCCATACAGAGCAGAACTCTGAGGAGTCTGGTAAGTACTAGCAAGCTATAAGAAACCTGTGAATGTTTCCAGGAACAGGAGTGTATTGTTTCAGTGGTTGGTGACCTCTCTGTGGGGTAGGAATTGACAGATAATTCTAAAGGTTTGGTGCCTCCTCACTAAAAAGATTTTTATTTTTGGGGGGGAGGGTAGGTAATTTGAGCATGGGAAAATTAATCATAACCATAATGATAATCAAAACATTAGGGGCCGGGGATTTAGCTCAGTGGTTCCATTGCTTGCCTTGCAAGCGCAAGGTCCCAAGTTTGATCTTTGGTACCAAAAAAACAAAACAAAACCCCAAAAACCCCCACATTAATGGAATGCTTACTGGGTGCCAGGGATTGTGCTAAGAGCTTTATGGATCCCTTTAGAAGCGCATGCTTTCTTAGCATTTTGCTTATATTGAGACATGCTGTCTTCCTGAAGATGGGTCCAAAATGTGATGGGAAGTCTTCCTTATACTTATAAAAATCCATCAAGTTGGAAATGAATAATATTGAAATCATGATGTATGTGTACATGGGAGTATCTGAATGCCCCAGGGACATGTTTTTTTTAAGCCTGAAAGAGCTAACTAGGAAGTTGCAGGGTATTCTGTTTCAGTTGGCTCAAGTAAATTGCAATGGGGCTCAAGATTTGGGTCCCCTATCTCCCCCTCCCTCCCTCCCTTCCTTTTTTCCTTCTCTCCCTTCTTTCTTCCTTTTTTTTCCCCCCCAGTACTGGGGAATCAAACTCAGGACCTTGCGCATTTAAGGCAGGTGCAGTGCCACTGAGCTACATCCCCGGCCCTCTTCCTTCTTTTGAGACAGGGTCTTGCTCTGTAGTTCACACTGGCCTGTGTAGCCCAGGCTGGTTTTGAACTCACAATTTTACTGCATCAGCCTCCTAAGCATTGGGATTACAGGTGTGGGCTACCATACCAGGCTATGAGGCAGGAGGATCACCACGAGTTCAAGGGCTGCCTGGTCCACATAGTGAGTTTATGCCAGCCTGAACTACATAGTAAGACCTTGTCTAAAAAGAAAAAAAGTAAGGGGGAAGGGCTATAAACTAATGTTTGTCAAAGTCTTAGGGTGATTCACTTCTTTGGCTTGCCTGATTTTAGTTTTGACAGGCCCAGGCAACCTTAGGCTTGGACAAATCAGTATGGTCAGTCATCATTCTTAGATTTCACTGACATGGGTGGAGGGGGTGAAGGGAGGGCTAGGAATGGGGAAAAAATAAGAACCAAGATGCATTATGTAAAGGTACAATTCCCAATGAGAAACTTAATTGTGTTGTATACCTACAATGTACCAATAAAAGAATTTAACAACAACAACAACAACAACAAGAAAAAGAATAGATTTTACTGACATGATGCAAGGGGGTAAAACAATGGCCACTGAAGCAAGATGCTAGGGAGTGGGGAGGGGATGAATAAAGTATGTTAAATGTATGTATGGATACGTCAGAACCCACTATTCAGTATAACTAATATGCACTAATAAAAAAAAGAACCAAGTGAGAGGTTTGGGGTATATAGCTCAGTTGTAAAGTATTTGCCTAGCATGAACAAGGCCCAGGGTTTGATAAACAAAAAACCAAACATACATACAAAAACCAAAACCAGAGTTATCTACTGAAAATCTTTACTTAGAAGATAACCCCAATCTGATTCATAGTTTGTATGTGTGGTTCCTGCATTTATTAGCCACAGGGTTAGGGGGAGGAAAAATCTCTTTCTCTTCCTTATATATCTTTTCTATAGATCTTGGTATGGATTGAGTGTTTGTATGTATCCCTTCAGAATTCATAATTAAAACCCTACTCCTCAGTGTGATGTTATTTGGAGATTTGGGAAGTAATTAGGTCATGAGGGTTGGAGCCCTCAGGATAGTATTAGTGCCCTTAAAAGAAAAGCTGCTTGGGCTGGGGATTTAGCTCAGTGATGCCACTGCCTGCCTCGCAAGTGCAAGGTCCCAAGTTCCATCCCTAGTACCAAAAAAAAAAAAAAAAAGAAAAAAAAAAAGAAAAGCTGCTTTTTCTCTCTTCCACCTGAGGATGCAGTGAGAAGATGACCATCTGAAAACTGTGAAGTAAGTCCTCACAAGATAGCAGATCTACTGGTACCTTGATCAAGGACTTCACAACTTCGAGAACTATGAGAACAGGGCTGGGGATTTAGCTCAGTGGTTCTGACGCCTTCCTGGAAAGAACTATGAGAATAAATGTTTTCTGTTTAAGCCAAAAAAAAAAAAAAAAAAAAAAAAAAAAAAGATGCTAGGGTCTAAAACATAGCAAATGATGGCAGTGACATTTCTTGCATCTTAGTGTTAAGGTACAAGTTCATACCTGGTACATTGTGGGGTTACTAATAATCTTTGAGTGTTGCACATGGAAATCTTTTGATGCTAGAATTTGAGTCTATTGATTTTGAAGCAATAGCTAAGCTTCTGTTAGGTAACTTATGCAGAAATGTCTGCAGTCTCTCAAAAGTCAGTGGTGATGTGGGGACTGTCAGAGGTCTAGAAAGAGAATGCACAACTGAAATTATTTTAAAAAATGCTTTAATGGGGCCGGAGATTTAGCTCAGTGGTTTTGCTGCCTGCTGCGCAAGCGGAAGGACCCGAGTTCAATCCCTGGTACCAAAAAAAAAATGCTTTAATGCCTGGTATGGTGGTGCATGCCTGTAATCTCAGCACTTGAGAGTTGGAGGCAGGAGGATCACCATGAATTCGAGACCAGCCTCATCTACATAATGAATTCAAGGCCAGCCTGAACTACATAGTTCAAAGAAAAAAAAAAGAATGCTTTAAAAGTTATACAGTGATTTATAGAGAGATTGGTCAAAGGCTCTGGAAGATAGGCAAATTCATCTTAGATGAACATATTAATTTATCTTCAATCCCAGGAGCATTGAGAAAAAATGAGTAGAGAGGTTGAACTTTAAGGTCCCTGTTTAAAGATTTGAACTTATAGTCTTTTCCTGGTAAGTGATTAATGGCACCATAGACTTAAGGTCTAGGGCCCAAGTTTGAAGTCCAACTCATGGGCTACCTTGCTAGAATAGGAAGTTGTACATATAATGGACATGATTAACTGCCATAGCAGGTAACTGAGGATGAGAAAAAGAGTAGTGTCTGGGGATGTCCCAGAAGACCAACCTTTGGGGTCCTCAAATTGAGCAATGCTTAATGATTGTAGATGACTGTTAAGTACTTTAGAATATATTTTTTGCTAATTCTAAAGAAAGCATGAATTAGATGTTATATTTATCAAATGATTTCTGTGTTTATGATAGGAACTTTGCCACAAGCTCAGGAAACTCAGACTTTATGAAGTGATGGGACTGTCTTTAGAATAGCTGTGGACAGGGACAGAGTTGAATGGCATTTCACATTTCAAGGTTAGCCTGACTAAAGTCAGTCTCCCCTACTCCTTCTCTACCTCCTAAGGCCCTACTAAGGCTGTGAAGGAAGGTGTGGCAGCCTGTCACAGTTGGCTAGCCACCACGCCCCTCTCCCCTCTCTCTGCCCATTGTTTAGTCTTCAGTCATGGTCTGGGGGGAACATGTGACCTAGATTTAAATAATGAGACAAAAGCAGAAGTTGCTGGGTGAGTCTTCTGGACAAGCTTTATAATATGCTGGCAGAGGTTTTGCCTGTATACCATACCCCTTTTTTCTCCAAAGGACAGGATTTGGTCTTAAGGTGTAGTAGCTATCTGTGGCCATGAGGTAACAGGCATAAGGATGATGTCTACCTGCTAAGGGTGCTGGCGCATAAAAATGGAAAGAGCCCTGCCCTTGATAGTCTCATTAATCAACTGCTTGAGCCTTGAAATTGTCCCCAAACTTTTTGTTACATGAGAAAAATAAACTCTTATTTACTTTACAATCGGATTTTTTCTTGTTGTTGATAGTTGCAGTCAAATAGATTCCTTATGGATACCAAAGGGAAGGAAGAAGATGTGCTACAGTATTCACTTCTGAGTGCATGGCTGAGACAGGAGTGAAAAGAACCATTTTAGTGGCATTGGTGTAGTCCTTCCCAGGAGGGCAGGTAGGAGTTTATTATAGCACATGAAAGCTTTAATCTCATCAAACTAACACTTTCTTGTTCTGCCATCAATGTGATGGGCTGGGACTAAATTCAGTGTTTAATTAAGCACTGATCAACCCTTGAGTGGGAATGTTTCTGAGGCAGCTAGTGAAAGCAGAAAGAAGCAAGAACACTCATTTTGCTTTGCTTGAGAGATATATTTCATTGGCATAATGTACACAGGAAGAGAAACTACAGCTAGTTAAGGGGGGGTGTGTCTTTAGAAACTGGAACTGTGTCAGGAAGAAATTAAACTAATTTGGTATTTTCTGTTTCTTTCACCCCAGAAAGGCAAGACCTAGGCAGGGAGAAGAAGAAGCTGTAATGTCCAATACTTTGCTGCTCTCATACTGGCTTCTACAAAGGGGATCAGAAGATAATAAAAGGGATTCTAGGGCTGGGGGATTTGCATAGCACGTGAGATGCCCTGGGTTCAATTCCCAGGACTGGAAAAAAGGAATTCCAAAGCTCCCCCAAACATGTTATACATTCCTTCAAGTGAACATGGAACATTTAGTATATTTTCTCCAACTACAGTGGAATGAAATTAGAAATCAATAATGAAAGCAATTTGGGAAATTTCCAAAATGTAAAACTAAACAATGTACTTCTGCATAATTGATGGATTAAAGTAGAAATCACAGGAGAAATTAGAAAATACATTAAGATGAATTTGAAAACTAAGATATACCATAGTAAAACTTAAAATAAACAGTTAAAGCAAGGCTTAGAGAGAAATTTATAGCCAAAACCTTTTTTTTTTTTTTTGGTACCAGGGATTGAACTCAGGACCTTGCATTTGTGAGGCAGGTGTGGTGCCACTGAGCTAATTCCCTGCCCCCCAAAACTCTTATATTAAAAAAGAAGAGCAATCTCAAATCAGTAAACTAGTTAAGAAACTAAAAAAATTGCAAACTAAACCTAAAGCAAGCAGAAGGAAGGAAGGAAATAATGCTAGAGTGAAAATAAATGAAATAGTGAACAGAAAAATAATAGAGAAAACCAATGAAACCAAAGGTGATTCTTTGAAAAGATTGACCAAACTGCAAAACATTTAGCTAGATTGAGTAAGGAAAAAAGGAGACTACCCCAGTTACTAAAATCAGAAATAAAAGAGGATATCACTACTGACCTTCCAGAAATAAAAAATATTATAAGGGAATATAATAAAAGTTGCATGCCAATAAATTAGATAACCTAGATAAAATAGACATATTCTTAGAAAAACTCAAGAAGAAATATAAAATCTGAATAAACCTGTTGAGGGACCATGTTTGGTGATTCCCTAGGAAGACTCACAGGACTCAGTATATACTTGTACTCATGTATATGATGTATTACAGAAAAAGGATACAAAGCAAAATTAGGAAAGTAAAAGACTCATAAGGTAAAGTCCAGAGAAAACTAGGCACAGGCTTCCAAAAGCCATCTACCTATAGACTCATATGGAGTGTATTTAATTTTTTCAGCATTGAATTAACATGCATGAAATGTTCTCATTAGAGACACAGTGCCCAAGATATTTTTTTTGGTACTGGGGATCAACTTGGGACCTTGGACTTATGACGCAGGTGGCGGAACCACTGAGCTAAATTCCCGGTCTGCCCAAGATTTTTTACTGGAGGCTGGTTATTTAGGCACCCTGTACCTAGTATGTATCAAAATTCTAGACTGTTAGAAGAAAAGCAGGTGTTCAGTAAAAACCATATGTTTTGTGCAAATAGTTTGTGCACAGTGATCCACTATTATTATTTAGAGTGGCAAGAACACTTCTAAAATTCAAGGTTCCAGATGCCAGTCAAAGGTCACCCTTGCAAATAGGACTTTCTAAGGATAGGAGTCTCAGGCCTGCTGTATCAACTATTTTCTGTACAACATATAAAGAGTAAGGGTATAGAATTTGTCATCCGAAAGCTTCCCACAAGAAAAGACCAGGTCCAGATGACTCTGCTGATGAATTGTATCTAATTTTTTTTTCTCCTGGTACTGGTAACTGAACTCAGGACCTTGTGCTTGCCAGGCAGGCACAGTGCCACTGAGCTATATCCCTGGCTCTATCCAATGTTTAAAGGAAAAAATAACATTAATTCTACACAAATTTCCAAAAAATAGAATAAGAAGGAACACTTGCTAACCCATTTTATGAGACTAGTGTTAATATCAAAAATAAAGATATCATAAAACATATATATATATATATATATATATAAAATCAATCTCACCCCATAACACACAGAAAAAGACACAGACACACATACCCTCAATAAAATACCAGAAAACCAAATCCAGCAACATTTTTTTTTTTGAGACAGGTTATTGCTATGTAGTTCAGGCTGGCCTTCAACTCACTACGTAGTCCAAGCTAGCCTCAAACTGTGGCAGTCCTCTTGCTTCAGCCTTTCAAGTGCTAAGATTACAGGTGTGTACCACCATGAATGGCTCAGCAAAATTTTTAAAAAGAAGGGCCGGGGATTTAGCTCAGTGGTTCCACTGTCTGCCTCACAAGCGCAAGGTCCTGAGTTCGATCCCTGGTACCAAAAAAATAAAAAGATTTAAAAAGGATTCTAGGGCCGGGGATTTAACTCAGTGGTGTCACTGCCTGCCTCATAAGTGCAAGGTCCTGAGTTTGATCCCCGGTACCAAAAAAAAAAAAAGAAGGAATCCTATTCCATAAGCAAATACGATTTATCCTGGGAATATAGGTTGGTTTAATATAAAAAAATCAATCAACTGTCAACAGAACAAAGGACAAAACCTACATAATCATCCAGTAGATGCAGAAAAAGCATTTGACAACATCCAATAATCACTTTATGATTAAAAAAACCTCAACAAACTAGGAATAGAATAGAACTTCCTCAAACTGATAAAAGCCTCTATAAAAAGCTCACAACTAGCCTCATATGTAGTGGTTAAAGACTGGGTGCTTTGTTTCCCCCAAAGCAAGAACAAGACAAAGATGCCACTTGTATACATAGTAATGGAGGTATGTTGAAGACCAAAGGGCCATTTTCCATATTTTATGAGCTGTGCTAGGCTCTTACGATTCTGAGTATGACCCTAGGAGGAGAGGTACCCATAAACATACTGGATGTGTCAACATCCTCATACTTGAGAAATAGTATTTTCTAAATTTGATTGAGAAATACATAGTAATGTGACATTTCTCACATCAGAGAACTGTGGTGCGATTCATGCTATTATCAGTGCTATAAAGATCAAGATAGATATGGCGTCAGTTATATGGTTGGAGAAGCAAAATAAATGAGTGGGGCAGGGGGTGGTGGGAGCAGGAAAGTCTTCATAGTGAAGGTATTTAAGCAGAATCTGGAAAAAATGAGTAGATATTTGTCAGGTGGACAGGTCTAAGAGGAAGGAAGCAGTATGAAAAATGGTGTGGGAGGGCCGGGGATTTAGCTCAGTGGTTCCGCCACCTGCCTCACAGGTGCAAGGTCTTGAGTTCGATCCCCGGTACCAAAAAAAAAAAAAGAAAAAGAAAAAGAAAAATGGTGTGGGGGCATGAAACAGTTTACCATATTTGGGGAACATTTAGTAATTTATTAGTGTGGTTGGAGTAGAAAATGGAAGAATCATGGTGAAGGATGAAACAAGAGAAACAGATAAGGTTGGGTCACAGGAAGCCCACTGACCTTATTCTAGTCTGCGGTCCTAGCACTTACTGCCCCCACAGACTCTTACTTTCAAACCTCATTTGGTTCATGAAAGAAAAAAAAAAAAGGGCTCCTGACCTGCCATCACCTCATTCTCAGGTTGAAATTTTGGTCTGGACTCTTTGCCTATACTGCCAAGGACTTTCTGTTTCTCCACCCATTTACAGCCCAACCAGCTTACTGCTTGTGTACTTAGACTCCTGCTGGACACATCCTGGCTGGAATCTTGTCCCTTCTGTGGCCAATTAGGGCAGACATGGCCTGGAAACCTCTGGAATGTCTCTAGAGAATCTGACATTTTAAGTAGGAAATTGAAAAACTTACGTGGTATTTTCATTTCTTTTTCTAGTTCACACAGACATGACTTTGTAAGAGAAATGAGGATGTGGAAAGTGAGTCACTAGCTATATAACTGGGACTACACAGTAGGCTTTGGTAGTTGAAATGATATTTTCCTGGCAATGGATAGATTCGCCTCATAAAATCTTGGAAAAAATTAATTTTATTTATTTATATATTTATTACATACTACATTCCATAAAAATAGTTATGCCATCTTAGAAAAATGCAACAGTATGGAAAAGAAAAGCAATTAGGTTTCACCACCTGCTGCGCAAGTGCAAGGACACAAGTTCGATCCCTGGTACCAAAAAAACAAACAAACAAAAAAAAGAAAAGCAATTTGGGAGACTGGGCAAAAGAAAAATAAGGGAAGGGCAATAATACTGTAGAGCCAGGATTGGATGAGCTCTCAGAAATACAGAACACCCAGTTTTACTATAAAGGACCTTCATAGCTTTTCCCAATATAAAGTTTGGGAGACACTGTGTGTGGGTCCTCACTGAGTGGTGAATATTTTTCAGAGACCTGCAACCAACACTATAATGAATTTCATGGGGCTGCAGAGTAGTTTAGAATTTGAGACCTAGAGCTAGCTCTAAAAAAAAAAGAAATAAATCACCTGACCCAGATTATGGTTAGCTAAAAATAACTGATTAGTATGTTCAAGAAAATAGATGAAAATATGGAGAATATCTCTAAAGAATTAGAATCTATTAAAAAGGGTTTTTGTTTTTTGTTTTGAGACAGGATCTTGCTATATAGTCCAGGCTAGCCTTGAACTCTGTGTATCTCAGGCTGGCCTCAAACTCATAGTAATCCCTCTGCATCAGATCCTCCTGCCTCAGCCTTCTGAGTGCTGGGATTACAGGCATCTCCTATCACACCAGGGAAGGGAAGGGAAAGGAAGGAAAGAGAAAGAAAGGGAAGGGAAGGGAAGAGAAGGGAAAGGAAAGAGAAAGAAAGGGAAGGGAAAGGAAGAGAAGGGAAAGGAAAGAAAAGGAATGGAAGAGAAGGGAAGGAAAGGGAAGAAGAGAAAAGAAGAGAATGGAAGGGAAGAAAGAGAAACTGGAAACTGTAGAACTACAGTACCAACCAATAAGTACGTGAAAATCATGTGGCAGATATGTGCTAGGTGTTTTACACATGGCATTTTTATTCACCATAATAAAACATAAGAGGTATATTTTGTCTTTATTTTATATGTAACAGAGACAAGAGTTGCTAGTGTGTTTGTCATACACCTTTTTCCTTCTTTCCTTCTTCCCTCCTTTACTTCTGCTTATGGAAGAAGCAGCCTTGTTTTTGGATATTTTATATAGGTAGAATGAGATAGCAACTGAGAGGGGTACTATGTCAGAGAGGCTACGCTAATTTACAATATATGGCTGAGAGAAAGAGGAGGACTCCTGAGAAAGGAACAGAAATTGGGGTAGAGAGAGGAGAGAGAGAGAGAGAGAGAGAGAGAGAGAGAGGGAGGGAGGGAGAAAGAGTAAAAAATCCTAGAAACAGCTGGCAGAGATAATTGAGTAGTGAAGGAGAAAAATTTTGAGAAATGTCATTGTGCTTATGAACTAGATTGTCTTTGATGTTCTTTGAAAGCACAAATATTAATCTAAAAATTATTCTTGGGGCTCTGAATGGTGCATTTTTGTATGCCATTTGTGCAGAGACTAAACTATATCAGGCCACTAGATTTGTAAGGATTATAAATAGATGAACACACTGAAACTTAGAGGGGCTCAGTATGTTGCTGAAATTCACATGGTTAGGAAATAATGAAGTGGTCAGAAACCTAGGCCATCAGATTCCAAAGTACTAGACAACACAAATTACATTTTACCACAGTATCTTAGAAAATTGCCTTGTTTGATTCCCTGCCCCCCAGAAGAGAGGTAAGTAAAAGAGAAATTCTATTCTGGACCCAAATTTGACTGAGGTAGATGAATTGGTTGGTAAAATGGGGAAGTGATAGAAACACGAGAAAAAGGCCATCTATGTCATTCTGGAGTTTAAGGTAAGTCACATTTACATCTTAGACTTTAACCCAACTCAGGATCATATCCAGAGGAACAAGGTACTTGAAATATGCCTTTTATCTAAAAAGTAGAGTATGCAAGGTCTAATGATAGAGTTCTCTTAAAAGGACTCATTGAAAAAGCACTATCTGAGCTAGGTCTTTTTTGTGCCATAAACAACAGTAAGCTACATTTTTTATTTTTTAATTTTTTTTTATTTTTGGACCGGGGATTGAACTTGGGTCCTTGCGCTTGCCCAGCAGGTGGCGAAAAAAGCTACATTTTTTTGTAGTACTGGGAATCAAAACCAGGGGGGTGCTCTATCACTGAGCTATATCCCTACCCCTTTTTATTTTATTTTAAAAAATTTTGTGACAGGGTCTCACTAAGTTGCCAGGCAGGACTTGAACTTTCAATTTTCCTGCCTTGGCCTCCCAAAGTGCTGGGATTACAGGCGCACACCCCCATAACTAGCTGCCACAATATATTTTAAAGCTGAGGAATGACAGAGTCAGTGCTGTATTCCAAGATTAATCAGTAGTTAGTATGTTAAATGAATTGAGAAATGGAAACATTGAAGGCATTGAGAGAAGTTAAGAGACTGCTACAATATTAAAGGACAGAGGTAAAAAGGGCTTGAATAGAATAGTGATAATAAGAGGGGAGAAAAGACTGCTGCATGTACAGCAAAAGAATAAATCAGTAGAGTGAAGAGACAACCTACAGAATGGGAAAAATTTTTTGCCAGCTACTCCTCAGACAGAGGACTAATATCTAGAATATATAAAGAACTAAAAAAAATTAAACTACCTAAAATTAAAGATCTAGTAAAAAAGAGAAATTAACAGACACTTCACAAAGAAAGAAATATAACTGGTCAATGAGTATATGAAAAAGTTCAACATCTCTGGTAGTTAGATAAATGCAAATTAAAATAATACTAAGAGTCTATCTTACTCTGGAAAGATTGGCAATCATTAAGAAATCAAACAATAACATGGGCCAGGGATTTAGCTCAGTGGTTTTGCCACCTGCTGTGTAAGCACAAGGACCCAACTTCGATCCCTGGTACCAAAAAAACCAAAACCAAAACAAAAAAAACAATAACAAATACTGGCATGCCTGTGGTGAAAAATGAACCCTATTACGTTGCTGATGGAAAAGTAAACTAGTACAACCATTATAAAAATCAGTGTGGAGACTTCTCAAAGAACTGAAATTAGAAATTCCATTTGATCCAGCTAGTCCCCTTCTAGG
The DNA here is from genome assembly GCF_053883595.1 of Heterocephalus glaber. Lineage (NCBI taxonomy): Eukaryota > Metazoa > Chordata > Mammalia > Rodentia > Bathyergidae > Heterocephalus > Heterocephalus glaber. The sequence continues at coordinate 28,246,788 of NW_028258145.1, read as the reverse complement.
TATCTTCCCGAAAGAGCTTAAATACATCATACTACAGTGATACATGCATATCAATGTTTATAGTAGCACAATTTGTAATAGCTAAATCCTGGAAGCAGCCTGTATACCCATCTGGATAAAGAAAATGTGGCTATATACGTATAATGGACTACTACTTGACTATAAATAATGACAAATTTGAGACATTTGTAGGAAAATGGATGCACCTTGAAAAGTATAATGCTGAGTGAAATAAACGCTTAAATAACATATGGTATCTCTCATTTGAGTGAGGCAAAGTACAAACAAAGAGAATAATAAAGGATGGATAGAAGGGGATGGGGATGTGTGGATCTCTTGCAATAGGGAAGTGGTGCAAGAGAACAAGGGGAGGGGTGAGAAGGAGGGGAAAGGGAAATAAGTAGAATAAAGATAAGCCATGTTGGGCTGGGGATGTAGCTCAGTGGTTCCGGCCTGCCGCGCAAGCACAAGGTTCCGAGTTCGATCCCCAGTACCAAAAAAAAAAAAGGTTTTCATTTCAAAGATAAGCCATGTACAGGAGGCTAATAACCCCAGTAAATGTAAACATCACACGAACTAAGATTACTAATATCAGCAAGAATAAAAATTGGGATAGAGGAATTAGAGGATGAGGGAGGGAGGGGGAAGGGAAAAAGAAGAGGGTTTAAAATAAAAGAAATAAGCTGTATTATGTACATGTACTCACTCCCCAAGATGACTGTAAACTGCATTACTGTAAACATATACTAGTAAAAATTGTTAAAAAGTTTAAAAAACACTGATGCAATAGGTACTATAGGGACAGAACAGGCAAGGCAAGTAAGTTATTGGGTACTGACGCATGGGCAAACATGATAGGGGAATGCTTCAAGAAGATTAATATGGTGCCAATGTGCAGGGAACATTAGAAGAGGGAGAGACTGGAATATAGAAACCACTTAGGAGATTACTGGACAAGTCTTGGCAAGAACAAGCAGTGGGAACAGGAAAAAAAGGAGAATTCCAACTTAGAGAGGAAAACTTATCTGACTTAGTGGTGAAGTGAGTGTAGAGTGAAATGGCTAAAAGTGGCTGAGGTTTCAAGCCTGGGTGACTAGATAACTGTGGTGCTGCTATTAACAGAAAGACAGAAGTTAGAATGAGAAGTTGACTGGAGGGGAAAGATCACAATGAAACAGAGAAGGCAAGAGAGTGATATAGTGAGCTATCTTGACATCAGATTTTAAAAGAGTATATGAAAGAGTATAAGAATAGAAAACCAAGGATGTAGCTAAAGCGGCATGACAAACTTGTAAAAATAGGATTAAAAATAAGTCTTGTTACATAATAAGTAATCAAAAACATTTGTTATTGAAAGAGCTGAAGCTTGTCCCTCTGTAACACACTGCCATTCAAGATTTTTGCTGTTTGCAGATGTCATGTGAAAAGCAAGAAGAAAGTGCCATTTAAGTACTACTTTCTGTCTTTTCCAGACCAGGAGAGTGGTCTTTAATCTGGTGGAGGGACAAACAGAGCGAGGGAACAGCAGCACAAGATGGCTAAGGAGTGGTTATGGGTGCTTAGCCACTTTAAGTGAGTTCAGCACTAATGAAATACAGAAGCATGGGGTATAACTAAAGGGAGAATTAGCCTCAGTGTTATAGTCTGTATTTATCTGGATATATCCAAAGTAGGGAATTTTGCAAAGAAGTTAAAAATATGGGCTTTGTAGTCAAGAGAACTAGGCTCAGCCAAGAATGGTAGCACATGACTACAATTCCAGTACTTTGGAGGCTAATTCAAGGAGGATCATGAGTTCAAGGCCCGCATGGACTATTAAGTGAGACTGTCTCAAAACACTAAAACCACCAACAGAACAAAACAAAACAAAATCAACCCAACCCAACTCTCTCAAACCAAACCATACCAAATCAAAACCAAAACCAAAACCTAAAGCCCCCCAAACCAGAAAAACCTGACAGCAAACAACAACAACAACAACAACAACAACAACAACAACACAACCACAACCACCACCACCACCAGGCTCACACTCTGACTTGGCCATTTTGCTAGCTATGTGATATTTGCTATGCCACTTGGTTTCTTTAGGCCTTAGGCTTCTCCATCTGTAAACAATCTCTACCTTTATAGAGTATGGTTAAGGATTAAATGAGGTAAAGGATGCAAAGCACTTGGTTAAGTGCCTACCACTTAGTAAGTGCTACAAAAAATGGGTATCTGTTAGTGATGGGTCAACTGCATACTTGTAAGTTTCCATGAGAGAAGAGTAATACAGACGAGATAGGGTGGGGGATTTTGCTCAGGGGTACCAAGACTGTCTTGCAAGCACAAGGTCCTGAGTTCAATCCCTGGTACCAAACAAACAAAAATAAAGATGAGGTCACTCTGGCATATAATCTTACGTATAATCTTACTACTCTGGGAGGCTGAGATAGGAAGATTGCAAGTTTGAGCCCAGCCTGTGCAATTTATGGATTTAGTGAGACCCTGTCTCAAAATAAAAAATAAAAAAGGGCTGGGGATGTTGCTCAATTTGAAGGTCCTGGGTTCAATCCCTAATACAGATTGAAAAAAAAAAAAGAAAAAAGAAAAAAGAAAACGAGGTCTCTTCATTCTTGGTCTTTTTTGGAACTGGGAATTGAACTTAGGGCCTTGCGCTTGTCAGGCAGGCGCTGTGCCACTGAGCTACATCCCCAGCCCATCTTCATTCTTAGAACAGTAGAACAGTGCCTGGTATGTAGTGGTCAGTAATGGCTACATCATATTTCATTGCTTGGCTGAATTATAGTTCCTATAAGCTTTCTCCTACTTAGATTTAACCATTCCTCTGTTTAGGACGTTTAGGTTGTGTCTAATTTTTTACTGTTGTAAATAACACTGAGATGAACATTCTATATACATATCTTTGCTCCCTTTTCTGTTTTCTTGGGATTTATTATTGGTAAAAGTGTTGAAGGGTATCATTTAACAGAAAATGTATACTCTCTCTAACTGCATTAAAATGTTTGTTTAAAATATCATGTACTGAATGTATTGAAGCCACTTGGGAGAAATTTCTCCTGAGTGATGTATCATTTCCAAGATTCTCAGGAACTGGGTGGAGTAAATAGTAAACTGAGCTGTTGGGGACTAACACTCAGAACTGGTCTGATGTCTCTGTTCTGCAAAGTTAGGAGGTGCATGTTCTTCAGATAGGAAACAAAAACTCTGGGTAGATCCTAAAAGGGAGTGTGGGCTTTGAAACAGGAAAAGAAGTCTGCTTTTGATAGTGATGAAGAGGCAATGCTGTGCCATTCTGATCATCCATACCCTATTAGGTCAAAACCTTATTCTATATCTGTCCTTGGATTCTATTTGTAGCTGTTTGATTTTGATTTCTAAGCATTGCATTCGTTTCACGGGTGTTTGTACTCCTTTATTTGTTTTCATTTCAGGGAATGTCAGAAACCAAGCAGTTATTTGATACTTCCTCTTTCCTCATTCCCCACATCCAATCTTTCATCAAGTTCTTATGATTCTATCTTTACTGTATTTCTCTATTAGTTTAGTTTTCTTATCTTGCAACATTCTAGTCTAAGGTATCATTGTCTCTTGTCTACACTATTGCAATACCCTCTCCACTTTATTTTCTTGTTTTCATTCTTGTATCTGACCAAGTGATATTTTAAGAACTTAAATCACCATTGGGCATGGTGGTGCACGCCTGTAATTCCAGCATTTGGGAGAGTGAAGCAGGAGGATTGTTCAAGGCCTAGCTGGAATTACAGAGCAAGCTTCCGCCTTAAAACAAAACAGAAGGAAACAAAAACCCCATCTTAAATAAATGATATCATTTTTCATGATTTCCTTTTCTGCTTAAAGTCCAAAAATCTTTAATCTGGCCTACAAAGATTTGCATAATTTGACCCCTGCTTCCTTATCCAACCCCACCTTTTGCCTGTCTTCCCTTTTGCTTCATATTTCAGTCACAATGGCTTTTTTTCTCTACCCCCTCCTTATTCTCCTTTTTTTCTTTCAGTTCTGGGGATCCACCCAAAACCTTGTACACAGTACAGAAGTGTTCTACCACTGAGCGACATCCTAGGCCTCTTTTTTAAAGTCACACAATGCCTTTTCTGTTTCTGGTTTTCCCCCCAGCTCTTTCCAGACCTAAAATATTTGCATATACCTCTCCCTGTACCTGGAGTGCTCTTCCTGCCATCTTTCACTTGGCTATTTACCACTTATCTTGCAGGTCTCAGTTTAAGTGTCGCTTCCACAGATAGGCTCTTTTATAGCAGTCTCTTCTTTCTCTTTATAAACTTGTTATAATTAGGGAAGGGAAACAGAAGTAAAAAAGGATCAAGATGTGATATGTATATGTACCAACATGTATACGTTCCCTATGACAAATGTATTTATTATGTATTGCAAACATATACTAATAAAAAAGAAAAATAACTTGTTACAACTAAGAATATGTGTGTGTGCATGCGCGTGCGCACATGTGTGTGTATGTATTCTGTCTCTTCCATTAGAGAATAAGTGTTTTAAGGTCATAGATAATGTCTGTGTCTAATATGCCTTAGCACAAAGTCTGCTATAGACCGGGGGCTCTTCATTCTAATGAACCATAATGTCTAGCACACTGTTAAGAAATAGGTTTGAAGGCCAGGGATGTAACTCAGAGGTGTTGCGGCTGCCTGGCAAGCTCAAAGTCCTGAGTTTGATCTCCAGTACCACCAAAAAAAAAGAAAGCAGGTTTGAAACATCATTACTTATGAAAAAATTTCTGTTACTATTTGAATGTTAATCTTGTAAAATAAGGGATTTTAAAGTTAGTACAGTACTATATAACTAAATTCGGGTTCTATATAGTGTTCTCTATAGTGTTAAACCAACAAAGGAAAATCATATTTACTCCAGTTTTCAGAGTATTTCCAATTTTTTCTGTCCTCTTGATGGCTGAGACAGATCTGGGATTAGGGAAGGATTATTTGTTGCTTTTCTGTGGTTGGTATTTGAGCACTCTTTCTCACCTGGGCACATGGGTACTCACCAGCAGGCTGTGACACAGAGCATGAAAATGCTGCTGATTTGTTTCCAGCTCATCCCAGTCCAGCTGCCAACAGCTCGTGGGTCTAAGGATGAAGGGAAGTCCATATGTCAATGACTCGCAGAGCCCACTAGATTTCAGAGCCCTGGGAAGAAGATGATGACAGAGAAAGACTACTGAGTGATATTTAGAACCTCTACCCAGATCTACTTAAATTCAACTTAATTCTAAGACCCTATGGTGAAAGCTTTTAGGTTAGGGCCACTGAATTATTTATCTCTGTATGGCCAGCATCTAACATGGTATCTGATACATAAATCTTTCAAAGCTCAGGAATTTATATATGTATGGATCCTATAACACTAGAAAGCAATAAAGTGGCATTTGCAATCACTGTTAATTCTACTCTAGAACTGGTTCTCCTGGAAGCAGAAAGTAGTTCTTAGGGAAATGGGAGGGGGCCAGGGAAGAGTCTTTGTGCACTTGCTCCTTGAAAGTTGGAGCTCTGGTACTGATGTCTAAACACAGTAGGCGTTCCATAAACATTCACTGAATGGTTAAACACCTTTCTACTGATTTTGCTTTCAGACACTTGTGTTCAGAGACTTTTCTGGATTTTCAATTCTCATACAGACTACCAAGTGTTCTGCTGCAACACTTCTTTCACCATCTGTGCTTTTGGCCTCCACATGCTGAGCAACCTGATTTGTTTTTTCATGCCATACTTATAACTGATACTTCAGAACTGATTCATGCTTGCCTAAGTCTCTGGACCTCCTAGCCATGGGACAGTAAGAATAGCATTTGCATAGATTGGGAAGGTTTCCTTGGACCATACTTGATCACTTGGAGCTTGTAATGAGAAGCTGATGACTGGGAAGCCATCTGGTAAAGTGTGCTGAAGTCTCCTTTGGGGTCATCCATTCTCAAGGAGCCATCAGCTGTACCAGGGAGCAGGGATGGACTGAGAAGACGCTCTTGGAGATCACATTTCAGGCACACTACAATAAAAGCAGCATTGGACGAGAGATTGTTAGTCACAAGTTACCTCAGGCTATGCTATTAAGAGACAACATCTGCCATTTCACTTCTACCAGGCAAGCAAAGGATGAGAAGAGGTAGGAGAGTGGGAAGAGGAAAGCATAATTGGTTTGGGAAGGTAAAGCTGGTCTGCAATCTATAGTATGTCTATTGCTCTACACAACTGTTAAGTTATTTTCTGCATCTGATACAAATTTTACATGTTTTATTTCTGGGGTGGGCAGAGCAATTGTCTCATGGTGAGAGATCTGGCTTGTAATCCAGTCTGAGAGGAACATGGATCCTTTGTGAAGCGGGCAGCTAATGCCAAAATATGCAGAGGCCCTTTCACAGTCACAGAAGGAAATTTGCCTCTGGTGCTTCCCTGTGGCTAAGCTTTGGCAAGACTGCAAACCTGATTAAGGAAGAGCAGGAAAGCAGAAGTCGGGCAATCAGCTGACTGTTACTGTTTCTTTGTGGGCTTTCCTGGGGACATTCAGGGTTACAGGAGGAATAAGTTCCTTAAACAGCTTATTTTTAATTCCCCCAAAAACCTGAGTGTAGGACTTTCTGGGCCTCAGTACATCACTTCAGCATCAGACAATAATTCTGAGGAAGGTGTTAGGCTGAGTATGAGCTATTCATCTAAGTATTACAGTCTTCTGTATTAAGCTTCTGCTCTAGGATTTACTGTCACATGCCACAGGGTACAATCCTTGATATTACAAAGTTTTTTGAATAAAATGCATACTTGGTTTGAATAATGAGCAAACTTACAAATATACAAATGTTGAGCAGTTGTGAGAGACTAGTAGCTGATAGTAAGGATTTGAGAAATCACCGGATTAACTGCAGCATGAGATAAAAATAAACATAGAAATAACAAGACAAAAATAGATTGGCAGATTTGATGTCAGATACAGCTGGCTATCCTGGGTCCAGTGAATAAGAAATAGACATTAATTTTGGGTGAGATGGCTCTTGGTCTGGTATGTGCCACAGTCCAGGAAGTCAAGGGAGACTTTTCCTAGGACTCTAGCTCCCTTGTATTTCCTCTCTGCCTCACTTCTTTATTTCTGGTCCCTAGTTTTAAGGACTGGGCAGCTGTATCCATCTGGTTTCAGTAAGAATCACTGAGAGCCTTTAAAAAAATTCTGAGAGCCTTAAAAAATATTGATGTATGGTCCCCACCTGAGACCAATTAAATCAAGATTTCTGGGGGTGGAGCCCAGATGTTAATTTTTTCAAAAAGTTTCTTATCTGTTTCTTATTGCAGTCAGGGCTGAGAATTACCTGAACTATTGTCTAAGCAGTGTTCCAAAGCTGGGGAAGCTGTTTAGCAGGGCTCAAATCTAGACCTAGATGCACTTCTTACCTCCCACAGTCTGATGCAGAGATGGCAAAACCCACACCAGAGAATAAGAAAAGACACTCATCAATAGCTGCCTGTACATTGTCTGCCAGAGACAAGCCTCTAAAGGAAGCACCTACAGATGGGGTGAAGGGACCTAGGCAGCCAAAGAAGCAGGTGATGTGGGCTGGAGAGCTTTGTAATGTAGCAAAGTAAATATCTGAGGAGTACTCCTCTAAAGAGCCTGTAATAGGAGAGCTCATGGTTTTTGTGTTTGCTTTATTCTTTTGTAGTAAGTCATGTGTCCAGAAATTCACATGTGAGGCAATGTATCAGTTTAAAAAAATAATAGATAACTAGAGTAGGATCTTAATTGTGGTTACTTATAATTTCAAGTAGGTCACATTGGCCCTAGAAGAAATCTAATTTTCCCAGAACTCATTCCAACTGTGCCTGAGCCTCTGGATTCCAGTGAAGACCTCCATAGGAGAAAACCTTACTGGAGTCTGGCTGTAAGTTTTACATGCACCCTGAAGATGTGCAGACTTCCTAAACATGATTATGGATGGAGATGAACATTCTGGGTCTGACCCTGGTGCTGAAAGCTCTGGAAAGAGCATCTGGTAGAGTGGGATGTGGGGGACAGAAATTCTGATCCAAGCTATGGACAGATATGCAACAGTGGAGGAAAGGCTGGTCACAAGAGTTCCTGGCCTTTGAGGGCTCCAGCCCTTCTTGTAAAAGGAGTGAATTTCTATCCCTTTTGTTCAGAATTTCCCAGCATGAGGCAGGTTATGGCCAAGGCTCTGGAGATAGGTAGACCTAGTTTGATTCTCTGAGCTGAGAATGACCAAATGTACAAAATATAGATTTCTGAGCTTGGCATAGTGCTGCATGCCTGTAATCCCAACTACTCAGGAGGCTGAAGCAGAAGGATTCCAAGTTCAAGGACATCCTGGGAAACTTAACAAGATCCTGTCTTGAAATAAAAAGGGATGAGGATGTGACTCAGTTGTAGATGCTTGTTTAGCATGCAGGAAGTCTTGGGTTCAAATATATATATAATATATATATAATATATAATAATATATAATATATAATTATATATAATATATAAAATAATATATAATATATTATAATATATAATATATTATATAATAATATAATAATTATATATAATTATATATATATTATATATATATATTCCTAAGGGTGAAGAATGTGGCCTGGAATTGTATGGATTGTATGGCTTCAAATCTTGGCTCTGTTATTAATCTTCTGCACAGCCCTATAAAGGTGATTAATTTTTTTGTCTCAGTTTCTTGTGTGTAAAACAGGGACAGTATTGTATTTGATTGACTTGAATACACATTGTTTCTATTAATATCTCTATACCTGCCTTATAATTGCCCACACAGACCTCTATCAGTTACAGTTCTTACAACTCTAACCTAAAAGAACTCTCTCAATAAGAATAAAATAATACTTTTAATGTTCAATTGGCAATGTTTTCTTTCTTAGTGGTAGATAAAATAATGGTCTTATAACTTATAGATTATATTAGATTCAATGACATATGGTAATAGTGCTGACCTCATGGCGTTGTGTAAAGTTAAAATGGGTTAATGAAAGGAAAAGAGTTAACATAGTGCTTGCCACAAAGGGAATGCTCAAAAATGTTAACTGTAAGCCGCCTCTTGTATAAAGCTGCCAGCTGCTGGGAAAATGGAAAATGAATTTCAGAGGATGGGTCAGGGAGGAATTTTTATTGTTAGCCTGGGACTAGATGGAAAGGAGGACTTGGGAAGGAGATTTTGATCCACAAAAGAAAGACAGAGTAAAATCAAATTAAGTTATCAAAGGTATCCAAGGTCCCAGGTTTAACTGGGGAAGGGAGCAGAGATCTGATGTCTATCCCGAGAAAGAAAGGATCTTCAGGAACCATAGTCCTATTTAATTGTACCTTTAAAAGGCTCTTCACTATCCCGAAGAAACAATGGTCATAGCAGAATTGTGTTACAGAGGAAGAAAAGAGAATTCAAATATACTGCTAATGGCCAAGAAAAAGCCCTCAGAGGAGGTAGAAACCTTACTATGTCATGTCTGAGCCTATGAGAAAGGGTCTGGAAAGCATCATGTCCAGTTCAGCCTTTAACCCTGAATGATCTCTGTAGCTACTACCAATCTTCTGTTCAATGAGAAAGACGGGCACAAACTCTCACTCCTAAAGAAGACACACCTTGATCCTCTTAGGAGCTGGGCCCTAGGGAATTGGTTTCTTAGGAGCTGGGCCCTAAGGAATTGGTTTTCCTAAACAGTGTGGCTGATTGTACTGATGGGCCCATTTGCCACTCCAAGTCCTGAGCAAACCTTCAAAAGGATGGGAGAACAGAAATAGCCATATCCCTACCATTTAGTGAAGTAAAATTACCAGCCAGAAAAATAGCCAACACCTTGTTGGCATGCCTGGAACACTGGATTCACCCCTTGGTTTCAATAATTGTCTGAACTGCTTTGTGAACAAAGCCTTGAGTGACTAGTTGCCCTCCCTGGGGCTTGCCACTGTAGCTGGCTTTAGTTTTCTTCAATTTGATACCTCCCCAGTGAGAAGATCTCTATTTAATGATGGTTATCTTTCTCTTGCCACAAGCCTTATTAATACTGTTGAGGTAATGGATGCCTCAAATTATGGTGCCAATAATATTTACTACATTAAAAATGAGCTATTAAGAAAAACATGATTCATCATATAATTAGGTAACGTAGGCTAATTCCCTATCACTGAGGTGTCTAAAACTTTGTTCCTAAACTAACTGGTCCTTACTATTTGGGCTTAATTAGCTTCAGCTTTCTAACAGTGTCACTTTTCAAACTTTCTCTCCTTGTCTTCATGCTAATACTGTACAGCCTCAACCGATCCTCATTCAGTCCCTAAGCTTCAACTACCCTGTAGTCTGGTGACTCATCAATCTGGAGTCATAATCCTAGACAATCCTGATATAGCCTGTATCAGTGGTGGTGCATCTATGGCTCTTGTGCCACAGCAGGCTGTTTGTATCAGTGAAACCTCTAAGAGGTTTGTCATCACTGGCCTATATAATGTATCATTTGGGGGTTCTATACTTGGATTATCCTTGGTTTTGGAAAGGGTGCTGAAACATTGTGATGGAAGAAGAAGATGGATGTGTTCTTGGTCTGTTCCACTGTTATGCAGCCAGGCTTTGAAGAAAATCTCCATGCTGATAACATCATTGTCTATAGCCTGAAGGTCAATGTCAGTTCCCAGGATAGAAATTTCTGTAGAAGAAAGGAAAATAGTGATTAAAGTATTTAATTATAAATTTTGAAAAGTATAAAAATTTAAATGCACCTATCTTTTGACCCATCAACTGCATCTCTAGATAGCTAGCCTAGTACCCAAAGAGACATATACAACAATGTTCAATACAGTATTATTATTGTTATTTTTTGGTACTGGGGATCAAATTTGGGACCTTGCACTTGCGAGGCAGGTGGTGGTACCACTGAGCTATGTTCTGGGCTAATACAGCATTATTTCAATGACAAATAATCAAAACAGGAAGCAATTCCAGTGTTCATCAATAGGAGAAAGTTTAAATAAATTATGGCACGCTCAAGCCATGGAATTTTATGTAGTTGTTATCAAAGTAAAGCTAAATGTTCTGGCATAGAAAGCTAGGAGACAGTAAGTGAATAAGTGACACTGCAGAACAGATATAATATTGTTCCATTTGAACATAATATTGTTCCGTATGAACATAAAATTGTCCACCTAACACAAATGTTTGTAAATGCACTTCACAAAGGTCTGGAAGGTTACCATCAAACTGCTAACAGTGGACAGGAAGTGTATATGAGGCAGGGTTCTGACATATGTTCCCTTTCTACTATTCATACTTCTATATTGCTTGAATTTTACTGTAATTGTGTATTTATTGTGTTTAAAAATATTCTAGAATATAAAAACCAAAAATTATATAGCAAAGCAAATTACTTAGTTAACAAGGGGAACGTCAACTTTATGTTGTTCATTAAAATGTATTTAAGTATTATTTTGTCATAAATTGAATTTTAAGGAAATGAAAAAATGGACTGGGTTCCACCTTATGATACAGAATATAAAGTTATTCATGGGCATACTGTCTCACAGGTGTGGTTAATGGCAAAGAGGATGGAGATGGTCTGGTGCAGTATGATTTAATTCAGAATATGAGTGAGTGGTACCGAGTAGGTGGGGTAACGAGGCTTTGCTGGTGTACTTCTGGCTTTACACAGCACCAGCTCTGGCACTGGGGCCTGGGTCTGCAGGTAAAGGTTGTCAGTGAAAGCCAAATATAAGGTGGTGGAGAAAGTACAGACAAAGGAAATGAGGTAAGAGCTGGAAAGAAAGCAAGGAAATCCCGACATTCTTCATCATGAGGGACTCTCTGAAATGCCTTTACAACAAGCCTAAGAAAAAACCAGTTGTTCTTATGAATTAACTTCTGTGTATGACTCATGAACTCCAGAGAGAAGGTTGGTTTATTTCTAGAACAACATTCCTGAGGACAAGTTGGTAGAGGTGGCAGACTTTCCACACAGAACAAAGGGGCTTCAGTCCAACTTGTTGGTTCCAACACAGGGGAGGTGTGAGGAGACTTAGGTGACTTCATATCATATTTAACGACTTATCCTATGGCTGAAAAGGGAGCACCAAATGCATTTTTCTGTGGCCAGAATGATTAAAACTCCATCATCTTCCATGAACAGTTATTAGTTAACTAGTTATTTCAGTCATTCTACCATATATATATATATATATATATATATATATATATATATATGAATGACACTATTTGTCCTAAAGGAATTTATAAAGCAACATTATTCTTGGCCATTTTCCCTCAATTTTTTTATCTGCCCCATTATATTTTAGGATACTTTAGTGATAAATACAAAGCCACTGCCAAAGAAACATATGCTTTAAGTTAAATAAGTTGGACACACACGTTTAAATACTGCATTGTTTCTCTGGTGTGAGAAACTGAAAGTAGAAATAACAACTAAAATGTATAAAAGATATTGGGAAATGAGAAGAAAATGTCCAAATGGGAAGAGGAACAAGGGAGGAGGGAGGGAGCTGTTGCCTGGACTTTAACTTGAGTAACAGGTATGGAAATGAGTGTTCTCTTCAGTGAGGCAAAAATACTGAAGCAGACGAGGGTAGTTATGGGACTAAAAAAATGGAATTGACCAAAGGAGCTCAGAAAGTACGATACAGTTGCTTAGAGTTCAGATGACAGAATTTTGGAGAACAGAAAGAAGCGTAAAGAATAGAAGATTAGAAATTCTTACCATGGGCCATGTAAGGGGACAAAGCACTATTAAAAATCTCTACCATTAAGAATCTGGGTTTCCTTATCTAGGGTTTCCTCAGATAGTTAAACTATAAAATCAACACAGAGTGGTAAGGTCAATGAAAAATAGACAACTTTAAGAATGGAAGATGGGGGCCGAGGATTTAGCTCAGTGGTTCTGCCGCCTGCCTCACAAGCACAAGGTCCCAAGTTTGATCCCTAGTACCCCCACAAAAGAATGGAAGATGGTTTTTAGAGTGAGATCTGGCTGTATGTAGCCTTATTGACGGTATTGGCATATCCAGAGGATGAATGTGTCCCTTGTAGGGGGAGAGAGCTAGCCAGAAATGGAGCACAGAGAAGGGGAGCAGCAGGGGCACACACTGGCAAGTCCTCTCCAAGTGGGGCTCAGAGAAGGCACGCTAGATCAGGCATGTGTCCCAACAGAAGGAATGTCTGTGTTGTCTCTGCTCTTCTTGGTGATTATGGAGGTTATGGCTCATTTTCCAAAATATTGTGCCATATACTTTAATTTTGAGCTTGGAAGGTGAGTAGTTCTCCTGGAGAAACAATCCTGAACATAGCATCTGTATGAAGGAAAACCATGCCTCACTTCTCAGATGAGCCAGGCAGCCAAGGCAGGCAGGCAAGCAGGCAGGCAGGCAAGCAGGCACTCTTCTCTGCTGACACCCATCAACCTTCCTAAAGTTCTTTTTAATTTTTTAACCTACACATTCTTAGACGAGCCACAGAGTAGAGCTTCTTCCTTTGAAAAGATTCTCATGTAATCACAGAGATGGTGTGCTTTAGGTTTGAGCCTTCAGTTTTGCAGTTTCAGAAGGAAGAGAGCATTCTGTCAGGGACAGGCTCATGTTATTCACATGTATAAACCGGAACACTTTAGTAAAAGACTTCTTTTCCATTTTCTTGGTCACTGGTTCCAGGTGTCCATTTTTTTGTGTCTGAATTATGGCAGTAGCCTATTAGTTGTTCTAACAAACTCTCTCTCTTTCTAATACTTCCTAGGTATGACTTCCAGTTCATGGTTTCTTCAGATCCTTCCTTTGTACACTTGATCTTAGCCAAAAGGCTGAGAAGCGATTCCTTTCTTTGTTACAGAGCCCATGTTCCTTCCTACTGTCACTAGCTCACATGGTCCACTTGCTACAATTCATTATTCCTCAAGTACCCTACCCTTCCTCAGTTACTGCTTATCACTACTGTTGAAAGCCTCTTTTTCCATCCTTCAAGATTGAGCTCAAATGCTACCTCCTTCATGTAGTTTGTCCTGATCCACCTCCACTGATGTATTCCTACAGCTTTTGGTGTATGTTCATAATATATGTAGTCCACATTACATTTTATAGTTGTTATGTGAGAAAACATTTGACCTCTCCTATTTAAATAAAAACTCTTCAAGGGTAAGAATTTTTTCTTTTCATTTGCATCCTTTCCATCCCCCAGCTCAGTGCCTTGTACAGAAGCTTAGCAAATGACTATTGAGTTAAACAATTGTTCTCATTACTTTTTCCTGTAACTCTTCTGCTTCAGCTAGGTTAGCCTCCTTGTCACATGACTTCCTTCCCTCCCTTCCTTCCTTCCTTCCCTCCCTCCCTCCTTCCCTCCCTCCCTCCCTCCTTCCTTCCTTCCTTCCTTCCTTCCTTCCTTCCTTCCTTCCTTCCTTCCTTCGTGCTCTTATTACTCTGTCAGTCCATGGCCTGCTCCTCCTCTAGAATTCAACTCAGGACTGACTACCTAGAAGTTATACTCAAATATATCCACTTTAATTAGTACTTCTGGATTTCTAAAGGCTTAATTTGGGCAATATTAATCACACTTGTTAATTTTCTTTTTTGAAACAGAATCTAACTTAGTTCAGGGCAGCCTTGAACTTACTATGTAGTCTAGGCCGGCCTCAAACTCACAGTGATTCTCCTGCCTCAGCCTCCTGTGTGCTGGCATTACAGGTTTTGTGTCACCATGCCTGGCCTGATTTTTTTTTTTCTGAAGGGTTTACTTTTCTTTTCCTGAATTTATGAAAGGTGGTAGAATTTAATGGGAAGAACAGGGTTGGAATTGTTACTTGAAAGTTGTTAACTATATGGTTCTGGGAAAAGTGGGGATAGTATAATCTACTTTGTAGATATGACACATTAAAAATATGAAATGATTATCTAAGAATGGCATGCAGTAAGTCCAATAAATGTCATTTTCTTCCTCTTTTTTTCATCACAAAACGATTAGTTTGTATAAAATAGGAATATATTTCTTTTTTTCCTGGTCATTTTCATTGGTCTGTCTGCTTTCTCCCCACCACTACCATACATAAGAACACCAACATATAACCATATTCTTCACAAATACAACTATATGTTCCATACATCAGGGTTAGGGAGGAGATGTCTTTCTTCTCAAATGCTGAAGAGCAGCTTCCACATTCGCTGGAGAGCAGGGCATTGTGCTCCTGATGAAATGTCCCCATCCCCAACCCCGCAATGGCATGAAATGTTGGGGTTACAGGAGTGAAGTGTGGCTCTGAGTGAGTAACCCTGTCCAGTGAGGAAGGCCTGGGTCACTGCAGCTAAGAGGTAGGCTGCGTTGACATCTTTGGACTTAGTCTGCCCCCGTGTGGTCACAGGCAAGTGACATTCTTCACTGAACTCTTGAAATTCTGAAAGGGCCACAATAATGGGAAAAATTAAGAAAGGCAAATGACTGAAAATCAGGCAATACCTAATGCAGACCTTCTCAGAAGAAACCCTAAAACAGGATTTCACAACTCAACTGAAGTGTGCTTAAAACGGGATTCTCTATGTGCACGTACAATGGCTGTATTTCTCTCTTGACATAAAATGTCTATAAAGTACAGGCCCAGTAAACTGGAGGTCCTGCCCAGTTCTGTACATTCTACTTAGTCTCATAAAGGTGTGCTCTAGAGGCCAGACATCTTTCTTTGCAATGACCCTCACATGACCTTTTCTTGGGCATCATGGATGGGGTTTATAGGTTTTGGGAACCCTCTGAAATTGTATGCAATTTTACTTCTATGTGTATAGATAGATGTGTTTTGGTTGGGTAGGTGAAGGTGATAAGCCCATAGCTTTTATCAGAATCTCAAAAGAGCTCTATATCTCCCTAAAAATGTCCATGTTCATGATAGAGACTATGCAGTCATAGTATCTTAGCCTGTCTTGGTCAGTTTACAATCAGCATTGTCTACTCTTGGAATAGAGGAGTAGCCACAGGATATTAACTAGGATAAGTAATCAGAACAAATGAAGCTTGCTCAAAACAACTATGCTCAGCGATTCAACCACTGTCCTCATATCCATATAACATGAGGATAATCTCCACCAGCTCACATCACTGGGGCAATCTAGCTTATCTTTCTGAGCATATTTGCCTAATTTGTGCAGGTAATGCTTGGATTGTGGGGGAAAGTAGAAGCCCCTTGAAAAAGGTGGAAGGTGTGGAGTCATTATTACCCTGTGGATTCAATAAGGGAAGTGAGTACAGGAACATACCAAGTGGTGATCTTTATTCTGGGGCCCCAATTGACACGAAAGTTAAAACATCACTAGAAATGTAATAAAAAGAGAAAGCTTATACTATTGAGAATTTAATTATTCTCAGGGAGAATACTGTTGTCATTCATTCATTCACTTATTCATTAATTCTTTCACTCATTTGCTATTTAAACAACTCTTAATTTGGTACCTTGTATGAGCTAGGTATTGACTGACGTCAGTCATTAAAAGACAATATAGTTGCTTTTGTGGCTTACAGCCTAGTCGGAGATCAAACAATAAGCAAGCAAAACATATGAGTGCAGATAATACTAGATACTATGAAGAAAAATAAAGCAGAAAAGATGAGAGGGACAAAGAGAGGGACAGACAGACAGATAGAGAGACAGAGTTTCAGTTTGGCCAACTAGGGAAATACTCTTTTTTTTTTTGGTACCAAGGATCGAACTCAGGACCTTGCACTTGTGAGGCAGGTGGTGGCACCACTGAGCTAAATCCCTGGCCCTGGGGAAATACTCTTTTAAAATGTGATAGTTGAACAGAGACTTGAATGAAGTGAAATGAGTCATGTAAATATCTGTGGGAAAATTGCTCCTTATAGGAAGATAAGGAAATTCAGATAATGAGGTGGGAATGAGCTTGAGCTTGGTGTGCTAGAGGAACAGCAAGAAGGCTGAAACACAGTAAGAGACGATTGCCTGATAAGATGCTGGGCTGAAGGATGACATCCCCAAAGGAGTTTCCTTATGTAGCAATACATCACTACACTTGCCTTGAAGTAGGGTGATTTCTCTTATTTCAAGGCTTTGGTTAGGTTCAGGAAGTGTCCAAAATTGGGGCAGAGCTGATACAGTGCTCCTTTTCCTTCCTATTTTTCTTTGCAGTGATTTGCTTCTCAACAATTTTTGAATTATTATTTTAAAAATGCTTGTTTGAAGGTGTTCCATGCTACAGCTGGTGTGGGGTGCCCTCAGGTTTCAGCCTAGCTCTCCCAAAGTGTTCCCTTGTGGTGTGGTGGTGAAAGGTAGTGGGGAGAGGAAAGAGGAGTCTGGGAATTCCATGAGCAGAGCTCAGGCAGAGTCACCTGCAGCGGGCCCTCATACGTAGTATTTGGTGCTTTGTAAGCAATGAATTGGGAAAGAAAAAATTTTTTTGCTGGGAGAGTAGGCTTTTTTGAATCTTTTTCTTGGGTTTATATGTTGTAAAGGGGAACAAATGGGAACTGCTCTATGGGAGACACTGCATTGCATCCCCACAGCTCTGGGGCCCCAGAAGTACTACTCCCTGAACTACTACTCCCTGACAGTCCTAGTTTTGAGTTGATGACTTGCCTTTCCCTGGCCAGCCCACAGACGAGATCCTGAAGGTGGAGGAAAGAAGGCTCTGGCTTGGGGAGGGAAGGAGAGAGAGACAGAGAGAAAGAAAAGTCTGAGGGCACCAGACATAGATCTTACCCACTTCTGGAGCCCAGCACTAGCTCAGTGTCTGACCTATAACAGGAGCTCAGTAAATGCTGCACTGAACAGAAAACTTATTGTAGCCAGACTTTCTCTGTGACTTACTTTCTCTCAGGCTAGTGACTTTTCTCTAAGCTCAGTTTCTCCATCTGTAAAGTGGGAATGATAGAAATACCTAGGCTAAGAGTTTATTTGAGTATAGAATGATGATACTTGACACCTGAAAGCACTTAAGAGTACTTTAAAGCACCATGCAGCTATAAGGGGTGAAAGATTATAAAGCTGTCGTCCAGCTGTCTACACAGATGTGAATATTTTAGACACTGAAAGCCATGCCATATCTTTTTTCTTCTTTCTTTTTTCAATAAAGTAGGGGATCCAAGTTGTAAGGAAATATATTTTATCTACAGTTCTAAATAGTTCTATTTTTTTGCCAGGCATGGTGGCACACACCTGTAATCCTAGCCTTGGGAGGCTGAAGCAGGAAGAGTGCTATGAATTCGAGGCCAGCCTGTACTACATAGTAAGACCCTGTCTTAAAGAGCCAAAAAAAGGTTCTATTTTTATTTTATTGAAAAAAATCAGTCAATATGCAGAAGAACATCATTAGTGATTGAGATATACCAAAACCTAAAATATTATTTGACCTGGAAAATACTAGACTTAGAAGACATTTAAAGAGTATCTTCTTTCTGCAGAGATTATGTACTCTATAAACAAAAGTGTTTAATGTAAATTCCAATGCGATTTGAAAAGCTGATTGAGAGCAAACATTTTCATAGAGATTGTAGTAGGAGAGGAAAGTGGGGAAATGGGTTATCTAGAAGACTGAATGAAGAAGGAAGTCGGGTTAGAAAAATCTAAAAAAGACAATAGAACAACAACAAAAAAGTCCTAGAGGCCAGGGATTTAGCTCAGTGGTGCTGCCACCTGCCTCACAAGTGCAAGGTCCTGACTTTGATCCCTGGTACAAAAGAAAAAAATATCCTAAAGCATATCCTAAAAAAATTTAGATAGAGTGGACTAATACTGTGCTGATGCATATGTATATGTATTTTCCTATCACTGGATGAATAAATATCTTCAGGGTACGGGATTCCTAAAAGAGGAATGGTGATTCAAAAATAAACATATATAATTTTGTTAGATAATGCCAAATTCCTCTCTAAAAGAGTTGTCCCATTATGCGTTCTACCAGAAACATATCGAAGTATAGTTTTACCAGCAAAATATGTTATGGCACTTTTTAACTTTGGCCAATTTAATAGGTGGGTAGCAATTTAGGTTCAAAGAATGGGGCTGAGATCTGAGTCATTCTTCACTGCAGGCACAATAGGTTGCAGTTCGAATCTAACAAAATTAACTGTGTAAAGAGTAAACTTTTGGGCCGGGGATTCAGCTCAGTGGTTCCGCCACCTGCCTTGCAAGTGCAAGGACCCAAGTTCAATCCCTGGTACCAAAAAAAAAAAAAAAGTAAACTTTTCAGAGGAATATAATAGAATCCAGAGTGTTCACAGCGTAACAGTTACAAAATACAATCCAAATGCTTTTGGCATAGAGAGAAAAATCTATGACCCAATCTCAAAGGAAAACACAAACCTATGGATGCAAGCTCCAATGTGAGAAAGATGTTGGATTTACCAGTTAAGGACTTTAAGGCAGCATAATTAGAATTATGTTAATAAAGAATGGAAAATATGTTCAAAATGTATGAAAATATAGGAAACATGAATAGAGAAATAGGAAATATAAAAAGAACAAGATGGAAATTTTAGGACTGAAAAATACAGTATCTAAACAAATAAAAAATTTTGAAGTTGGAAGAGGAAGAAGAGAGAAAAGTTTGGACAAAACAATCAAACCAACAGAACCATTTTAAAAGGTTTTACAGATGGGTAATTAGAATCCCAGAAAGAAAGATGAGAAAGAATGAGCCAGAAAAATGGCAGAGTATCTCCCATCTTGGGTTAAACATGCAAGTTAACATATTCAAGAACCCCAAACAAGATAAATAAGAAGAAATTCATGCATAGTCATATCATTGTCAAACTGCTGAAAAACAAGCATAAACTTCTTGAAAACAACCAGAAAAATGATCCTTTACAGGTAGATAAAAGTGATTTAAGGATTGTAACTTTTAACTATAAACCATAGAAGACTAGAAGACAGTGGAACACCTTTACAGTACTGAAAGAAAAAACAAAAACACCTGTAAATCCATAATTCCATATACAAGAATCATGATGAAAGAGACATTTTCAGACAAATAACAACTAAGAGAATTGTCCAGAACCATGCTACTAAAAACCACGAAGGCTGGGCCAGGGATTTAGCTCAGTGGTACCGCGCCTGCCTCATAAGTGCAAGGTTCTGAGTTCTGGTCCCTGGTACCAGAAGAAAAACAAAGAACAAAATACACCAATGTTCTTCAAAACTGAAATTAATGATATCCAAGAAATTTGGGTCTTAAGGAATGAATGAGAAGCACTAGAAATGGCAAATATGTGGATAAAATAAGAGATAACTTTTATTTTTCTTGCTACTGGGGATCAAACTCGGGACCTTGCAAGGCAGGCGGCAGAACCACTGAGCTAAATCCCTGGCCCTTCTCTTACTTTCTTTAAAATATGTTTGTTTAAAGAAAAATATATAACAAATCTTGTGGATTTTATAATGCATATACAATACATGTGGCAACTATAGCATAAAAGACAGTGGATGTGCACGGGGGTATAAATAGACCCATATACTTGCAAGGCTTCTAAATTTTACGTGAAATGATACTATGTTAATTCTAAATAGTTTGTAAAAAAGTTTAAAAAAATCTTAATCCTGGCAAGATTTCTATAGTTTATGTAAATGGTACTAACATTTTACCTTATATGGTGAAAAGTTAAGGATATGTAGTGTAATCTCCAGAGAAGCTTCTAAAAATAATGTTACTATGAATAGCTAATTGAATGAAAAAACGGAAATCGAATTCTAAAATTAAAAATTAAAATAACTCCAAAGAAAGCAGAAAGCATGGATAAAAAGATGAACAATACCACCACAAAAACTACAGAAAATAAAAGTAAAATGGTTAGACATAAATCCAACCTCATCAACACTTAAAGTAAATGTTAATGGACTATACATTACAAATAAGACCCAGAGATTATCAGAACAGATAAAAGCAAAACCCAATTATATGCTGTCTATAAGAGATATACTTTAAATATAAAGACACAGATGGGCTGAAAGTAAATGAATGGGATAAGATGAACAATAAAGAAAGATCTAAGAGAAATTCAAATGTATGTCCACACAAAGATTTGAAGCTTTATTCACAATAAAAAAGTGGAAACAGGGCCCGGGATTTAGCTCAGTGGTTCCTCCCCCTGCCTCGCAAGCGCAAGGACCTGAGTTTGATCCCTGGCACCCAAAAAAAAAGGAGAGGAAAAAAAAAAAGTGGAAACAATTGAAATGTGCTGTGAATGGTTAAACAAAATGTGATACACTTATGTAATATACTATTCCTCAACAGTTAAAAAAACCCTATTGTTATAAACATGGACGAATTTCAAAATCTGAATGAAAAAAGCTAGACATAAAGGAAATATATATGATTCCACTTATATAAAATGCAAACTAATCTGCAGATGAAAAGCATATCAGTGGTTTATACTGGGGATGGAGGGAGGGATGGAGCATAGAGGAACAGAAGAAATTTTGGGGGTATGATAGAAATATTTTGTATCTTGATTGTGGTGATAATTTGTGGACACACACAACTATCAAAACTCATTGAATTGTACTAGCTAAATACAACTTATGCTATATAACTTATTTCTCAATTAAGATGTGAAGATAATTTTTTAAAATCCAAATTTTCAATAACTTTAGATTTTCTGCTGAACTCTAAAGTATTATTTAATTATAAACAGGAATAATTTGCTATTTTTCTGAGACTATGGCTTCTGTTAATGAAATAAAAAAAGGTCTGTGTTAAAAATCTTTAGTTAATTAACACAATAGTAGTTCTAATTTAGTGTTAATGTCATAGAGAAATGACTAATGCAGTTATCAAACACAAACTCAACGAACAGCTGTGTTTTTTGGCCTATTTTCTAAAATACTGAAAAGAGAAAAATCAATATATAGAATTTGACAACTGCACTGAAGTACAGACGGGACTCCCCATTCCCCAGTTCTCTCAGAAATCCGTTAAGAAGCAGTGAATCTTTTATCTTCTTTGTTTTGGTTGTTAACATTTGATGTTTCCTGAGAACACATGTGGATAAAATACTTTTCCAAAGGAGTTTGACATCAATCCCTGGCAAACTCCATGAGGAAATATTAAACAGATGGATTGTGAGCACTTAGAAAGGAAACCTGATATCCTTGTGTACATGGCTGAGAAATGTAGGCTGGTTGACAGCATCGTTAGGTAGATTTGTAACTGGTTGAAAGACTTATATACCAAATGAGTGCAGACTGCTTTCCTCCTGGACAGATGCCCTCTGGATGCCAAAGTTGATAGCAGTGGCCTTTTTAGTTTCAGCATATTTATTACTCAGCCATTCTTTAGATAGCTATTATAAAATTTTTATTATATGCAAATGAAGACATGCAATATATATGTAAGTTATGAAGCATAGCAACAAAATGGACAGATGTGAATTCTTTTGTTCAACTTAAAATGCAGAATTATCATCAGTACCACTAAGATATCTGTATGGTTTCCCTGATCTCCTCTAGAGGAAACCTTGGCACACTGTATTTTGTTTTTTAACCATTACTTTTCTTTTAAAAGTAGCTTTATTACCTTAAATAACACTTAGTTTTGCTTGACCTTTTCTTTTCTTTTTGGTACCGTGGATCAAACTCGGGTTCTTGCGCTTGCGAGGCAGGTGGCAGAACCACTGAGCTAAATCCCTGGCCCACTTGAGGTTTTTAAAGAAGTTTCATCTTGTATATATACCCTTGGTTATTTTCATTTTTTAATATTGAGAGAATTGCTCCATATTGTTATATATAGCTGTGATTCATTTATTCATTTTCAAAATCTTAATTTTAACATAGTGACACTCATCCATATTTTATTTTGTGGTTAGGAAACTTTATGTCTCATTTAGGAAATCCTTCCTCCTCTCCTCCACTCTTGGTCATAAAGCTTTTCTTACATTAGTTCTTCTACAATTTTGAGTTTTACCTTTCATAGTGAGATTTATTTATTTATTTATTTTTAATTTCTTTTTCATAGTGAGATTTTTAATCCATCAAAACTATATAGGACCGGGGATTTAGCTCAGTGGTTTCGCTCCCTGCTGCACAAGCGCAAGGACCCGAGTTCGATCCCCGGTACCAAAAAACCCCAAAAAACAAAAAACAAAAAAAACTATATTGTTATAAGTGGTGTGAGATAGGGATCCAATTTCATTTTTTTCCCATATGGAGTATTGATGAGTTGAGTATGGTTTAACAACTAGATTCATCTTTTTTCTACTTTTTTAATATGTTAGCCAAGCCACATACCAAGTTTTCATGTGGCTTCCTGTTTCTGGGCTCTCTATTCTAGACTGGACAATATGATACTATTTTAATTGAACTAGTTTTATAAGCCACATTAATATCTGGCAAGGCAAACCTTCACCTTAAACATATATCTTAACTTTATGTGTATGTTTTCAAGGTTAAATATATGTAAAATTCAAGATGCATATTGATCTTAACTTATACATTTATAATATATATGCAGCTTTTCAAGTTCAGTAAAAATACCCTATAGGATTTTGATTGGAATGACATTGATAGATCAATTTAAGGAGAACTGATGATATTGAATGCTCTATCCATTAACATGCTCCATTTATATCTTTTTTAAGGGGCACTAATGAAGTTTTACACATTCCCAATAAACATTCTATATATCTTTTTGTTAAGATTTATTTCTAAGGGGTTGGGATCATAGCTCGATGGAAAAGCACTGGCCTGGCATGTACAAGGCCCTACCCCTCAGCACCACTAAATAAACCAAATCAAACCAACCAAAGAACCACCACCAACAAAAAAACCAAAAACCAAAACAAAGCAAAACAACTATAAAAATTATTTACTTGTAAATGCCTTACATTTTTATTATTATTGAAGGTATTTATTAATGTTTAATTTTATAACAATTTATTTCCAATTATAAAAATGCTATTGATCCTATATCCAGCTACCTTGCTAAACCCTAATTATAATAATTGTCCATAGAATCTTTTGGTTTCTAAGTAACTAACCAAATAATTTATAAATAATGACAGTTTTGTTTCCTCCTTTACAATCATCACATCTTTTACTCTTTCTTTGTCTTATGAGACTAGGATAACTACATTAAAATGAATGGTGATGGAGTATCCATGTCTTATTCTTGATTTTTAATCTTTCTAATATTTCACCAATAAAAATTATACTTATTATAGGGTTTTGATAGATAACATTTTGATAACTTAAGGAAGTTATTTCTATTCCTGGTTTGCTAAGATTTTTCTCTTAAATAATGAATTTCTCTTAAATAATGAAGTTTTGTCTTAAATAATGAATGGATGTTAATTTTATTGTATGTCTTTTCTGTATATTAAGGTTACAAGGTTTTTACCTTAATCTGTTGATGTGGTAAACTATATATTTACTAATTAAAACTCACCCTGTATTCTTGAGATAACTCAACTTTGTCAGTACCATTTTTTTATATATGACTGGATTATTTAAGATTGTTCTATTTTCACAACTGAGACTGGCCTGCAATTTTGTATTCTTACATTGTCCTAGCTTGGTTTTTTTGTTCGTTAGTTTTTGTTTTTTGGGTTCAGCCTGGCCTTGAACTCTCAATGTTCCTCCTGCCTCAGTTCTCTCTCTCTCTCTCTCTCTCTCTCTTTCTTTCTTTCTTTCTTTCTTTCCTTTCCTTCCCTCCTTTTTTTTTCTGGTACCAGGGAGCAAACTCAAGACCTTGGGCTTGCCAGGCAGGCATGGCACCACTGAGCTACATCCCCAACCCTGCCTCAGTTCCATGAGTGCTGGGATTACAAGCATGCACTACCATGCCCAACTGGATATATTTTATTTTATTTTTTTTGGTACCGGAAATCGAACTCAGGATCTTGCGCTTGCTTGCAAGGCAGGCTCCGGAACCACTGAGCTAAATTCCCGGCCCAGCTGGATATATTTTAAATCTTGACTATTTTTTGGGGGGGGGGTACCAGGGATCATACTAGGGTACTTCCTCTTATGAGGCAGGCGGTGGAACCACTGAGCTAAATCCCCAGCCCCTTGACTATTTATTGATAAAAGATAAAGTTATACTCCCATTTATGTCCAGTATTTTCAGAATTATGAATTCCAACTTTTTTCAGACATGCATAATTTTGATAATTTCAGTCACCCTATTATCTCTCTTATAGCCACCTCCCCTTACCCCCTTTCTTAATAAGGTATATCTTTTAAAGAATGTATCCATTTTTAAAAATCTGATTTTGTTTTTAATTAAGTATTATGGTCACATACAAATATGTGCTGATGTTGTACCTTCCCCACTTTAATCCTTCTAATGAGCTGACAAAAAGCACCACTGCCAATCACACAAAAAAACAGTACTTTCAATCTTGTGTTTTTAAATAGCTGTTTAAATACTATCCTGAATAATAACTTAGTCCAAATTAAAGAATTCAAAAATAAAATCTAATTTGCTATTGTATCATGCTTTTAAAAGGATCTGAACTTATAGATCAACTATAAAAGGTGAGAAGTGTTAAATATTCTTTATTTAGTATTATACATACACCACACTGAAATGCCTTTCAGTAGGTAAAAGGTCGCAGTCTTTTTTTTTTGGTACTGGGGATTGAACTCAGGTCCTTGCGCTTGTGTAGCAGGTGGAGAAACCACTGAGCTAAATCCCCGGCCCCCTCCAGTAGGTTTTGAGATAGCATTCTCCATCTTTGTGAAAAGTCGAACATTACTAGTCAAGTCCAACCATATTTTTAGAAAGGGAAAACAGTGATAGTATTTGCTGAACTGGAATTACTATCAAAACTTGAAAAAAAAAGATATCCATTTAACTATAAGCCAATTTTACTTAAATCAGAACTGTCCAACAAAAATATTCTGTCAGCCACTCATGATCTGAATTCTGGTGTATGAGATCTATTAAATTATGGTACACATAAAAAAGCCATGAGACATTTCTGTTCTGTAATAAATAAGGCAGTGACTATTACTCATTATTAGCTTTTTTGAGGTAAGCTATTAAGTCTGCCCTTTCTCCCTTCTTAATGCCAGCGAAGATCATTTTTGTTCCAGGGATGTACTTCTTGGGATTCTCCAAGTACTCCATCAATGTCTCCTCTCCCCAGGTGATGCCTTTGTTCTTGTTGGCTTCTGTGTAAGAGAATCCAACAGCTTGACCTGTCTTCCACCCAAACAGACCATAGAGATTTGGGTCAGTCTTGTGCTTGCCTCCCTTCTCCACAGTGTGGCACTGGGCACACTTCTGTACGAAAATCTTCTCGCCTTTCTCAACATCACCCATTTTTAAATCTGCGGCGGCTTCCGCGTCAGAGGCTCAGCGCTCTTACATTGTTAGCACAGAGAAAGTCCCAGCTCAGAAGCCAGACGTCCTGCTCTCTACTGAATATATCCATTTTAATCCACATTTGAATTCCTAGTTCTACCTGCAGGTATGGTCTCTTTTCCCATTCCTAATATAACTTCTTGGGCTTTTTTTTTTCTCGTTTTTCATTCATTTAACTAGAGAAATTCTCTATTTTATTAGGTATTTTTTTTAAAAGAATGAATTTTTGAATTGTTTATTATCTCTATTGGCCTTTTCAACCAAAATAATAATAGAGAAAGATTAAATATGTGAGCTTTGAAGCCAGACTACTTGAATTTGAAGCTCTGTTCTATTAACTGAGAAACCTTGGGAAAGTTAATTTGAACATGAAACTATGTCTTAGTTTTTCACCTAAAGATTAAGTAAGATAATATGTGGAAACGACTTAGAAAGTATTTGAATAGTAAAGATCCAATGAAATGGTGCTATTATTATGATCTAGAAACAAATGTTAGAGTATGTTAAGAGTGGCTTTTAGTTCATGTCTCTTTTTCTTGAGGCTAGGAAGTTATTTAAAAACAAAATAAGTAGCATTATTCTCATGACTTACGACTCTTTTATGGGGTTCTTTGGCTGGTAGAATTGGAAGGAGCTCCTAGATCCTAAATTTATTGTGATCAAGATTTAGCATTAGGAATTTGCTGTAGGTGTAGGTTTGGCTTACATGTAAAGACGGCATAAAAGGATAAAGAAAGAATGTAACTTCTCCCTAAGAGATAAACCTCTTCATAGTTTATTTCTTGGGCCAACACTTCTTAGCTCTCTTTTAAGAGTGAAGGAGGAGTTGAATGTGGTGGTACGTGCCTGTAATCCCTGCACTAGGAAGGCTTAGGCAAGAAGATTACCATGAATTTGAGGCCTGTGCTACATAGTGAGTTCAAGGCCAGCTTCAACATAGCAAGATCCTGTCTCAACAAAACAAAACAAAATGAAAGAAAAGGAAAGGAAAGAAGAAGAAAAAGAGTAGAAAAGAAAAGCCACAAGAACTATGGAAAAATGTATATTATGTTACACGAAAATAAAAAATTACATATATGAATTACAACTATGTAACAAACATGATGACAATGGAGAGGCAATGTGGAAAAATAAAAGTAGTGTAATGGAGTAGTAGGATAATGAATGATTTTTAAATTAAAAATTATTTGATAGTCTTGTTTTCTTTTTGATAAAATACAAATTATTAAGCTTAAAATTTCTCAGGAAAAAGCATAAAAAAGATACTGCTATTAATATCAACAAATATTATTTATTTATCTGTGCCAGGTTCTGTTCTAAGAGCTTTACATGTAAGGTATATTTAATCCTCACAAAATCCCCATGAAATATCTGTAATCAGTCATCTCTTATAAATGGGAATATTGTGGAACAAAGAAAGTAACTTGTTCAAGAACACACAGTTCTATATTAAGTTATAAAAATCCAATTGGATGTTTAAATAATTGGTAGTGAAGTCATGCACTAGAGTAACTAATTTACAGCTATCTGTTAAAAGGAATGGTTAGAACTCTATATTTTAATATGGAAAAAATTACTAAATAGCTATTTAATAATAACTATCAATAAATATCTAAGTAAAAGATGCAAAAAGTGGATATGTTATATTCCTATTTGTAAAAGTAAATAATATCAATAACAGTGATAATGTTACATGTCTGCCCATATATATGTATGTATAGGAAGTACAATTCAGTAGATTGTGTCTACACTATTCATGGTGCTTATCTTATTTTATTTTATTTTATTTTATTTTTTCCCCATTAAATTTATTGGTACATTTTAGGTATAAAATACAGTTACATTCATCATTGGGATCTTGTACCATTACATGAGTCTCTTGGTTCTTATTTTTTTTCCCCCTTCCCTTGCCCTCCCTTCACCCCCTCCACCCTTCCCTATTTGTAAAGAACTTGTTTCCATTTCTTTCCTCTTCTCATATTTTTTCCTTTCCCTTTTTTCACTTCCCCTACGCCTCCCAATTCCCCTGCTCTTTTAGATCTTTTCTTCCTGTTACACAATATCAGTCATACATTTTTTAAATTACAATATTAAGATCTAGGAGACATTACCACAGATTTTACAGAATTTAAAAGGATATAGAAAGCATATTACAAAAATCTTTTTTGAAATAAATTTGATAACTTCTAAGAAGTACCTTGGAAGACAAATTAATGAAACTAACTCTGGAGGAAATATAAAATTTGAATAGCATCTATTAAAGAAAGTATATTCCTAGCTTGAAAACCCACCTATATGACAACAGCAGGCTCATAAACGTTTTAACTGATAAATTATATCAAATATTTAAAGCAGAAAAAAGAAGGAACACTTCTCCCCTCATTTTAGGAACTCAACATTGTGCTAATCCTAAAACTGGATAAAGATAATAGAAGAAAAAAAGTATGAACATAGAAATTTGTTTAACAAAACAAACTATTAGAAGTCAGATCTGGCAGGATGTAGAAAGTGGTTTTATTATAGGGATGGCAGTGTTGGTTCAGCATTGGAAGATCCACCCCCAAAAGTCATTTTTTTTTTTTAAAGTCATCATTTTAACAAAGGAAAGGAAAAAGCCATATGATCCTGTCACTACTTGGAGAAAAAGTATTGGACTAAATTCTACAGCTGTTCATGGTAAAAGCTATCAGGAGACTAGAAGTAGAACAGAAACTTCTCAACAGATCAAAGACATGTACTCCATACTTCCAGCGAGAATGCCTTATATGAACGGAGAAGATACAATGCTTTCTCCTTAAGGTGGGGAACAAGGGGAGATATGCTTACTCTTTATCTGTCCATTAAACTTTGAAACCTAGGCCCCACCAAAATAGTCTGGCAATAAAATGACACAGCTAGGATAGGACTGGCATGGCAGAAGCAAAATCTTTATATGTAGATGAAATGATCATCTACAGAGAAAATACTAAGAAATCTCTAGGAGCCCCTAGAACTTGTACTTGAATTTAGCAGGATTAGAAAACACAAGGTATATATAAAAATTCAGGTCTGTGTATACTTGCTATAAATGAAGAACTGGATATTGAAATTTTAAAGTTATGTAGCAGTACAAAGGACCTAGAAAAGTTAAAAGCAAAAACAAAAACTGTTGGAAGACGTTTAGTACCTAATTTTAAGACTTCTTCTAAAGCTACAGTAATCAAGCAGTGTTGGTGTAAGGAAAGACATACAGATCATTTGAATAAAACAGAGAATCTAGAAATAGAACCACACATATATGGTCCACTGAGTTTTGAAAGATTATTTAACATTAGCATTTTATAGAATATAAACTCTATTCAAGAGCCAAGGAAGAGATAGTGTTTTCAGCAAATGGCACTAGAACACCTGGTATCTGTATATAAAAAATTAACCTCAACCCTTTTTTTCCATACATGAAAATAACTTGAAGGGATCTATGAACCTAAATAAGAAAGCCTAAAAGTATAAAACTTTAAGAAGAAATTATAAGGGAAAATATTTATGAATTCAGGGTAGGCAAGAACTACCTAGGATACAAAAAGCATGATGTATAAAAGAAAAAAATTGATAAATGAGATTCCATCAAAATTTAGAACTTTAAATGATATCATTAAAATGAAAAGTAGTCCTTAAACAGACCATATTTACAATGAATATAACCTATGACCAGAATATATAAAGAACTCTTAGAGCTCATTAATAGACAACCCAATTAAAATGTAGACATAAGAAGATGATAAATAGCCAGTATAGCACAAGGAATGGTGTGCAACTCTAGAATCAGAAAAATACTAATCAGTACAATAATACGATTGAATTATACACTCATTAGGGAGATGAAGTCAAAAGTTTTAAAAGCCTTGTCATGACTTTTTCTTTTTGTTGGATTCTCCCCCTTTGCGTTTAATTTGTCACACCCAATGGATTCATTCTGCTGGGTTTCCCGGGGTTGTGATCCTCATTGTCTTTTCCTAGGGTATTGTCTAAAATTTTTTGGAGTGCCGGTTTGGTATTCATGAAGTTCCTGAGGTGCTCTTTATCATGAAAGTATTTTATTTCTCCATGAACTTTGAAAGATAGTTTTGCAGGGTACATCAATCTGGGTTGGAGGCTGTTTTCCTTTAGGGCTTGAAATACATCACTCCAAGCTCTTCTTGCCTTGAGGGTTTGCATTGAGAAGTCTGCTGTGATTCTGATGGCCTTTCCTTTGTATGTGATTTGTTTCTTTTCTCTCACTGCTTGTAGAATTTTGTTCTTCTGTTGGATTTCTGGAATCCTAACTATTATATGCCTATGTGTAGATTTTTTTTGATTAAGGCTAACTGGAGTCCTATAAGCCTAACTTATCTGTACGTCAAGTTCTTTTCCCCTGCTTGGAAAGTTTTCTGCCATCACTTCTGTGAAGAGTTTTTTTATGTCATCTGCACTCTCTCCTCTTTCTTCATTGACTCCAACCAGTCTTATGTTGTTCTTCTTTGCATCGTCTAGCAGCTGCTGGATTGATTTCTTGTGTTCACTTACAATTTTAAAGCAATTTTTCTTTTCCTCCTCACTAATTGCAATCTTATCTTCTATATGTGAAATTCTATCCTCACATTGGTTCATTCTGGTGCACAGACTTTCGATGGAGTTTTTAATCTCTTGGAAATCTGTTTGTATCTGTTTTATGGATTCCATTTGTTTCCTATGTTGGGATTCCATTGTGTTCCTCAGATCCTCTATTTTTTTTATCTGTGTCCTCTCTAGATTTATTTATTTATTTATTTATTTTTGTATTAAATTCTTTTATTGGTACATTGTAGATATACAACACAATTACATTTCTCATTGGGAATTGTACCTTTATATAATGCATCTTGGTTCTTATTTTTTCCCCATTCCTAGCCCTCTCTTCACACCCTCCACTCTTCCCTATTTACAAAGACTTTATTTCCATTTTTTCCATTTCTCATCATTTTTTCCTTTCCCTTCTTTCCTTTCCCCTGCTCCTCCTACTACCCCTACCCCTTTGGACCTTTTATTCCTATTTTACATTATCAATTATTCATTCTAATCATTGGCACATTTTAGGTATACAATATAATGACATTCATCATTGGAAATTTGCACCTTTACATAGTCTCTCTTGGTTCTTGTTTTTCACCCTTGCCCAGCCCTCCCTTCAACCCCTCCAGCCCTATTTACAAAAATTTTGTTCCTATTTTTCCATTTTCTCATATTAATCCCATTCCCTTCTATCCTTTCCCTTAGCCCTCCCACTTCCTTCCCCTTTGCCCTTTTTCTTCCTATTTCACATGACCTATTATACATTTAGTCCTTATTTACACTTTCAGTTTCTCATACCAGAGAAACTATTCAGTATTTACACATGTGTGTCCTATTTATTTCACTTAAGAGTATTGCCTCAGTGTGCATCCACTTAGCTATAAATGTCTCTAATTTCTCATTTTTTATGGCTGAGTAGTACTCCATTTTATAAAAAAACACATTTTCTTTATCCAGTCTCCAGTTGATGGGCATTTGGGCTGTTTCCAAGTTTCAGCTATCACAAACTGTGCTGCTATGAACATGGGTGCACATATATCACTGTGGTATGATTCTTTTAATTCTTTGGGGAAGATCCCCAGCAGTGGAATAGCGGGGTCAAATGGGACTTCCAGTCCTAGTTCTTTGAGGTATCTCCATACTGATTTCCACAGTGCTTGCACCAGTCTACACTCCCACCAGCAGTGGAGCAGGGTTCCTCTTTCCCCACAGCCCCACCAACATTTGTTATTGGTTGATTTCATGAAAGCAGCCATTCTTTCTGGAGTGAGGTGGAATCTCAGCATTGCTTTCATTTGCATCTCTGGAATGACCAGTGATGTTGAACATTTTTTCATGTATTTATTTGCTATTTCTACTTCTTTGTGTGAGAAATGTCTGTTCATTTCAGATGCCCATTTTCAGATTGGGTCTTTAAATTTGGGAGGTCTGATCTTTTTAAGTTCTTTATAGATTCGAGATAGTAGACCTTTGTCTGAGGAAGAGCAGGTGAAGATTTTTTCCCACAGTGTGGGTTGTCTCTTCACACTGCTGGTGGTTTCTCTTGCTGTGCAGAAGCCTTTTAATAAGAAGAGATCCCATTTGTTGATTGTTTGTGCTAGTTCATGGGCAACTGAGGTTTTGTTCATAAAATCTTTTCCTACACCGATGTCTTCAAGGGTTCTACCTAACCTCTGTTCCAACTGGTTCAGAGTTTCTATTTTAATATTTAGATCTTTAATCCATTTTGATTTTAGTTTAGTGCATGGTGAAAGATATAGGTCTAGTTTTAATCTTTGGCAAGTTGAAGCCCAATTTTTCCAGCACCATTTATTAAAGAGGCTATCTTTCCTCCAGTGAGGGTGTTTGGCTCCTTTGTTGACGATGAGATGGCTGAGTGTGTCTGGCATTGTTTCTGCATCTTCTAATCTGTTCCACTGGTCCTGAAGCCTGTTTCTTTGCCAGTACCATGCTGTTTTTGTCACAGTAGCTTTGTAGCATAGTTGCAGGTTGGGGATTGTGATACCCCCTGCCATGTCTCTGTTACCTAGAATTGCTTTTGCTATTCTGGGTCTCTTCTTGCTCCAAATGAATTTTTGGATTTTTTTCTTGCCTCTCTAGATTTATTAATCATGTCTTGCATCATGGTGCTTATCTTTGGAAGGTGGGATTTTTGCTTTCTTTTGAACTGTCTCTTTTATACTTCTTAGTGTTTAAATTTATATAACTTGCAATAAGAATTTTAAAAAATGTAATCAAGGACCGAGATTTAGCTCAGTGGTTCCACCGCCTGCTTCACAAGCGCAAGGTCCCAAGTTTGATCCCTGGTACCACAAGAAAAAAAAAAAAGACAAAAGCTACCACAAAGAGCACTGGAAGGGTCTTTCAGGTAAATCTGAAGATAAAGAATAAAGTAGACAAGTTAGATCAAACAGGAATAAATGAAAGAAAGTAACATTTGTATTCTTGGAAGAAAAAGTATTAGACTCTACAGGTTAAATTTTTTTTTTGGTACCAGGGATCGAACTTGGATCCTTGCGCTTGAGGGGCAGGTGGCAGAACCACTGAGCTAAATCCCCGGCCCCTCTACAGGTTAAATATTTATAGAAAGCCTTAACTAATGTGAGTGCAATATAAAGTTAATCTTTTCATTTGAGATTTTTTTTGGTGGTGGTGGGAGAGAGTTTTGAGACAGGGACTATGTAGTCCAGGCTGGCCTTGAACTCATGGTGATCCTCCTGCCTCAGTCTCAAAGTTCTGGGATTACAGGTGTGCACTACCATCTCTGGCTTCATTTTAGATCTTTTTAAGGAGATAAAAAAAAAAAGTGAGTCTGCTTTTTAAAATTCTAAATTCATTCTTTGATGTTTCTGAATCTTCCAGAGTCTCTAAGTCCTCTTTGTGATGAATAGTTCCTATTGAGTAGAACTATAGATGACAGATTTAGACTAATTGAAGGACATATTCTCATTTTTACTTTTAATACTAATCTATCAAAATTTTCTCTTGATTTGTTTCTTCAAAAAGTACAGAAGCTTTCTATTTAACTGATGACCATATTTATCAGAGTTTAAAAATTGTAACTAGTTTTAAGAACTGTATGAATCAATTTATATTATTCACAGATTACAAAGGAAAGCTACCAATACTTGGAATATGTCCCTATTTGAGTTGATATCACAGAGGGTGACCACAACCTCTCTCAAGTCATTTGATTTTTAAAATTATTAATTTATTTATTGAAAACATTTACTGAGAACCTACTATGTGCCAAGCAGAGTGCTAAGTGCTAATGACACAAAGATGTATAAGAAACAGTCTTAGCTTTAGGTAACTGACAATCCATTTATGAACTGGATATTATAAATTAATCTCAGGGTTGGGAATATAGCTCAGTTGTAGAGTAGTTGGCTAGTATATGTGAGATCCTGGATTCATCCCCAGCACCAAAAGAAAAAAAAGAAAAAGGAAATCTCAGAAATATACCAAACCATCCGTTACAAAAATTTAAAAAACTATTAGTAAGAGTAGCTAACTTCTACTGAGTACTTACCATGTACTAGGTTATTAACACACATTATTTCATTTAATTCCCATAACTACTGCATGGGTAGGAATTAATAACCTATACAGTAGTTTAGTGAGGCTAAGTACTTTGCCCAAAGTTACATAGATAGTAAGTGATATAACTGAGATTTAGAGTCAAGCAACCTAGTACTGGAGTACTCATTCTTCTGAAGATGAGAGAAACTCCTTTTGCTACTGTCTTGATAACAACAACAAAATGAAGGAAAAACTAAGAAAATAAAGGGACTAATTATGAGAATAACGACAAACTAGGAAGACTTCAAGCAATGTGCCAGATATACTGTATGGGTCAGATTTTCATCACTGGGATCAAATGCCTAGCATATATAATTAAAAGTAGAAAAGGTTTATTTTGGCTTATGGTTTCAGAGGTTTCAGTCCATAGCAGGCTGGCTCCAAGGCAGAAACATCATGATGGAAGCGCATGATGTATATCTTTCAAAAATACACCCCCAATGACCCATCTCCTTCAACTGAATGATTGAATCACCTTCCAAAAGCCCCACTCCGAACACATGAAACTTCTGGGGGTCATTTTATTTTACTTTTTTGTCTTTTTGAGACAAGATCTCACTATGTAGCCCAGGCTGGCCTTAACTCACAGTGATCTTCCTGCCTCAGCCTCCTGAGTTCTGGGATTACAGGCATGTACCACCACACCTGACTGGGGTCATTTTAGATCTAAACCATAACATATGCTTAGCCTAAAAGAGCAACTACTGTCAATTTGTGAGCTAATATATTCTTTAGAAGCAAACAAGGAGCTATCATGGACAATGAATAAGGTAAAAGGAGCTTTCCTACATTTAAAAGCTCTACTATAAAGCACAAGCCACTGACTATTCTAAAAGAAGGCATCAAGCAGCCTTCAAATACTCTGGCTATGTGCTATTAGAGATACAAGTTCTTTCTGAATATAGTCTCTGAAGGGGGAAAGGGACATAATCTATGCCTCATCTATACTTGACTGAGAGAAAGAAGAGGTTCTTTCTAGCAGATTAGTTTGAGAAGCCAATGGGGAGGGTTCCACTGGTACTATGGGGAACTGTGATTGCCTTAGCCTGGGTTATGGCCCACTCTGTGACCTTAAAAGTGGAGGTGTTGCCACAGAAAGAGAATGTAGTGTATGCCACATCAACCAAGAAGGGACTTCACAGGTATGAGGGGCAATTCATGCAACAAATACTTTCTGATAATCTAGGCTATTTGATACACTTGGCCACAGAAAATGATTAAAACAAGTCTCTGAACCTGATGTATTCAGAGTTTAATGAAGACTGAAAAGATATGAAATAGTTCATAATTTAGGTGAATAGACAAAATTATTACACAATAAAGCAATGGTGAAAAGTTCTACCTGGCCTACAATTAAGTGCTGAAATGTATGGTACATACCACAAGTGATGTAGTTCTAAGGAGAGGAAAATCAATACTGTAGTCATGAACTGAATTAGGATTTAAGACATAGGCAGGATTTGGCTGGAAGAGGATAGGAGATGGAATTAAGAAAAAAGGAGAGGGGCCGGGGATTTAGCTCATTGGTTCCGCCGCCTGCCTCGCAAGCGCAACAACCTGAGTTCAATCCCGAGTACCAAAAAAAAAAAAACAAAAACAAAAAAGAAAAAAGGAGAAAGAATTCAGAAGAAAAGATTAGTGAGGAGATTGGGGTTCAAAAGGACAGTCAGTGAGGAGACCGGCTTGAGAGAAGCAGAGTGTATATAGCAGATGAGAATTCACAAACCACATGGCCAAGGCTGGTTAGTCTCCTTCTTTTGCCAGAACAATGTCAGTGCTTTAAGATGCTAGAAGCATCCATATGTGCCAGAATTTGACAAGAACCACACCCTTAGTTACCAACCACCCTAATTCACTATGTGGTAGAGTGGAGCAGGAGGAGGAGGAAGGAATTTTTCCTTTTAATATCTATAAAATTTCAGTGTTTACTGGTAGAATATATTGTTTCTG
Organism: Heterocephalus glaber; assembly: GCF_053883595.1. Classification (NCBI taxonomy): domain Eukaryota; kingdom Metazoa; phylum Chordata; class Mammalia; order Rodentia; family Bathyergidae; genus Heterocephalus; species Heterocephalus glaber. The sequence continues at coordinate 28,210,344 of NW_028258145.1, read as the reverse complement.
AAATAAAGTAACTATTACATAATTCAGTCTAAGACCTAAAAACATTTGTCTGAAATGCAGTGATATCTCCTGGGTTAATTTATCATTTAAGAACATGGAAAATAATCATCTTGACTTGTAAAAGACTACTTATTAATAATAAATTATTACTGTTCCTTTCACTTAAGTTCCTGAGGCAGGAGGATTGTGAGTTCAAGGCTAGCTTGGGCAACAGAGCAACATCTCATCTCAAAAAAAAAAAAATCTTACCATCATTGCCAGACTCATCAATAGGAGATGCTGAGTTCATATCTTCTAGGATTCCCTTTATGATTTCAACAACTTGAAGCCTCCTGACTCTAAGTAGGTCTTTATCTTTCAACCCTTCCTCCAACTGTTTGACTACCTCTTTTCCAGGCTGGGAAGTCAGGATGGTAATCTGAAAATAAATCCAGGAATCAATGTTCTCCCTGATGTCCAATGAGGAACATCACAGTACAAGTCGGTAGTAGTGGCTATTGTATTTAATGAAAAGAAGATTTAACTGTAAGTTACAAATAAAATTTTAGTTAATCTTCATCAAAAGGCCATGAAGTGCTATAAAATCAAATTTCATTTGGCAGACTATAGTGAGACAGGTCATCACAGGACCTTTCAAGGGAAGATGAGCTGACCCCAGAAAAGGACCACTGAGATATGTTCCTTCAAAACACTGCTTTTACTGTATCTGACACATTTTGATAGCCATGTTTTCACTTTAATTTAGTTCAAAATATTTTTGAATTTCTCTTGAGATTTCTTCTTTGACCCATGTGTTTCTTGAAAGTGTGTTGTTTAATCTCCATGTATTTTTGGGTGTTTTTCTAGTTATCTCCAGTTAACTAATTTCTATTTTAATTGAGTTGTGGCCTGATAGCAAACATTGTATGATTCCTATTCTAAGAAGTGTTTTATGGTCCAGAATGTGGTCTACCTTCATGAATGCTCCATATAAGCTTGAAAAGAATGTGTATTCTTCTATTGTTGGATGATGTATTCTATAGATGATGATTATATCTAGTTGATTATTGGTGTTATTTACTGAGTTCAACTATGTCCTTACTGATCCTGCTGGATTGGTCTATTTTTGATAGGGAGAAGGTGAAGTTTCTAAGTACATATAGTTAATTCACTTATTAATTTGCAATTCTATATGATTTTACCTTGTTTTTTATGGTTTGGATCTGAAATGTCGCCAAAAGGCCATGTATGGAAGGCTTGGTTTTAGCCTGTGATGCTATTAGAAGGTTGTAGAAACTTTAGGAGGTTGAGCCTACTTGGAGGAAGTAGGTCACTGGGGGTATAGCCTTGAAGGGTATGTTTGTCCTCTGTGCCTTTCTGTCTTTGCTTTCTGGCCACCATGAAGTGAGTAGCTTTCTACTGCCATGCCCTTCCATCATGATATATTGCCTCACCACAGGTCCAGAAGCAATAATGTCAAATGACCATGACTGAAATCTCTGAAACTGTGAACCAAAATAAATCTCTTCCTTCTTTAAGTTGTTATTCTCAGGCATTTTGTCACTGTGACAAAAATCTGACTACTTTAAGACACTCATTAATATGACACTCTGATGTTAGAAGCATACATGTTAAGGATTGTTATATCATCTTGAAGAACTGCCTTCTTTACCATTATGTAATGCCCTTCTTTATCCCTGATAACTTTCTTTGCCTTGAAGTCTGCTTTGTTTGTAATTAATATAGTGACTCCTGCTTTCTTTTGACTAGTGTTAGCATGGTATATTTTTCTCCATCCATTTACTTTTTTTTTTTTGATACCGGGGATTGAACTCAGGACCTTGAGCTTGGAAGGCAGGTGGCAGAACCACTGAGCTAAATCCCCGGCCCTCCATCCATTTACTTTTAAGCTATATGTATCTTTATGTTTAAAATTTTTTATTAGTATGTTTGCAGTACATAATGATTACATCTATTGTGGGGAGTTGGTACACATATATAACACATCTTAATATTTTTCATCCCCTACCCATCCCATTCCCGTCTGCTCCTTCCAACTTCTGGTCCCCTATCCATTTGCAAAAGCTCTGTTTCTCTTTTCCCTTCTTCAATTCTTTCTTTACCCCTTTTTTTCTGCCTCCTTTTCCTCTCCTCCCTCCCCCTGCATCTTTATATTTAAATTGGGTTTTTGATACACAGCATATAGGTGGGTCTTCCTTTTTAATCCACTCTAACAATCTTTTTAAAATTTTACTTTTAATTTTTTTGTGGTGCTGACCATCAAACCCAGGGCCTTGCCTAGGTTGGGCAAGCACTCTACCACTGAACCACAGTCCCAGCTCCAACTCTGGGATCACTGACATTCAAAGTGATTACTGACATAGTGGTAATATATATCATATTTATTACTGTTTTCTATTTGTTGCTGCTCTTTTTTCTTATTTTTGACTTTCACTCTTTTTATGCCTTTTGTATTTTTTTTTTTGGTACCGGGGATTGAACTCGGGTCCTTGCACTTGCGCAGCAGGCGGCAAAACCACTGAGCTAAATCCCTGGCCCGCCTTTTGTATTTTTAACCAAGCACCTTATATGATTCTATTTTCTTTCCTTTCTTAACATGTCAATTATAGTTCTTTTCTTTATGTTTTAAAGTGGTTGTCCTAGAATAGTGATGGCGAACCTTTTAGAGATCAAGTGCTCAAACTGCAACCTAAAACCCACTTATTTATCACAAAGTGCCAACACTGCAATTCAACCTGAATATTAAGTTTTTAGTTTAGAAAGAACAACTCATACATTAACATCTTTTGTCATAAAAGATAAACAACACGTGTCATAGGTTCACCACAACTGTCCTAGAGTTTGCAATATACATTTATAATTAATCCAAGCTTACTTTTTTATTTTTTTAAGTTTTACTTTTTATTACTACATGCTTGCAGTACATAGTGTTTACATTCTTTGTGTAAAGCTGTTATGTATACATAACACATCAATAACACTATACCACTTTACAAGTACTTTATTGCAACAAAACAATCTTAATTCCTCTCTCCTGTCTTTTATACCATTGTTTCTCTCTTTCTTTTTGTACTGGGGATTAAACCCAGGGCCTCACTCATGCTAGGTTAGCACTCCACCACTCAGCTATACTCCCAGCTCCTTTTTTTAAATTTTGATACAGGGAATTGCTAAGTTGTGCTGGCCTCAAACTTGTGATCTTTTTTCCTTAGCCTCCTGAATAACCAGAATTATAGATGTGCACTACTGCATGTGGCTAGATCTGAGTTTCTGATTGATATTATTTTCCTTCTCTCTAAAGAGCTTCTTTTCTTAATGATTCATTTTTTTCTTTTCTTTTTAAAAATCAGTGTATGCGTGTTGCATAACTGTTTCAAAATAGTTGCATTTGTTTGGGATATTATATATAATATATACGATATTATATATATTATACATGTCATATATGTTATATAATTTCTTGATCATTTTCAATCCCTTTACACTGCCTCCCTAAATTTTCCTTCCCTCTAAAGAACTTCTTTTAACATTTCTTTGAAGACAGGTCTATGGAAAATTCCCTCAATTTTTGTTGGAGAAATTCTTTGTTTCTCCTTCATTTTTGAAGGATAATTTCACAGGGTACAGAATTACAGATTGGTGGATTATTTTCTCTCAACCCTAAATACTTCTCTTTGTTCCTGTTTTGCTTGCGTAGTTTTTAAAGCAGAAATTGGATGTAATTCTTTGTTCTTCTTCCCCTCCTCTGGCTTCTTCTAGGCTTGTTTCTTTATCTTTGATTTTCTGTAGTTTTAAAATAATATGTCTAGGTATAGGATTTTTTTTTCTTTTAACGTGATTAGTGTTCTCTGAACTTCCTGGGTCTTAAGTTTGCTGTCTGATCTTAATTTAGGAAATTTGCAATCAATGCTGCTTCAAATATTTCTTCTATCCCTTTCTCCTTCTTTTTCTGGTATTTCTATTGTATATATTTATTTATATCTTTTGTAGTTTTTCCTCAGTGCTTAGATATTCTGTTCTGGGGCTTTTTTCCCTCAGTTTTTGTTTTCTTCGCTTTTCAAATTTTGGAGGTTTCTATTAATATAGCCTCATGTTCTGAGATTATTCACTCAGCCATGACAAATCTATTAACCAGTCCATCAAAAACTTCATTTCTGTTAAGTGTTTGATTTCTGTTGACTATCGTGGTGTCTACTTTATCCATTAGATTTCTTGCCAAATTGCTCTTTCATGTATCTACTTTATCTATTAGAGCCCTTACCGTATTAATCATTGTTGTTTTACATTGTACATTCCAATAATGTCAATGTCCCTGTCACATTTAGCTCTGATGATTGTTTTGTCTTTTCAAACAGTGAGGGTCATTGCTTTTTATTGAGCCTTATATGTTCTTGATAGTCAGACATGATGTACAGGGCCAAAGAGACTGCTGTAAGAGGCCCTTAATAATGCGGTGTTAAGTATGGGAGGAAGGGAAGCATTCATTAGCATTACATTAAATTAAATTATATTAAAACAAAATGATATAAATAATTTTATAAATTGCATATAAGTTGTATAAATTTAATAAAATAAAATGTAATTTAATATGAAATAATTTATATTTTATTTTATATTAGATCTCAGTCTTTTGAGAACCTATGTCTCTGAACTGTAAATTTCAGAAGTATTTCTTAGTTTTTTTTCCCTCCCCATTAGTTGGGACAAGAGGGCTAGAGTGTGCTAGAAGTCTATTGCTGGCCCAAGTTTAGTATTTCTTGTCCCCCAGGTCAATTAGGCTCTGATAAAAATCCCAGCAGGTTAGGCTTTGTTTAACTGCTTAACTAGTTTCTTCTGAGGCAAAAACTTGTTAAAAAGAACAAAATGCTCTGACGTATTTAAAAATGGTTGCTTTTACCCTCCCCTTGTCTTAGGCATAAGGTAATTTCCCCCTGATATTTATTGTGAGAGCCTCATTAAATTTCTTGAGGCCTCTCTATGACTGAGTCCTGGAGTTTTTAACTTTCAGACTTGTTCATTCCTAGCTTTCAGTTATTCATCAAAGTTCTTATTTTTCTAGCCACACACTGGTTCCCATGGAGGTTTATGCTCCAGTATGTTATAATCCTCTGTCCATCTGTCTCTCTAATTTTCTTTTTCTTTTTTTTGGCACTGGGGATCAAACTCAGGTCCTTGCATTTGTGCAGCAGGCGGCAAAACCACTGAGCTAAATCCCCAGCCCTCTAATTTTGAAGGCAGGAGTTTGCCCTGTGAACTTATTTCTCTTAGGGAGTTGAACACAGTTGTTGACTTTTCAGATTGTTTAGTATTTCACTAGTATTTAGAATGAAGTGGCAACTTCCAAGTTTCTTGCATGTGAAACTGGAAAGCAGAAGTCCCACACAATTATTTTTAACTCATCTGTTTGCTGCCTGAAGTTACCAGAGGCTGAAATGTATTTTAACTCATACTCACTCATGTACCCATGGAGTATGCAGCCATGACTTAACTTAACTTATATTCTTAAGACTGTCTCAGTCAAGGGCTGGGGATTTAGCTCAGTGGTTCTGTCATCTGTCTCGCAAGCGCAAGGTCCCACGTTTGATCCCCAATACCAAACAAACAAACAAAATATCTGGGCCAGGGATTTAGCTCAGTGGTGCTGCCACCTGCCCTGCAAGTGCAAGGTCTGTAGTTCGATCCCTGGTATCAAAAAAAAAAAAAAAAAATTGTCTCAGTCTGGCACTAGAATAGTAGCAATTTTTATATTTGCACATTAAATAATCCCAAGAAAATTTACTCAATTTGATGCCAAAATTTGATTAAGGATAGTTACAAATTCTTAAGGATATTCAGGTAAACATAAATATCAATACCAATCTACAGAGTTTAATGTTTTGTTTTACAAATTCCAAAAATCTGGAGGTAGATGGCACATTCAGATTTTATTTCAGCTTTTCCTTATAATTCATTTTAGTCTCTAATTTACTGAGCTCCTTTCTATACCTATCTATATTTTAAGACTCTTATAGGTTATAGGATAAAGAGAAACATGGTTTCTGCCTGCAAGGAGCAGAGAATCTAGTTTTGAAAATTACATTCAACTTGTATAAAACAGAGAACAATGTAAGGATTATAAATAATGAAACACCTATATAGACCAAAATGGGAAGATGGCTTTCAGTCCTAAAAGTCAGCATCTCTTACCTCCAGAGAAGTGTAGGGCAGGGCAGCACTTGTGTTCATATGTCTGCTATATTGCTTGAACTGCTGGAGCCCATCCTCTACTGCCAGCTGCAGAGAAATGCTCTGTGGTCTGAAACAACCCTCTCTCTGTAACATGTGGAGCTCTGAGATGCAGGCTTGCAACCTAACAAAGTTCCCTCTCACTTGCTGCAGAAAAAAATGAATCAAAGATATAAATCTTTAGTGACCCAGATTTCAGTTTAATTAAGCAGTCCAATTTCATTATCCATTATTCCTCAGGAATTTCTTCCCTCCTAAAAATCAGTTTATTTGAACAACATACAATAGTGGATGCCTATCATATTGTAGGCATTGAACTAATAATATCTTCCCTTTATTAGCGGAAGGAAAATTTGCAGCCCAAAAGGTTTTGATTGTGTAAATTTACCAGAAGTAGGAAAGGAAGAGTTTTAAGTCATTCACTTACCAATTGGAAGGTCTAGTTGTGACTGCTTAGTTTTACTTTGGATAATTTGCAAACTGGAGACCTAGCAGCATTGCATTTAGTAAACGTTACCTTTATTTTTACTTAGTCACTGAGAAGCTGTCTATTTTAAAAAAAAGATGTGCTTCCAGGAATGAGGATTTTTTCAGAATTAAGGTCATACTTGATCCATGCTTCAGGATTATTTCAGTACAACAGAGATAACTGGCTTCATCTGTCAGTTTGAGAAACTAACATGTAAACTCCAGACAAGTGACTTTTCGGTTCTCATCCTCATTTATGAAAACTTGTTCTTAAGAAGTAATCTAGGAGGGCCAGGGATTTAGCTCAGTGGGTCTGCCGCCTGCCTCGCAAGCGCAAGGACTCGAGTTTGATCACTGACCAAAAAAAAAAAAAAAAGATTTCTGCAGTATAAAAGAAGTAATCTGGGGCTGGAGATTTAGCTCAGTGGTTCCACTGCCTGCCTTGAAAGCACAAGGTCCCTAGTTCGATCCCCGGTACCAAAAGGAAAAAAAAAAGTTAACTTTTGGGCCGGGGATTTAGCTCAGTGGTTTCGCCACCTGCTGTGCAAGCACAAGTACCCAAGTTCGATCCCCGGTACCAAAAAAAAAAAAAAAAAGAACTAATCTAATGATTCTAGGTCAATGTTACTTCTAAGGCATATGCATTGTGAATAAATGTGGACTAAAGATCTGTGACAATATTTGAAGGAACTCCATGCAACAATAGCAGCTGGAGAAAATGAGGAATTATATTTTGGGATAGGGAAACCTTCCTGCCCAAAGACTACACCTGATTTATACCTGCAATGTACATAAAATCCATGACCATGAGCTATAATAGTGACAGGGTACAATGATCGTATAAATTAACCAGTGCTTTGTTTAGCTCCAGGGCTGCTTACTTTGCTTTACATGCTCCTCTTCCTGAGGTTTTTATTTTTTGAAGGGGGGCACAAGAAATTCAACATAATTCTGACACAAAGAGAACTTGTGATTGAGATAGGAAGAGAAGAAAACTATCAAGAAAAAAATGAGAACAAGGGCTGGGGATGTAGCTTAGCAGTACAGCACCTGCCTGGTAAGTGTGAAGCCTTAAATTTGCTTCCTGATACAAACAGAGAGAGAGAGAGAGAGAGAGAGAGAGAGAGAGAGAGAGAGAGAGAGAGAACACAAATCAGACCATAATTAGCCTTGGCTTTGAGCATTTTTTTTTCTCACATATCTCTTAAAGGAATCTTAAAAGCAATATACCTCTTGATATGTTTTAAGTAAATATCTAGATTTGAAAATTCTAAGTATAAGTAGTTGCTAAAGATGTACCTTCCAGCATATTTTAAATATCAACATTTAAAATAAAACTAGTTGTTACAGTTTTTCAACTAGTTATTATGACTCTATGTCACTCTTAGAAATGTAATGCAATGGAATCTAAATATCATGGTGATTTGATCCTCACATTATTCAATTTAAAAAGTACTGAACAAACTACTCTTCCTTCTTGTCCTCTTCCTCCTTTTTGGTACTGGGGATTGAACTCAGGGCTGTGCACATGCTAGGCAATTACTCCACCCCTGAACTACATCCCCAGGCCCTTTTAGTTTTATTTTGAGATACAGTCTCACTAAGTGGTCTGGGCTGGCCTCAAACTTGTGATCCTCCTGCCTCAGCTTCCCAAGTAGTTGGGATGACATTTGTGTGCTACTGTGCCACACTCAAGCTGTCTGTTTCCTTCTTTCTCTTTCTCTTCTCTTTTTCTTTTTGTAGTTTTCAGAGATTGAATCCAGGATCTTTCATATGCTAGGTAAGTGATCAAGCTCTTCTTTTTTAACTGATGGAAATTTATAGTTTCCTTTTCTCCTTGAACTCATATTTCCATTATACTTTCCCTTCAGAGTTTTGTGATAATGTAAAAGAATTTTATGCTTGGCAATCTTTTATTGATCACTGTGTCATAGTTCTTTGTATCAAAAATATCTCTGTATTGCAAGATTTCTAAATATTCTATGAGCATGGGCTATAAGGGGTAATCTTGACTGAGTCATTATTAGTATTATTATTCAATATAATTAATCAAAACAACACATTTCCAATTTTGGGAAATATTATTGGCACAAAGCATAAACTTTAATTAGAAATGTACCTCTGAATAGTATGACCAGACTGGGCTCTTTTGTCAATTAGTTCAGGTCTGTGTGACTAAATTACTGCATGAATGACATAATATTCTTTTTTTTTTTTTTTTGAGACAGGGTCTCACTATGTAGCCCAGGCTGGCCTCAAACTCATGGCAATCCTCCCAAGTGCCGGGATTACAGGTGTGAACCACCATGCCTGGCTGAATGATATAATATTCTGTATAAATTTTATTTCTATTGTTATAGTGCTAAGAAAAGTTATTTTCATAAATTTAAGATATCAGATTGTCAAATTCCTTCTAACTTATATGCCAAAACCATACAAAGAGCTACCAATAAAAATGGCTTCTAATGTTCTAGCAAGTGCTACTCAACTTGGTGTTCTTTTCATTTTAAAAACAAAAAATTGGAAACCACCTGGTGGCACAGACTTTTTTTTTTAACCCAGTCATATTGCTATTCTTGTTGTTTCAGCTTTAGGTGTTATCTGATGAATTCCAATCATAGTCTATGAAAATTTGTTTCTCTTTTTCTCTTCTGCCCCCATATAAACCAACATAGCTCTCCTTGTACACCTCACTCTCATTCTCTCAACACTTAGTTTTGATTTTGTTCTGATCAGCATTCAGTTTATTTCATTATGATTGTATAAAATCTGTTGACATTTGAGTCATGTAATATGCTGTTACTTTTCTTTTTCCATGCATTTTTTGTTGGAGTAGACCTTTTTAATATGCAAACTTTTCTGTCACCATTTAAATTCTAGGTATTTTAATCTAATTAAAACAATTGTTTAAATCTTTTTTTCCACATATTAAGACACTTTGGTTATTTTATCAATTTCTTTTTTCTGAAAAAAATCTTTCCTGGGGTGAGAGCCTTCTAGCCTGCTTCCATTTGGACTGTTTTCCTTCTCTGCCAGGTGCACTGCTACAAAGAGGAATCTTTGTTTATCATTTCTAGAGTTCCCTTTCAGTGCCTTTGTGTTGAATTTCCTGTTTTCTGGACCTGACATTATTTCCTTTCTTGGTTTATTCTTTCATTTTTGTGAATATATTCTTTAGAAGTTCACAAGAAAGGGTTCATAGCAGAAAGATTTCTTTAAAAATATATATTTAACACATAGTTGTACATATTTATGGAGTACTGTGATATATTATTCTCTCTATATAATATGTGACGATCAGGGTAATGGGCATATTTATCATCTTAAACATGTATTTGTGGGAAACATTCAAAACCCTCATTATTACTTAGAAATATACAAATGATTGTTGTCAACCACAGTTACCCTACTGGGGAAAATTTTTTGAGACTTTGTATATCAGAAAATATCTTATTCTGCCTGAATACTTGATCAATAATTTAGCTAAATAGAAAATTCTGTATTAGATATGATTTTCCTCAGAATTTTCAAGATCTTATTTTATTGTCATCTAGTCTCCTGGGTTGCTTTTGAGAAGACCAAAGCCATAATGATTCTTATTCCTTTATAAAAGAACTGCTTCTTTCTCTCTCTCTTGAGTCTAATATGATTTTTAATTTTGTCCCTAGCTTTCTGAAGTCTCAAGAATGTGTCTTAGTGTTACTATATTTTCAATCATTGCTTTGGGCACTCTATGAGCCCATTTAATCTAGAAACATATTATTCAGTTTTAGGGAAATTTTTTTATCTCTTACATGAATTCTTCTCTTGTATTTTCTCAATTCTTCTGTACCTTTCATTATTTGCACGTTGGAATTCTGAAACTAATTTATCAGTTTCCTTATGTATGTTTCTCCTAGTCTCCATATCTTTTGCTCTTCTGGAGTTAAACTTTATGAATACTGACCTTTTTTGTTTTTCAGAGGAATTTATTTTATTTTATTTATTTATTTTTTTGTACTGGGGGGATCAAACTCAGGATCTTGCACTTGCCAGGTGCACAGCACCAATGACCTACATCCCCAGCTCCCAGAGGAATTTATTTTACTCAATTTTTTTTTCTTCATTTTTTTGAAGGGTTTGGGCTCTCTCTCTCTCTCCTTGGCTCTATTTAATTCTTTTTTTCTTCCTGTTTTTATTTTTTCCTTTATTTTGCTGTTCTTTCCTTTTTATATATTGAGTTTTGTTTTGTTTGTTTTGATTGTTTGAGACAGGGTCTCACTATGTAGTTCAGACTGTCCTTAAACTCACTATGTAGCCCAAGCTGGCCTTGAACTTGCAGCGATCCTCCTGCCTCAGTTTCCCTAGTGCTGGGATTACAGGCATGCCCCCCTCCCCATGACTGGCTATATACTGGCTATATATTGAGTTTTTCAATTATCATAATTTTAATTTTCAGGAGCTCTTTTTTTTTTTCACTGAGTATGAAAAGCAGCCTGTGTTTATTTTATAGATAGAATATGGTCTGTATATCTAAGCACATCAATGGTAGCTTTTATTTTTACTGAGTTTCTTCTTGAACAGTCTGTTTCCTCCAAGTTGTCTTTAAAAAAATTTTTTTTTTGTTTTATGTTTCTTTTGGTGTCTTCTATGGTGTAAATGTGCCCACCAAAAACTCATGTTGAAATTCATTCCTCATTGTCAGGTAACAGGAGGCAGGACCAAATGGGAACATTATAATGTATACCTAAAATGTACCAATGAAAGAATTTAAGCAAAAAAAAAAAAAAAAAAGAGGTGACTGGGTCATGAAAGCAAAGCCACTTCTGCATTCTTGCATTATTGGGCTATTAAGGGAGTGGGTTGGTTATCACAAGAGTAGGTCTGTATAAAAGCCAGTTTGACCAACTCTTGTGAGACCCCTCTTCCCATATGATGTTCTGTATCACTTCATGGCTCTGCAGAGTCCCCGTTACCAGGAAGGCTTGGTTGGACTTTCTAGTCTTCAGAGTTGTAAGAAATAAAAATTTTTCTTTATAAATTACCCAGTCCCAGGTATTCAGTTATAGCAACAGAAATGGATTAAGTGTCTAAATTTCATGTTAGAAATTTCCTAAATTGTATGTTGATCCTAAATTGTATGTTGGTCCTTACTTTCCCATTTCTTCTTCCTCCTGAATAGAAGACAGGAATAAGGGACTGAGCTAGAGCAGTCTATATCATAGGACAGTGGCTGTGTTGCAGATAGTACTAAGATCGAGCAACAAGTTAGAAGGAATAAGGTATCCTATTGATTGCAAAGTTTCCATACCAGTCATAGATTGCCTAAAATTATTTGGGAATTGAATTTCTATCTTATTTAAGCCACTTTTGTTTTAAGGTATCTATTAAGGTGGAATCTAATTTTTTTTTGACAGGGTCTCACTATGTACTTCAGGCTGCCCTTGAACTCATGAGGTAGTCCAGTATATCCTTGACCTCACTACGATCCTCCTGCCTCAGCCTCCTGAGTGCTGAGATTAGAGGCAGGCTCCACCTTACCTGGCAGTTGAATCTAGTACTCTTAACTGATTCAATGCCTTTTAAAATGTTCCTCTACTAATGGGGCCTGGTGGCACATGCCCAAAATCCCAGCACTTGGGTAACTGAGGCAGGAGGATTATGAGTTCAAGGCCAGCCCAAACTACATAGTGAAATCTTGTTTCAAAAAACTAACCAAACAACCAGAGAATCTCTTATTTTCTTTTTGTTAGTGTCTTGTGAAAAACCAACCATAAAAGTATGTTTCTAACTAACTATGTTAACAATAGTTAAAAGGCTATATTCTTTTGCATTTAAATTTTCTAAAACAAAAGCATGATTTTTATCATAAAAAAACATTAAATAGGGCAATGGGGAAAAAAGAAGAATCATGATATAGTATGTACAGGTATGAATTCCCTATGATGAATGTGATCATTATGTATATCAAAAGTGTACCACTAAAATTAATAAAAAAGAAAAAAATCACTAAATATATTTTCAATATTAAAACAAAAAGTTTAAATTGTCTCCTATAATTTTTTGTTGTTGTTTTGAGATAGGGTCTCTCTATGTAGTTCAGGCTGGCCTTGAACTCACTAAGTAGTCCAGGCTGGCCTTGAACTCACAGGAATTCTCCTGCCTCAGCCCCCTGAGTGCTGGGATTATAGATGTGCACCACCTTGCCTGGCTTCTTGTGTAATTTTTAAAAATTAAAAAAATAGGATGCCCTCCTGAATGTATCTTTCAGAGGAGACAATAGCTTTTGAAAAAGGGACATAATCTTGCAGCAAGGTTTGTAAAGACTGTATTTGGCCGGGGATTTAGCTCAGTGGTTCAGGCACCTGCTGTGCAAGCACAAGGTCCTGAGTTCGATCCCCAGTACCAAAAAAAAAAAAGACTGTATTTGAATACTGGAAAATCCTGCCAAATGCAGTGATTTTGGCAGTATCAATATTGATCTGTTCCTTTTGACAATAATCAGACAGTATGATCAGTAACTGTTTCAGGACATTCCTAGTTCAAGTAAGTAAAACCAAATACTCAAGTTAGAAGAGGAGGGTATTTCTTATTTGCTATCATAGGAGGTTATGTGCCTAATTCATCTAAAAGTTTGCATCATTAAAATATAAACTAAACAGAATGTAGGATAAAATACAGGTATGCTTTGTACCCCTTGAAAATTGAATCTGATCTTTCAAGAGCTTACTTCTAATAACTTTGATTCTGGAAGTAATTTAAAAATGCACGCTTTGCATAAATATTACACTTGATCTTAGCCAAAAGGCCAAGAAGCGATTTCTTTGCATAAATATTAATTGCCTAGGATTTGAAAAGCTTCTATAGTTTGGCCCAGACACAATTTCTATATATCACAGGATGACAGATTGATGACTGCATCTGAAAGTCCTATATTGTTTTAAGCTTTTTTCCTTATGAATTGCCTTGGCAACATTCTTACAGGAACAATTTAAATTGTTCAGAGCTGAATTCCACCCAAACACGAAACTACTGGGGCCAGAGACCAGTGGGAGCTTAGGTAAAGATTGTCCCGAAAGGCCTCATGTGCTCATAGGTGGGACTTTTGGAAGGTGATTAAATCATGGGGGAAATACAGCTGACTTGTTAGGAAGTGAGGTCTGGTTGGAAGAGGTAGGCTACTGAAGGCATGACCTGGAAGGGTGTATCTCTCCCTGGCTTCTCTTTTTACATTCTGCTTCCTGGTTACTATGATGTGAGCAGCCTCTCCTCTGCTATGCCCTCTGCCATGCTATTTTGCCTTGGAGCTGGCTGACTGTTGACCAAAATAAACTGTGTGCCAAAATAAACTTCTCCTCCTTTAATCTATGGGTGTCAGATATTGTGTCTCAGAGATGAGACAGTGACTAAGACAGATTTTGGTACTAGGAGAGGAGCTGGTCCTGTGAATATTCATGACTATGTGGTTTAAAAGCCTTTGGAACTAGTTTGTGGGAGGAATTTGGAAAGGTTTGGAAAGGATTTTGGAAAGGAGATGCCAGCTAGAGAAGTCCTAGAATGCTGTAAATTGAGCTTTGATGGGAGATTCTTTTTGAAGCTCAGATCAAAACGTTGATAAAAATGCAGATGTAAAGACCATGCTTTAGTAGGTGTTGGATTCATTTTTCATGTTCTCTTTGTGTTTTCAAGGTATCTCTGAGTAATTTGTCATTGATATCACACCAGTCCTGTCTTCTAATTGTGACACTCTCTCCTCACATAGGTTGTTTCTGCTGCCCATACTTTCAATAGAATTTTTAATTCCCTGGATTTCTGTTTGGTACTTTATGATGGCCTCAAATTCTTTGCTAATTTGGTCATTCATGTTTTGTATCATTTTGTTCAGCTCATTTCGTTTTTTTTTTTGGTACCAGGAATCGAACTTGGGACCTTGTGTTTGCGAGGCAGGCAATGGCACCACTAAGCTAAATCCCCAGCCTTCATCTACTTTTTAATTAGTGTCCTCTGAAAACTTGCTGATTGTTAATAAAATCCATTATTTGTTTAAATTATATCTTGAGTTGGCCAATCACCTTATTAATTTGTTTTTTCATCTCATGTTTTATCATTTTTATTAATTTAGCTGTATGGCTTTAAATTTCCTCGCTCTAGATGTCCCAGGGATCAACTATGGGAGAGTTGGGAGTTTCTGGAGGCATTTTTTTTTTCTTTTTTGGTACCAGGAATTGAACTCAGGGACTTGTGCTTGCCAGGCAGATGCTGCACCACTGAGCTACATTCTCGACCTCTGGAGACATTTTGTTGCCTTGTCTTCTCATGTTTCTATTGTTGTTGAAAAAAAATTATTACTATTATTATTTTTTTGTGCAAGAGTTTGCAAGTACTTATAGTAGAAAAACTTTGTTGCTAGTATGGCAATCTCTTTATTTATTTATTTTAAAATTTATTTTCCAGTACTGGGAATTGATCTCAGGACCTTATGCTTGCCAGGCAGGTGTGGGGCCACTGAGCTGTATCCCCAGCCCCGGCAATCTCTTTGGTTCATGTCTACTTTTCATTGACCACACTCTGGTTGTGGTTAACTATAGGCCTTTGCCTCTGTCCCTAGACTGAACTACCTCCATTAATTTAGGAGAGGAGAATGCAGTGTTATTGGTTCAGCACTCAGTTCTCCAAGAATGAATTGCAGCATTGTTAGTTACACACAGGCAATCTGGATATTGGTATGTGGAGAATATCTATTAGAAGCCACAACTGTGTCACCTCAGCAATAGTGACTAAATTAGCAACAACAATAATGGCCTCAAAGACAAACTGAATATTGACACATCATAACAAACAATAACGTACTACTGTTAACCACAGAAAAGAGATCTATAATTATTGTATAACTATAAAACATACCAAATATTGACATATAGTAAATATCTACTAAATGCAACAACTATATCCCTACTAACAATCAACAGTAATAGCATATAGTTAGCTATTTACACTTTGATTTCTCATGCCAGAGAAACAATGCAGAATTTAAATGTGTCTGATTTATTTCACTTAAGAGTATGGTCTCAAGGTGCATCTATTTAGATAGAAATATCTCAAGCTTATCCTTCTTTATGGCAGAGTGGTACTCTATTGTATAAAAAAACCCCACATCTTTTTTATCCATTGAATGGTTGATGGGCATTTGGGCTGTTTCTAAGATTTAGCTATTATAAACTATGCTGCTATAAACATGAGTATGCATTATTGCTGTGGTATGATGCTTTTAATTCTTTTGAAAGATACCAAGAGGGGACCAGCTGGCTCAAATGAAACCTCTAGTTTTAGTTTTTTGAGGAATCTCCACGCTCATTTCCACAGTGGCTGCATCAGTCTACACTCCCACCAAACAGTGGGAGCCCCACCAGCATTTGTTATTGACTGATTTCTTGATAACAGTCATTCTTTTTGGAGTGAGATGGAATCTCAGTGTTGTTTTAATTTGCATCTCTTGAAAGACCAGTGATGTGGAACATTTTTTCATATATTTATTTCCTGTTTCTACTTCCTCATCTGAGAAGTGTCTGTTCATTTCAGATACCCATTTGTAGACTGGGGAGTCAGAATTTTTTCAGTTCTTTATGTATTCTAGATATTAGTCTTTTGTCTGAGGAACAGCTGGCAAACATTTTTTCTCACACTGTGTGTTGTCTCTTTACTCTGTAGGTAGTTTCTTTTGCTGTACAAAAGCTTTTTAATGAGATTCCAGTTGTTGATTCTTTGTGGTATTTTCCGTGCAATGGGGGTTTTGTTCACAAAGTCTTTGTCTACACCAATGTCTTCAAGAGTTCTACCTATTTTATCTTTCAGCAGATTTAGTGTTTCTGTTTTAATACTTAGATCTCTGATTCACTTTGATTTTATTTTAGTGCATGGTGAAAGATATGGGTCTAGTTTTAATCTTCAACACGTGGAAAGCCAATTTTTCCAGCACCATTTATTAAAGAGGCTATCTTTCTTCCAGTGAGGGTGTTTGGCCCCTTTGTCAAAGATGAGATGGCTGAGTATATTTGGAATTGTTTGTGCATCTTCTAATCTATTCCATTGATCCTCGAGTCTGTTTTTTTCTCTTGCCAGTACCACGCTGTTTTTTTTTTTTTTTTTTTAATCACAATAGCTTTGTAGTATAATTTCAAGTCAGGGATTGTGATGCCCCCTGCCTTGCCTTTGTTGCCCAGAATTGCTTTTGCTATTATAGGTCTCTTTTGGTTCCAAATGAATTTTAGGTTTTCCCTAATTCTATGAGATATGCAATTGGCATTTTGATTGGGGTTGCATTAAATTTGTGTAACAATTTTGGAAGTATGGCCATTTTCACTATATTGGTTCTTCCTACCCAAGAACACGGACTATCTTTCCATTTTCTGGTATCCTCTTTCATCTCCTTTTTCAGAGTACTGTAGTTTTCAATGTAAAGGTCTTTTATTTCCTTCGTTAGATTGATTCCTACGTATTTCATTTTTGGGGGTGCTATTGTGAAAGGTATTGTTTCCCTAATTTCTCTTTCAGTAAGTTTATTTGTGTACAGAAATGCTATTGATTGTTGACTGCTGACTTTGTATCCAGCCATGACACTGAATTTGGTTATTAAATGTAGAAGTCTTTTGGTGGTTTTTGGGATCTTCTATGTAGAGTATCATGTCATTTGCAAATAATGATGATTTGACTTCTTCCTTTCCTATCCTTATTCCTTTTACTTTACTTTTATTTTATTTTATTTTATTTACTTTTTGGTACTGGGGATCAAACTCAGGACCTTGAGCTTGCGAAGCAAGTGCCGGAACCACTGAGCTAAATCCCTGGCCCTATTCCTTTTATATTTTTTCTCTTGTCTAGTTTCTCTGGCTAATGTTTCCAGAACTATATTGAATAAGAGTGGTGGTAGTGGACGTCCTTGTCTTGTTCCTGATTTTACAGTGAAATCTTTCAGTTTTTGTCCATTTAGTATGATGTTGGCTGTTGGTTTGTCATAGCTTTTATCAGATTGAGATAAAGATCATCTATATCAATTTTCTGTAGCGTTTTTATCATGAATGGGTGTTGGACCTTGTCAAATGCTTTTCTGCATCTTTTGAGAGGATCATATGGTTTTTGTCCTTGGCTTTGTTAATATGGTGTATTACATTTATTGATTTGCATATGTTTAACCATCCCTGCATCCCTGAATGAATCCTATTTGGCCATAGTGTATAATCTTGTTTTGCTGTATTCTGTTTGCCAGTATATTAGTGAGGATTTTTACATGTATGTTCATTAGGGAGACTGGCCTTTAGTTCTCTTTTTTGGTTGGATCCTTCTTTGATTTTGGTATCAGAGTAATGTTTGCTTCCAGGAATGAATGTGGGAGGTTTACTTCCCTTTCAATTTCATTAAACAGTTTTGAGAAGTAGTTGAATTAGGTCTTCTCTAAATTTCTTGTAGAATTCAGCAGTGAATCCATCAGGGCCTGGGCTTTTCTTTGTTGGTAGGTTTTTAATTGCTTCTTCAATTTCATTGACTGATATTGGGTTATTTAGAACTTGTATATCTTCTTGACTCAGATTTGCTAATTCATATGTGTCTAGGAATCTGTCCATTTCTTCTGAGTTTTCCATCTTATTAGAATACAGGTTCTTGGAGTAGGTATTGATGATGTTCTGGATTTCTGCAGGATTTGTTGTGATGTCACCCTTTTCATTCCTAATTGCATGGATTTGAGTATTTTTTTTCCTTTTTTGATAAGGTTGGCTAAGAGTTTGTTAATTTTATTTAACCTTTCAAAGAACCAATGCTTTAATTTATTGATTCTTTGTATTGTTTTCTTAGTCTCATTAATTTCTGCTCTGATCTTTGTAATTTTCTTCCTCATATGAGCTTTGGGCTTGACTTGCTTTTCTTTTTCTAGAAGCTTGAGGTTCAACATTAGGTTGTTTATTTGAGCTCACTCTGTTTTTCTGGTATGAGAATTCACCATTATACATTTTCCTCATAGGACTGCTTTCATTGCATCCCATAAGTTCCAGTATGTTGTATTGGCATTATCATTTAATTGTAGAAACTGTCTAATTTCATCTTTAATTTCATCTGTGACCCATTGGTTATTCAGGAGGATGTTATTTAATTTCCATGTGTTTATGAAGTTTTTCTGGTTTCTTTTATCATTGATTTCCAATTTCATTGCACTATGGTCTGATAATATACATGGGATATGGGCCGGGGATTTAGCTCAGTGGTTTCACCACCTGCTGCGCAAGCTCAAGGACCCAAGTTCAATCCCCGGTACCAAAAAAAAAATACATGGGATAATTTCAATTCCTTTGCATTTCCTTAAGCATGTTCTATGAGCTAGTATTTGGTCCACTTTGGAGAAAGTCCTGTGTGCAGTTGAGAAGAATGTGTATTCTGATGTTGTGGAGTGGAACACTCTCTAGACATCTACTAAGTCCATTTGTTCAAAAGTTTAGTTTAGTTCTGATATTTGTTGATTTTTTTTGTCTAGTTGATATGTCTATTTGTGACAGTGGGGTTTTGAGGTCCCCCGTTACAACTGTATTAGTGCTTATTTGATTTTTCATGTTCATTAATATTTGTTTTATATAGTTGTGTGTGCTGGTATTTGGTGCATTTATATTTATGACTGTTATCTCTTCCTCTTGGATTGTTCCCTTTACAAGGATGTAGTGACTTTCTTTGTCTCTCTTGATCAGTCTTGGCTTTAAATCCATTTTGTCTGCAAATAGAATAGCTACCCCTGCTTTTTTCTAGGTTCCTGTCACACGGTAATGTAATAATGCATTTCAGTTCTTTTTTCCCCCTCTTCCCTCCATCACTTTTATTTTGCCAGCATCAGATTCATTTACTTATAAGTTCTTAAAAAGTTAATTATCATATATACAGATCAACAACTAGACTAACAGGCCAAAAAACATATAAAACAAATAAGACAGTTATACTAAATCAAGGTACATTTTTAGATACTGGATTAGCCAATAACTTTTTTCCTCTCTGTCTTTTTTCCTATTATCTATCCTTTATTTCACACTTTATATATATACTGAGTTTTTCATATAAGAGAAATTATGCTATATTTAAGCTTGTGTATCTGATTTACTTCACTTAACATAATGGTGTCAAGCTGCATCCATTTTTCTACATATGATTCAAGTTTACCCTTCTTTACAGCAGAGTAGTCCTTCATCATGTATAAATACCACATTTTCTTTATCCATTCATCTGTTAATGGACATATAAGCTGTTTCCAAGAGGTAGTTATTATGAGTTGTGCTAATATAAACATGGGTATGCACACTTTTTATTCTGTGTTTCTTTTTGAATTAAATGTATTTCTTGCACACTGTATACTGTTGGATTTTGTTTCTTGATCCATTCTGCCAATCTTTTGATTAGAGAATCAGGACCATTCACACTGAGAGTTATTAAAGAGAGTATTGACTTATTCCTATCATTGCATTATTTTTCTGTTGCTGCTTTCCATTTTTTCCCCCATTTGCTTAGCTACTCATCCTGCCAGGTATAGTCATTCTTTTTGGCTTATTGGCATTGTTGGCTTCATTGTTTCTTTCTAAGAGATCCTTGAGAATTTTTTGTAATGCTGGCTTGGTGGTCATGAATTTTTTGAGATGCCTCTTGTCATGGAAATACCTTACTTCTCCATCAATTTTAAAGTAAAGTTTTGTAGAATGCATAAGTCTGGGTCAGAAGTCATTATCTTGAAGCACTTCACTCCAAGACCTCCCGGTCTTTAAGATTTGTGTACAGAAGTCTGCTGTAATTCTAATGATTTACCTGTATATGTGATTTGTTGCTTTTCTCTAACAGCTTGTAAGATTTTGTTCCTGTGATGGACTTCTGGTACTTTGAGTATAATGTAGCGTGGAGAGGTTCTCTTTTGATTATGGCTATTTGGAGGTCTATATGCTTATCTGTATGCTTATTTCTCTCCTTATATTTGGGGAGTTTTCTGCCATTATTTTTGTGCACAGGTTTTTAATGACATTTGTTTTGTCTTCTGATTTTTCACTTATTCCAATTCTTAGATTAATCTTCTTTGTATCATCTAGCAGTTGTTGGATCCATTTTTCATGTTCTGTTGGTGTTTTTAAGGTGTCTTTGAGTAGTTGGTCTTTAAAGGCATCATTATCTTCTAGTTCCAAAATTCTGTCCTAACATTGGATGGTTCTGCTGACCATACTTTCAGTATGATTTCTAATCACCTGCATTTCTGATCGAAACATCTTCATGGACTCTAATTCCTTGGTAAACTGGTTGTTCATATTTTGTATCATTTTGTTTAGCTCATCTAGCTTCTTATTAGTGTCTTCTGAAATCTCCTGCATCTTTTTGGTTATTACTTTGATTATCTGTTTAGTCATATCTTCTCTAATCCTGCTAGATACCTCTTTGAGCTCTTTTCTACCCTTCTCTGTTATTCTTTTGAGAAATTTGGGTGCATGGCTTATGCTATTCTGCCTCTAGGTGCCCCCTGGTTTGACTTTGGGGAGTTGGGAGTTTTGTTGCTTTTTCTTCTCATGTTTCTACTGTTTTTATTTGTTTGTTTTGTTTTGTTTTGTGCTGAAGTTTGTGGATGTTTATAGTCTAAAGACTTTGTTGCTAGTATAGAAATCTCTTTAGTTGCTTTTCAGGGATGTACTTTGGGCGTGACTAACTATAATCCTTTGCCACAGCCCAAAGATCTGATCACCTTGGTTAATTTGGGAGGGGAGGATAGAGTGTAGTTAGCCAGCCCAGCAACCAAGTTCTCTGCCAATGTACTCTAGTATTGTTAGTGTCATAAAAGCAACTTGAATGTTGGCTTACAAAGAAATAGTGACAATTATGTGACCCTGTTAACATCAAGTGAATTAGCAACAATGCTCTATTTTTTTTTGAAAGTAGCTGTTGACAACTTTCCTAATTGCTTTTATGGGAAATGACCAGTTTAGATTTTTTTGAGACATAGTCTTGCTACATAGTTTAGGCTGGGTTTGAATTCATTCTGTAGCCCAGGCTGGTCTTGAACTAATGGCAATCCTCCCGGTCAGCCTCCCAAGTACTGGGATTACAAGTATGTGCTGCCATGCCCAGCCAGTTGAAATACTGTATCTCTTCTGAAGTCATTTTTAGCAATTATATATATATTTTTTAGCAATTATATTTTCATGAGGAAGTAATTATGTATTTCACCCACTGAGGTTATTTTCCTCATATCTTATTTGTGTATATATGTCTTGTCTGTCCTCCATTACTTTTTCCTAAAACTAGGATAACTATTGGTTTATCTTTTCCTGACCCCCTCAAGAACCAGCTCTTGAATTTATTTACTTTTTGTGCCATTTTTATTTTTATATTAATATTTGTTTTTATTTTTACTGTTTCCTTCATGTAGCTTTCCTTAAACTTTTAATATTTTTTCTTCAGTTCTTTCATTTATATCATCTTTGTTGTTTTTAAATATAATTTAAATTATTTCAATTAACATAGCTTAAAGGCATGAATTTTTCTCTCAGCATTGCCTTGTTTGTAGTGTTTTCACTAGTATTTATTGTTTAGATACTTGCAATTCAGTTTGGATCTTGGATTTCCTCTTGGACCTAAAAGTTATTTAAGAGTTAAAAAATTGAGTACTAGAGAGGTTTTTATTTGTTTGTTTTTGTGGGCTGGGAATTGAACCCAGGGTCTCAAGCAAGCACTGTAACACTGAGCTATATCCCTAGCCCTGTTCTCTGATATTTGTCATTTATTTCTAGTTTTATTGCAGGATGTTCAAAGAATGTTGGCTGATATTCCCCTGCTGGGTATCTTCCCAAAAGAATTAAAAGAATCATACCACAGTGATATATGTACACCCATGTTTATAGCAGCACAGTTTGTAATAGCTAAAGCTTGGAAACAGCCCAAGTGCCCATCAACTGGAAACTGGATAAAGAAGATGTGGTTTTTTTATAAAATGGAGTACTACTCAGCCATAAAGAACAAGAAACTAGAGACATTTATAGCTAAATGGATGCATATTGAGGCCATACTCATAAGTGAAATAAATAGGACACACGTGTAAATACCAAATAGTTTCTCTAGTGTAAGAAACTGAAAGTGTAAATAAGAATTAAAATGAATAATTGATAATTTGACATAGGAAGAAAAGGTCCAAAGGGGTAGGGATGGTGGGAGGGGAAGGGGAAAGGAAAGAAGGGAAAGGAAAAATTATGAGAAAAGAAAAAAAATGGAAACAAAGTCTATGTAAATAGGGAAGGGTGGAGGGGGTGAAGGGTGCACAGGTAATGGGGAAAAAAATAAGAACCAAGATACATCATGTACAGGTACAAGCACCCAATGATAAATGTACACGTATTGTTTACCTAAAATGTACCAATAAATGAATTTGAGGGAAAAAAAAGTTCCTACACTGCAAGAATAATGATTAGCAGAGGATGGAAGAGATATATCTGTCCATAGTTTGGAAATCAGGTCTAGACCATCATGAGGTAAAATATTCATTAAACGATCTTTGAATCATTGGCTGTATGCATGGCCAGAGGAAGATAATCCTTGCCTCAGGCTTCAACAATCAGGGAGAATACAAAACCAACATGTCCATCATATTGGTTTGATGAGACATCATAGCAATAGAGCTAAAGTCTTCGATAGTCCATTCATTAGGATCGATGTTTTCTTTTCAATTTGTGCTCTGAAAATTTTATGTGCAATTAAAATATACAAAGAAAAAAAAGAATAGTGGCTGAACTATTTATGTTTGTGGACATCATTAAAGTTTTGAGGCTTATTTGTGTTTTAATGTATGATTGGCTTTTGTGACAATCCATGAGCACTTCAGGAGGGTGACTTCACAGATGGTCCCTGATTTATGATGATTTGACTTTTGATTTTTTTTTATTTTTACAATGGTACAAAAGTGATATGCATTAAATAAGCACTGTACTTCAAATTTTGAATTTTAATCTTTTCCTGGGCTAGTGAAATGCAGTAAGATACTCTTTTATGATGCTCCTGGTTAGCCATGTGATCATAAGGGTACACAACTAATACACTACAGTTTACTGTCACTAAGCCATGATGTTTAGTAGAAGTATTAGAATGCATTTTTAACTTGTATTTTTTATTTACAGTTGGCTTAGCAGGACATACACTATTTTAAGTCAAGATCTGTATATACAATCAGATTTCTCTTTAAATGTCACCATGTTATTTGGTGTGTAGGTATCTAAAATTGATTATTTTCAATAGATTTCTCTTCCAACAAGCTCCCTGTGCTATCTTTCATAGGCCTTTTGATCACTATGTACTCTACACTGTCTTATGTCCTAGCATTACAGTGCCATTCTTAGTTTCATTTAATGCTTTTTGCCTCAAATTCAACTTTGTCTGAGATTGATCATGATCCTTTTTTGGTTGTGTTTGCCTAGTATACTTTTGCCTACTCTTTCCTTTCTGTATCACTTTGAGTAAGTCTTTGAGCTGAGTCCTTTGTTTGATTTTTTTTTTTTTTTCTGTTACTGGGGATCAAACTCAGAACCTTGCACTTGCGAGGCAGGTGAGGTGCCACTGAGCTAAATCCCCGGCTCCTGAGCTGAGTCTTTTGAATACATCAAGACTTGCTGTGATAAAATCTATAGAGCAAAAAAGCATTTTAGTAGATGGTTTTAGCATGATTGGATTTATTTACATGCTAGATGTTTGTTTTTAGTTCTCTTATTTTATTGTATACTTTTTGTTTCTACAGCTTTTAGAATATCCTATTCTGTGTATTTTTTTTCCTTTTCTTTATTTTTTGAAGTGTTGGGGTAAATGCAAGGCCTTTGCACTGAGCTACATCCCCAGTTCCTCTTTATTTCTTATTTTGAGACAGGGTATGGTTAAATGACTCAGTTGTCCAGGTTGGGGTCAAACTTCAGATCCTCTTGCTACAGCTTCCCAGAGTGCTGAGATTACAGGTGTGCACCACCAACCAGCACCCCCCCACACACACCCCCACACACTTGTATGTGTTTTTCTTGTTATAATTAGAAAGGCTTGTATTTTGGTGTGTTTATTTTTGTAACTATGTTTACGTAATCCTTGTTATTCTTTAGTAATAGTCAAGTCACCATAATGAAGATGAATAGCATCTTTCCTTTTCTTACTCTTTCCCTCCTCTTGTAGCACTCAATTATAGTTTTATATTATCTTTCTTAAGGAATTTACTTTTATATTGCTTAATATATCTATTATTTTCACCTTGCAGTGATTTCATTTGAATATCAGCTATTAAAGGAAATAAGTGTTATAGATAAATCAGAACATTCTGAGTCCTAATAGTTCATTGTATATAATATATAATTTAAATAACTTCTTCATTAACATGAAAAGTTAAAAGAATTGGGAAGATCTTCACAGTAAGGACATTTTTCTGAATCCCTTC
This sequence comes from Heterocephalus glaber, assembly GCF_053883595.1. Lineage (NCBI taxonomy): Eukaryota > Metazoa > Chordata > Mammalia > Rodentia > Bathyergidae > Heterocephalus > Heterocephalus glaber. The sequence goes on along the minus strand of NW_028258145.1, from coordinate 28,185,215 downwards.
TTTGAGGGGGAAATGGATCATTTTTATCTGAATTATTTATATTAAAGGTACAATGGATATAAAAGGAATTCTAATATTTTAATTATGAGTCCTCTGTCATGATTCCTTATAAAATGTTCAGAATTATTTCATCATATTCAAAAATTAAACATGAGGAGATACTCATCTTGGATAAGATTTCTCACATTATCTTTCTACATTTATACTTTGAGCTTCCTCTGCAGATAGAAAATATCAGATATTTAAATAGAACAACGACAAAGGATTTATTTCCTGTAATTTTCTTGAACTAGTAAATAGGGTTGGATTTATTGTTCTGCAGGAAGGATATTTTAGCTCGTAATTTTTTCTGAGTGATCAGAGTTTGAATTCTGGTTAAAAACCTTTGCTTGATTTTTCAGGCCTGACCACATAAAAGTAAAAAAGCTTTATATGGCAGGTCCCATAGAGTTGGTGGGGGAGAGAAGCTGCCCTCCCTGCATTGGACTTGGTGCATAGATAATGCACTGCAGTCTCTGAAGAGAGTTCCAGTTAAGGACTTAGGCCTCCCCAGCTGACCCTGTTCTTGGAACATTAGTATTCCTATCTCTAGCACCTTCATTCCCAGGTCTCTTTATCTGAGGCCATGAGCTTGGTCCTCCACAGCGAATTTTGCCAAGAGCTTCTTATGAGGGAACAAAGGAGAAATGTTGAAGATACTTTTCCTACTCTGACTCAGTACTTTTCCACTCCTATCCTTTTCTCCTTGCTTTCCCCAATCCCAGGGCCATAAAACTGCCAGAGCCTTTTATACAGGGTTCCCTCATTAGTAAGATGATCCTCACATCTGTGCTGATCCATTTGACCTTCAGCCAGTAGACTATTCATGGGTGTGTGTGTGTGTGTGTGTGTGTGTGTGTAACAGAGGAAGCAGGTATTGTTTCCATTTTAGGCTCTTGCTTATACTATTGTACAGTGATTAAAGGCTTAACCATTTCATTTTTGGCTTGTTGATTTATGTGACACCTGGAAGCTCAGCTCTCTTTCCAGGCTCTAACAAGTCAATGGTTTCTAGTCTAAGGATGTCTGTCTTCCTAACAGTAATTGAGGGATCAAGGGATTCAACAAGGGCCAAATGTAACTGGGGAGTGTCAGGAGGATATAACATAGCCACTTGAGGAGGGAAAAATCCTCTTATCCTTGTTTGGGACACAAGCTCATCTTCTAATAACCCCCTATTCTGTATATCTTTCATTTGCCCTCCCATATCATTCTCTACTTTTCCGTAGCTTGATTTGTGCCAAGGAAGCTGATCTATAGTGATTGATTCATTGAGCTCCTTCACACTTCTTCCAGCTGGGTGTGGCCAATGGAAGGCACAAAGCAGAGATTTAGATTTGGGAGGAGAGTTAGGTCAGGGTATTTATTTCCCTGGTTTCCTCCCCATCAGATTGTCATTGGATGGCTGTATGTCTCCACTGAAGGTGATAAAGATTCTTTGCTTGGCCAAATTTTAATCAGGCTGCTGAACTTCTCTCTAGGGCCATCTGTGCACTTCCTTGTATAGTTCAGTTTTAGCCAAAACCCCTGCTAAGTCAGTAGGGTAAGAACTCTAGCCCTCAACATCTCATCACTTTCATTATTTGATTAAAAGTGATCCACCACCACCCCAGGTAATGTCTAGCCACCCTGGCCTATCTTCAGCAAGAATTGTTAGGTTGGTGTAGTAAAAAATCTCCCTTACCTCTGGTAGTTGTTCTTAGTAATTTTCCACTTTCTAACTCCAGCCCTGTTCCTTGGGTGAAAATTCCCATTTGCCACTGGTGTTTTCAGAGCTGAGATCAAACTCTTTTTTCTACTGCAAAATTTCATTGTCAAAGCCCCTATAACTATTGCAATGGTTCTCAAAAAGGCTTCTACCATACTTTCACAAGAACAGTAAGTTTTTCTTTAACAAAGACCACAGATTGTCAAGGTAGCTCGCTTGACCACTCTCTCCTCTTCAGTCCTAGGTGTTTTCTGACTATTGTGCCATCTTTCATTCATTTTTCCTAAATGTTGCCTTAACCTCTTAAGTGTTCTTTTTCTATATCTCTGAAAATTATTCAGTTTGAGTACATAATCTGTTTCTTGCTAATAACTTGACTGACTTATAGAGCTCCTTATATTAGTATCCCACTCAAAAAAGGAAAATGAGAACTAGTAAAATAATTTTAAGACTTTGAGGCTAAAAGGTAATGCTGTAGATTTAAAAATTATTTAAATGTATATATCAATAAGCAACACGTAGTCAATGATGGACTGCATATACACGAGTGATTGTATAAGATTATAATGGTTTGAAAGATTACTATTGCCTGGAGAAGTTGTAGCTACTGTAATATTATAGTGTAATGCATTATTCATATGTTTGTGATGATGCTGTGCTGCCAGTCATACAAAGTATAACACATACAATTATATATGGCACATAATGCTTGGTAATAATATGCTACTATGTTACTAGTGCATGTATTTATTACAAGCCTTTTTTAAGATTTTTTTTGAGACAGGGTCTTGCTATGTAGTTCAGGCTGCCCTTGAACTCACTGTGTAGCCCAGGCTGGTCTCCAACTCATAGCAACCCTCCTGCCTCAGCCTCCTAAGTGCTGGGATTGTAGGCATGTGCCACTACCCTTGGCTATTACAGGCATTTTAGAGTGCACTCCTACTTATTAAAAAAAGTTTACCATAAAGAACATACTGTGTCATGACAACAGCAGTCTTATGTATCTTGTATTTACTGCATCTCTTGATTGTATCAATAAGGGCCACATTGAGTAATTGATCTATACTATCTAGGTTTGTATACATGAACTCTATTTTCCCAATGACACATTACAATGCAGCGTATTAGGATACAAGTGAAAGTTATGAAGAAACATTTAGCACAACATCTCACATACAGTAAGCATTCCATATACAGTATCTGCTTAATGTTATTAACATATTAGCAAACAAGCTGGGCCTGGTGGCACATGCCTGTAATCTCAGCATTTGGGAGGCTAAGTTAGGAGGATCACTATGAGTTTGAGGCTAGCCTGGGCTACATAGTGAGTTCAAGGCCAGCAAAGACCACACAGTGAGACTTTATCTCATAAAAAACAAAAAACAAGAAACAAACAAAAAACATGTTAGCAAACAGTAATTTGTGTGAATTGTGTGTCTGAAAATGATGAGCAAATGTTTTGTAATATATTACAAGAGAGTTGATGGTCAATGTACTAAGAATTTCTTAGCAGTAAAACTGCCAGTGAGAAGAACCTGAGGATTGAGCTTCTATATCTGAGAATCTGGCACTCATCACTTGACTCAAGGTTTTGATACATCTCTAAATGAGAACTGTGATAATTTAAAAATATCCACACAGGGCCAGGGATTTAGCTCAGTGGTTCTGCAGCCTGCCTCACATGTGCAAGGACTGGAGTTCAATCCCCGGTACCAAAAAAAAAAAAAATAATAAAAAAATAAAAATAAAAATAAAAATATCCACACAAATTCTTTGACATGCTTGTCCTCAAAAGGTAGTATAACATCCAAAAGACCATTATGTCATCTTCAGATAAAGACAGTTTAATTTCTTTCCTTCCAAACTATGCCTTTTATTTCCTTTTCTTACTTTATTGTGTTGCCTAGGACTTGCAGTACTATGCTGAATAAGAGTTATGAGAACACATATCTTTTTTATGTTGTTAATGTTAGGGAAAAAACATTCAGTGTATTACTTTTGAGACATGGACATAAAAGGTATTTTGGCTTTCTCTTTACTTTTCCTTTCTTTTTGGATCAGTTGCTCTGGGAGAAGCTAATTCTGTAAAATGAGAGATCCAAATGCTAATAAAAAAAGAACTCTTGCTAATGGCCATGTGAATATCATCTCGGAAGTGGATCCTCCAAACTCAGTCAAGTCTTCAAATGATGACACCTGGATGACATTTTGACTACATGTGTACTTCATGAGAAACCCCAAGTCTGAATTATCTACTCAGCTGCTTATGAATTCTTTTTTTTTGGTACTGGAGATCGAACTCGGGTCCTTGCACTTGCACAGCAGGCAGCGAAACCACTGAGCTAAATCCCCGGCCCTGCTTATGAATTCTTAACTCACAATAACCACAAAGTAATAAATGTTTATTGATATAAAAATGTTAAGCCACAATGTTTTGGTATAATGTGTTACACGAAAGCAGAAAATGAGTACAGAAATAAAATTCTACTCCATCTGTAAAAAGTATCAGTTAAATTCCTTAACTAATTTTATTCATTCCCCTCTCCAGTCCAGCCTAAGTAACAGTGCACACGCAAATTCACTAAACTTAGTACATCGAGAATTTATACACAAAACTTTCCCTATGTAACTTATTTAAAAACTAAACTCTAGCTTCTGAGTCTAAAGTTCAGTCAAAACAACCAGAGTACATTCTATTTTCATAATGGTATAACTTAAGTAGCGTAAAGCAACATAAATTATCTTTAGAGTAACAATGGAGATGTTATTGTTTCACCTTCAATGAGGGAAACTAAAGCATTAATTTAAAAATAAGTAGACCCTAATGAGATGTTACACTAATAATTCATTGACAGATTTATGAAATTTGCTCCTTTGGGAATCTTAAAGAATAGGATTTTCCTTTTTTTTTGGTACCGGAGATCGAACTCAGGACCTTGCGCTTGCGAGGCAGGTGGCGGAAACACTGAGCTAAATCCTCGGCCCAAGAATAGGATTTATGTCCATTTAATAGGATGTATTAGCTGCACAGCTGCCTCAAAGAAGGAGATGCATAGAACCTCTGGAAGTTCTTCTCATCCCTGTGATTCTCAATTTGAACTTTATATAAAGAAGAGAATAGACAATTGTCTGTTTATGAGGGACCTCCAGCAAAATGTTGCTCTTGGCCCACCAATGCTTTGTAAAACCTAGGGGGAGTTAGTTTTACCTGAAAACAATTCAAATTTTATCCGTGGACTGTAGAGAAAATTTCATCCTGCTTTTTGCCTGGTTAGGGTTTTCTGAGCAAAGAAAACTGTACCTGCTGTAGAGAACATGTCTTGTAAGTTAAGTGTTATTCAGTAGTCAGAGACCTATGAAGAGATCTACTTCCTTATTGGAGATTTACTTCCTTATTATTTATGTTTCAAAGGAGGTAAAGAGAGTCAGTTGTTTACATTCCAAAGAAGTATAAATACCTAGGTTTCTCTCCTCTCAGGAGTGGAGCGGGTTGCCTATTTTAACCACAGAGTTAATTATTTTGGGACTTCTCTTCTGCAGTAGAAGTCCCCGTGTATATGCAGGATGACATCTGACTTTCACTGGAAGACCTGAGGCTAATGGATATGGGAAACCAGTATAGTTATTGCTATAAGTAATAATGACCATGATCTTTGCTCCAGAAACCTCATAGTTTATCCTCATAGGATAAAATGAACAAATATAAATGTACTTACCACAAATGGGAGGATGCACTCATGTTGGTTCTGTACCATGTATAAACTGAACAGAGACATGCGACTAGGGCCCATCAAGCTGCAGGCTAGAGAGAAAAAGTTCTGAAGAGCTTCACAAAGGTTAGAGCAGATGTCAGCCCAGGATGGTAGAGCAATGTGCACAATGAGAAGTCGAGGAGGTTGCTGGTTAATCTGGGTGGCAGAGGGGGATCCTTTGGCAATAGTTCGCCCATGATGCATGGCAGCCAAACCAGCTGGAATTACAGCCACAACGTGGCTATTCTCTATACCTACAAGGAAGGAAAGAAACCACTAGCTTTCATAAAACTGAATTATATGCTCTGTTGAAACAAAGAATACAAGTTGAAGGTACTAGGCCCAGGAAAGAGTCAGACTGGGTACCAAATCAAGCCTTTCTAGGCTATCCTATGTTAATAGCACCCAAGGGATCTAGATGTTTGACTAAAAGCCTGAGAATTCTTAGAGATGCTAATAAAGAAGTTACTCAAAAGTCAAATTTCAGTTTCAAAGTAAGGTATCTGGTTTCTAAACTTTGTTTCTTTATTAGCATTTATTGTACTATATTGTAATTTGTTTCTATAACTGCATCTCCCTCTATATTGTGAGATTTCCAAAGGTGTAGAGCCTATCTCATTAATTTTATTCATCAGTGTTTAGCATAATGTTTGAACCACAGTAATTCTTACAAATAAAAATTTGATCATATTTCTCCCTTGGATGAAATTACTGGGTTGTTCCTATCTCCTATAAGGTAAAATTTAAACTTTCTTCAAGACCATTCCCAGGACTCAGATAAAGAAATAAGAGAAAAATGAGTGCAAAGAACCATTGTCAGGAATGAGAAGGGGATACATGACAAATGCTCAAACATGAAAAGGGCTCTAAGGAGACACAATGAACAACTTTATGACAATAAATTTGATAAAATGAACAAATTCCTAAAAAAATGTAATCAATGCTAAATGAAAAAGAAATTTTAGAAACCTAAGTGGTCTGTGACTATTAAAGAAATTTAACTGGTGTAAGCATCATCTCCTGTCAGTTTATGTTTTTTCTGTTTTGAGACAGGGTCTCGCTGGTGAGTTCAGGCTGGTCTTGAACTCACTATGTAGCCCACCTAGGCCGGCCTTGAACTCACTTCAGTCCTTCTGCCTCAGCCTCTTGAGTGCTGGGATTATAGTAGTGTGCTACCACGCCTGGTGCATCTGTTCTTTTTAAATATTAATTTAGATGACATCTTTTAAAATTTCAGTTTTAGTTTTTTGCAAATGTATAGAACTAATTGAGTTTTTGTATATTAATTTTGCATTTGAAAACACTTCTGTATTCTCTCACTAAATACAGTAATTTATCTGTAGATCTTTTCAGATTTTTTGTTTTCAATCAGATAACCTGTAAAAAAAAATATGCACGGGCTGGGGATTTAGCTCAGTGGTTTTGCGGCCTGCTGCACAGGTGCAAGGACCTGGGTTTGATCCCCGGTACCAAAAAAAAAAAAAAAAAGATATGCACCAGGGTACAGGAACAAAGTCAGATCATAACAGCAAAAGATTATAACAGTCTCATTCACAATTAATCCAAAGTGGGTAAAACAAATGTCAATCTACATTAAAATGGATAAATTGTGGTATATTCACACATATACTGATGAAAATGAATGAACTAGTTAGCAACAACACAGATAAATCTAAGAAAGATAATAATGAATAAAAACAAGACACAGAATACATATACATATAGCATGATTAGCTATGATAGCTATGTAAATGACATAGCTTTAAAAATAATGTAAAATAGCTATACTGTCTAGGGATGCATACATAGTAATAAAACTGTAAAGAAAAGCAAGAAAATAATTATCACAAAAATTAGGATAGTGATCTTTCTGTGGAAAAGGAGAGTACTATGACTAGAAGGGACAAAGGGTGTGTCAGGTAAAAAAGCCGAAAACCAAGACCAGACCAGGCCACAACAAGCCTTTATTATAGGAACAATCTGCTGGGCTGTCTCTGAACAAAGGAGAAACAAAAGCAATATGGCCAGGGAGGGAGCGCTTCTTATAGGAGGTGGGGTGGGGTTAAGTGAGGTAGTGGCTGGGGACTGGAGGAGCCTGTGATGTCACTAGTTGCTAGGAGGAGAGCAAGTATTAGATTATTCTTTTGGGGGGAATAGGGGCATGTTGGAAAGAAGGTGGCTATTATACACAGCAGCCACCCTAAATTGGAGGGAAATCTATCAGGCTGAGGTTCTGGTAATGTTTTATTTCTTTTTTTTAAAATATGGAATGTTTCATGAATTTGTGTGTCATCCTTGCAAAGGGGCCATGCTAATCTTCTCTGTATCGTTCCAATTTTAGTATATATGCTGCCAAAGCAAGCACTAATGTTCTATTTCTTGATCTTTATTGTGGTTACTTCATAATAAACTATATGCACATGATTTTATGACATTTTTTCTATATATGTTATATTTTTCAATGAGAATATCACAAGAAAACATTAGGACAATCATAAAACAAAAGAAGCAAAATAAAAGATTAAAAAAATGTCTCCACCTCTAGGAACTAAAATGATTTTACATAATTTTTTTAAGCTAAAAAATGCAGAGCAAATTAAAAATTCTTTAAAAGAAAGATAATTGTGAATTTCTCAGAAACACTGTGGAATTTGGAATCTTTAAAAATGATTTGGGGGATGGGTGTGGTGGCATAGGCCTATAATCCCAGCACTCGATGGCTAGGCAGGAAGATCACTGAAAATTCAAGACTAGCCTGGGCTACATAGTGAGTTCAAGGTCAGTCTGGACTATACAGCAAGACCTTGTCTCAAAAAACTAAAAACAAGGGCCGGGGATTTATCTCAGTGGTGCCACTGCCTGCCCCGCAAGCCCAAGGTCCTGAGTTCGATCCCCAGTACCAAAAAAAAAACACCCAAAAACAAAAAACAAAATTGTCAGGTCTGACTTAAGCAAGTCCTTCACAAACAAATGGGACAAAGTAAACAGGCTGCTTTTGGCAAACAACAGCAGCTTCCCAGTAAATAGGGCAAATGGACTCAAAATGTAGTATATATAACTCCCTTGGTGCCAAGAAGTCCAGTAATTGTGTACATACCCGAACAGACCATCCTTGGGCATCCAAGTCCTAAATATTTCTTTGTCCCTTCAAAACCTATATAAACCTAATTCCTTTCCCAATTAGTTGCTAATATCTCTCTCCCCGAAATCTCTCCCAGCTAGCTGCCATGATCTCTCTCTCCCAATGTCAGCCCATCCACACACAGATGTAAGAAACTCGGCTTTTCCCAGCTAGCTGCTAGAATCTCCTGATTTTAGTCTCTGTTAACTGGAATAAACTTTCCATTCAAAAGCCTGGTTTTTTGACAAGTGGATTCTTTATGACAAAAATTTTAAAAAAGATTTGAGATAGATTTTTTCAGATGAATCTGTGAAATTATTGTCTTCAAAGTTCCCTCCAAATTCATGGAATTTGTCATTTGTTCATTCAATAATTTTTATTGAGTTCCAATTATGTATTATTGCTGAAAAAAATGAATATGTTAATTCATTGAAAATAATCTACCAGAAATCCCAATTAATGACTAAACTATTTATCAAGATAGCACGTACTATAAATGTCTCTTAACTATACTTTTAAGTGCATGGGGCAATTTCTACATAGAAAACTGAATTTGAAACACAACTTGATACAGACAAATATGTAGGTACCCATAGATCTTAACTTCCCTTATCCATCTTCCTTCACATCTGAAAATACTGTCATTTTAGATACAGGTAGCACTCACTTAGCATGGTTCCAACATATACAGATTTCAAGTATTACAGTGTAATTAGTACTAGTCCTCCATCAACAGTTTAATTACACAAAGTGCAAATTGCACATAGTTCTTCAGCCCACAAATCATTCTGTAAACAATAGATACACATCATATCCACAATCAGTTATGTCACTTCTCTTAAAATCTTTCAGTGGTCACTGTAGATCTGTTATTCAGTTTGTGCATAGACAGCACAGTGGGTAATTGTGTTACTTCCTTGTCTTTTTGTGATAAATTCACATGACATTTTACAAAAATAAAAAAATTGAAACAGGGAATTGGCCAAAAAAAAAAAAAAAAGTAAAGCAAAGAAACAAAAAGTGATAATGCTAGAAGTGAAAATTATGGAGAGTGGGTGGTTTTTGAGACATGGTCTTGTTATGTAGCTCAAGATGGCCTTGAAGATTTTCAGTTAGGAAACAAATGTAACTTCCTCCATTAAGAATCTTTGCAATTTCAGCTTGCTAAGTCATTTTTAGACCCCACATTAAAGTGCAATTGGAAGACTGTCCTTTAAATGAGGTAAAGGTCTGCTCTCTACTCTCTCTCCTCAGATGTATCAAATAATGCATGGGATGTGTCTGGGCATACTAATAAACAGGATCTGACTTTCTTTTTCTTTTGTTTTGAGACAGGGTCTCACTATGTAGTTCAGACTGGCCTCAAAGGCATGGGGAGATCCTCCTGGCTTAGCCTTCCCAGTTCTAGGATCACAGGAGTAGTCACCACACCTGCCTGACTTTATTTCTGATCCTATACTCTACTTTTCCCAAGAATACCCATTTAATGCTGTCGCCTGAAAATTGGTTAAACCTTAAACTAGGCCTTGAACCAACAAAAGCAAGTTACTCTAGTACTAAAAACCCTTCAAGGGCTTCTAACTACATTAGGAACAAAACCCAAAGTCCTTACCCTGCCCCCAAAGTTCTGCCTGGTTCTTCCGCTTAGTCTATCCTCAGGTGGAGCCTTCTCCTGTCCACTCCACCCCCAGGCGTCTTTCCCATCCACGGAAAGCAGAGGCCTGCAGTTGAGCTCCTGGCCCGGACGCTTTTTTCCTACCCCACCCCACCCCCATTCTCCCCCACCTACTTAGTCGAGGCTCCTCATTAAAGCAGCCCTAGGCTATGTGTTTATAGCTTGCAGGACGCTTCGCCGTGTGATAAATTATTCAGTGGCTCTCCCTGTGGCAGGGGCCCTTTACAAATTTGGTGGGGGGCTGGGGTGTAGCTCAGTGCCAAAGCTCGTCAGGGTCCGGCGCGGCCCTGGACCGAAAAAAAAAAAAAGTGGTCCTAAGCATCTTTGCCTTCACGCGCTGCTTCTCCCATTAATAATAATAATAAATTAATAAATTTTCGTGGGCCTTAAACATTTTGTTTTTCCCTCATGTGAGGAAAAAAAATGAAAACATTTTCTGTGACCTTAAGGGTTCATTATTTTCCTTCTGACTAAAGAAGTCTGAATATTCTCTCAGCCCTTCTAAGTCTTCGCGGAGCTACATCTGGAATACTGCGCTGGTCCCAACCCCTGGGAATTCCAACCTGGAGAGAGGGAGAACCTCGGACCGGCTGACGCCTCCCGTGGCTGCCCGGCTCCCGCGTTCGGCTGGGGCGCCCCTCCCCCTCAGGGGGTCGCGGGGGGCGGGGCCAAGCGGCGCTAAGGGTGCGCGGCGATCTCTTAGGCTTCACCTGAGGCTGCTACTCTCACACCGCCCTCTCTTACTCTGCCCGCGCCCTGAGAATAGTCCTTTATTTGACTCTTGAGAGTTTTGCATCTCTGTTGGCAAATATTGTGCTAAATCCGATACTTCCTCCTCAGATACCCCCTGCAACGGAACATTCTAGTAGCTCCTTTGCCGTGTTCTTTTTTTTTTTTTTGGTACCGGGGATCGAACTCGGATCCTTCCTCTTGCAAGGCAGGCGGCAGAACCACTGAGCTAAATCCCTGCCCACTCCCCCCCCCCCCCCGCCGTGTTCTTGGCTTGAACATTTCCCCTCATCATCAGTCAGTCACTATTTTATTCAGTAATCATTTGTGATGGGCGCCCTGTACCAGGCATTGTACTAGGATTGGGGTACAGTAGATACCCAAATAATGCCACCCCCCAAAGTTAGAGTTTAATCACTGAAGCAGCTCTTTTAAATCTTTTCAAATTCCTCCATTCTAAGGGTGTGCCCCTCTCCTCTCATTCTCACTTCCTTGAGGTTGATTCCTACAGTTCGTTTTGATATAGGACCTCCAAACGATATAGAGGAAATAATATAATTCCCAACCTGCTGGATATCAAATACGCCAAGTTCATGTTCCCCAAAACTGAAGAATGAATTGTAAGGAACAAAGGAGGTTAAGAGTAGGAAATATTTATGAGGGAGATAGCTCCTGAGAGGCGGGAGGGGACCTGAGTGGGTTGCCGTGGACCTCACTTTACAGTGGAAGCTTTATAGAGCAAAATCGCAAAGTGGTTACAAAATCATGAGGTGGGTACAATGAGGGACAAAACTATGATCAACCAATAAGATTACAAGTATAGCTGCTTAGGTAATATTGATCCAATGGGGAAACAAGTCAGGTAGCAAGTGTACATGGAAAGAATAAGAACATCTTTTGGAACAGATGAGTAGGGAGGTCCTGGTCACCCACCTGGGCGACTGATGTCTATATAGACTTTATTGGGCCAGGTGATAACAATTATAGTATATTGCTTGTCCCTTGGGGAGGTCATTCGATGCATGCTGTAGCAGACACAAATTTACCGAGCACAGGAAAGGCATAGACTTGTAGAATTGAAGAGTGCTTCCTGGAGAAAGGGGTTATCTTCTTCACATTAACAAAAGTAAAAAGGAGTTAGCCACGCAAGAGGCATGGAAAGCATTTCATGCAGAGGGAAATGAAAAAACTCAGCCAATTTGGAGTATTGTATGTGGAAGAGGAGTTGTAAAATGAAGGAGAGATAGTGCAAAAGGGCAGAATAAGTAAGGTCCTGTAGACTATACTGAAGAGTTTGGATTTCTTTTTTTGATTTGTTTTTTTTTTTTTTTTTTTGGTACCAGGGATCGAACCTGGGAACTTGTGCTTGCAAGGCAGACACCAGAACCACTGAGCTAAATCCCTGGCCCAGGATTTTAGATTTCATTCCATAGCAAAAGTGGGGTGAGGTTGGGGGGAGTTGGACTGAAAAATGTTTAAGTGAGGGGCAACATGTGTACTGAACAGAGCATTCTACCTGTTCCAAGGGGAATGTATTGCGGGCTGAAGTTGGGTGGTGGTAGCTAGGCATGGGGGCAAGATGAGCGAGAAGTAGTCTAGGAAGAGAAGACAGTGGTTAGAAGGGAGAATGCAGAGATATTGGTAGAGTTTTTGAGGTTAAACAGGTCTCAGTGATTGCTTGAGTTGATAAAGGAGGAATCCAGAATGATAGGTCCTTGAACATGATAGGCAGTCAATGAATATTTTTTGAGTAATGAATGCAAAGTTTCTGGCTGTAAGGATAGTGGTGTTAAATCAAAAGACAGAGAACACTGGTTCCATTATCAACTGAGTTACTCTAGTTGTTACAGGAGTGAGGATGAAAATTCAGTTTGGACATGTTGAAATCTGGGTGTCTGTTGTCACACTCAGTGGAAATGTTTAGTAGGCAGCTGGATACATCAGGACCTGAAGAGAGAAATGTGGCCTGGAAATGCAGATTTAGGAAATTAACAGTAATTAAATATATTATGAATTTTACTGATTTTTCATGAACAGTGATTTTCTTAAAAGTGAGGATCTCAACTCATTGATAGGTATTTGTATCAATTTGTTAGGTTGCAATGAGCATTTTAAAAAATGGACTAGAATAAAATGCAATATAATAGAAAATATTATGGTTTAGCATCTGAAATAAAGTTAAACGTAAGTATGTCTTTGTGGAAATTTTATTTCACTAATATACTATGAATGTATATACTTATATATGCTTAGGTAGCAATAAAAATAAACTTTTATGTGTTGCTATAAAAAATTTGAAAAAAGATTTTTTAAAAAAATCAAAAGACAGGGCTGGGGATTTAGTTCAGTGGTTCCAGCTCCTGCCTCACAAGTGCAAGGTCCCCAGTTCGATCCCCGGTACAAAAAAAAAAAAAAAAAATCAAAAGACAAAAAAAAAATCAGTTTTTAAGTCATGTTCACAGAAGGGACTAAGGCCTATACCAGCTTGCTGGAGAGTAGCTAAGGAGAATATGTTGACGTCAGAGGAAGAAACTCAAGGAGAGTTGGTGTTCAAGAGATTTTAGAGAGATTTGAGGTATTCATTTCAAGATCTGATTTCTCCTCTAGATGAAACAATTTGCATTCAAAGGTCGTAGCTTTCATCTTATCCCTAATATGTAACAATGCCTGGCACATAGTCACTCCATAACTACTGAATGAAAAAATTAGAACTTGTACTTTGGAGAAAGCACCCTGATGATAGTCTGGAAAAGGAGAGATTGGAAACAGTTGGATTTTTTTCTCCACAAGATCTTATTTTATTTTAATATAGTGGGGATTGAACCTTCACAATGAGCTACATCCATACCCCTTTCTATTTTTTGTTTTGGACAGGGTCTCTCTGAGTCCCTAGTTGCCCAGGCTGGGCTCAAACTTTCAATCCTCCTACCTCAGCCTCCCAGAGTGCTGGGGTTACAGGCATGTGAACCATGATTGGCTATAAATTTTCATTTTTAATTGACACATAATTGTAGATGTTTATGGGGGTACAGTGTGGTATTTTGATGCATGTATATACATTGTATAATGATCAAATCAAGGCAATTAGCATTTTTCAAATGAAACAATTTTAACTTTTTTTTTTGAGACAGGCTCTAGCTATGTAGTTCAGGATGGCCTTGAACTCACTAAGTAGCTCAGGCTGGCCCCAGGGAGATCCTCCTGCCTCAGCCTCCTGAGTGCTAGGATTACAGGCATGTGCCACCACGCCCAGCCCAGGTTAACATTTTGAAGTGAAAATACGTCCTGAACTATGATGGAAATAGAAGGAAAAGGATGGACTTAAGCTGTTTATGAGTCAAAATTATCAGGACATGGTGAATATTTACATATTGGTATGGTAGTCACCCTCCAAGATGGATAATTGAAATCCTCATATTCTACCTTGTGTTGTCCTCTTCCACAGTGCACTAGGGTTGGGCTGTGTGACCAACTGAATATGGCAGGAACAATTGTGTGTTACTCCTGAAGCTGGGTCATAAAGATAATGTGGCTTTTGCCTTGCCCTTTTGGATAACTAGCTCTGAGGAAGCCATTTCATATTCTGAAGACATTCAAGCAATCCCATGAAATCTATGTGGAGAAAAACTGCAAAAAACCAGAACCAATTTGCCAAGCATGGAAGACACCTTGGAAGTAGATCTCCAGCCCTGGTCAAGCCATTAAATGACTGCAGCCCTATTTGATTTTTTTTTTTTTCATCGTTTTAATATTTTTATTTTTAAAAATTTTTTATTTTTTCCCCATTAACTTTATTGGTACATTTTCAGTATAAAATGCAGTTACATTCATCATTGGGATCTTGTACCATTACATGAGTCTCTTGGTTCTTATTTTTTTCCCCCTTCCCTTGCCCTCCCTTCACCCCCTCCACCCTTCCCTATTTGTAAAGAACTTGTTTCCATTTTTTTCCTTTTCTCATATTTTTTCCTTTCCCTTTTTTCCCTTCCCCTACCCCTCCCAAATCCCCTGCTCTTTTAGACCTTTTCTTCCTGTTACACAGTATCAGTTATACATCTTTAAAATTACAATATTAAGATCTAGGAGACATTACCACAGATTTTATAGAATTTAAAAGGATATAGAAAGCATATTACAAAAATCTTTTTTGAAATAAATTTGACAACTTCTAAGAAGTACCTTGGAAGACAAATTAATGAAACTAACTCTGGAGGAAATATAAAATTTGAATAGCACCTATTAAAGAAAGTATATTCCTAGCTTGAAAACCTACCTATATGACAACAGCAGGCTCATAAACATTTTAACTGATAAATTATATTAAACATTTAAAGCAGAAAAAAGAAGGAACACTTCTCCCCTCATTTTATGAACTCAACATTGTGCTAATCCTAAAACTGGATAAAGATAATAGAAGAAAAAAGTATGAACATAGATAGAACATAAACATAGATAGAAATTTGTTTAACAAAACAAACTCTTAGAAGTCAGATCTGAACATGCATTTATGATAAAAACCCTACAAAAAATTGGAATAGATGGTCTCTACCTCAAACTGATAGAAGCCATCTATGAAAAACCAACAGCCAATATCATACTAAAGGGTCAAAAACTGAAATCCTTCACACCAAAATCAGGAACAAGACAAGGATGTTCACTATCACCACTCTTGTTCAATATAGTTCTGGAAACATTAGCCACGCCAATTAGACAAGAGAAAGAAATAAAAGGAATAAAGATAGGAAATGAAGAAGTCAAATTGTCATTATTTGCAGATGACATGATACTCTATATAGAAGACCCCAAGAACTCTACCAAAAGTCTTCTAGACTTAATAACCAAATTCAGTCAAGTAGCTGGTTACAAGGCCAACACGCAAAAATCAATAGCTTTCCTCTACACCAATGACAGACTCACTGAGAGAGAAATAGGGCAAATAATTCCTTTCACAATAGCATCCAAAAAACTGAAATACCTAGGAATCAATCTAACAAAAGAAATCAAAGACCTCTTCTGTGAAAACTATGGCACTCGGAAAATAGAGATTGAAGAAGATATCAGAAAATGGACAGACATTCCCTGCTCCTGGGTAGGAAGGATTAATATAGTGAAAATGGCCATACTTCCAAAACTGCTATATAGATTTAATGCAATTCCAATTGAGATCCCAGCAGCATACTTCATGGACCTTGAGAAAACCATGCTAAAATTCATTTGGAACAAGAAGAGACCCAGAATAGCAAAAGCAATTCTAGGTAACAGAGACATGGCAGGGGGTATCACAATCCCCAACCTGCAACTATACTACAAAGCTACTGTGATAAAAACAGCATGGTACTGGCAAAGAAACAGACCTGAGGACTAGTGGAACAGATTAGAAGATGCAGAAACAACACGAGACACACTTAGCCATCTCATCTTCAACAAAGGAGCCAAACACCCTCACTGGAGGAAAGACAGCCTCTTTAATAAATGGTGCTGGAAAAATTGGGCTTCAACTTGCCAAAGATTAAAACTAGACCTATATCTTTCACCATGCACTAAACTAAAATCAAAATGGATTAAAGATCTAAATATTAAAATAGAAACTCTGAACCAGTTGGAACAGAGGTTAGGTAGAACCCCTGAAGACATCGGTGTAGGAAAAGATTTTATGAACAAAACCTCAGTTGCCCGTGAACTAAAACAAACAATCAACAAGTGGGATCTCTTCTTATTAAAAGGCTTCTGCACAGCAAGAAAAACCACCAGGAGTGTGAAGAGACAACCCACACTGTGGGAAAAAATCTTCACCTGCTCTTCCTCAGACAAAGGTCTACTATCTTGAATCTATAAAGAACTTAAAAAGATCAGACCTCCCAAATTTAAAGACCCAATCTGAAAATGAGCATCTGAAATGAACAGACATTTCTCAGACAAAGAAGTAGAAATAGCAAATAAATACATGAAAAAATGTTCAACGTCACTGGTCATTCCAGAGATGCAAATGAAAACAATGCTGAGATTCCACCTCACTCCAGAAAGAATGGCTGCTTTCATGAAATCAACCAATAACAAATGCTGTTGGGGCTGTGGGGAAAGAGGAACCCTGCTCCACTGCTGGTGGGAGTGTAGACTGGTGCAACCACTGTGGAAATCAGTATGGAAATACCTCAAAGAACTAGGACTGGAAGTCCCATTTGACCCCACTATTCCACTGCTGGGGATCTTCGCCAAAGAATTAAAAGAATCATACCACAGTGATATATGTGCACCCATGTTCATAGCAGCACAGTTTGTGATAGCTAAAACTTGGAAACAGCCCAAATGCCCATCAACTGGAGACTGGATAAAGAAAATGTGGGTTTTTAAAAATAAAATGGAGTACTATTCAGCCATAAAAAATGAGAAATTAGAGACATTTATAGCTAAGTGGATGCACATTGAGGCGATACTCTTAAGTGAAATAAATAGGACACACATGTATAAATACTGAATAGTTTCTCTGGTATGAGAAACTGAAAGTGTAAATAAGGACTAAATGTATAATAGGTCATGTGAAATAGGAAGAAAAGGGGCAAAGGGGAAGGAAGTGGGAGGGCTAGGGGAAATGATAGAAGAGAATGGGATTAATATGAGAAAATGGAAAAATAGGAACAAAATCTTTGTAAATAGGGAGGACTGGAGGGGTTGAAGGGAGGGCTGGGCAAGGGTGAAAAACAAGAACCAAGAGAGACTACGTAAAGGTACAAATTTCCAATGATGATTGTCATTATATTATATACCTAAAATGTACCAATGATTAGAATGAACAATTGATAACACAAAATAGGAAGAAAAGGACCAAAAGGGTAGGGGTAGTAGGAGGGGCAGGGGAAAGGATAGAAGGGAAAGGAAAGAAGGGAAAGGAAAAATGATGAGAAATGGAAAAAATGGAAATAAAGTCTTTGTAAATAGGGAAGGATGGAGGGGGTGAAGGGAGGGCTAGGAATGGGGAAAAGATAAGAACCAAGATGCATTATGTAAAGGTACAATTCCCAATGAGAAATGTAACTGTGTTGTATACCTACAATGTACCAATGAAAGAATTTAATAAAGTGCAAAAAAAAAAAAAAGAAGTCAGATCTGGCTGGCAGTGTTGGTTTAGCATTGGAAGATCCACCCCCAAAAGTCATCATTTTTACAGAGGAAAGGAGAAAGCCATATGATCCTGTCACTAGTTGGAGAAAGAGTATTGGACTAAACTCTACAGCTGTTCATGGTAAAAGCTATCAGGAGACTAGACGTAGAACAGAAACTTCTCAACAGATCAAAGACATGTACTCCATACTTCCAACAAAAACTCCTTCTATGAATGGAGACAATACAATGCTTTCTCTCTAAAGTGGGGAACAAGGGCATATATGCCTATTCTTCATCTGTCCATTAGACTTGAAACATAGGTCTAAACCAAAATAGTCTGGCAATAAAATGACACAACTAGGATAGGATTGGCACAGCAGAAGGAAAATCTTTATATGTAGATGAAATGATCATCTACAGAGAAAATACTAAGAAATCTCTAGGAGCCCCTGGAACTTGTACTTGAATTTAGCAGGATTAGAAAACACAAGGTATATATAAAAATTCAGGTCTGTGTATACTTGCTATAAATGAAGAATTGGATATTGAAATTTAAAAGTTATGTAGGAGTACAAAGGACCCAGAAAAGCCAAAAACAAAAACAAAAACAAAAACAGTGTTGGAAGATGTTAGCACCCAATTTTAAGACTTCTTCTAAAGCTACAGTAATCAAGGCAGTGTTGGTGTAAGGAAAGACATATAGATCATTTGAATAAAACAGAGAATCTAGAAAGAGAACCACACATATATGGTCCACTGAGTTTTGAAAGATTATTTAACATTAGCATTTTATAGAATATAAACTCTATTTAAGAGCCGAGGAAGAGATAGTGTTTTCAGCAAATGGCACTAGAACACCTGGTATCCGTATATAAAAAATGAACCTCAAGCCTTTTTTTCCATACATGAAAATAACTTGAAGGGATCTATGAACCTAAATAAGAAAGCCTAAAAGTATAAAACTTTAAGAAGGAATTATAAGGGAAAATATTTATGAATTCAGGGTAGGCAAGAACTACCTAGGATACAAAAAACATGATGTATAAAAGAAAAAATTGATAAATGAGATTCCATCAAAATTTAGAACTTTAAATGACATCATTAAAATGAAAAGTAGTCCTTAAACAGACCATATTTACAATGAATATAACCTATGACTAGAATATATAAAGAACTCTTAGAGCTCATTAATAGACAACCCAATTAAAATGTAGACATAAGAAGATGATAAATAGCCAGTATAGCACAAGGAGTGGTATGCAACTCTAGAATCAGAAAAATACTAATCAGTACAATAACAAGATTGAATTATACACTCATTAGGGAGATGAAGTCAAAAGTTTTAAAAGCCTTGTCATGACTTTTTCTTTTTGTTGGATTCTCCCCCTTTGCGTTTAATTTGTCACACCCAATGGATTCATTCTGCTGGGTTTCCCGGGGTTGTGATCCTCATTGTCTTTTCCTAGGGTATTGTCTTAAATTTTTTGGAGTGCCGGTTTGGTATTCATGAAGTTCCTGAGGCGCTCTTTATCATGAAAGTATCTTATTTCTCCATCAATTTTGAAAGATAGTTTTGCAGGGTACATCAGTCTGGGTTGGAGGCTATTTTCCTTTAGGGCTTGAAATACATCACTCCAAGCTCTTCTTGTCTTGAAGGTTTGCATTGAGAAGTCTGCTGTGATTCTGATGGGCTTTCCTTTGTACGTGATTTGTTTCTTTTCTCTCACTGCTTGTAGAATTTTATTCTTCTGTTGGATTTCTGGAATCTTAACTTTTATATGCCTATGTGTAGATTTTTTTTGATTAAGGCTAGCTGGCGTCCTATATGCCTCACTTATCTGTATGTCAAGTTCTTTTCCCCTCCTTGGGAAGTTTTTTGCCATCACTTCTGTGAAGAGTTTTTTTATGTCATCTGCACTCTCTCCTCTTTCTTCATTGACTCCAACCAGTCTTATGTTGTTCTTCTTTGCATCGTCTAGCAGCTGCTGGATTGATTTCTCGTGTTCCCTTACAATTTTAAAGCAATTTTTCTTTTCCTTCTCACTAATTGCAATCTTATCTTCTATATGTGAAATTCTATCCTCACACTGGTTCATTCTGCTGCGCAGACTTTCGATGGAGTTTTTAATCTTTTGGAAATCTGTTTGTATCTGTTTTATGGATTCCATTTTTTTCCTATGTTGGGATTCCATCATGTTCCTCAGATCCTCTATTTTTTTATGTGTCCTCTGTAGATTATTAATCATGTCTTGCACCATAAGCAAGATCTTTGCTGTTATCTGAGCAATTATTTCTGATTTCATTTTTCCCAGATCCTCTTTTGTTGCCAGTTCAGAGAGTCCAGGTGGTTGAGTATCAGAGTGTTCCATCTCGTTTCCCTTTGGGGTTGCTGTAGGTGATCTGGAAGTCTGTTTTTGAGGCTTGTTTATGTGTCTTCTCATTTCCACGGGTGTGTGGGGGTGCTTCTGGCACCCATGAGGCTCACCTTCTCTGCCCTAGGAGCTTGGGATGGCAGCGGGGGAACTTCCTTCCGGGTGCTGGGACTGGCTCACCTTCTTGGCCCTAGGAGCCTGGGATGGCAGGGGCGAGCTTCCTTCCAGGTGCTGGGACCGGCTGAGCTTCACTCCTATTTGATATCTTGACTGTAATCTCATTAGAGACCAGAGCCAGAACATACAGCCTGAAACTGCCACAGAAATACTGAGAGATAAATGTTTATTGTTGTAAACTGCCAAATATTGAAGTTAATTTGTTGTATTTGTTATGCAGCCTAGATAACTAATACAAAGGTGGATGAAAGAGGAGAAACCAATAATTACCTGCAAGGCTATAAATTAAGAGGACTAAATGCTTTAAGAAAGAACTGAGATTAGGATGAGGAAGGCAATTGTGTTCAGGACTGTATTTGGCTTGTCTGTAGGATATTCAAGTGGAGCTGTCCCATAGGCAGTATTTGTTCCTTACCCTCAAAGGCCTGCTTATTCTTGAAGACTCAATTCCAATGTTACCTCTTCTGTGAAACTCCTTTTTTAGACAAAAATCTATCCCTTTTGATATACGTTACTAAGGCAAACATGCATTGCTTTGTGTTGTAATTTATTTGCAGTTATTTGTTTACATTTGGGGGGCCCACTGCACTGTGAGCTCCCTAAAGGTAAGGACTGATTTTTAGTACTTTTTGTGTCATATCTTTGTGTGTGTGTGTGTATGAGTGTGTGTTACGCTGGTAGTAATTCCCAGGAATTTGGTGCGTATACTCACTTACATATTTTCCCTATAGTACAGATACTGGCATTTGATATTTTCGAGCGATTGGAGCAAACTTGCCACTCCCGAGAGGATCACCGCCAGTACACTTCCGAGTACAACTTCCACCTTTAACTGTGTCTAGCTCTGCCTCTGCCTAGGTTGGGCTTCTGCTCCTTAGTCCCGCCTCTACTCAATTATGATTGGCTTGAAGAAGAAAACGATCCGTCATTGGTCCCTTTGGAGGGGCAGGAGCCGGGTTGTTCCATCTAGCGGCGCAAGCCGAATTCTGCCGAGGGGACCCGACTGCGCCACGGCCCTAAATTGAAGGCTGCTGGACGCGCCCCACCCAACAGCCAGGTGGAGCCAGCGATGCTGGCCTGGGATGCAAGGCCCCGCCCGGGCCCCGGGCCGCCTCTGGCCTTACCCTTCCCGCTGGTACTGCTCATGGTGTTGAGTGGCTCTGTGTCCGGCCGCGTCCCCCGTTCGGTTCCCAGGACCTCGCTTCCCATCTCCGGTAAGGCGCGGACGCCCTCGCCCTTAGTCCCTCCCTTGCACCGCGCCCACCCCTCGCCGGCAGGTGTCACCCCAACCCCAAACCCAACCCGGGGACAGCGTCCGGAGCGCCCCAACGCTTTGCACAGCGTCTCACGGCGCACTCTCCGCTGGAACCCGGATGAAATCCCCACGCTGTGCTACTCCATCGCAGGCCCGGCCGGGGCCTCCTCACACCTCGGCTTCCACGACGCACCCTGGCTGCTTCCTCAGGCCCATACCGTGCAGATACCGACACTGAGGCCCAGGAAGGGAATGGGATTGCTGGAGGTTGTCCATTTCATTGTTCTTCCCTCACCTTTATTTTCTTGTTCTACCCGCAAATACACCTAATCCATCACCATCACTTCGGTTGGAAGCCTATTCTGCTACCAGACCGTTCATTCTTTCATTCTAATCTAACCACTTACCTCATCCGAACCTCAGTCCGCAGCTCTAGCTTTCCAACTTCCCTATCAGTAACATTCCCACAGCCACATAACCCTCCTGCCCTGTTCACAACCTTCATCTTCGTAACCGACTTTCCAGTCCTTTCGAATCTCTCGACACCACCTCCTATTACCAGATTCACCTTACCCTTTGAAATTCCTCATAGCTCCCTGGTCCATCTGCCCATTCACTACATTAAATGTTGGAAAACCAGTGAGTTGATTTAAAGTTCTGCTTAAGTGATTTTGAAAGTCTTCAGAAAGAAAAAGGAGAGGGAGGGTCATGTTTCTTTGAAAAGACGTGAAGGAAGCCAGGGATGCCTCACGGTTAAGAGTGGTTACTCACAGTTTAGAGACTCTATTGAGGTGCGTATGCATGTGGCATGGACCTTGTTTCTTCTCAGTATTAACGCACTGGGCAGACAGAACCAGTGAAGCCAAAAGTACAACCTCTTGGTAAAAGCGCACAACTGGTCAATAGTAATTTACAGTCTGTACACAGCCCAGTGACATACAGGGATGCTATGAATCCAGAGGCAAAGGTGTGGTTAGAGCTTGGGGTTTCAATTCTTGCTGAAGCAATAGCCACAAAGTAAATTAAGGTTGCCAGGCTAAGTTGATGTCCAGGAATCCAGAGGAGTCTAGAAGGCAAGGTGTTACAAAAGGAGGTTGGGTAATTCAGGGTTTATACTAAGCATGAGAGAGTAGAAAGAGTACAGCAGAGAGGAGTGTGGGTGTATGTGGAAGGATGAAGCAGGTGGGGCTTAGGTCAGCACATCTCAGAATGAATGGTCTGGTGCCCGTCTGCTGTCTTGAGGCATTTGAGCAGATGAAGCAGGCAGAGCAGAGCTCTACTGGTGCAAGGGTAGGATCCCCAGAGCCAAAAGATAAGCTAGGAAGGTAAATTCATGAAAAGTTATTTGTATGATCTTTAAATAGATAAGAGTTTTTAAGTGCTGATGTATGAGTTCTGTATTTGGCAAAAACAACCCATGCCTAAGGAAGAAAGGGACCATTTGTGAAACATCATAGTGTGTGCCAGGTGTTTCCACATGTTATCTCATTTAATTTTCTAAACCCTGGATGGTGGTGTTTCCAGATGAGGAAAGATACTCAGAGAGGGCAAGTAACTTTCTCAGGATCATACATCTGGTAAGTGGAAGAGCCACATTTAACCTCAGGCTGGGCTATTTCTGGAACACATACTCTTTCCACTATACACTCTGTAGGTCAAGGATTGTAGACAAGAGAGAAGATAGACTCCTGATGTTAGTAAAAGAATGAAACATTTCAGCCAGACATGGTGGTACCTGCCTGCGATCTTAGAACTCTGGGAAGCTGAGGTGGGAGGATCACAAGTTCCAGCCTAGCTTGGGGAGGTTTAGCAATTTAGGCCTGTCTCAAAAAAAAAAAAAAAAAAAGGACCAGGGATTTAGCTCAGTGGTTCCACTGCCTGCCTCGCAAGTGCAAGGTCCTGAGTTTGATCCCCGGTATCAAAAAAAAGAAAAAGCTGGAGATATAGCTCAGTGGGAAGGCCCTGGATTCAATCCCTAGTATCATAAATAAATAAATGAATAAATAAATAAAGCATTTCTAAGCAAGAAGAAGTTACTATTCAGCAGTGATTTTAAAAAATTAGGAAAGGGGCCAGGGATTTAGCTCAGTGGTTCCGCTGCCTGCTTCGCAAGCAGAAGGACCTGAGTTTGATCCCCAGTACCAAAAAAAAAAAAAAAAGGAAAGTATTGTACCTTGTATTTTCAAATTATGTATTACATTGCTATAAGCAGAGATTACAGACTTAATAATTATGCTGTTATTTTCATACAGTATTTCATTTTTGTAGGAAAGCATCCTTGACTGCATTGTGTGCTAAATATTCTTGTCTCATCAGTTGTCTGTCTTTTAGGAAGTGTAGATAATTGGCCTGTCACGGCTCTGTTTTTTCCTTTGATGGCTGTCAAATAAATGATACTTGGATGAAAACAAAAATTGGCCCCTTTGGCTCTGCCCTTCTGATACCATTTTCCTCTTTCCTCCTTTCTTCCTACCAGAGGCTGACGCCTATCTCACCAGGTTTGCTGTCCCTCATACATACGATTACTCTGTTCTCCTTGTGGATCCTGCTACCCAAACTCTTTATGTCGGCGCCCGAGACACCATCTTCGCTTTATCTCTGCCCTTCTCAGGGGAGAGACCCCGAAGGGTGAGAGATGAGAGTGGGAGGATACCAGTCCCCATAGCATTTGCTAGATTAATAGTTTTATAGGGCTGGGGTTTAGCTCAGTGGTGCTGCCACCTGCCTTGCAAGCGCAAGGTCCCAAGTTCCATCCCCAGCACCAAAAAAAAAAAAGTTTTATGGGCAGTAGTGGGAGGGTTCATTACTAAAGATATAATTGTCATGATAGAGGGGTTGTCTTTTCATTGACTTGGCTGAGCGTGATGGGGAGTCATGGTGACTGAGGAAGCTATTGGGGAGGTTCATGATGATGATGATGAGGCCACAGTGATCAGGTTTCAGGGAAGAGTGGGCAGATGGATTATTACAATTGCCATACTCTAGGAGGCAGCTCTCAAACTGTTTTGGCTACCCATTAGTATTGTGTCCCAGTGCACAGACATGTACTGAAGAAAGTTTCCTCCTCACAGTAGTTTCTATGTGATACATTCTGATACGTGCTATTATATTTCATTAAAAACAATGTGGTTTGTGGTCACAATTGATTTTATTACTCATTGCTGGGTGGTGACCTCCAGTTTGAAAAGCAGTGCTCTAGAGGGATCGCAGAAGTTCCCAAATTGAGGGAGGTTATGGAACTGTTTCACCCCACCTTGATCTTGAGGGAGTTTAAGGTAGAAGGAATCTGAGGAAAATGGCCACTTCTCCTTTCTCAGATTGACTGGATGGTGCCTGAGGCTCACAGACAGAACTGTAAGAAGAAAGGCAAGAAAGAGGTAGGTATAAATTCTGGCCCTGTCCTGTGTTTTTGTTGAGTCCTTGATCCAGCCCTGACTTGCTGTCTGTCCCCTGTTGCTCCCATCACAATGGGCCCAGGCAGGGATGAAGCCATCACCCATCATCCCTGATCCCAGAGCTGCGTCTAACTGTCTTGAAGCTAGCTGACCTTCTGCATACTTGCTGCTTCTGATTCTCTCTAACCATCTCTGACCCCCAGGATGAATGTCACAATTTTGTCCAGATTCTCGTCATTGCCAATGCCTCTCACCTCCTCACTTGTGGCACCTTCGCTTTTGATCCGAAGTGCGGGGTTATTGTGAGTGAAAGGGGTGGGAGAAGAGGGAGAAAGTGCCTGCACCAGTGTGAGTTATTTGGGGGTGGTGAGTGGGAGGATGGGAAGGCTTTTCAGTGAGTGATCATGTTGGGTGTGCTTAAGTCAACCACTATGCATGATAAGCGTTGGGGGAAGGGGACGTCTTCACAGGAAGGGTAGCATGCAGAGGGAGAGGGAGGTTGTCTGTAGAGGGTGAGGTGTACAAAGTATAAAAAGAGATGTAGTAGGACAGTTAGGAAAGAAGTTAGGGATGCTGGTTGGGGAGTGGGGAGGACAAATTCAAGAAACTTCAGAAACCAGGAACTCCTATTTCCCTTTCCCTGTGAATGCTTTGGCCAGGATGTCTGCATTTGTTTCTTAGTGTAGCGAATGTCTGTTTCTTTCCCTAATAGCTTGTAACTCTCTTGCCACCTTCCCTCACCTCCACTTGCACCCTCATTCTGTGGGATATGACTCTCTGCTCTCTGCCTTGTGATGTCACTGCCCACTAATGTGATACCTACTAGACCCATATTTTGAATCTTGCCTTCAGGGTAAGCACTCTGTCAGCCATGTTTTCTTTTGGATCCGGTTCATTACTGCTGAAGGCCTGGGCTTCACCATCCTCATACCCAAGCAGTCTTGGGACACGTTTACTCCTCTGGTCATGGCCACATGAATCCCTGGGATGGTGACTGTTCTTAAACTCTCAGCTTTCCCCATCAGTTATACAGCAGCCAGCACTAGTCCTCTGGCAACACACACTTGTATATAGGCTCTAGTGTGGGTTAAAAACCTCACATGTCCATTGTATCCAGTGGAATACAGCATCTCCTTTCATTCTTTTGTTTTGGCACCGGGGATTGAACTTGGGACCTTGCGCTTTTGAGGCAGGTGGCAGAACCACTGAGCTAAATCCTCGGCCCAGCATCTCCTTTCTTGATCTTGATCCTTAACTGTAGATCTTGACTGTATACGTCTGTAGTTTTCAGTGATCCAATAATCCAGCTGGATCTAGTCAATGTGTATCTCTAAACCTCTCTTCATTGTAGACCATCCTCATATCTTTGGCTCAGGAGGGTATAAGTGTATATGCTGGATTGCTACAGTTAGTCCCTCTAGGTGAGCCCTGGGGTTGGTTGGAGTTGTGTTGAGTCCTTTCCATAATGTGGGTGATGGGCTCCTTAGAAAAGCCTGGATAGCTCCCTCATCCTGGTATGCTTTTCCACTTCAAGGTGGTATAAAAAAATCCCTACATTCCATCAGGTAATGTTGAGATTCTAGTTTTCCTACAGTTCTCAACAAGCTTACAAAGCAGTAGTGATGTTGTCATTGCCATATGTGGTCATTTCTGGTCTACACAGGCTCATGGATCACATGAATGTGAATATCAGAGCCATGGGCTAGAGACAGTGTGATCATCAAGATAGTGTTGTAGGGTTTTCTGGTTTTCCTTGTGACCAAATGGTTGTTAGATAAGGTCTCTAGATAGAAAATATTCTGGACATATCTATTAGGATTTGTGTGACTTGAATTGGACCTCTATCCATTCTTGAAGGACATCAGCAACACAGAATGAAGCCAGGTTCTGTGTCTTGTACTCCTTCCAGTTTGGCTCTTTGAACCCTCCTGTAGAGCAGACTCATGAAATGAGGGGCTATTCTTGGTCAAAGATCATTTGTAGGAGAAAGAAGGCAGTTCTGTTATGGTTATTCAAGCCATATCCTGAGCCTGCTCTATAGACTTTTTGAACATTCTCTTTTGCTTTTACCTGTCTTATCCCAGTTGGCAATCTCAGTCTGCTTCGCAAAGTTCTTAACTTAGTGCTTGAACTTCTCATGTCCTAAACTGATGATGCAGAGACTATATATAACTTTTTCTGAGAGGGTTGATCTAGACACAACAACTTGCTCAGAATTGTTCATGTTGAAATGGGATTCTTTTTTGGGGGCCGGGTACCTGAGATCAAACTCAGGACTTTGTGCTTTTGAGGCAGGCACGGGGTGCCACTGAGCTAACTCCCTGGCCCTGAAATGAGATTCTTACAAAAAGGAAGTTGAAACACTGGATCTACCATTTCTAACAATGGAGTGCTTTCCCTCAATGTTATCTCATCAGACATTGGAGGAAAATATGTTAGTTTGATTTGTTGAGGAAATTCCAGCAGTTAACAGAGAAAAATGTTAGGCTTCTAACAGTGACAACAATGATGACCACTTGGTTGTGGGCTTGGTATTAGTACTTTACATTTATGATTAGGCTTAATTTTCATGATGATACTTAAGTATTATTTATTTCCATTTTGTAAGCAAGGAAATTGAAGTTTAGAGGAAATAGCTATCCTATCTAAGATTCTGTAGCTAGAAGAA
Source organism: Heterocephalus glaber (assembly GCF_053883595.1). Lineage (NCBI taxonomy): Eukaryota > Metazoa > Chordata > Mammalia > Rodentia > Bathyergidae > Heterocephalus > Heterocephalus glaber. Next base: position 28,157,223 of record NW_028258145.1, on the reverse strand, counting down.
ACAGAGCCAAAATCTAAGTCTAGATTTGTCTGGCTCTTTTCTTCTACTCTGTGTCACTAATCCAGCCTGTAGCCCAGAAGACCTTATCTGGCCTCAGTTTCTTGTGGCATGTGACATGTTTCATGTATCAGGGACTATCTTTCTTTTCTTTTTTGTATTTATATGCCTTCTTCCCTTCTTGACAAAGGGCAGAGGACCAGTTCCAACCTCACTGCTTAATGAGAGCCTTCCTGTTTAGCCCTGGCTTTCACCTTGTGGGACTTGCCTTCACTACAGCTGATCTTTGGGAGATTCTGCTGACTGACACAATAATACAGTGACAAATCTAAACATATCAATAGAGAATATAGTGGAAAGGTCTTGCCCCTTTGAAGCCGGAGCGAAAGGTCATTTTGACTGCAAGGTAATCAGAGCCTATCTAGTATTTTAATGAGAAGCTCATTTTCTCAATGATAAGAAGGACTGGGAGGATGAGAAGGATAAGAAAGATGGGAGAAACTGGAAGGAGACTACTTTTGGCATGCTGACTTTTAAGGAGTTGATAGTTGATCTCTCCGAGAGAGTCTAGCAGTCAAACGAAAACATGGACTAGGGTTTGGAAAACATTAGACTCAGATTTTAGGGAATGATTTACATAGAAGGGCTGGAGATATAAGAATGAATGGGACTTTTTTTTTGGTACTTTTTTTTTTTGGACTTTTTTTTTTGGAACTCGGGCACAGCAGGTGGCGGAAACCACTGAGCTAAATCCCCAGCCCATGAATGGGACTTTTGAAGGATATGTGAAAAGGACTTTGAATAGGTCTTAAAGATGCACATGTAGGTACTAAAGAAGAGATAGAGAAACAATAATTTGGTAGGAATAGGGACTCCAGAAAGGTAGAGTTTCAAGAGCCAAAAAATAGAGTATTTCAAGGAAGACAGTGAATCAAGTGTCAAATGGTGCATAAAGGTGGGAGAGATTGAGAACTGAGAAAAGGCTTATATTTTTAGTCTTTGGTGAAATGTGAGGGAAAACTGAAAGCTCTTAGACATAGATATGGGAAAACATGTTTTCCAGGATTAGATGATTTGATTTGGGTAGAATAGAGATTATTTTAAGATGTAGCGGAAAATAAATAGATCAAATCAGAATTTATACTCTAGGCAGTGGGCCTTTTTGTACTCATGCTCAAAATTCTACTGTCTGGTAAGTGGCTGATACTTTGGAGAGTAAAACTGGGGTGGATATACAAAGTGGAGGTAGGGCTAGATAGCATAGCGAAAAGAGGTTACTGGGAGATTCAGGGGAGAGTGAAGAGGGACAGGAGCAGGTGATAACCTCCATTTCCAGAGCCTGAACTCTTTGCTAATCTTGCTAATTGCAGAACTGTTAACTTTCTTCTCAGGAGAGGGTGCTCCCCTGATACACAAGTGAAATACTTGTGCCTCTGAGGGGTGTTCCATTCCAGTAGGGTCTTTTGACCTAATATCCCCTTTTTGGGGACCCCAGATCATATCTCATTTTAATAGACTGCCTTTAAGAGCTTCTGAGTAAAATACCTTGTTTGCCATTTACAGCAAAGAGATGAGCAATCTGAATGGGCCAGTAGTTTATATATGTTAAGCTTCCAGCTAACATCAAAGAAGTTAAGCTGTAGCCATACTGTATGTCCACCCAGTTAGTGAGCTGGAGATAGCATGCCTGCATTCCATGTCATAACTTTGATTCCCAACCAGCTACAGTTAACTTCCTTTTCAGTCCTAGGTTGAAATCATCCTTGATTTCCATCTTTAGATACTATCTTGACACCTCTTCTAGCTAGGATGCTAGACTAAGGTAACTTCTGGCTGGCCCCGCTGGAACTCTTGAATCCTACCCAGGTCAGTTCCTCTGAAGTCTGTGGAAGAGGAATATACTTACCTATCAGATTCTCAAATTCAGATCTGCGCTTCAGGTCATTCTTCACTGACTTTGTGGTTTTTCTTCCTCACTTGGATATATGACTCTAGGCCTGTCTTTCACCCTTGGTGTAGGAATAGGGGGAGGATGGTCCTTTTCTCTCTAGATCCCTGGACTTCAGCTGATCCTCTATCAGCCTGCAGTTTTCTTTGACCTTCCTTAGAGGTCCAGCCCTTAGGAAGCTGCTATGTTCCCTGATCCTCTTCATTCTGTAGAACATTATTTAGTAAATTGCAAGCTCTACAGTTAGTAGTGCACCAGCAGAAATACCTCATCCAGCCTCAGTATTTTCTAGGACCATCCTAGGTGCTCCTTTATCAGGGCACGTGGCTGACAGGTACTAAAGGAATTAAGGAAAAAGCAATAAACTGATGCAAAAGGGATAGCAGAGACAGGAAATGAGGACTATGTAGAAGAATTAGAAGTAGGTGATGGTGGGGATAGTAGTCAGGGGAGGGACATGGATGGGCATTGTCTTCCTTCATCTGACGATCTTTGTACTTCTCACCATAAACCTTTCCCCATGACCCTAAACCATTTGCCCCCTTATGATCTGTAGGATGTGTCCAGTTTCCAGCAGGTTGAAAGACTTGAGAGTGGCCGGGGGAAATGTCCTTTTGAGCCAGCTCAGCGGTCAGCAGCTGTAATGGCTGGTGAGTGGGGAGAGACAAGATCATGTGATTTCTTGCTCTAATTGCTTCCTTCCCCACCCCTGCTGTTGGAATTTCTATGTCATTTCTTTCCTTGGAGTGTTTGTTATTCCTCTTTTTTTTCTTTTTTTTTTTTTTTTGCCTTTCTTGTTCTTCCCTGAGTGCTTGGGACCAAAGAAGAATCTACTACAATGCATATTGTAATAAATTTGGAAAAAGCATTAAGAAAAACATAAGTCTAGAACAGCACTGTCTAAAATGTCTTTGTATGATGATGGAAATGTACTACATCTGCACTGTCCAATTCAGTAGCCACTTGCTGTTGTGGCTGTTGAGCCCTTGAAATGTGACTATTGTGACTAAAGGAAGCCATTTTAAATTTAATTTTATATAAACAGCCCCATGTGTCTAGTGGCTACCATATTCTTTTTTTTTTTTTTTTTGGTATCAGGGATCAAACTTGGGACCTTGAGCTTTTGAGGCAGGCGGCGGAACCACTGAGCTAAATCCCTGGCCCTGGTGGCTACCATATTAAGGCAGTTCTAGAATATCTCTTCTTATAAAACCACTGCTAGTGTCTTAGTTTATTTCTTTCTAGCCTTTTAAATGTGTCTGTGCACAACCATATACACATAGGCACATACAGTTTACTACCTGGTGCTTTGTTGTTCAGGGGAATCAGTAATGACTGTTAAATACATTCCTGTGGTTGCTTCCTTTGACCAAGCCATCTACAATTATGCAAGTCTGGAATGGTTCATCATAGATCATGCCTGAATCTCTTCTGGAGAATGACTGTCTAATTCTTTGGTAGCCAGAGAGCAAATTGTTTTTGTGACTCATACTGTATTTTAGGTTATACCACCCCACATATACCCTCCAAATTCATTGAAAACCTAGATGTTTTCTCGTGATAGTGTTATAAAGCAGATTAATGGAAATTTTATATAACACTTTTATACTTTATATATATGAATTTGAATTTTGTCGTATAACTTTATATGGTAGGAATTTCTTTATAATTCTGAAATTGTAAAGTTAATTTTTAATGGGATCAAGTTACTCATTCTCTGAACATACCATAAATTAAGCAATTCCAAATTGTTATTTTATTTAGTTTACTCCAAAGTTTTTGTTATTATCTACATTGCTGTAGTGAATATTTTTGTTCATATTTTTGTTGTTGTTTTTTGAGACAGGGTCTGGCTATGTAGTTCAGGCTGGCCTTGAACTCACTATGTAGCCCAGGGTGCGCTTGAACTCAGGGCCATCCTCCTGTCTCAGCCTCCCAATTGCTGGGATTATAGGCATGCGCCACGACACCTGGTGACTGTTCATATTTTTTTGTCCTCATTTTAGATCATCCTAGAAATGGATTAATATAGCAAAGGGTGTGAACATTTATGGCTCATTATCTGTTGCTAATTGAGTTTTTAGAAAGGGTGTACCAATTTACACCCTAAGCCAGAAATATATGAGTGTTTTGTTTTCTCACGTAAATTTCACCATAATATATTGTAATTTAAAAATCTTTGCTAATTTGAGACTTAAAAATGGTATATTATTTGAATTTGTGTTTCTTTGAACATTAGTGAAGTTGAACATTTTTCATGTTTTAGTGCTTATTTTTATTTCTTCCTTATCAAATCCTCTGTTTATATCCTTGGGGCAGTTACTGGTAGAATACTAGTGTTCTGACCTACATACCTTTTGCTTTGAGATCTGTCTATCCAACCACCACAACCACCACCACCACCATCACCAGTACTGGGGATTGAATCCTTTGCACTGAGTTACATTCCCAGACCTTTTTGTCTACTTTTTATTTTGAGACAGGGTCTCACTAAATTGCTGAATTGCTCAGACTGGGCTTAAACTTGCAGTCCTCCTGCCTTAGCCTTCCAGAGAACTGGGATCCAAGTTATATTTTTCAAAGTTCAGTCTGTCTGCATGTAGAGAGCAGATAAGAAATTTTCTCCTTTAATTTTTTTCTCAAAAATTTCTTCTTTGATATATTTAAAATTAACTTTGATGAATGGTATGAGATAGGGAATCTAAGTTAATTTTTCCTAGCTAGTAGTTAGTTACTTAGTGACATTAATTATACTGTTTTTCTTTCTTCACTGACTTGTGCTGCCAACTTTATCATAAAATTGATATTTTATGTACTTCTGAACAGTATTTTATGTGAATTAAAAATTGGGACACAGGATCTACCAATGAAAATTTTTCTTATGTATAACTTTATTTTAGGAAAAGTCTTAAAAGCTATACAGATTAAATCATTCTCTAGTTGTGTAAGTCACATGTAAGTTAATGACTTTCCTTTTCTGAAAAATAATAAAATAAACCGGGGATTTAGCTCAGTGGTTCCGGCGCCTGCCTTGCAAGTGCAAGGTACCGAGTTTGATCCCTGGTACCAAAAATAATAAAATAATGTAAAATTTTTTGAAAGTAGCATAATGTACATGGTAAGTAAACACAAAGTTTGAGTTGTCATAATTATTATCTACTGCTGCGATTGATGAGATCTTGTTTATACTCATACATATTTGATACTACACTTTATCTTAGCCTGAGAAGCGATTACTCATTAGGCTGAGAAGCGATTACTCATACCTGTTTAGTAAATAAAACAAAAGTTTAGTAAATATTTTTCTTGGCTTTTATCAACATTTTTGGCAAAAACTCTGAGCCATTAATTGGAATCATTAAGAAAGATTGCTAAGTTTTAGTCATAAATATCTCTTGATTCTACAGAATTGTCAACAGAAATGACTTCTCAGTTGCAATAATCCAAAGTAATCAATTAACATGCTTTGTTTCAAGTAGTAATCTTTAAGGATTGTGACTGCATAATTTCTCTTTGTTTAATCAGCAAATGAATTCATATTAGGATGTGATTTAAGAAGACAAATTTCATAAATAAAGTTGCTGTATGACAAAGTGGAAAGAGAGAGCATTTCAGTCTTCTTTTTTCAAATGATAACATTCTGGGTTGGCCAAAGAAAGAAAAAAATTTAGGATTGTCTTTCAACTGGCAATTGATAGAAGTTATCAGAACACATTTTTTAGCTTAGAACGGCTATCCCCAATTAGAATCTCTGTGTCTCCAGATGCCTCAGATTCCAGTCACAGTCAATACCAGTATTATAAATTTTGTCTGTAGTTCTTGCTTTATAGGGCTATCATTTAAAATTTTTTTCTTGTACTTCTTAAGTGGCAGTATTCACTTTTAGTATTGATCCATTATGTTCTATTGTCCTTCTGTTTTGAAAATATCAATATAGAAACTAGTCCAAACAGTATGTAAGAATTAACCCAAAATTCCCAGTTAGTTTTGTAAAACTATCTTTAACAAAAATAGAGGTATTTTGAAATTTTAAAAAAAGAATTTTTAGTAATGAAAATGTTACTGGGCTATAATACCAGAAGTATTTATTTACATTATAAAAATTACAATGTGCATTGTAGAAAGTTTAGAAATATATAAAGAAGAAAGTGAAAATTTTATCATCACCAGGTAATTACTGTTATTATGGAGTATACTGAATATTTTCTCTTACTGTGTCTGTCTATGTGTATGTGTGCATTTATAAATAAGGAGGAATTATCATGCTTACTTCATTTAATATTAAGCATTTTCCTATCATAGAAATTGTATAATTATTCAAAACATAGTTTGTAGTAATTGCATATTCTTCTTTCACATGGATGATATTCCCATGTAATTATGCATTCCACTTTTAAAATTAACTATTGGTCATATAAAGAATGCTGCAACCAAAATCCTTTTATACAATTGTTAAGTCAGTCCTTTATGTGACTTTAATAAATGGCATATAAGACAATCCAGTATGTGGAATTGTTAGGTTGAAGGGTGTAAAGATTTTGATGGTGGTTGATGGATTTTGATAAATTGCCTCTAGTTAGTCCTACCACCAGTGATGAGTCTGTTTCATTTCACCCTTGTAAGTTCCAAGTAATATAGTTACCAAACATACAAAATAACAGTGGCTTCCTCTGCTGTATTCTGTTTGGCATTTCTGCTAGTGAGGGTGAATAATTTTTCATGTATTTATTGGGATTTGAATGTCTTTTGGGAAAAGCTTCATAAGTCTAGTTTTCAAATATGGCATTTATCCATACTGCCCTTAGATAAAATTAGCAAAATGATCTCAGTGTCTTTATTTGTACTGTTCAAGTTTGGAAGAATATATTTTTAAAAATAAATTTTATTTTATCCAATTTCCCCCCTTTAAGCCCCCTCCCCTTCCTATGTACAGAAGCTTTGTTTCTATTTTTTCCTTCTGGAAGAATGTACTTTGACAGTAACATTTAGCCTAAAATCACTGGTGAGTCTTTCTCAGTCTCCTTGGTAGGTTTTTTTGTCTTCTGCTCATTTTTTAAGTGTTAGGGTTCCTTAGGCTGCCACCAAGCAACTCCTTGCTCAATGTAGTTGTGATCTCAACCAGCCCCATTGTTTCTTTTTCTGCCACATTTTGGTGCTTCCCCAATCTGTATCTGCCTCCCAGACATTATCGAGGTATAAACCACATATCCAGCTGCCTTTCAGACATCTGCCTTTCAGCTGCCTTTCAGACATCTTTCAGACTTGGATGTCCCACAGGAATCTCAAAATCATCATCTTCGCTTACTTTCCCCAAAATTGCTCCTCTACCAGCATTTCTTTGTCGGAGTGCACAGTGCTACTACTTACCTAGGTACTCAAACTACAGCCAGCAGTCAGTCTGTCTTGGTTCCTCCCTTCCATATCCTGTAGTAAATCAAGCTTTCATCAAGATGAGCAGAAGCTCTTTGGAAACCCATCCTGTGCTTTTTTTTTATCCACTGCTTTCAGTGTATCTTGTGATAATGCATTGGCAAGAAATGCTGCGAATTGTTGCAGATGCACTGGCTGCTGGTACCTTTTGGGGGCCAACCCTACCTCTTAAATCCAGAAAACACTGCATCTTCAGTGATCTAATTATGGCTTACTAAAAGGCTGTTAAAAAAAAGTATTCACCTGGCTCAATCCGTAGATAAGGAAATAGAGAACATTAAAGTAGGAGGTATCTACCCTAAAAAGAATCTGAACTTGAGGAGAAAAAGGGGTGCAAAAAACAGGGCCAGAGCATGTTTAAAATCTTTTGAAAACTAAGGAACATGTAATTCTTATGCTTCTTTGAAAAGGCTCCTTTTAAATTCTCCTTTTAAAAGTGAGCATTTTGGGGCCAGGGATGTAGCTCAGTTGTTCCGTGCCTGCCTGGCAAGTGCAACGTCCCGAGTTCAATTCCCAGTACCTCTCCCCTCAAAGTGAGCATTTTGCCATCAGAATGGAAAATTGAAACCTCCATGGTTTCAATATTCCCTGTCATGCCATACATCCTAGCATGTCAGTTTTGGGGTACTAACACTTTTGGGAGGCCTGGGTTCACAGGCTTTCTATCTGCACAAGTAGGGATCCATTTTCACACATAATTGTGGTTTTTTTCTTTGCCTATGATTCTTCATGTTTTGTGGCTTTCAATCTTTTGTTTTTGTATTTCTAAAATGAAGTATCTTATTGAGGTTACAAAGCTAAGTACAAAAAATGAATATAAAAAAGTAAAAAAATCACTTCTGATTCCATTAATCATAAAGATACATCATCACTGTAGAGTTACAGCTTCTTCAAAAATCTTTTCTATGTCTGTGGATAGTATATGTATTTTTTAAAAACAGGGCTGAATTAGCTCCAGTGGGGTTTTTTCCCCCTAACTAGCTTGTCCACTGAATTTAACTGTGGGCATCACTCTGTTTTGCACATAATCTTTTACTAACACTCAGCTGTGTATTTTAATTTTTATGGACTTGATCCACTGAGCACAAATTTGGCAAATGATTACATGTTCGGGGATATTTTATTATATGAACATTGCAATTCCATTGTACTGGAATTGGGAATTGATAGTGTCTTGGAAAATCTAGGTTACATAGTGGTCCTGTGTCATCCTGGCCTCGTGACTGTAATGCCTGCTGTGTCTTCTGTGTGTGTGTGTGTGTGTGTGTGTGTGTGTGTGTGTGTGTAAGACTGTCACATTCCCTTGGTGCTCCTGGAGCACTTATGCTCTGCTACTTCCTCCCAATGTGTCTGATCCATCCTGCAGTCCTGTGGTGTCAGTGACCTTCTGTTATTTTACCTTGAGTGTTCTCTTCTGCATTTCTAGGTTCCAGTGTTGCTAGCTCCCCCACTGATCCCTTAGAACATTTTGGGACCCTTTACCTCCATCCATTGTTGGGTTTTTGCATGCTGATCTATAGTCTTTTTACAGTATTTAGAATATTAATGATTATTTTCCTCCAACTTTATACTCTAAGCCATATTCTCAAAATAAATGTAACTGTCTCCTGTTCCACATCTCTTTCAGTCTTCAGGTGTCCACCACACAGATTCTGTGAGAGTTTGGCTTTAGGGTATTCTATGTATTGTGCTGTTAGGAAAAATTTTCAATCCAGCTCTTCTCTATCAACATTTTTCCCTCTTGGAAGTACAAAGCGTTGCCTCATTTACTGCCCCATTTACTGCTAGGACCTATGTTCAATATTTTTTTTTCTGAAATTCTCTGGAAGGGAATGAGATGTCATTTTGTAGCTCCCCTTTTCCTTCTGATAGCATATAGCTATTTGAGGTTTCATAAGGAGCTGTAACTAATGTGTATTGAATGCCGACCATGTGCCAGATCCTAGACAAGGCTCTGTAGTTGTTGATCTCATTGAACCTTCTGCACTTTCTCTGAGTGGAAGGTGGTGTTATCCTTATTCTACATTTGAAGAACCTGACGTTTAAGAAAGTTAATTTGCCCAGTATCATACAGCAAGTAGTAGTCAGGGTTCAAACCAAAGTCTTTCTGGTTCCAAATCACTTGGATTCTTTCCACAATCTCATTCCTTTTTTTTTTTTGAGATAAGTCTCAACATGTAGTTTAGATCAGCATTGAACTTTCTATGTAGCCTACACTGGCCTTGAGCTCATGGCAGTCCTCCTGCCTCAGTCTCCTAAATGCTGGGATTACAGATGTATGCCACCAAACTCAGTCCCACAATCTCAAATGATAGAACAGACTCCCTTTCCATTCCCTAAAGAGGTTTCCCACACCGCCACTGCTGCCCTGAGTCCTCCTGGGCCTTTTTTGCTCTGTTTTTCATAGGTCAGTTATCTTACCAGTGCCTCCCACATGCAACTTTTCTGAGCATGTGTGGCCTAGGGTGATTATTCTTCCCTCCATATGGCTTTCTTCTGCTTTCCTAGCAAGCATGAGTCCTGAAAGATCTTGCTAAGGCCCCCATTTACCAGCTCCCAGCACAGCAGTCTTCTTGCTTCTCCAGCTTTCTGACCTAGTCAGCAGCAGCTCCTCCTTCACTTAAACGGAGGACTTTTGTCTCATTTTGCCTTTCTCCCTATTGCCTTCCTGTTGTTCATCTTGTAACTTAAACAGGATGTGTGATGATTCTCAAGTTACTGACTCTGGTCCTGTTTCCCAGACCCTTCTCTTTAAATCCTTTCTAGTGTCTCTGACCCATGTCCTGAAGGCATATTTACCTTAGTATGGCCGAGGAACTCACTTCCCCTCCACTGCCTCCTTCATGGACCTTTCCTATCATTTTCTGGCTTGAGTAATATTATAATCTACTGTCATCAGCTGTGTAAGCTTAAGAGACATTATTTTACTCCATTTTGTCATATCTCACATTCAATTGACTTTCAAATCATGTTAATGGATTCTACTTCAGAAATATCTTCTAAGTCCACCTCCTTTATCCTCTCTGCCTTGTGTTTGTTCTGTCCTTTTACACTTGCCTGGATTGTGTGAATGGCCTGCAAATAGTATTATCTTCTAAAAAAAAAAAACTGGTTATGTTACTCTTCTCTTAAAAAATACCCCTGCCATTTTACTTTTCCCTGTAGGACACAGTCCATGTTGCTGGTATGGCAGAGTGGATTCTTCACAATCTGGGAGACCAACTCCACCCATCCATCATTATCTCTGCTCACCTGCCCTGCCTGGCAGCCCCCTCTGCCCCTTTGGGCTTCAGCCACTAGTATTCCACCAGCATTCATATGGCTCCCCTCTTTGCTGCATGCCTGTCTTTCTCCCCAAAGTTCCCCTTGTATGACAGATTTCTCATTCTTCAGACATGCTTTCTCCTAGGTAGATGTAGCTTGATCCTCCTATGTAACCCTGCTGCCCTCTTCTACTAGTTCCAACCTCCTAGTGTCTGACTATATGCTTGTCTTCCTGGCTCAAATGGGAATTCTTGAGGGCAGTAACATAGTCACCACCCAACATAGTGCCTTGTGGTGAAAGGATGTTATAGGTGGTGAAAGGATGTCATCTTGCTCTCTTCAGGGCACTTGTGATGCTCAGGACTGCTCCAGGGGTCCATGACTTTCTACTACACTGATTGATTATGTTCCTACTCATGTCTGAGTCCTTGGCAGTATTAGGGTGGCTGTAGTTCTTTCCTATTTAGCCCAAAGAATTGTGCCTCCCTTCCATCCCAGAGTGACTGATCTCTTCTCAAATCCCCAGCATTCCTGGAGTGTGTCTGCCCCTCCACTGTACAGGATAGAGGACCCAATTCCTTTGCTGCTTTCTCTGCTGTCTGTGAAGCCCCATTTATCCCCTGGGCTTGTGTTTTCTCAAATTTTCTCAAACTGAGGCCTGACCCACTTGCATCGAATAATTCTGATTTCTTGTTTGCAATTCAGGTTTTTGAGATACCCCTTAACTCTACTGAATAGGAATTTCTGGGCTCAGGGATTTGTATTTTGATTAAGCCCCCAAGTGATTTTAGTGTACTCTAGAGTTATGACTTTTTCCAGAGCAGTGTATGCCTACTGATACTCAGAAAACGAGTTCCCTGACTTTACCATAGTGGAAAACTTAAGTAATACTGGAATGTGCCACAAAGCCAGTGCCCCTCCACGAAGGTCACAGGATGATAAGCATATTACTGAGTAACTACACTAGCAACAAAAAACTCAAGACACAATCTGATTTCTACCAGGGAGCCCTTTATTCTTCCTTCATACCAGTGAACGTTTTGGCACAGTATTTTCTTCACATTGGTTTCTGTACTTCCCTAGGCTAATTTATTTGTATGTTTGCCATAAACTGATCTCTGTTATGTGCTTAGTGGTTTCTGGCATTGGTGGGCATTCAGGCCTGAGAGTTGCTGCTTTGCTTTATTCCCTAATTTATTTGTAAATTTATTTGTATGTTTATCATAAACTGATCCCTGTTATGTGCTTAGTGGTTTCTGGCATTGGTGGGCATTCAGGCCTGAGAGTTGCTGCTTTGCTTTATTCCCTGCTCCTCCCTGCCTGTAACCACCTTTGCTTCCCTCTGTGGGTCTCTGATAGCCCATCTCCTCCCTGTCACCCTACAGGGGGGATTCTCTATGCTGCCACTGTGAAAAACTACCTGGGGACGGAGCCAATTATCTCCCGGGCTGTGGGTCGCGCTGAGGACTGGATTCGCACAGAGACCTTGCCAGCCTGGCTTAATGGTGGGGAGAGGGAGACAGAGTCCCCTGAAGTACAGGCAGGGTGGAGGCTGGGTGGCCCCAGGCTGTGTCTGTGGAGATCTGAGGCCACTGGTCTCCCCAGCCCCAGCCTTTGTCGAAGCCGTGGCCCTGAGTCCAGCCGAGTGGGGGGATGAAGATGGTGATGACGAAATCTACTTCTTCTTTACGGAGACTTCCCGAACATTTGACTCATATGAGCACATCAAGGTCCCACGGGTGGCCCGTGTGTGTGCGGTAAGACCCTTTTCTGGCTATTTGTCATCTCCTGCTGTCTGTACTCGTGTCTTTTCCTCTTTGGGCCTCTGTCTTTGCATTTCTCCTCTGTCTTCTTTGTTCTCTGCCTTCTTTCCTGGGAACTTGAGGAATGTCTGGCCTCTCAGACCCCTCCTGTCCCTAAGGGTGGACGAATGTAGAAGATAAAGGCTGGAACCAGTGGCAGACAGACCCAGGTTTAAGTCCTGCTACACCACTTGCTTTTACCTGGGTGGGTTTTATAGCACAGTTGAAATTTATCTGTAGACTGAAGATAATAGTGATGCTGACCTAGGTTGTTTTGAGGACTAAATGGGGTAACTTGTTTTGAGGATTATATGGGGTAACTTAATAAAACACATCATAATAAGTGCACAATTGACTTAGTTACTGCCATTCTTATTATGACCTTATCAACTCCTGAATCTCATATCCCTACAGTTTCTCTGTCTGTATGTCTGTTCTTATATTTCTATGCATGTCTCCCCATCTTTGTGTCTGCCCTGAAGTCAAGGAGGAAACTTGCATTGGTTTCCATGCTCCGTGCTCAATGTTAGCCTTCTAAAGAGAATTTTCCATGTGCTTGTCACCCTAGGGGGACCTTGGGGGCCGGAAGACCCTTCAGCAAAGGTGGACAACATTCCTGAAGGCTGACCTGCTGTGTCCAGGCCCTGAGCATGGCCGAGCCTCCACTGTCCTGCAGGACATGGCTGAGCTTCGACCTGATCTTGGAATAGGAACCCCCGTCTTCTATGGCATCTTCTCTTCCCAGTGGTGAGGGTTGCTGGTGTGGAGAGTTATAAGGTGGGAGACCATGAGATTGGCACCGTGTCATTGATGTCTCCCTCAGAGTGTGATAGACTCTCTCCCTTGGCTGTGTGGCTGCCTGTGTGATTCTTGGGGTCATCTCATTTGATAAGAGATAAATTGGTGTTCTCTAGCTCCCTATAGGTATATTCTTTGAACCTATAACTTTTCCAGGGAAGGGGCTGCCATCTCTGCTATCTGTGCCTTCAGACCCCAAGACATTCGGACAGTATTGAATGGTTCATTCAGAGAGCTAAAACATGACTGCAACAGGGGACTACCTGTCATGGACAATGATGTGCCCCAGCCCAGACCTGGAGAGGTGAGGGAGCCAGGCTGGGTCTTCAACCCAGGGCTAAATTAAAGAGTTGCCCTCAAGGCAAGAGCTGAGCTAAATATCACTGACACTTTGTTCCCTGAGAAACTTTGTCACCTAGACCTATGTTTGTTCTAGTGTATCACCAAGAACATGAAGCTCCAGCAGTTTGGGTCATCACTCTCCTTGCCTGATCGAGTGCTCACCTTCATCCGGGATCACCCACTCATGGACAGGCCAGTGTTTCCCGCTGATGGTCATCCCCTGCTGGTCACTACGGATACAGCCTATCTCAGAGTGGTGGCCCACAGGGTGACTAGCCTCTCAGGGAAAGAGTATGATGTGCTCTACCTGGGTACAGGTATATTTAGTAGTCAAACAAGTTGCCATATAGTGTATACTCTCATCACAGAGAGGACCCTCTAATATATACAGGCATCAGACTCCCATGCACAGGGGTGTTAGGCCATTATTCTTATCCCTTTCTTGTCTCCTAGAGGATGGACACTTGCACCGAGCAGTATGCATTGGAGCCCAGCTTAGTGTCCTTGAGGATCTGGCGTTGTTCCCAGAGCCACAGCCAGTTGAAAACATGAAATTATACCATGTGAGTTACAGATTTAGAGAAATCCGGTAGGGAGACACTGGAGTGTAGAGACAGGTGACCCTGAGGTCTGAGACATCCAGCATATTTCCCTTCCCTGTTCCCTTCCTATAGGGCTGGCTCCTGGTTGGCTCCCGTACTGAGGTGACACAAGTGAACACAATCAACTGTGGTCGTCTCCTGAGCTGCTCAGAGTGTATCCTGGCCCAGGACCCTGCCTGTGCTTGGAGCTTCCAGCTAGATTCATGTGTGGCCCATGCTGGGGAGCTCCAAGGGTGAGTACAGCTATATTGGTTTCTGGCCTGCTGTTCTAGGGATTTTCCTGTTTCTCATCCACTAATGCCACCCTGTCTCTGTTTATTTTTTTCTTCTGTTGATGTCTGCATCACTTGCATGTCCATCTGTCAACCTGTACTAACTCCATTTGTCTGTCCATCTGGTGCTGCCTCATCAGTGTCTTTGCCTTTCTACTAGACCTGTCCTGGTAGTAGGACTGAGTCCATGTCAGTTAGTGACAGTGAGACTGACACTCCATGTCAGTCTGTGAGACAGTTCTTGGGTAGGCTATTCTTAGTTTTCATCTTACAAGAGCTCTCAGAAGTGTTTTCACAGCCACCCATTCCCACCCATTCCTCTTTTCTTTCTTTAACTCTGTATTTTTCTGTCTCTCTATCTATTCTTTTCTCATCCAGCCACTGATTGTGGATATTCCTGGCCCCCTTCTCATTACACTGCCACACTCTATCTATTGCTTCCAGTATCATGTGAGTGCAGATGGTAATCACAAATCTATCTCTAGTTGAGCTGCAGAATTCTCTATCCAAATGCCTATTTGATATTCCCCTTGGATGCTTCACAAGCAACTGAAATTTAGCAAGTCTAAGTATGTACTATTGTTTATTATTTCTCTTCCAGTTCTCACTTCAATAAAGGGACCTCTGTCCCTCCTGATGCTCAAGCCAGACATGCTCACATCATAGTGTAATTTGTTGTAATTATACTTCTAGTATATCCCCAGTTTGTCTTCTTCCCATCAACCCTACTGCCACCACTGTAGTCCAAGCCATTATCACTTCTTCTTTTTTTTTTTTTTTTTTTTGGTAGGGGGGATTGAACTCAGGACCTTGTGCTTGCCAGGCAGGTGTGGCAACACTGTCATCATCACTTCTTAACTGGACTACTTTAATAACCTTCCAATTGATATCGTCGTGTACAGCATTTTTGGCTCCTGCCATATGTGTGGCACTTAGCAGCTTGCTTAAAAACATGTCACGTGGAAGAAAAACCCAGACATTGTATTCATCCTAAATATTTCAATATAGATCTGTACTAGATAAAGATAGTCTTGAAATTTTTTTTTTTTGGTACCAGGGATCGAACTCGGGTCCTTGCGCTTGCGCAGCAGGCAGTGAAACCACTGAGCTAAATCCCCGGCCCATTGAAAATTTTTATTGTAGGAAGTTTAAAACATATTCAGAAGTAGAGAGACTAAAATAATGAATTTCCATGTGTCTATCCTCAGCTTCAACAACCATCACCTCCTGGCCAGTCTTGCTTCATGAATGACCCTACTTCCTTCTATTTTGAAGCAAATCTTAGATATCATATCACTTCATCCATAAATCTTTCTTTGTTTATCACAAACACATAAGGGCTCTTTCAAAATATAATCATTATGTTATATAATGAGTATTATCATTACTGTACCAAAAACTTAATTTCTTAATGTCGTCAGAGAGTCAGTTGTTTCAGTTACTTTTCTCATTGCTGAGACAAAATACCTGACACCTACAAGTTAAAGGAGAAGAGGTTAGCTCACAGGTTGTAGAAGTTTCAGTCCATAATGAGCTGGCCCCAAGGGAGGGTGGCATGGCAGAGGAGAAACAGTCCATGGCAGGACAGGAAGGAGGCAAAGAACCTGCCTTCTTTCTGTCCCTTTATATTCTTTTCAGGCTACAAGACTATTGATTGGTGCCACCCACACTCAGGGTGGGGCGTCCCTCGTCCCACTCAGTCATACCCAGAACTATGCTAATCCAGATAGGGGATTAATCCAGATATCACACACCCTTAATCCATTTTCACAGACCCTAGATCCAGCCATCTCTGAAAAGCACCACCTATGAGCACATGAGGCTTTGGGGGACATCTAGATGCAAGCTATAACTACAAGTCAATATTCTAATTTCTCCATTTCATATACTTAAAAAATTAATCTAAGTCAGGATCCAAATAATATTAATCAGTTATAATTGGTTTGTATGTTTCTTAATTCTTCTAATCTTTAATTGAAATCTCCTTATGTAGTATGTTTTGATCAATTGTTTGGAAATTATTTCTTCAAATTAACCTTAAGATTTCCTATTTTGCCCTTGATATTTTTTTTTTTCAGTACTGGGGATCAAACTCAGGACCTTACACTTGTGAGGCAGGCGCGGTGCCACTGAGCTAAATCCCTGGCCCAAAGTTTCCTATTTTGAAGCCCAGTTAATTTACGTTTTACAAGGTTACAAATCCTTTAGAAGTAAATGTACTTGCCTTTCAGAATAAAACAGATTAATTTACATATGTCAAAACAAAGTGAAAATGTTTGGTAACTGATATCTAATCCAAGTAGTCATAAAGTTTAATATTGCCTTTCTGATATTCATACTGAATTATAAATGTAAAATTTTGTGCCACCTCTTGACATTTTGCTAACTGGAAATATAAGGTGTCAGGCTTGGTCAGCTTAGCATTTTTGGTTAAGGAATTTGACCTGGTTTTGTAGTTTCTTTGGGGGAGAACTTTAAACCTCTAAGACAAAAGCAAATGCTTTATTCTTACTTTATTGTTCTAATATTGATTGAAAAAAGAATTTCACTGGTCTTAGATATCCTTTGTACTTGAGCCTGAATGGTTCAGATATGAATTGGGGGTAGTTTATGTGTGTGTGTCTTAGGTTGGTACTTCTGTACATTCTGCCTTCCATACCTCAATTTATGGAAGAGAGAAAAACAGATTATGAGGTTCTTGTGGCTCCATCTGTACATATGATCTCTGCACTTTCTCTACTCTCAGCTAGACTGATCAGCCTTGGATTTACCCATTCATACTAGTCTTCACTTCACGGACTCACTTCAAGGACTTAAATTCATTTTAAAGGAGTTCATACTTAAACAGAGTCTATCTCTGGCTGAGGCTTTCAAGTGTTAAGACTTCTACCTGTCTTCCCCTGATAGTCCTAGTAGAGTTCTCATTGGTCTCCTGTCCTCAGGTAGTGGTGCCAGAGAACTAAGTAGAGAGTGTCCCATCTTGGAAAACCAGGATTGTGCTGTTTGAAACAGATCCATTAGAAGTCAGTATATATCAGCAGCTATATAGAGAGAGTTCCTCCTTGAGACAAGCTGTTTTTATAACTTACAGTCCTGGAATTTTTGCTTAGATTTTATAGAAAACAAATTTGCTCTTTCTATTAATGAAGAAACAACAAGAGCTATAGTTTGTATTTTTTTCATTCCAGACAAATCTTGTGGTTGTGGACAATCAGGTCTATTTCTTAGAAGAATTTTGTTTCTTTTAAGCACACCCACCAAACATCTTTACAATAGACAATGATCTGCTAGAAATAAATGTAGAATTTGACCTGGAAAATATGATGATGAAGTATATAAGGGATATTGGGGAAAAATCGGCAATTTTTTCTTTTTTAACTTTATTGGCATCTGAGACTTGGCAAAGGAATGGAGTGGGAGGGGTCAAGGACTTGTGGAGAGGGGTAGTACCACTGCACTCTGGGAAGGTCCTTAAAGGGCTTCAAGGTAGAGTGGGAAGAGAAAGCACTCCCTGCTAACTGGCAATTTAAGGCAAGACTCTGGGCTGAATGCCAGCTGAGGGTAGGAGTCACCTTCTGAGATCTACATAGTTGTGGCTCCAGACAGAGGAACTGCCTGGGACCTGAGCTAAAGTAGATTCCTTCCTCTAACAGGAGATGTGGCTGGGCAGGAACTGTACAGACTCAGCAAGCCCAGGTTGGCCAGTAGTCAGTGTCCATTCCCTTTACCAGGCCCTGAAGGCCCACTAGGCAGGGGGAGTTCTGGTGACTTCTTCCAGGAGCTTGTGCTAAGAAGGAGTGATTTATAAGATGGCAGTAGATGTAATGCATGAATAAATGTTCCATGGTGCTGAGAAGATGGAAAAGAATGCTGACATTGGATTTATCAATTATTCTTCTCTTTGTAGGTTGGTCCAAGACATAGAGTCAGCAGATGTCTCTTCTTTGTGTCCCAAAGAGCCTGGAGGTTTGTATGGTTTCATGAAACATGGGAAGAATGGATAAAAGGGGGGTTAGAAAGCTGTCCATTTTATACCTGCTTTAAAACTTGGATTCTGGAAAACATGGCAGCCAGTGACCCACGGCCTTACTCTTTTGGGAATCTCCTTTTTAGCTTGGTCCCCATGGTACTGTCTCATGTCTGATGTCACCCAGCATTTCTCTCCACTACACATTAGCCTGTAGTCTCACCACTTTTTATGCCTGTGCTATCTCTCTGCAGAACACCCAGTAGTGTTTGAAGTTCCTGTGGCCACATCTGCACATGTGGTCTTGCCATGTTCCCCCAGCTCAGCATGGGCATCCTGTGTGTGGCATCAGCCCAGCGGAATGACTGCACTCACCCCCCGGCGTGATGGGCTAGAGGTGGTGGTGAGCCCAGGGGCCATGGGTGCTTACGCCTGTGAATGTCAGGAGGGTGGGGCAGCCCGTGTGGTAGCAGCTTACAGCTTGGTGTGGGGCAGCCACCAGGGCCCCTCAAACCGAGCCCACACAGTGGGGGCTGGACTGATTGGCTTCTTCCTGGGGGTTCTTGTAGCATCTCTGACTCTCCTCTTGATTGGTCGGTGTCAGCAGAGACGGCAACAGAGGGAACTTCTGGCTAGAGATAAGGTGGGCTTAGACCTAGGGGCCCTACCGTCTGGGACCACAAGCTACAGCCAAGACCCTCCCTCCCCTTCTCCTGAAGATGAGCGGTTGCCTCTGGCCCTGGCCAAGAGGGGTAGTGGCTTTGGTGGCTTCCCTCCACCCTTCCTGCTTGATCCTTGCTCGAGCCCGGCCCATATTAGGCTCACCGGGGCTCCACTGGCCACATGTGATGAAACATCCATCTAGAGCCAGGCAAATGAGTGAATGCTGGAACAAAGTGACCACTGAGACCAGGTCGCTGGGCCTGGAAGACTATCATGGCCTCTCATTTTTTGTTGAGTCTGAATGATCACCTGGATGTCAGTGTCTGCCCTGTCTGGGCCTGGATGGGCTTGGGGCCAGGCCTTTGTCTGATTCCTGATTCCCATGAGAATTGGGGCTGCAGTGAATTAGGTTGCCTCCTCTCCTCAACTTGTGAGCTCCTATGACCCTTCAGCCATGAGCTACTATCTTGGGCCCTTTTTTTGGTTATGGGGCACAAGATAGAACCCTGACTGCTTTCTAGGTGGGCTCTGGTCAGGAGGAAGAGCGATGGAGGTAGTTGGGGGCCAATATGAACTGAGTCCTTGAGATGGTTCTGTTGATTCTCTATTTTACTGATTCTCTGTGGTGAGTGCATGATCCCTATGCTGCAATGTGGAACCTCTGCCTGAAGCCCCCTACCCCAGTTTTCCTTTTTCCATGAAAGAGTGTGTGTAAATACATTGGTGTTCATAGAAGACCTGGCTACATGTGTATGAGTGACCAGGCTGAAGCTTAGGTGTTGTGGGGAGGGGGGAGGTTGAAGTGGGGCCAATACCTGCACAACTCCACACCCTGCACCTAGTGAGTGGCTTTTTTTTCTAAAAGGCAACAAAACACTGCCCTCTCTCCATTGACCCACAACCTTTTTCTAAATCTGAGTAGAGAGAAGCTCCTGAAGTGATCTTCTGGGTGGGAAGGGCCCTATTACGTGTGACCCCATCCTTCTATTTATTTTTGCCACCACTGCCATGACATAGATGCTCTTTCCCTGCCTAGAGTGTAGGTTGAACCTCTTTTCCTTGGCAACCATTAAAAATGAACTTCACAACATTCTAAATATTAGAGGACAGCAAAAGGGGTACAGTAACAGGAAATATAAGCAGCTTAAAGATAAGTTGGATCAGTGACTTTACTCAGGTTGACTCCTCTGCCCTCAAGCAGGAGTCCCCCACCTCAGGTCCATGGGCTCCCTAAAATTGTATGCAAAATGTTGTCTGTACATTTGTACATGTGTGTCTGTATTTTTCTGGGGGGTGGCTGGTGGGGTATGGCTTTCATCAGATTCTCAAGGCCTTACAACATTCAAGGACCACTTCCCGGAGGTCACTGCACTTGGGCCAAGCCAAGAAGGTGCCACTCTATGGCAGCTCCTCCTAGCCTCGCCTTGCTGCCTGTGGCCAGTCCCTGGACTTGTAGCTGCTGAAGGTCCTCCCTCTGTTTCTATAGTCCATGGAAGCTGGGTTCTGCATATTTGAAGACACTGTCAACTCTCACTCAATGTCCGGAACTTCCTGCTTTGTAATTCCCACGTGCTCTAGGCTTCTCCTGCCCGGTCCTGGTCTTGGCCTGTGAATGTGCCTCTTTCATCCCTAGTGAGGGACTCCTTCAAGGTCCAGTGAATGGCCTAGTCCTTTCCAGTTGAAGTTTTCTGCTCTACTTTCCTTGACAGCAGCCTGTGAACTACTCAAGAGTCCCCTTGGGTTTGAAATTTCAGTGGGTTTGCCATGAAGAAGCATATAATCTTGGGGATGTATTCTAACCTAGGGACATTGGCTTACTCATCTGTAAAACGGGGATAGTAATACCTACCTCAGGGTTGCTGCAAGGATTAAATGAGAAAACATGTAAACAATAAAGCACTATATGTACAAGTAGATGTTGTTATTGTAAACATTGACTTATTGTGCCATAATTGTATAGCTTAACCATATGAAAACCATGACACATGCAATCATTTTAAGTCCCCTGAAGTGGAAGAAGAGGGCCGTTGTCACACAGGTATCTTATCCTGCGTCATTTCTTGCCAGATCTTAGCTGCCAGGGTCTGGGTTTTAGGCAGATCTGTGACTTTTATAAATCTCAGAGTGTCTGACTTTTGTGACCTGCTCATCTCCATATGTGACAGAGAAGGAATGCTTCACGTACTTTGGTTTGTCCTCACTGCAGAACTACTTATTTGAGGCGGTTCTGCTTGGCAGAGGAAAGTGGGAAGATTAGAGTCCCTGGGAGGTAGGAGCAGAGTTTTTTCAGGAGAGGAGAGTTCACAGTGGATTTGGAACATGTAGTCCTTGAACTGTAGCTCTGGTTAGTGAAATATGGGATGTGGAATGTAGAAAAAATGAAGGATGGACATGAAAAGGTATGAAAGGAAGGGATATGGATTTTGATTGTTGGGAAAATTCAAGCCCCAAGAGTAAACGAGTTTGGGAATGTGAAACTAACTCTGGAAGAAATAGTATGAATGATGACACCATCTTTGGTTGTGTGGGAAATTAGAGTGTCCATGGACCAAGGAACTGAAAGACAGTGTAGGGTTGGGATAGACTGAGGCCTCAACCCTTGCATTTCTGCAGGAGGATTGTTAGGATTCTGGCTGCCAGGGTCCTGCCTGAGGTTTGCACATTACTGCAGCTATTGGGTGGTCACTTGTGTTTGTATTACCTCCAGAGGGTTGCAGCTTTCTGTCCCTCACTCTCAAATTTCCTTCTGCTTTTGATTCTGGTTCCTGATCCATAAGATGATTCTTAGCCTGTTACACCTAAGCAGTGATCTGCTTCTATCAATGTAACCTTACTGATGCAGAGCTAGAAAGAGATGCTCATTACTGGCCCTAACCCCAACAGGAGGCAAATCTACTTCCTGTCCAAGAACTGCCCCTGCTCCTCCACCTTCCTCAGCAGCCCCCAAGTTAACTAGTGGCCTCAGTGATATCAGAAAAGGGCTCCTTTCAGTGCTTGCTGGGTCCTGACCCTTCTTGCTACTCTGCTGTATGGGGGGAGGGGGTCACAACCACAATTAACTATTCTTGGTTGGCTGGAGACCGATCTCTTAAAGGCAAAGAGCTAAAACTTGCCTTTTTAATTGGGCAAATGCAAGATTGGAATGTTTAAAGATTATTTTCATCACGTGGAGGGAAAACTAGCAATAAAAACAAAAAGAAATCTTTCTGCAGTTTTCTGATTCTCTCTTATGGGGCCCAGGGACATGCTTCTCTGTGACACACAGGTAGTGTGGCCAGTAGACATCAGGTTCCAGAATGGTCCATCTGGATTCATGTAAAACACTAGGTCCTGGTTGTGGTTGGGAAGGAAAAACAATAGAATGATCCAGCTTCTTTGGGATGTCAGGTAGGGCAAAGGTGGTTGGAAGAGCCAAGATGATGGCTCAGGTTTGGAGGAGGGCTGTTCCTGTGGAGAAATAAGTGCAAACCAGGGACTTTTCCTGTTTTTAAGGGCTCCCAGCCTATGGGACTGGGGTTTTCCCTGGACACACTGGACACAGGGTTTAGGCCTACAGATGAATTCCAGACTTGTCCCTTGTGGGTAAGGCACTGCTTATTTAAGTCCCAGCTGGCATTCTTCTCACAGACTCTGGGCCATGGCATTGTTGAACTGCAAGCTAAATGCTTTGAGCACCTGCAGCTGGAGTCATGGTTGGGACAGGAGGAGTCAGCAACTGTTATGGCTTGTTTAGATGTTCCCCCAAAGCCTCTTGTGAATGAGGTGGGGCTATTTCAGAGGTGGCAGAATCTACAGTGTGTGATTCATGATGCAATGTATGCCTGAGAGCACTAGGATTAAGGGTGTGAGTGCTACCTGCCCTAAGTAGTCTGAATAAGATAAATGGGAAAGGAAGATGCTGTTAAGATCCCTTGTTGCTTTGCTACTGTCTGCCATGAACTGTTGCCCCTCTGCCACCCTGCCTTGGAGCCAGCTGATTATGGACTGAAACCTCTACAAACTGTAAGCCAGATGAACCTTTTACTCTTTTAACTTTGGGTGTTGGGTATTTTGTCTCAGCAATGAGAAAAGTAACTACAGCAGCAACTGATGCTGAAACCCAGGACCAGCATCTCTCAGGTACAAGCAAGTCCTTTGAGTTGAGAAGGCTGGGAATAAAATCCTTCCAAGACTGAGGTTTAGCCCAGGTGTATTCATCATACCTTTGTATTTTTTGGTACTGGGGATATTTTTTGTATTTTTGATGCTTTTACATCTGGGGGCTTGGTGATCCTGGAGAGAATGTTACTCCCATGAATAGCCAATTCCCAGAGAGAGTAAAAGACTTGTCTGCAGATGACCTTTCTTATGCAAACCAGCCAATTCAGGCCCCATACCCAATAGTCTCCTTATTGAGGTCTTTCAGGGATCTTAGGCACTGGACTCCAATCCTCCTGTCTTAATCACTTCAGGGCCAAGTACCAGACAACTAAAGACAGCTCCTATACCCTAAAGTCCACTGAGATTATTCAAAGTAGTTAATCCTAAACTTAGTCAGTCTTACTCATTTCTTCCTGTGGAAAACCACATTAAGGGCTCTAGCCCCTCCCGACCCACCCTGGTGCTTCTGTGTGGCTCCCTGCGTGGAGTGCTCTTCCACCTGTTTCTAGCTATGAGTACACTCTTCTTCCTTGATGGTAGTCATTTCTGCGTCTGTGTGTCATATAACCAGCTAAATCCTGGGTGCATTTTAAAACACCAGGGACTCCCTGAGGCTTAATGGTTAAGGAGATTGGAGATATCTGGTCATGGAGGTTGAGGCAGAGACTTCATGGTAAAAACTCAGGCCTCATGCCTCCACAGGTACATTGCATGTCTGTCAGGTAAGGGCTTCTAGTCAACTCAAATGAATTTGTCAGAATTCTCTTCTGCATGCCCCCACACTCTCAAGATGTCTGTGTGTTTGATAAGACCTGTAAGAAGGGAGAAAGCACCATCCTTGAGGTGAGAATGATTTATTCTTGGAGTGAAACAGACTTGAACCTTGCTTCCGTGTAGCTTCTTTAGTGTTCTTTAGTGTTTTAGTGTTCACATGGGGACAGTTGTGGCCTGGTGGATTGTCGAAAAGTGTCCCCATGATTGATATGGAGAGAGGGGCCTGCCCATCCTTTCTCTGTGTGGCCTGGGATAATGAGCTTCCTAGCAGCAATCATAAGAACCAGAGGCTCTTTTGCCCTTTGCTGAGAGCCACATATGCTTCCTGGATTCTTGTGAAATTCTAGGGAGAGGGATGACCACCCCCAAGATGGCTGAGATCAAATATCTCACCTCTTAGATGACTGGTAGCTGGTCAACAAAGTTGATTTGATTGATAGAAATAAAATAATTCTTGTACTAATAAGTTTGCAGAGGAAAATTCCTGCTTACTCGACTGACATCAGCATTCTAAAATTAGCTGAGTCTGGAGCACACGCATTAAGGACCTGCCTGTAGATTGAGAAAGTAAAATAGCTGTAGGTTAGATGGAGTTGAGTGAGCAGTAGATGCTCAAAATGAAGAGAGGCTCCCTTCAACCCTTTGCAGGAGTCATCTTTCATAAAATAGCTTCTTTTCACAGATATCCACCAAATTAATCTTCTACCAAGCTTGAAACTCATCACTGCTGGGCCAGGGATTTTGCTCAGTAGCACTGTGCCTGCCTCAAAAGCGCAAGGTTCTGAGATTGATCCCCGGTTACAAAAACAAAACAAAATACAAAACCCCCCAAAACCCATCACTGCTCAGATTTTCTGGATTTAAGCAGTTTATTTGTGGATTTAAGCAGTTTATCCGTGGCCTCTTCCCCTCCCCTCTCCTCTTCTCTTTCCCAGGAATTGAATGCAGGACCTTGAGCATGCCAGGCAGGCGTGGTGCCACTGAGCTAAATCCTTAGCTCTTTCCTTATACTTTATAGGTCATCATAGATTGTGATAATCTCATAATTCCTTGACAAATGTCTTAGTCACTTTTTTGCACTGGACACATTTGACACCTACAATTTAAAGGAGAAGTTTATTGTGGCTCATGGTTTCAGTTCGTGGTTGCTTGGCTCCAAGGCAGAAATGGCATGGTGCAAGGGTCTGGAGGAGGAAGGCTGCTTATATCACAGTGGCCAAGAAGCAGAAAGGGAAGGGAGGAGCTGGGAAGGAGATACTTTCCTCTAGGTCTTCCCCCAGCAACCACCCCCCCAATTAGGCCCCACCTCCTAACAGCACACTCAGCTGCTGAGCGCATTAGTGCATGAATCCACTGATGAGTATAGAGCCCCCTACAATCCAATCACCTTCCAAAAGCCCTGCCTGAGTGCATCAGAGTTTTGGGGAACATTCTAGGTCTAAATCATAACAGCAAAACTCAGAGAAAAGGAACATGAACCTACGAGGTCCTAGTCCACAAACCAGATGTCCACATACTACCTATACAAAGGTTTATGATAAAGCCATCTTGAATTTTGCTAGATAAATTCTTATACTTTGAGGTACTTATTGGTATGTTAGTCAGGACAGGCTTAATTATGAGGCAATTACAAACAACTCCAAACTCCCTGGTGGCTTAAAAGAAAATGCTTATTTTTTACTCATGTTGTATGGGTATCACTCAGAAATTGAGGCTCCTAAGGTTGGGTGTGGTGATGTACTCCTATAATTTCAGCACTCAGGAGGCTGAGGCAGAAGGATCGTTATGAGTTCCAGGCTAGTTTGGCCTACATAGTGAGCCCAAGACCATCATAAACTAATAGCAAGACCCTGTCTCTAAAAACAAAATAAAACAACAACAAAAAAACCCCAAAAGAAAACAACAACAACAAAACACCTGAGGCTCTTGGAGGCTCAGTCTTGACATGGGCTTCCCTAACTATTGAGACAAAAAATGGAATGTGAGCAGCCACATGTGGGCACCTAGTTTCTAGCTAGAAGCAACACATCTTTTCTAAGCACATTTTAATGAACAAAGCAAGTCACATGAGTATGCCTGAGTTCAAGCCAACAAAGATGGGCTATCTTACCCTTGAGTTCAGACAACAGTCCTAAAGTCTGATAGCCACAGTTCCCTTCTGCTTAGACCAGGAGCCACTGATATCCTCTTTGTTTCTTTTTGGAAGAAAAATTATGTTAAATCTTTGAACTCATAAACCCAATTGCACAATTCTCTTCCATATCTATGATGGAAGTGAATTCTTTCTTTTTTTTTTTTTTTTTTGGTTTTTGGAGATAGGGTCTCACTTTGTAGTGCAGGCTGGCCTTGAACTCACTATGTAGCCCAGGCTGGCCTCAAACTCATAGCGATCCTTCTGCTTCAGCCTGCTGAGTGCCGAGATCACAGGTGGGTGCCACCATACCTGGCTTGAATTTTCTTCTAGAGAAATGGAAACTAGAGAGTTTTAAAAAATATTGGAATAAGGGCCAGGGATTTAGCTCAGTGGTTCCACTGCCTGCCTTGCAAGCTCAAGGTCCTGAGTTCGATCCCCAGTACAAAAAAAAAAAAAAAAAGGGATAAGAAAGAGCTGCCTATAATGGTGTATGTGTTTTTTTTTGGTACTGGAGATCGAACTCAGGACCTTGCGCTTGCGAGGCAGGAGCCAGAACCACTGAGCTAAATCCCCAGCCCAAGCTGCCTCTAATGGTGATAGACTTTAGTAAAAAGAAAATTTAGTGGCTCACTTAATAGAGAAGATAAGGAGTAGGTAGCTCTCAGAACCACAGGAAGTCATCTCTGTTTCTTTTGATTTCTTTCTCTCCAAGCTATAATGGTTCTATTCTAAGAGGTAGGGAAGATGGCTGCCTTCATATTCTTTCAGCTCTGTTCCCCAGAACCAAAGCCACTTCTTTAACTCCAAACCAAGAATTTCAAGGAAAGACTCTGATTGGCCCTGTTTAGATCACATGCCCACACTGAACCAATGAAATGGTATACATTGATTGGCTGGATCTGAGTCACATGCATGCACAAGGAGGGCAAAATTAAATTTTCAGAAGAAAGGCATGAAGTTGGCAGACCAAATAATAGGTATTGTATTTTACTGTAGCCCTCATAAATATAATTATCTTTCAAAAGTATAAATCAGATCATGTTCCTTCCAAATTAAAACCTTCCTGTGTTTTCGTATGATATTTAGAATAAAATCCAAATTCCTCATTCACATGTACAGTCTTATTTGCTAGGCCCCTAGCCTGTATACCCAAACTATTTTTTCTTCTCCCTCACCATGAAACCAGCTATCATTCAATTTTTTTGGACACACCAAGCTTGTTTCCACCTTAAGGCAGTTAAACTAATCTTCCTAGTTTTTGCAAACTTGGCTTGTTGGCTAGTATTTATGAAATCTTAAATCATCTCAAATATCACCTCCACAGAGGCCCATCCTGATCACTTAATATAAAATTCCTGTTACTCTAAGGAGTAACACTTTATCCTGCTTTTCAACATAAAGTTTATCATTAACTCATATTTTCTTGTTTATCTTTACTTTCCTTCTTACTGGATTATAAGCTCCATGAGAGCTCAGTGTTTTGTTCACCATATATCTGCAATATCTAGAACAGGGCCTAACACATAGTAGATGCTCAATAAATATTTAATGAATGAGTGAATATGGCCATTTCTGAACTGGCTTACTGTGAGCAATGGAAAGAACTAAGACCTTGTAGAAAACCCAACACCACCAGCTGGCTGGTATTTCTACAGGAGCCTGCGTAGCTCCCAGCCTCCTTGGTTTTGCAGTACCAAGCTACAGCCTCTGGGTCCCTCTCCCTCCCAGGCTGGTGCTCTGCGTGGGATAGTTTAGATCCCAAACAACTTCTCTCTGTTTTGTATTCTGAACTCTAGCCTGAACCTCTCTTTCCTTTGGGCCCTAATTTATATCTGGTTGCTTATTGGTAGGTTCTCCCTGTTCTTCCTTTCAGAATGAAGAAATTAAAACATTCCTGGGAAACCCAATGTCCCTTACTAAGCATAAATGCCTTAAATTGTGATAGTTGCCTTAAATAATTTAAAACATCCTAAAGTATAATAATTTGTTAGTTGTAGGCATTGGGCTAAACATTTTGCAAACCAATCTTAATCCCAGAAAATCTGGTATAGCCACATTTTCAGTCAGAGAAAAATGCTCTGAGAGAAGTAACTTGCTGAGAGTCATGAAGCTGATTGAAGATTGAGTTGGGACCAAATCCAAGGTCACTCAGATTATGAAGCTTGCACACAAATGTATCTTTAAAGCTTTTCATTTTAGGCCGGGCGTGGGGGTGCACGCCTGTGAACCCAGCACCCAGGAGGCTGAGGCAGGAGGATCACTTTGAGTTCAAGGCCAGTTTGGGGTACATAGTGAATTCAAGGCCAGTCTGGACTACATAGTGAGACCTTGTCTCAAAAAACCAAAAAAAAAATTTTTTTTTTCATTAGAATACTAAATTATGGGCTGGGAATTTAGCTCAGTGGCACCGCGCCTGCCTTGGAAGCGCAAGGCCTGAGTTCAATCCCTGGTACCAAAAAAAAAAAAAAAAAAAGAATACTAAATTATAAGCTTAAAGCACATGAAAAATGTAATATTCAACAGGAGAAATTCGATTAAATAAGACTCATATTGATATAAAAATGCCTACAACATTAAGTGGAGAGAGAGAGAGAGAGGTGGAGAGGGGGAGAGGGAGGGAGGGAGGGAGAGAGAGAGAGAGAGAGAACAACAAGCAAGAGAAAAGCAGTCCCAGAGAGCTGGGAGCTGGCCTGGCACTCACAGTCAGGCCTGATACATCAGATAAGGACAATCAATGCCAAAGATAGATCAAAATGAAAATGAGACGACTCCATAATCATGTCTGGACACAGACACAGGAACAAACAAAAACATTGTCCAAATGACAAAAATGACCAAGCATCTACCTGTCCTTGTTATGAACAATGCTGCAGCTATACCAATTTTTCATCAGCTTTAGCCTTGCACTAATCCTCCCTTCTTTTAGATGATATTTAATACACCCAATCATAGCTTTACTGTTTTCTGACACAATCCAAGAAACATCCTGCTTCTATAAACCCTTCTTCAAACCACCTAAAAGAAGCTCCAGTTTCAGTGAACTCTAAGGATGTGAGGGTGATCTGGCTGCGACATCTGTCACCACAGAGAGGGTCGATTCTGCTGATCTGGCTGGCTAGGGGGGTGTCCCCTTCCTCCCTCACAGCTCCAAGTGGATCCTTCCCGAAGCTGCTCACTTGGTTGAAGAAGATGACAACTCCTGATAGAGGAGGACCATCGTGAATTCTAACCTCCTCTCACTGAAATGGCCGATAGTTTCCCCATGGTGTGTGTTCTCTTTCACCCAGAGTAATAAACCCAACTTGCTCAACCATAGGTGTGTTCCTGTGCCTTTGGCTGGACAGCAATGACAGTGCCATTTCATTATTGTTTGTGATGGTATGAATTTTTATTATCATAAAATTGTGTAGAATAATACACACTAATCTGTGAGCAATAGTAAACCCTGGTGAGAGATTTCATTTTTGATTTATCATTTTTCTTTTACAATGTTTGTGGAGAGAGAGATTGAGTCAGGGAAGGGATGAGGAGGAAGAGGAGAAGAGGAAAGAGAGAAGAGAAAGATAATAATGGTGGGTCAGTGGTTCTAAATGAAGCATTCATTAAATGTTGATAATGATGTTATTGAAGGATCTTTATTTTCTTTAATTTTCTACAAATAACATGTATTACATTTGAAAATGAAAATAATGTTGCTTTAAAATGGAAAATATTATTATTTTTCCAGAGAATATACTTGTTGTCAATTTTTAATTTTTAGTTTTGCAACAGTAAAACAAGAACTTTGCACCTGACTAAAACTGTACATAGGTCAGGACTGAACTAACTGTCAAAGCCTCTGGTTTTCCAGGTCAGTGCAGTACAGTTAGGTACAGTAGATGTCGCTGTTACCCCGACAATGGCCTACGGCTAATGCAGGCAGAAGTCCTCTCAGAGCTGTGCTTAATTCTGTCAATTATTTTTGTTCTTGAGATTTGCCTCAACACTAACTCTTCAGTAATAGGTTCTTATAGCTTTCTTTCATTTGGTAACTAATTCATGACCCAATCGAGATAAGGGAAATTACCACAGTAAAACACATTCTTAAGGCTGGGGATGTGGCTCAGTGGCACAGTGCCTGCCCAGCAAGCATGAGGCCCTGAGTTTGATTCCTGGTACAAAACAAAAACAAACACATTCTTTATTCTTTTCTATAGAACTTTTGCATAGCTACCCTATTAGATTTTGGGGGATAATCTTTTAAATGCTTCGGAAAGGTACTATTAACTCCATTTTACAGATGAGGAAGGTAAAGCTAGCCAGAAAGCTTAAATAATTACAATGAATTGTTCCAGCTTTCTTTCTCATCATTTAGCTAGTTGTAGGAACAGGCACATATGTGATGAAACATTTTATACCTTAAGTATATTAGTAGATCAACAGTAAAAATACTTTCTGATCAGTTTCTGAAAACTGCCATACAAATTATGTGAACCAACTCATGTTGTCCATATAGATAATTGAGTAAAATTTCTGGTGGAGGAGTTACAAGAAGGAGTCCTCTCAACTTTGGGCAAGGTGGGCAGCCTTCAGAGGTCTTGGAGTTCTTTGGAAACATCTAGATATCCTCAGGAAGCATGCTGAAGGTGACCCTTGTTTGTGTGTCCATGACTTGAGAGCCCAGTTATAAAAACAGGCTATTGTGCTGCATGGTAATCAGTGGCATAGCAGAGGCATAGAGCTGTTTGCTTCCTCTCTAGGAGGTTTTATACTTTTTCAACCCTTGCATGTTATTACCAGTCAGTCACTTCTGGTGCCTGCCTTGTAGCTGCTGATTTCCCTTTTTCTATTTCCTTTTCCTAAAATAATCTGAAATTAGAAATAAAATAACCAAAGCAGGTATAAATTAGTATAATCTAAAGTTTACCAGGTTCAAAGTAATTATTTGAAGGCATTTGTATTGGTATATTATTTCCTGGTTCATAACTGAATTATGGAAAGAGGAGTCTGAAAGAGAGCTGGTTCTGGATAGACAAGGTTTCACAGTTCACGACCATGGCATGGCACAAAGAATGAGAGATTACTTGGAGTCAGTGTCCAATTCAAACTTCAAGAAGGCCCAAAGGGGCTGCCCTTAATTGAGACTCCTCAGTGTGAGAGAGTCTCATAAGGACAACCCCAAACTGAAGCTTCTGTGGCTTTTTCTTACTAGAACCAGGAAGCAAGGATAAAAGACAAAAGAAACTTTGTGCAGGAATTCATGTAGGGGACAGGGGAGGAAAGGGACAGGTCAGGGTGATCTGTTACATGATTGACCTTAGGTTCAATTTAAGTGATAAATCAGAGTATGGGGAGGAGAGGGCCAGAGCATTCATTCCTTAAGGCAATGTCTTTTGAGCCTACTTGGACTTCCTATAGGCTATGTTTTAAATCTCTATGCATTCCAAGAGGTTTTGGGCATGTAGTATCTCTGCATATTCATCTCATACATATCTTTGGCCAACGCCCCCACAACAAGAAATGACTATGTCAATATTTTTCAAATTCCCGAGATGATGAAGGCCAGACTTGATCTTAGTTTGGGACACTGGTGTGGCTTGATCACTCACTCCAGTGCTGCAGTGATTGGAATGGAATGCTCCTGGCTGAGGGAAAGATGTCCAGCCTTTGGGAGCAACCTCACACCTTCTAAAGGTGTGGTGGGTACTGGGCCATGAAGAAAGGCGATGGATTGTGGGGTGAGTGAGAAGTAGAGGAGGCTCTAGGGAAAGTGACTAGATTATGACACGGAGATGGTCAATCCAGTACCCAGATGAAATGAAACCCAGTAGAGACTGTCTCACAACTTCAGGGTGAAGAGTGGAGAATAAGAGGACCACACACAGGAGCCATTTGTGCTGGGTGATGTCTAACATGAGGTGGGGAATGGCAGGTAGAGGGCTTACAAAATGTGACCTGTAGGAGTGAGGTAGCAGAAAGACTCAGCTGTATGAGGAACAGGGATGAAACCCAAGGAATTGTCCACATGAAGGACATTTAAGGTCTTCAAGAACCATGCAAGGAAGTAGCTGGCCTTGGCATATTCTGTTCATGACCTTCAGTCTAACAGTGAGACTGAGAAGCCTGGGTTTTAGAGGCTTGAGGCTACCAGAGTGATTTCCAAATCCACCGAGTTGGGAGGCAGAAACTTCTGGTGTATGTAGCAATGAGGAGCCCTCTTGTCTTTGGGCAAGGTGGGTAGCCTCTGGAGGGCTGGGGACTTCTGCAAACAGCTAGCATAGGGTAGGACTGGGTATGCATACTGATACTAGGGGCCATGGTCACCCGAGGAATCAAGCCAGACTAGACCTTCTTGGAACCCAATGATTTGAGGCCTCCCTTCCGAGGAAGGGACCAAGTAGAGCAGATCACTCTGGTTTTCCACGTAGGTGGAGATGAGTTGGAAAGTAGCACAAACCCTACTACTTTAGGAGAAATGCATCTTATCTCAGTGACCTTGAAATAGATTTTGCATGTGTACAACCCATTTGTGGACAAAAGAGATTTATTGGTTTTAAAATTATTATATAAATATACTCATACTAAAGCATTCAGGAAAGTGGGCATGGCAGTGCATGCTTGTAATCCCATTATTCAGGAGGCCAAGGCAGGAGGATCCCTGAAAGTTCCAAGCCAGCCTGAGCCACATAGTGAGTTCTAGGCAAGATTGACTCTCTCTCAAACAAATAAAAAACGAGCAAATAAGCATTCAGGAAATACTGAACAATATAGAAAAAACCCCTGATATACCAGGGATATAATCTCTAAATATATTTTGACTAATTTCCTTCCTAGGTTTTCTCTATGTATATATTCAACATAGATAAATAAATATAATTTTTACATGAAATCATAGTATAAAACTTTTATAATCTTCTGTTAGACCCCACAATAATATAGTTCTACATTCTTATCTTTGGTAGCTACATTAGGATTCTATTCTGATAATTTCTTATTTTAGCAAGTCCTCAAAAATAAGTTTCTTTTTTTCTTATTTTAATGTGTTGGTTAGAACTTCCAGAACCAGCCCAGATGGAGCTCATTCTGATTTTATAGCAGCGCCTTTGTATTTCACCCTTGTTTCTCATAATTCCTGCTGGTTTCTAATAAGTTTACAGTGTTAAGGGAGTTTCTTTGTATTATTTCTAACACTGGTGGGATTCTAAATTTTTCTTTTTCTTGGTACCGGGAATCAAACTCAGGACCTTGCACTTGTCAGGCAGGCATGGTTCCACTGAGCTACATTCCCAGCCCCTAAATTTTTCTTTTAAGAGAATCAGGATGTGGGGCCTGGGATTGAGCTAAGTGGTTCCACTGCCTGCCTTGGAAGCACAAGGTCCTGAGTTCGATCTCCTGTACCAAAAAAACAAACAAAACAAAACAAACAAAACAAAACAAACAACAACAACAACAAAACAAAAGAAAGAGAATCAGGATGTATGAATTATATCAAATAACTTTCTAGAATTTGTATAGTTTTTCTCCTTTAGCTTGTTAATGATCTACTTGATTTCCTGGGATGAATCCTGTGTTTGTGATTTTGCAACTTGGCAAGGGGAAGTTGCTGCTCTTGGAAGTCTTATAGATAAGTTAGCATGTTTTATAACCTGTGCTACACCTGCTCTTTTTACTTAACCATAAATCCAGGAAATTGTCTCCTAGCAATTCATAGGGAATTTCCTCATTTGTTTTTTTATAGTTACAGAGTGTTCCTTTGTGTGGTTGTGTCATAGTTTATTCAGCCAGTTTCCTAGTGATAAAGATTTTAGATGTCTCCAGTCTTCTGCTGTAGTATTAATACATTATTTCATGAGTGTATACTTTAAAAGAAGTTCTCAGAAATGAGACTGCTGTGTGTATTAGAATGAATTGAGAAGCTTTCAGCCTTTTAGAGAGTGACAACTAAACAGATGAACTCTGATAAACTCAGGTAAACAGAATTTAGATAACTTGGACATGATCTATATGTATGTATGATGAAACACACATTATTATTACTCATTGGGCCTTGAACTGCTGGGCGTGTGTGTGTGTTTGGGGGAGGGTTGTGTCTTAGTTACTTTTTCTCATTGCTGACACAAAATACCCAACACCCAAAGTTAAAGGAGGAAAGATTTATTTGGGTCACAATTTATAGAGGTTTCAGTTCATAGTTTACAGGCTCCAAGATGGGGTGGCATGGCAGAGGGGCATCATTGAAAAGTAACAGTTCATGGCAGGCTGAAGGCAGCAAGCAGCAAGTGACGGGAAGCAACAAGCAGCAATGACAGCAGCTCTCTTTCGTCTCCAATATTTTATCCAGAGTACCTGCATCCTTAATCCTAGCATCCCACAGGGAATCAATCCCAGCATCATCCCCTTGATCCTAGCACCACACACCCTAGATCCAGCTACTTCTGAAAAGCCCCACCTATGACCACATGAGGCTTTGGGAGGACATCTAGATATAAGCCATAACAGTTTGGTTCTCCCATACATTTTATATTTCCTTCTTGATGTCTATGCTTTCCTATAGGTGTACACATCCTCCAGCCTCTCATTAGTTTTTAATGCACAGATTTTCTAGGACAAAGAAAGTAAAGATGGTAATTGTTATGAGGCATCATTGAGCACTTTCCCAGGGCCAGGCACTGTTCTAGATGCTTTGACTGTATTATATCTCACTCTTATTTCAACAATGCCAGAGCTCTTTTTGGGATCTTCTTACAAAAGGAAAAACCCAGAACTTAACGTTGCTCAAGGCCTCCAGCTAGAAAGTGGCAGATACAGAATTAGAAGCGAAGTCTGTCTCATCTATACCAGACCCTTTTTATTAGCTATGCCCATCCTCAGCTTTGCTAACATTCCCATTCTGCAGCTAAAAACATGCAGGGAAAAGTTGACTGGTGGGGATTATATTCTGGTGGTTAGAAATAATGCCCTTCGGGCTGGGGATTTAGCTCAGTGGTTCCAGCACCTGCCTCATGAGCATAAGGTCCTGAGTTCGATCCCTGGTGCCAAAAAAAAAAAAATGCCCTTCAGCTTCTGGTTTATTTTTTTCAAGTAACAGCTCATTTTGATGTCAGATCAGGTGAAATTAACAAATACTTATGGAATATCTGCCATGTGGAAGGCATGAGGCTAGTTGTTATAGGGTATATAGAAATTTAAGTCAGCTCATGGTTGGATAAATAGAAGCCTTATCTTATAGAGCAATATGTAAGTTGATTGGTTAACTTATAAATAACTGCTCCCACTGGATAATTAATGTTGCCTAATTTATTTCCCCAGGGAGGAACTGTATATGTTATAAGACAAATATAGTCAATCAGGACTGACTTCTGCTCCTTCCTGGAGTCACACACCACAGTGAACTCCAGGTCTGCAAGCTTATTAACATCTAAATCAAATCATGGAAAAACTAGGAAAGTTTATTTATTGCTATCATGAAAGAGTAACATTGTAGGAAATGAAGCTATAGAAAAAAAAGATAAAGGACTGATAATAATGGAAAATTTCTAAAAAGAATTTAAGAATACAATAGATTATATCTATCAGTGCGACATTTTAAATTTTAATTTAAATCTGAAGATTAAAAAGCTTATTCAAATACATAAGAAAACAAAGTCTTGATCTCAATGAATCGCCAAAAAATGTATATGGATAATCTACCTACTTGTATTAGTAAAGTCTATGGCTAAAGATAGGATAAAGTTGAGAAGAAGAATATAAAGTAGAAAAACATCCAACATGTTCATGTCTTTTAACCTAGGTATGCCCCTCTAGAAAATATTTTATTCTGGTTCATTTTATTAGCAGTGCTAGAGATTGAACTTGGGGCCTTACATATATTAGGCAAGCATTCTATCATTGAGCTACCTCCTCAGCCTTTTTTATTTTGAGACAGGGTCTCTATAAATTGCTGAGTTCCAGTGCCTGTCTCACAAATGAAAGGTCCTGAGTTCAATTCCCAGTACCAAAAAAAAAAAAAAATCTATGAATTGGCTGAGGCTGGACCAGTAGCTAGGACTACCATGCCTGGCTCTGAGAATTTGTTCAAAAGAAAATTGCCTAAGGATAGGAAAGCTAAATATACTACAAGGAACCTCAGCATAATAGGAAAATGGTTAACTGAGTTAAAGTGTATCTATGCAATGGAATATTTTTAAGTCACTAAAATAATCATCATGAAGACTTTGAGGCCATAGGCTTATAAAGCAATGCTATATAAAAACAGCAGAAGTTTATCTACACAACTATTCTACTTCTGGAAAAGTAAGTTCTTATGGTCAGAATCTGGAAATAAATATGAAGAAAAGAGTTATATTTGAGTGAGGGTAATTTGAATTTATTTATAAAGTAGACTTTTTTTTTAGTAGATTCAGGTTCACAGCCAAATTGAGAGGAAGATACAGAGAACTTTCATATATCTTCCATCCCTACACATGCATACCTTCCTCCATGATCAATATTTCCTACTAGAGTGGTACATTTATTACAATTGATGAAGCTATATTGGCACATATCATTATTACCCAAAGTCCATAGTTTACTTTGGGTTGCACTTTTGGTGTTATATACTCTGTGGATTTTGACAAATACGTAATGTCATGTAGAGTATCATGCAAAGCAGTTTTTTAAAAAAATTTTATTTTTTTGAGACAGGGTCTCAGTATGTAGTCCAGGCTGGCCTTAAACTCACAGTGATCCTCCTGCCTCAGCCTGCCAAGTGCTGGGATTATAGGTGTGCACTACCACACCTTGCCATAGAGAAGTTTCATTCCCCTGAAAATCTGTGCTCTACATCCCATTCTCTCCATTAAATGCTGGCAACCATTGATATTTTTACTGTCTCCATAGTTTTGCCTTTTCCAAAATGTCAAATAGTTGGAATCATACAGACTGGCTTCTTTCATTTAGAAATATTCATTTAAGTTTCTTCCATGTCTTTTCATGGCTTGATAGCTCATGTCTTTTTTAGTGCTGAATAATATTCCACTGTCTGGATATACCACCATTTATTTATCCATTTACTTGAGAAGAATATATTGGTCACTTCTACATTTTGGCAATTATGAAATAAGGTGTTATAAACATTCATAGGTAGTTTTTTGTGTGGACATAAGTTTTTAACTCTTTTGGGTAAAGGCCAAGAGTCGTGATTGTTAGATTGAGAATATTTTTAATTTAAAAAATTTAAGTTTCTGGGGAAAAAATGATTTTTAAATTAAGAAAATTCATTTGGTGGGATCTCTGAGGATCTCAGGGAGTTATACCTGCACTGTTCACCCCCAGTATCAGATGCCGAGCCAGGAGTGACAATCCAGCTGTCTCCTTGGTAGTTGGGACTCAACATGTTTGAGCTGGTATTTTACTTTTACAGACCTCCTCATTGTCCTTTAGCCTGTAGCCTTGCCCCCATCTCTGTACCCCACATAGTGCTTCCTTTTAGCACAACCTAAGAGCTCAACAGTGCTTCTGTCCTGCACAGAGCACTGAAAAGCCCAAGGCACAGTGCACTTCTCTATCTGGCTCCACCTTAGTCCCTAGCTTTTAACCTCTCTCCCCAACACATCGCCAAGCAATCAGCTCATATCATCCATATATCTATATATATCTATGGTTTTCTATTATTTGTGGTCCCTCATCTCCACAAGCCTTAACAAGTAATTCCAAATGAATGAATCAGACAGAAATGGATTTTGTCATGTAGAAGGTAATTATCCAAGAAATAGAATGTTCTACTAAACTTTTATGAATTGCCTTTTATATGATCAGATTGCATTCTAAAAGGGTTAATCCAAGTTGAAGTGCAAATTTAAAAGTCTCTATATTAAGCTTAAGAGAGAAGCACATGTGCCACCTGGCTCGCAAGCTCAAGGACCCGAGTTTGGTCCCCAGTATCAAAAAAAAAAAAAAAAAGAAGAGAGAAGCACATGAACATGGATGAGTGACAAATACAGTCCAAGAGTGGGAAGTAACCAAATATGGATTGTAAATTGCTGTAAATTCTCCAGTGACTGGTGCCAAACATGCTCAGTCAATTTGCATTTGTCTATACAAACGAAAGGACACAGAAGGTAGCACAGATATAAAAACAGGGCACAGTCCAGAAAGTATCTTATTTATAGAAGAGAAGGGCTGGAAGGAACTGAGAACAGACAGGGTCACCCCCTGCTGTCTTCTAGCAAAGGGAATTCAGGGCAGCAGGAACTAAGCTAGGGTCAAATCAGAACCTTTGCCATCCAGTTCAGCACTATGCCCTTCTAGAATGTATTACGGAGAGATTTTTTTTTTTTACAAAGTTAAAATAGTCATATGATTTAAAAACAAAAACAATATTAAAAGGTATATGTTGAAAAACTTCCCATTTCTATCATCAAATTCCCACAACCCTTCCACTGTTTCTTTGTGAAACTTAACCAAAGGTAAAAAGATTAAAATACATTCTCATTTCAAACTATCTCTTATGGAAATCTTCCTTGTTCCATTTTGAGGTCTTTTGTCACAGGGTATATCACAGTATATTTAAGTAGTCTCTAGGTAAGGACCTTTGATTTAGTTTTAATCTTTGTTGCAACCAGTGCTGCCATAACCTTGTAAAAATGTCATCTGGTAGGAATGCAGGTGTTATCCAGGGGATAAATTCTCAGAAGTGGGCCTGGGAGGTCAAAAGGTAGCTGGGTGTAGTTTTGGTAGATTTTGTTGAGTTGCCTTTCACAAGGTGTGTACCACTTTACATTCCCATCAGCAGAGCATAAGTGTGCCTGTTTTCCCACAGCTCATGTTCATCCTTGCTAGAGCTCTATCTTAGGTTATATTTTCCTTGGACTAAGATTAAATTTTGTTTCATTTCTTGAGTATATACCAATTGGCATCAATTAAGGAATGTTAGTCTTGAGGCATGCTGGGTAACATGGGGAATCAGCTTTGACTTAAAAACTTGGCATAGTTAGTGCATAATATATAGTCTAGAGTATAATTGTCTCTCACCCCAAATTAGCTCTTGAATTTCCCTTCAACAGGCTATTGCTTAGAATAGCCTTAGATGTTGGGCAATCAGGTGGTTGATTCTAAATTTATCCTTAAAGTGATCCTGTGCAGTGTGGGGCATAGTTATGATTTCTACTTGACAGATGAGGAAACAGAGGCATAGAAGGGTAAGATAGTACTAAATGTCCCCTCCTCTTCTGGGCTGGGGATAAACTTGAGCTGGGGAGCATTTTGGAAGAGGAACTCTGTGTTTTTTTGAGACAGAGTATTGCTATATAGTTCAGGCTGGCTTTGAACTCGCTATGTAGCCTAGGCTGGCCTCAAACTCACAGTGATCCTTCTGCCTCAGCCTCCCAAGTGCTGGAATTACAGGTGTGCACAGTCACACCAGGTGAGAGAGGAACTCTTTGAACTGCAGTTGCCTCTTGCAGGGGAGGTGCAGGTCATTCAGAGAGTAGCATACTGAAGACTGGCTCCAGGCTCCAGGCTTAAGACAGAAGAATGAATCTTTAGTTTAATTAATATCTTAATCCCTGGCTTGTTTGTGTCTTTGAAGTTGCTTGAGGCCAGGGACTGGACCACATTCATTTTGTACCTGGAACATCTAGGATTTGCAAAGTGCAGAGCAAGGGTACAAGTGAAAGATCCCAGACTCCAGCCTTCCCCCTTTTCATCCTGGCTCCATCCTCTGTTTTAGGGAGTCCTGTGGACTGGCCTTAGCAGCCCCAACCCCAACCCCCAGCCCTGGGATTCTACTCACAGGCAGCAAGGCCGACTCTCCAGGATCAGGGTTGAGGCCTGTCCAGGCCTTGGAAGTAGGCTTAGGGCTATTGGAATAGGGAATTCCAGGGCCCCAGGTATCTGGAGGAGGCCCAGAGGGAATTTTAGACTCTAGGGAGGCACAACCATTTAGGCCCATAGATTCCTCCAGAGCAAAACCCTCTCAGTTGTAGAGACCAAGTCTAAGGGTGGTACTGTGTGAAAGAATCCAGTCAAATCATCATCAATCTGAAGGCATACGATAGAGTTGGCAAATCCAGGTGTAGAAAAACCAGATGGAAGTCAATGAAATCTGTTCATAGTAAGAAGATTTAAACAGGAGAAAGTAGGCAGAGTGTGTAGGTGTCACATAAGCAAGAAAACGTAAGTATAATCTCATATGATGGGATGGGATACCTGAGGAATGGACAGGGATGGAGCTGTTGGGGTGCATTGTGCCATAGACATGCATAGAGCTGGCTATGAGTAGGAATCATCTTTTTTTTTTTTTTTTTTTTGAGACAGAATCTTGCTATGTAGTTCAGACTGGCCTTGAACTCACTATGTAGCCCAGGCTGGCCTTGTCAGCCTCTTGAATGCTGGGATTACAGGCATGTGCCACCATGCCTGGCAGGAACCATCCTTTTCAGACAGCAACTCCAGTCTTCTGTCCTCTACCCAGGAGGGATCCTGCAGACTCAGGAACAAAACTCCTACCCAGCCTGACTGTCAGGTTCAGCTGAATTTTGTCTTTTTCAATTTTTGGCCTTTATTTGACCCTTTAGGGTACGTGGAGAATACCTCCAGTTCCTTTCTGGATTGACCACTGGCTTGGTTTACCACCATAACCCATCAGAGTCACCACTGTTGATTAGACACCTCTTGTGTCTTCAACTATTCTTGATACATTGTAGTTTTAGGAACACCCTTAAACCCACATGCTGAGTTTTCAATGTCTCAGAGGGACCTCCAAGGGAAGATGTCGAATGAGCTTTGGTTAGACAATCTGAAATTCAGAGGGAGGACTAAGCTAACAGATATAGATTTGAGAATCACTAGCTTGTTAGGGGTGGTTGAAACCTTGGAGGTAGATGAAGTCATGTAGGGAAACTGTAAGAAAGAAAGAAGATGGAACCTGGGGGAAGATGGATTCTTCCTGGAGAAAGAGGGAGGAGTCCAGCAGAGACATGGAGAAAGAGTGGCAGGATAATGGCCTGGGACGGTGTTACTTAGAAATCCAGAGAGGTGCGGGTTTAAAAAAATGGAGGACACAGCACTGTCTAATGTAGCAGAGGCCCAGATGTTTGGCAATTGCAAGGAGGTGTCATTTCTTTGAAATGAAAGTGGGAACAGGAAAACAGAGGGTGGAGGACAGAATGGAAAGGGAGGAAGTGGAGTCAATGAGTGGAGACAACTTTCTGAGATGCTAGTGGGGAAGGGAAGTAGAAATCTAAGGAAGGGGTCAATGGAGAGCTGTTTATTTTTAGGTGAGAGAGATCTTAGTTTATTTCAGAGCTAATGGGAAAGGGCTGGGAGAAAGAAAAAGGTGGAAGATATATGTGTGAGGAGGGGTGGGGAGGAGTGATGGCTGATGGGACAAATTTGGAGGAAGAATGTGAAGGCACTGAAAGACAATAAGGAGGGATTATTAAGTAAGAAAGACACCTCATCCACAGGGATGGAGGAAAGACAACACATAGGTTTCAAAGCAGACAGATCTGAATGTAAGGGTAGGGTGAAGAGCAAGATACCTGGTTTTCTCTTGATGTAGTAGATATTTTTTCTGCTTATATATCTCTTTATTAGTATGTGTTTATGATACATGATGAATACTTTCATGATTTGGAGTTGGTACGTATACGTATTGCATCTTGATCTTTTTACTCCCCTTCCTCCTAGTGCCCTTCCCTTCTCCTTCCATCCTTAGATCCTCTTCTCATCTCTAAAAGGTCTACCTCTCTGTTTCTTATCATCTATCTTCTTTTCTCTTTTTTTTTGCTTAAATTCTTTTATTTGTGGCTGGGGATTTAGCTGAGTGGTTCTACTGCCTGCCTCGCAAGCGCAAGGTCCTGAGTTCGATCCCCACTATGAAAAAACAAAAAGATCATTAAATTCTTTTATTGGTACATTTTAGGTATACAATATGTTAACATTTATCATTGGGTACTCGTACTTGTACATGATGCATCTTGGTTCTTATTTTTTCTGCATTCCCTGTCCTCCCTTCCCTATTTACAAAGACTTTGAGGGGCTGGGGATTTAGCTCAGTGGTTCTGTTGCCTGCTTCGCAAGCACAAGGACCTCAGTTCAATCCCCAGTACCAAAAAAAAAAGACTTTGTTTCCTTCAATGTTTTCCTTTTCTCATAATTTTTCCTTTCCATTCTTTCCTTTCCCCTTCCCCTCCCACCTCCCCCACCCCTTTGAACCCTTTCTTCCTATTTCAAATTATCAATTATTCATTTTAATCATTATTTACACTTTCAGCTTCTCACACTAGAGAAACTATTCGGTATTTACACATGTGTGTCCTATTTATTTCACTTAAGAGTACGGCCTCAATATGCATCCATTTAGCTATAAATGTCTCTAGTTTCTCATTTTTTATGGCTGAGTAGTACTCCATTTTATAAAAAAACCCACATCTTCTTTATCCAGCTTCCAGTTGATGGGCACTTGGGCTGTTTCCAAGCTTTAGCTATTACAAACTGTGCCACTATAAACATGGGTGCACATATATCACTGTGGGATTCTTTTAATTCTTTTGGGAAGATACCCAGCAGGGGACTAGCAGGGTCAAATGGGACCTCTAGTCCTAGTTCTTTGAGGTATCTCCATACTGATTTCCACAGTGGTTGTACCAGTCTGCATTCCCACCAGCAGTGGAGAAGGGTTCCTTTCTCCCCACACCCCTGCCAACGTTTGTTATTGGTTGATTTTTTGATAGCAGCCATTCTTTCTGGGGTTAGGTGGAATCTCAGTGTTGTTTTCATCTGGATCTCTCCAATGACCAGTGATGTTGAACATTTTTTCATATTTTTTTCAAATTGCAAAAGAATTTATTTGTTATCCATCATTAATAAATTACAAATGGGATTATGGGGAGGTAAGTGGGATTGTGAAAATAAAAATTCTATTTCTCTTGTCTAGTGTTTTCTACTTAAAACAAAAAAGTACAGATAAATTTATTAAAAACTTCTAATTAAACTTGATGAAAAACCTTAATCCATTTAATCCTGTTTATATAGCCATAACATCTCAAATATAGATCTATAGCATCTTCATAGTTGGCGTTATTATTATTATTATTATTTGGTACCAGGGGTTGAACTCACGACCTTGCACTTCCAAGGCAGGTGTAGTGCCATGGAGCTAAATCCCCAGCCCTGGAAATATTATTTTTAACAAAACAGAGGAGAAAGTTGTTAAAATTCCTGCTAGTGAATCCTGATAATTTTTTTAGAAGAACACATTTTGCAACCAAACACACAAAACAATTTGCTCATATTTTTAGAAAGAAATGAACAAGTAAAACAGTGATGATTTATACCATATATACCACCTTAAGTATTTTAGGACTACAAACACTATCTTATAAAAATAAAAGAACTTCTCTGAACATAGAAAACAGGGAAAAGGAAAGGTTACTGAGAGGCTTTTATAGCCTAGACTGATTTTTTTACATTATGAACTGTACACTCCAGCTCTTCTATTCTTTGTTCCAAATGGGCCTTCTCATTAAGTGCTGTCTCTTGAGCAATCTTTAGTCTTTCCCTCAGACTGTCTCTCTCTGTGGTCATTCTTCGTAAATCAGTGAAGGCTACATCTCTCTCAGTCTCCACCTGCCGGAGAATAGCACGCGCTGTTGTTGATTTAGGAGACTTACAGTTTTTCATCATTTGTCGTCGAAGTCGGATAATTTCCTCCTGTGTCTGTTCATAAAGAAGGAAGGTCTTGTCTCTCTCAGATGTAAGAACCTTGACATTACCCTGAATTTCTGCCAAATGATGCTCATATTTTTCCAGCATGCATTTGAGTTCTTCACGATTTCTTGTTGTTGACTTCAAAAGCTCTACATCACAGTTTGCACCCCTGGAAGATGGAGATGGGCATCTTGGGCTTTTAGATCTATTTCTGAGCACTTTTCTCAAATGTTGAGCTTCACCTTTGTAGTAATTTCTGTCTGCTTCTAAAGTCTTGCCAAAAGAATCAAGTCTAGAAGGAGATTGATTTTGTGCTTTTTCAGTCTCTAAAATTACAGATCTAAGCCTTTTTTAAATTTTCCAATACTGTTATATTATTTTGTTGGTATATAAGTTTAATCTTTGCTTCTCCAAGTTCCTTGTCAGCAGTATCCACCACAAAATTTTTCTCTTCTTCTAGTTGCTCTGCTAGTTGGTCAGTTTTAATTAATTC
Organism: Heterocephalus glaber; assembly: GCF_053883595.1. Lineage (NCBI taxonomy): Eukaryota > Metazoa > Chordata > Mammalia > Rodentia > Bathyergidae > Heterocephalus > Heterocephalus glaber. The sequence goes on along the minus strand of NW_028258145.1, from coordinate 28,112,927 downwards.
TTTACGAAGATGCTCGTTGTGGCTGGTTAAATCATCTACTTGACTGCTTACCACTTCCTTACTATCCAAGAGTTTCCTAATATATTCTTCCAAGCCATGATTTGTCTGTTTGAGATCTTCAATCTGTAATTTCAGTGTGGAGATGAATTTATCTTGGTTTTTTACTTCTTGTTCTAGCTGGAGAGTATTCTGGGTTTTTTCAGCTTCAGAAACTGGAGCCCCTAGACCAGAATGATGTTCTTTGGTGGTAACCTGAGGGGGGCTCTTCTGCCACCTCCCTGGTGCCTTCGCTCTGCTTCAGTCCGGCACGCCCCCTGGCCCCATGTGTCATGTTTATATGGTGCTTTCACTTCTTTGTCTGAGAAATGTCTGTACACTTCAGATGCCCGTTTTTTAGTTGGGTCTTTAAATTGGGGGGGGTGTCTGATTTTTTTCAGTTCTTTATATATTCTAGATAGTAGTCCTTTGTCTGAGGTACAGCTGCTAAAATTTTTTTCCCACATTGTAGGTTGTCTCTTAGCTCTGTTGGCTCTTGCAGTGCAGAAGCTTTTTAATAAGATAAGATCCCAGTTGTTGATTCTTTGGTGCTAGTTCCTGTGCTACTGAGGTTTTTTTGTTTTTTTGTTTTTTTGTTTTTGGTACCAGGGATCAAACTCGGGTCCTTTGTGCTTGCGCAGCAGGCAGCGAAAACACTAAGCTAAATCCCTGGCCCGCTACTGAGGTTTTGTTTATAAAGTCTTTTCCTACGCCAATGTCTTCTAGTTCTACCTAACTTCTAGCAAGTTTAGTGTTTTTGTTTTAATATTTAGGTCTTTAATTCACTTTGATCTTAGTTTAGTGCATGGTGATAGATGTGGGTCTAGTTTTAATCTTTATCAGGTTGGAATCTAGTTTTTCCAACACCATTTATTAAATAGGCTATCTTTCCTCCAGTGAGGATGGTTGGCTCCTTTCCTATCATCTATTTCTAGTTTGCTCTTTTAAATATTTATATTTTGAGGGCTGGGGGTTTATCTCAATGGTGCCTTGCATGCCTGGCAAGCACAAGGTCCTGAGTTCAATCCCTAGTACCAAAAAATTATATTTTGGGTTTCTCATATAAGAGGAATCATGGGATATTTAACCTTCGGTGTTTGATTTATTTCACTTACCATTAGAGTCTCAAGGTGCATCTGTTTTCCTACAAATGACTGAAGTTCATCCTTCTTTGTGGCTGAGTAGTACTCCATTGTATATGTAAACCATACATTTTCTTTGTCCATTCATGTGGTGGTATTTTTTTTTTTTTTTTTTTTGGTACCAGGTATTGAACTCTGGTCCTTGCACTTGCGCAACAGGCGATGAAACCACTGAGCTAAATCCCCGGCCCCATGTGGTGATATTTTGAGAGTAAGTGGAGCAATGGTAGGATAGGGGTCTGAGAGTAAACACTACATTTTGGAATAGATTCTCCTGTTCCCAGCAAAACAATATGTCTTCTACTTGACTCTAATAGTGCCTTAGCTCCCCTCTTTATGACATGAGATCTCTGTGATCCTATAGGTCTGAATGGGACCTTCAACCTTGGGATTTGAATAACTTGTATTTATTCACTTATTTATGTTTGGCAGTACTGAGATTTAAACCCAGGGACTCACCTACACTTGACAAGCACTCTACCACTGAGTTTTAGTCTCAGCCCTTTTAATTTTTTTTATTTTGAGACAGCCCCTCACTAAAATGCTCAGGCCGGGATTGAACTTGTGATCCTCCTGCCTCAGACTTTCCGGTAACTGGGATTTCAAATGTCTCCCACCATTCCCTGCTAGATAGGTTTTTAATGTACTTGGCATCCAAACTCCAGTAAGACAGAGCCTGGGAGTAGGGCAGGAACTCTTTCAAATGCTTTCAAAATATTAAATAACTTGTTTCTCAAGCAACCCTATGAGATGGGCACTATTGCTGCCATGATGAAACTGAGGCACAGATAGGGTAAGGAACTTGCTCAAGGTCATATAGCCCATAAATGGAACAGCAGCTAGGATTAAAACCTCAGGCATCTGGCTCCTGAGTCCACCCTCTTGCCTTTCTTTAGTAAGAGAGAGTGAAGGTAACCTGTACAGCAAAGGAGAGATGGTGGGTAAAAAGAGAGCAATGGTTCTAATTGAAGGACCCTAGTTAGCAAGACAGACTCCATATTGCTGCTTGATCCACCTGCCTGCCCTTTAGATGAACTCAGAAGGAGGAAGCTTAAAAACCTCCTCCCCTTAGAAAGTCTCTCTAGAAATAACGATTAATCAACTATTGTTTTACAAATGTTCTAACAGCAGGACGTTCTGCTTCTGCACCTTTTGCTTGCTTTACTAGTTCTATCCCATAGGGGGGCCTAGAAACTGTTGGCCTCAAAGGTGTATAAAACATGTTTGTTAACCCCCAGTCGAGGTTCGAGTCCGATGCTCGGCTTGGGTCCCGGCCGGTAATAAACTCCTGTGTGGATTTAATATTGGTCTCTGGTTGGTTCTTTCTCACTGGGTGTAACACTAATGGTATTTGAGTCCCTGCTTCTAGTCCTTTTATGTGTTTTTTTTTTTTTTTTGAGACAGGGTCTCTCTATGTAGTTCAGTCTGGCCTTGAACTCACTATGTAGCCCAGACTGGCCTTAAACTCGTGGTTATCCTCCTGCCTCAGGCTCCCTAGTGCTGGGATTACAGGTGTGTGCCACCATGTCTGGTTAGTTCTAGTCCTTTTATGATCCCTGGGAGTTTTCCTGGTTCCTGTTTTCTTTGAGATTCAATTCATCAGATACTCATGGTCATTTTAATGAAAGGTGAAGCTGTGGAGTTTCAGCTGGAAGTATTGGATTGTTCATGGGAAACTCAAGTTTCACTACTCTCTGATATTTGGGGAACCCTGAGGGGTAGTGTGAGAGGTTGTGTAGGACTCCTGCTGCCTTGCTTGTGAGAGAGGATGGGACTGTGAGGGAATTGAACCCAACTGGTGTGATTGCTCTCATGCTTGGTCCCTTGAGGTCATGGTTTACTTGCAGCCAGATTGAGATGGGACACTACTAATTCCTTCTGGATTCCTTTCCCTTCCTCACCCAGCTGGGGACACACTGGCAATTATTTCACCTACATTCTTGTCAGTGACCCATAACTTGCTTTCCCTGTGCATTTGTGTCAGGTCACTTCCTAACCCTAAATCATCCCTACCATTTGTTTTCTGTGCTTGAGTTCAGTTAAAGAAAATTCCACAGCCAGGTTGGCTGGTTCCAGAACAAATTTATGACTTCTGACCTTGGGTGGATTCTCAATGCTGCTAAAGAAATCTTTTTATTTCTCCTTCAGCCAGTACTTTTCAGATACTGTACCTCATGTCAACTGCTCTGCGCTCTGGCCACCTCTGTCCAATACATACACTCCTTGAGTTCCCCCTCCCTTTTAGTACCCTCATTCTCTGTAATTTCCATCTTCATTCACAGCCTGGAGCAGGGAAGGGCTTGCATATCAACTGAGTAGTTAGTGAGGGTGGAACTTCCTGTGAAAAGAAAGGAAATTGGAGGGTCCTAAAATCGCACTAGGAAATTGGTGTTGCCTATTTCAGATCAAAGAAAGTCAAGGAAAAGAAGCAAGTTAGATCTCAGGCTTGGATTGTGGTTTTAACATATCTAAAAAGAATCCATTTGTAAGTGCGTTGGGCAGCCCTGGAAGCCCAGAAAAAAAAGGAGCCGAAGAGGCAATCTCTGGGGTTAGTCACTGCCAACTATTGAACAGTTGCAATTGATTGTGCACACTATGCTGTGCTAATAGGACCCTGGTGCGAAGGGAAGTAGGGAAACTTGAGCTTTGTAACACAGCTGCTGCACAATTCAGGAAACTCTACAACCTCCACATGGCACTTTCAAAAGCACTTGACACAGTTTGAGGCTCTGACAGCTAAAAGCAAATTTGGTAGGCTTGAGGCATTTGCTCTAGACAAAGTTCCATGCTGCTGTGGACTCTAAATTTCTCTTACTCTCTTACTTGACTTAAGACTTGTATATTCAGCTGCTTATGGAATACAGCTGCCCTTGTGGGCTAAACTGATCTCTTGAATTCAGAATGACATCACTTAACCCTTGCCTGCAGGGGGACTGTTCTCTGTCCAGTTAATGCTGAGGGTGTAACGAAAATTGCTCATTAGTACCTAATGAAGACACTTGACCAGGAACGTTATATTATTTTCCTGCTATGAACTTACTCTCTGCTAGTTCTGTCTTTCTGCTAGTCACTGACTTTCAACCCTTCCTGGATACCTCCAGACTAGTCTCTTAAACCAGGTAAAGCTAGTCTAGTCTGGGCAGGACCTGAGGACTTCAAGGCAAGGAAGCATAAGAGGAATCCTGGAAATGTGGCTTGTTCAGTCAGCAAAGCAGATTGTTGATCAACTGTACTGGCCTGGGTCCAAGCCCTAGCTCTGCTACTTAACTAACTGTGAGACTGGGCAAGTTATTTTCCTTCTAGGAGATTCAGATTTTCATCCATAAAATGGTGGTTTAAATAGCATCAATCTAGTTGAGAGGCATGTTGATTAAATGAGAATACATGTAATTACTATTGCCTAATAAAAACTCAATTAAGTACTAGTGGTTACTCTTTATCTCAGAATTTCCTGAGCTATAAATAGAAGTTTATTTGGGACCCTAAAGAAATTCTCTGGAAATTCATAAAGAGAAATACATAGAATATTCACTGAAAACTTGAGATAGAAAAAGTCATTTTTCCCATAAATAATGATGCTTTGCTTCATTATTCTTCCTTAATTCATCTAATAGTTCAACATGGATTAATTGAGCAGGTACACTGTTCTATGTTCTGAAGAAAAATCCATGAGCAAAAAAGACAAAAATCTCTCGTCTTCCTGGAATTAACCTAATGGGGTCAGATATTAAGCAAAAGAAATAATTTATATTGCAGGTTGGAGAGGAGGAAATGATTCATTTGGAGTTTTAAATAGGGTAATCAGAGCCAGGTATGGTGATGCATACCTATAATCCCAGCGTTTAGAAGGATGCCAAGTCCCAGATTGACCTAGACTACATATTGAGACCCTGTCTTAAAGAAAATAAAATAAAGTGATCAGTGAAGATACATAATACCATATTCTTAGCTAGGGGAAAATATAAAAACACTTTAAAATATGGTTCCAGCTCTCCAGAAATGCACAATCTTGTTAAGGAAACAAATGCAGCATTAACATGTCAATTGGAGAAGCAACAAACCAGGCATTATGTGCATGACTGAGGGAGATAAGCAGTATTCTAGAAGGTCAGAGAAGCTACAGGGTAGAGAAGGGATGTAACCCAAAGAACTGTTGGCAAGAGAGGTCTGGAAAAGCCACATGAAGGAGTGGATTCAGCTGGGAAAAAGTGAAGCAAGTTTTCCTGCCTTCCCTCCCCACCCATCAGCTGCTGGGAAGCAGCTTGTGATGTAATGGGCCAGAATGAAATGGTAACCTTGGCCTTCTTCAGGAAGATGGGGTCAGGAGAAGACACTAACAGGAACACAAAACTGTGACATTGTCTTCAGCAGCTTTCTGCATGGCCTGGTCAGAATTGGCTGGAGAAGGGAGAAATATTTCAGGTCAAGCCCAGGCTTTGAATCCAGTAAGAACCAAAGCCCTGGGAACTTAACAACAACCTCTACCTCCAAATATTTCTAGTATGAAAATTTAGGGGGTCATAGTCTGCCCTGGGCTATCCCTGGAAGCTGCCAACAGGAAGGTCCTTCTGTGACTCCTAATGAGCTTGCATCTGTCCTCTAGAGATGTTGGTTAAGTCCTAATATAGATAGTACAATTTGGGCTAAGGGACCACTCCCCTTCACTCACCTGAACTTGGGCAACTCCCCCAGGGCAGGTGCAAATAGGGAATGAGAAGTCTGACTTCCTAGTATCTATCTGGTTTTTGCTATGCTGGGGATTTAACTCAGAGCCTTGCTCATGCAAGTATCTACCACTGAGCTACAGATTCCAGTGCCCTAGTGCCATTTTCTTTTCTTTTATTATTATTTTTTTATTAGTACATGTTTGGAGTACATAATGATTACATTTATTGTGGGGAGTTTATACATGTATGTAACACATCTTAATTCTTTTATCTCATTTTTTTCAGTACTGGGGAATGAACCTACAGCCTTTGCATTGAGCTATATCCCCAGCCCTTCTACAATTTTTAAATTCCAAGACAAAGGTCTCACTAAGTCACTAAGTTGCCCAGGCTAGCCTTGAACTTTTGATTCTCTTGCCTCAGCCTCTCAGAGTGCTGACATTTCAGGTGTGCACCATCATTGGCATCTGGCACCCACTTTAGATTGGACTGAATAAGGGAGAAAGCAATCACATATGAAAATCAGGAAACTAATAGATTTTTTTGGTCCAAAATGATCATCAAATCTGTGAGGAGTCAAGTATATTACATTCTCCCCTGTTTAGAGAGGCATATTCTGAGTTTCTTTAACAGAGTAGATATTTGGATAATTGAGGCCTTAGGAGAGCCACTGTAGTGGGCTGGGGAAGGATGAAGGCAGGATTCTTGATCTTCTTTTCTCCAATTCCCACTGGTTTCTTATTTTCTCATAGCTGTTTGGCCTTCACTTTGAAATGCTATCTAAGTATGACCCATGTACTGGAAAGAGTTGAGCCCCTGGAAAATAACGTGGTTACTTTGAAGATAGGCAGGCTTGAGTTCTTATTTTGTCACTACCCCTACCCTTTACTCGCTGTGTGAAAGCTGCTGCATGTCTCCAACCCTTAGTTTCCTTTTCTGTAAAATGAGGAGAAAGATAGTGCAAATTAATGGGATCATTTCAAGGGTCAAGTTAGATAATGAATGTAGAGTGTAACCCCTGCCATGTGGAAAGTACTCAACAAATGTTCCTTCTTATTAGCTAGCCAATTGGGAATGAGGAAAAATGATTATTAGGGATAAATATTGTATAAAGGACTACATAAGAACAAATAAAAACTGTACCTAATCCACCAATGTGGGCTGGATTCAAACCTAGCCAGGCATCTTCAATAATATTCTCACTGGCAGAGCCCTGATAGCCTTCTGAATGGTTATGAAATTACCCCCTCCCATCCTCTCTGCTCCAAGCCAGGCCTCATAATCCTGACCTTCCTTCCTGCCAGCCCTAGAGTCCCATGATTTGCCCTGTTCCTCTTCAGTTCCTGTCAACACTGCAGATGTCTTTGTTCCTCTATCTGGTTGGTCCTTTACCTCTCTCTACCCAGAGGTGAGTCAGCTTCATGCAAATTATGATCATTTTCTCTTCAAGACCATTCATCCCAGACAGGCAAAGCTTGCAAATATGTAGATGGCTTTAGCCTGTGGGTCAAGATGGACAAAAAGTGCACTCATTCAGTTCAATATTTACTAAACACAAGTGAAATTTTTTTAAAAGAAGGGAACTAAAATAACAATTACATATTATTTTCCCTATGCTAAAAACAAGAAAAAAAATCGCTATATACCCCGAGTAGGAATACACATAATGTTATCTTTCTGGAGAACAATTCAGCAATGTGTATCAAAAGCACTAACATTTGCACATTATTCTAGCAATACCACTCCTAGGAATTTAATTGAGAATGAGGATAATCTTGATCATCACAGTAATTGCTTAGAAATAGTAGAGAAATTGCAGATGATCTAAATGTTCAAAAGTTGGGATTGGTTAGAGAGTTGAAACATATCCCTATATAGGATTACTCTGTAACCATAATGGATATTAATTAACCTGTTATGAACAATGAAAGATGTTTGTTGTATATAGCAAAGAAGCTTACAAAACATTGTGTGGCGTATGTTATAATGAATATGTATTAACAACTTACAACAGCTTACAACAACTCAATTCATGATTTTTCAATTTTTTTTTTTGGTACCAGGGATTGAACTCAGGACCTTGTGCTTGTGAGGCAGGAAGCAGAACCACTGAGCTAAATCCCTGGCCCTTGATTTTTCAATTTTAATGTGATGTGCAAGTTATACTCATACAACCACTCTGTTTCCCACTTCTGGTACAGTGTTCAATAAATTACATAAAATATTTAACACTTTATTATAAAATGGTCTCTGCTTACGTAATTTTGCCCAGATGTAGGCTGATGCAAATGCTCTGAGCATGTTTAAGGTAGTCTGGGCTACATGATGATGTTCAGTTGTGTAGGTATATTAAATGCATTTTGGACTTAAAATATTTACAATATAGAATGGGTTTATTGAGACAACCCCATTGTAAGTGGAGAACATCTATATTTTTAAAGTTTTGAAAGATAGGTACCAATTTATACACTAGTATCATTATCTTTGGGTTTGGAAATTACAGATGATTTTTTACTTTTTGTTTCTTTATTTCTCTGATTGCTCTACTATGAATGTGAATTAGTCATGTAATTACAAGCCATTATAAGACGCATAAAATTACTGGCAGCATATTTTAGGCTTTGGGGAATTCAAAATGAGTAAGAGGAGAACTAACATGTATTCAAAGTTTCTAATGTGCCAGATACCAGGCTGAATCCTTTGTACAACTTATTTAATTTAACTTTTACCATAATTGCATGGGATATTATGTCCTCAGTTTACAGAAATTGAGGCTCATACAAGATTAAGAACAAGTTTAAGAGGTTGGGGATTTAGCTCAGTGATGCCACCACCTGCCTAGCAAGTGCAAAGTCCTGAGTTAAATCTCAAAAAGAGAGAGAGAGAAAAAAATAACTAGTTTAAGGCTATACATTTGTTGGGATTCAAAACCAGGTCTGATCCCAAAGCACTTACCACTATTCACATAGGTTTAAAAGTTTTCCATGATGTCACAAGAGCTTGTGAGTGGCTCAGAACCTACTAAGGCAAGTCCAGGCAGACCCAGATCAGTGGCACATGAATGACACCAACTGAGGGCTGTGGAGATGCAGGGAGGGAGCTCTTCCAGCTGCAGTAATCAGGGAGGGAGATCTAAGGTGGACTTGATGTCAGATTTCAGGAGTCAGCAATTGGGACTAAGGCTTTTAGAGGTTGGTGGGGGGTGTAGTGGCAAGGAGAAAGGGTGGGAACAGGCTGGGAGTCTGGAGTGGATAGGAAGCTTCTGGTACAAGCAGTACCAAATGAGGTTTGTAGTTCATATTTCACGGTTGATCCCTTTACACTTAATTTATTTTCTAACAGGATAGCTTTTGCCTCATTGATTTTTCACATCTGTGTTTGTCTATTTGTTTGAAATCTCATTTCTTTTTTATTACCCTTTGGACTACATTGAGCACTTCTGAGCATTTCTATTTCAAATAAAGAGCCAGATGAGGAGGGGAAACATCCTATCTGCAGTGACTGGGTAGATGGTCCCAAAGACAGTGACCAAGCAGGACTCCTGCTATGCCATTCCTCTTATCACTCAAAAGCCTCCAGAATACCAGGGACATTGGAGAAGAGATGCGAGGAGCAGAGGGCAGAGGTAGACACTGGGGGTGAAATTGGGGCAAATTAGGAGTTGGGCTGGGCCTGGGGGTAAATCCTAGGCTAAGCCTAGCAGGGCAGGCTGATATCTTACCTCCTCTGCTGCCTGGCATTTGGCTAAATATAGATTCATTTGGATTTTATTTGAAAATGTATCTTTAAACAAATACATTAGATGATTCTGGATTGGAAAATAATTACTAGAAAATATGCTGGCAAAATTTGAATGTAGACTATATATTATATAATAGTTTATTATCAATGCTAAGTTTTCTGAACTTGTTTGTGTTTATATAAAAGAATTTTTTTCTTAGAAGATAGGTACTGAAGTATATAGGGTTAAGGAGCATGATGTCAATAACTTATTCTTAACTACTTTAGCAAAAACAATGATGATATGTACATGTGTGTAGATCTATATCTCTCTAGACAGAAGTAAAACAAAACAAAATATTAACAATTGGTGGGCCAGGGATTTAGCTCAGTGGTTCCACCCCCTGCCTTGCAAGTGCAAGGTTCTGAGTTTGATCCCCGGTAGCAAAAACAAAACAAAACAAAAAAACACAAAAAACCCCACACAAATGGTGAATCTAGGTAGGGTATGTAAGTATTCATTGTACTACGCTTGTAATTTTTATGAAAGTTTCTTTTTCATAAATAAAAAGTTAAGCCATGTGTAGTGGTACATACCCATAATCCCAGCACTCTGGGAGGCTGGAGCAGGAAGATTGAAAATTCAAGCCAAACCTGGCCAACTTACTGACTTAGTGAGACCTTGTCTTAAAATAAAATATAAAAAAGGGCTGATGATGTAGTTCAGTGTGAGGGCCCTGTGTTTAATCCATAGTACCACCACACACACACACACACACACACACACACACACACAAGTTAACTTCTCTAGGAGACTTCTGCTCCTGGTCAAGATGGAGAAACAGGTTCGGATTGTCCTCTTGCCTGAAATAACAATGACAGCAACAACAAACCCTTAAAGATATGAAAGAATGTTTTTCCAAGACATGGACATCAGGCAGTGAAGAACAGTGATTGCTGACAGGTGATAAACAAACAAAAAGAGTCCTATAATTGATCTAGCCTTTTGCTTTGAAAGAATTCCCAGGGCACACTTCAGAGAGAGGGAATCAAGGTATCCAGGTAGAGCCTGGCAAATCTCTGAGTTGAGGAAACAGAGGTAAGAGTCTGGGGGAGATCAAAGCAATTAAGAGTTTATAGGAAAATGATTGTAGGGGAGAGAAGAGCTTCACAGGAGAGAACTTAAGAGACCTTCTGAAGTTTTCCACAAAATCAGCTCAGCTGAGTATTGACCAGTGTGTGTGTGTGTGTATGTGTGTGACCACCTGAAGGACTGGAAGCAACAGGGGTTGGTGCTCCCAGGTTTTGGAACAGTGCCAACCAGATTGGAAAGCTTCATGATTCACAGGGCACTCTGTAGTGTACATTGGAGAAGATTGCCTCATAGGCAGAGAAAATAGCCCACAACCAAGCGCTTCTCAGGACCCCCCCAACATCATGAAAGTATATTGGAATAACAATGAAATATCCGCGAAGTAACAATGCCTAGCACTTACGCAAAAAATTTCAGCTATGTAGAAAAGCAGAAAAATATGACCCACATAAAAAGCTATGACTTTTTCCTGTCATTAAAGGTGAAATAGGTACCCTAGATGTCTATTCTTACCCAGTTTGTAATCAGGCACTCTTACCCTTCCTGGGTGGGGTGTTTACCCCATGACCCCTCACCCCTATAATGTCAGGGAAGGCCATGTGGGGAGTTGAAATTCCCACCTGCACCCAGAAGTCTTGAGATAATCCTTCCTCACTGGAGTGTCCATGGAGGCAAAGTGAGGAATGTGGATTTCGACCCCACCTGACAGTAATAAGGCAGTAACCCCCTTTTCTGGCTTGCATGGTGTCTGAAGTGACTGGCAAAAATAAAAATTTAAATAATATCTACCATCTTATAACAATATCCCAAATTTCCAGACCACAAAAGAAAATCACTCATCATGTCAGGATCCAGGAAAATCTCAATGTGAATGAGAAAAGATATAAATAGACATAAAATTTGAGATGATGAAGATAGTGACAAATTTTAAAGAAACTACTATAAAATGTTTCAATGAGCAGTTATAAATACACTTCAAACAAAAAATAATGTCTCAGCAAAGATGTAAAGAGGAGTCAAATGGAAAATTTAGAACTGAAAAAATACTGTCCCCAAAATTTGAGGATAATGACTAGAAAGTACCCACATTTGGCAAGATACATAAACACAAAGATTTAAGAAGTGAAGGAACTCAAACTAGGATAAACCCAAAGAAATCTACCCCAGGGCACATTATAAATTTCTGAAAATTAAAACAAAGCAGAAAGAGAGAAATAGCCTATAGTCAAAAAATGATTTGAAAGACAGAAGTTCCTCATCAGAAACCATGGAGGCCTGAAGGACGTACTGCAACATTTTTCAAGTGCTGAAAGAAAGTCCAGAATCCTGTATAATCCATAAATATAGGAGGAATTGACATTCTTAGATGACAGAATACAGTACTAAGGGAAATTATCACCAGTGCACATACCTACCTTACCCCTCCCTACTGTACCCTACCATACCCTACCATGCCCTACCCTACCCTACCTGACCCTATCCTAAAGAATGCTGAAAGAAATCCTTAAGCAGGATACAAAGAGGAATCTTGGACTGTCAGAATGGAAGAAAGAACAATGGAAAAAGTAAAATTATGGCACAGCTGTTCACCATTTGAAGAAGTCATGACAGTGCTCAGAAGATAAGCTAGTCAAGAATAACCTTCGCTTTTTAAAAAGAACAATGCCCATGTGGAATTCAGTGGTAATGAGCTCAGGCAGGAACCCAACTGAGATCTCAAGTCAACCTACCCACAGGGGATGTTAGCATTTTATACTGTAGCATACGGGAGGAGTCTGGGGAGTAGACGTTTCCCACAACCATGACCCTCTGCTTCTCCCAGTCTGTGCTCTCACTCTGGCAATGAAGTGGGGTGAAGCTGACACCTCTGGCAGAAAATGGGGAAGTCAGGGTCCCACGGAGAATGAGGAAGTCAGAACTGGAAGTAACTCAAAGCAAAAGTTTAATTATGATGCTGCAAGTGCAGCAGAACTTAAAGCATTCCATTTTAGTAGTCAATCACATTATATAATCCCTAGCTTTTGAATTGTTTTGTTCAGTATTTGGCTTTCCCCCTCCTGGTATTGAGGATTAAACCCAGGGCTTTCACACTGAGCAATATCCGTAGCTATTTATTTATTTATTTATTTATTTATTTATTCCCTAGCCTTTTAAAATTTTTGTTTGAGACAAAGTCTCACTAAGTTACCCAGGCTAAGCTTGAACTTTAGCTGCTCCTGCCTTAGCTTCCCAGAATGCTAGGACTGCAGATGTGTGCCACCACACTAGACCAGTATTTGGCTCCTAAGCTAATCTTTTTTGCTCTTGTTTCCATTTAGAATTTTTCCTGGAGCTTGCTCTAATTTCATTTGTTTAAAGTTTTGAATTTGTTCATTTCTGTATTTATTTATTTGAAAGATTTTTAAAGCAGAACCAAGGACAGTTTGGGATTTAGATAAGCATTTGATTTAAAAGTCATCTTTGAACTATTTATTGACTTTATAAACATTCTATGCTATCCTGCAGAGAACTCTTTTGAGTTTTTCACTTGCTTTTATTTTCTTTATCAATTTTGTGTCCTTAGGGGAAATAAATAAAGTATGAAATGGTTTTGTAAGACAATAAATTAAACACATTGCTCTTGGTTTAACCATGGGAGAAAAAGAAGTTATTATAGCTGGGGATGTAGTTCAGTGGTACCACACCTGCCTGGCAAGCGTAAGGTCCTGAGTTTGATCCCGGTATACAAAAAAAGTCATTATAATAAGACAACCTTCCTTCCCCCAAATTGGCCAAATATTTGAACAACCATTTCACCAAAGACAATATATGCATGGAAAATAAGTTCATGAGAAGATATTCAACATCTCATTATTAGGGAAATACAAATTAAAACCATAGGGAGACATTGCTGGTTACTCATGAGAGTTACTAAACTTAAAAATACTGATCATATCAAATGTTGGCAAGGATGTGGGGAAAGCAGAACTCTCATACATTACTGGGGTAAATAGTACAGCCACTTTGGAAAATAGTTTGGCAGTTTCTTTTGTTTTGCTTAAATTCTTTTATTAGTACATTTTAGGTATACAATATGTTTACATTTATCATTGGGTGCTCGTACCTGTACATGATGTATCTTGATTCTTATTTTTTTCCCCATTCCCTGTGCTCCCTTCACCACCTCCACCCTTCCCTATTTACAAAGACTTTGTTTCCATTTTTTCCTTTTCTCATAATTTTTCCTTTCCATTCTTTTCTTTCCCCTTCCCCTCCCAACTCCCCTACGCCTTTGGACGTTTTCTTCCTATTTCAAATTATCAATTATTCGTTTTAATTGTTATTTACACTTTCAGTTTCTCACACTAGAGAAACTATTCAGTATTTACATATGTGAGTCCTATTTATTTTACTTAAGAGTATGGCCTCAATATGCATCCATTTAGCTATAAATGTCTCTAGTTTCTCGTTCTTTATGGCTGAGTAGTACTCCATTTTATAAAAAAACCACATCTTTATCCAGTTTTCAGTTGATGGGCACTTGGGCTGTTTCCAAGTTTTAGCTATTACAAACTGTGCCACTATAAACATGGGTACACATATATCTCTGTGGTATGATTCTTTTAATTCTTTTGGGAAGATACATAGCAGGGGAATAGCTGGGTCAAATGGGAGCTCTAGCCCTACAAACTGTATAATTTAAATGTGTGGAGTTTATTATACAGTATATGAATTGTACCTCAATAAAGTTGTTTAATAAAAGTTATCTCTAGTAAGATTATTGACTAAAAGTCACTCACACATTAATTAGCAGTAATTAATTTTCAAAACTTTTTTATTCTGTAGGGATCAGATAAAAATAATAGGTCTATTTTGGTTCAATAAGATAAATATTCTAATATACAGAAATGAAAGTGGGATAACTGGTTATAAACACCTAAGGGGGTGCTGAATGCTCTCTGGAATGTGGGATTTATAAGGAGTAGAAAGAGCTTCACTTTTACCTCCCTTCAAAATGTGGAATTCTGAAAAAAAAAAAAAGTGGGATTCTGAGGTCTCCATCTCTTTCTCATTCATAGTATGAGCCCTCTCTGACTTCCCCTCTGAATAACTCCCTGTATTTCCCCTGCTCCAGTTCCACCTCTGGGATATTCTTGGCCTCTTGTGCAGCCTTTCTCTGAGTGTTATCTATGGATCTCTTGGTTTGAGTGGGATCTAGTTGGTCCTGAAGGTTCTGGGTCCACTTTAGACCCAAGGAATCGGAATCTCTGGGGGGAGGGACCTTGGAATTTGCATTTTTGGATACTAGGGATTCACACTAAGCTACATCCCCACCCTTAAAATTTTTTTAAAAAAAATTTAGGGTCTTACTAAGTTGCTAAGTTGCCCAGGTAGAGATTGAATTTGCAGTTCTCTTATCTCAGCTTCCCAGAGTACTGGTATTACAGGTGTATACCAACATGCCTGGCTGGGATCTGCATTTTGATACAGTCTCCTGATAGTTCCTCTGCACCTGGGAGTTGAGAAGCTCTTACTCTCTGACCATGAAAGTTGTTCTGGAGCACTCTCCAGAATCCCTGCCTCCTCTGCCATCTTCTCCAGTTGGAGTTTTTTTCCTCAAGTGCCACATTGGCATTGAGCATTGGTGTTCCAAAATCTTTCCTGCAAGTGTCCAGTGTGTGATCTCTGGTTTCTAAAGTCTTCCACTGTTCCTAATGATTATTTAGAACCACATATAACAGGAAAAGAAACGTGGAATTCTAAACAACCCTTAAAAGCTTTTAAAAAAATCTTGGGCACAGAAGCTATTAAATGATCTGGATCTATCTGTGTGGTTACTGTGATGGGACTGCTGAGTATTTGGAAATAAAAGAATCTGGCTCTGGAAGCCTTGATAGGAAGGAACAAATGGGGACACAGGTAAAGGAATGGAGAGGCTTTGGGACCACATGAATCAAGTGGAAAGATTTG
Source organism: Heterocephalus glaber (assembly GCF_053883595.1). NCBI lineage: Eukaryota > Metazoa > Chordata > Mammalia > Rodentia > Bathyergidae > Heterocephalus > Heterocephalus glaber. The sequence continues at coordinate 28,097,319 of NW_028258145.1, read as the reverse complement.
GCCTTTGGGGCCAGGAGCATGCAGAGGAGCAGCTGCTGTCTGTGACCTGGGCATTTGTGCCTGGCTGAGGAGGGAGGAGGCCTGCGCCTGGCTGACTGCCACTGAAGCCACTCGTTGGAGTCATGGATGCAGTCTGCTGGGAGGGTGAGTGCCAGTCTGTCTGGTGGTCACATGAAGGGCTTTGCTGACCCTGACACTGGATATCCCTCTTGCCCTTGTGCCAGGGACTAGGGGAAAGAGCATTCTAGGCCTGAGTCAAGGCCAGGAATGCCAGGCATGGCCAAGAAAGCAGACAAAGAAAATGGCTCCAGCCAGTGAGATGGAAAATAAAGAGAAGGAATCCCTCAGTATTGTAGAGGATTTGTTCCAGGACTCCTTACTTATACCAAAATCCATAGGTGTTCAAGTCCTTTATGTAAATGATGTAAGATCTGCACATAAGCCATGCACATCCTCTGGCATACTAAATTGTCTCTAGATTTAAAAAATAATGCCTAATGCAATGTAAATGCCATGTAAACTGTTGTTGTACTATATTGTTTAGGAGAAAATGACAAGAAAAAAGTCTGTACATGTGTAATACAGATGCAATTTTTTTCCAAATATTTTTGATCCATGGTTGTGGAACTTGTAGATACTTGGGGCTATGTATGGAGTCACTGTAGGACTTGCATGAACTCATATGTACAACATGGTTAGTGTAGTGCCTGCCCATGGTTGGAACTGGATAAATGTTTATTGTTATTTCTAACAAATAAAAGGAAGCTCTTGGATGGAATATTTTGGCCAAATGATTAAATCTATCCCAAATATCTTTCTTTTTTATTTTATTTTATTTTTTGGTACCAGGGATCAAACTCAGGACCTTGCACTTGTGAGACATGCTCGGTGCCACTGAGCTAAATCCCTGGCCCCCGAATATCCTTCTTTAGATTATGATGAATCTGTTATTCAGTGTTCATAAGGAAATGTCATCTTCTTTTTTCTCGACTTCTTTCATCAAAAATTATTTCTTTTTTTCATTTGTTTTTTATGGAAAGAACTTTTAAGGAACTGACATGTTAGACACTATCTTGAGCTTCATTAGAGCTCACAGTGTACCAGGAAAAAGGATGAAAATCAGTAATTGCAGTACAGTGGAGGAGAGTCTCAAAAGGGGAGTGTGGAGTCCTGGGAATGGGAGAGGAACAAAGCTTAACTTCAGCTCACTTTGAAATAAATACCTAATGGGGATTTATTTGTTTATTTATTTTAGCACATGTTTGGAATACATAATGATTACATTTATCATGGGGAGTTTGTACATATGTATAACACATTTTAATTCTTTCTTCATCTCCTACCTCTCCCATCTCTCCGTGCATCTTCCATTGCCTCCTCATTTACAAAAGCTCTATTTCCACTTTTATCCCTTCAGTTCTTTTTTATCTCCTTTCTCTCCCTCCTCCGCTCTCTCCATCTCTTGTTCCCCTTCCCATTTGAAAGAGATCAATGTAGAAGATTTCTTTATTTCCTCCCTGCAGCCTCACTAGAATTTTTTATTGAGTTTGTGATGATAGCCATTCTTTCTAGAGTAAGATTGCATTGCATTTCAGTGCTGTTGTCATATGCATTTCTCTAATGTCCAGCAATGTTGAACATTTTTTTCATATATTTATTGGCCATTTGTACTTTTTTCCCCCTGGTACTGGGGATTGAACTCAGAACCTTGTGTTTGTGAGGCAGCTGTGGTGCCACTGAGCTAAATCCCCAGCTGTACGTCTTCTGAGAAGTGTCTATTCATTTTAGTTGCCCATTGTTTGATTGATTCTTTTATTTTTGGGGGGGGGTCTAAATTTTTTTTGAGTTCTTTATATATTTTAGATGTTAGTCCTCTGTCCGAGGAATACCTGGAGAATTGTTTTTTCCCATTCTGTTGTCTCTTCATTCTGTTGGTTGTTTCCTTTGCTTTACAGAAGCTTTTGAATTTGATATGATCCTAATGAGCCATTAACAAGTCACAAAGAAGGTTTGTTATGAAGAGAAGGCTTTATGTGTATTTTTTCTAGTTTTCTTGAACTTTTGAGGTTGGTTAGGAAGTTTCCATAACTTGAAAAATTTCAAAGCTGCGTAGATATGTGGAAAAAGATTATAGAGTAAAATGTGTACTTACCGTGGTTAGAGGCATTATAAAGATAGCGGTGATATAGTAAATATAGTCCTGGTCTTGGAGAGAGGAGCTGGGTGGATGGCCTGGTTCCACTTGCTGCTGATCTCAGCTAAGTCACTAAGCCACTCTGAGCCTTAGTTTCTTAATCTATAAACTAGAGATGAGGACATCTACCTCCCAAGGTGATGGCTGGGTCACTATATGATTGTGCTAGAGACAAAGGTAAATCAATGCACAAATAAAGATTATTTATATGAGAGTCTAAAAACCAGAATATTCCAAACAACAGAATACCAAAACCAGCAAAGACTAAAGTTTAACATTTATTTAGTTCTTACTCTATCTAAGTATGGTAGACATACTGTCTTATTTAATTCTCACAAATACCTGGTGAAAGAGATACTCTTATCATCTCCATTTTATAAGTGAGAAACCCGAGGCCCAGAGAAGGGAAGAAACTCATCCCATATCCCCAAACTAGCATGTGTCAAAAACTGAATACAATACTGTAAGCACTCATATGTAGTATCTCATTTATAATGCACAACAATCCTATAGGGACCCTATTATCATCCTTATGCTTTAGGGGAGGAAACTAAAGCATTTGGAGAATAAAGAATCCCCTCAAAGGGCTGGGGATTTAACTCAGTGGCACAGCACCTGCCTCAGAAGCACAAGGTCCCAAGTTTGATCCCTGGTACCAAAAAAACAAACAAAGAATCCCCACAGAGTCACAAAGTTAATAGGTGAGAGTCAGGATTCAAACTCAGGGACATGATCTTAATCACTACTTTAATGAAATTAATCTAAAATTATTTTTACAATACTCATTCATTTTTAGAAACATGGTGTTGGAATGCCTGAGGAAAGGCTGTCTCCTGTGCACAATAAGAGTAATGGGGGAACCCGCCCGTCTGTGAATGACCCAGATAATGACCACGGGTGGTGTCACATGGGTCACTGAGCAATGCAGGCAGGAACTGACTGCGATGGAAATCACAGTGACATTATGGTTAAAAAACCCCAGCTCTGACCCATGGGCCTCAATTACATGTTTGGTGGTGAACATGTTTTACAATACTGAATTACACTTGTGCAAATATTTACTATGAAAATACAAACCAAAGGGAAACCTCCAGAGGATGAGGGGACTGGACCAAGGCTTTGGCCAACTTTTGTGCTCTTTGGAATTAATTTGTTGAAACACCAGTAATACCAGTAGTTCCAGAAATCTGGAATATACATTACAGAGTCCTGAAATCCCCCTTCTAGGCATGGGCCACCCAGCTACAGCGCTCGCGATTTCTTCTTTCACCTGTAGGTGGCAGCATGAGGGCGGATCGCTGCCCCTGAGGTTTCTCAAGTTGTGAGCCATTAAGGGTAACTTGGGGATAAGAAGATGAGAACTGGGTTGGATAGGCAAATATGATCGCTTGAACTCTGACTTCGGATAGAACACGTCATTCATTTAAGCTTCTGTCCAGCCCAACTTGAAACTCCGCCACAGCAGGGCTCATGGGCCCTGGAGACCTGCAGCGGGCCAGGGTGGGCGCAGCATCCTTTGGCAAGCCTGTGGGAGCCCCACCCATCCACTCCCTTAAACAGCCCCGCACCCCCACCTCACCCTACCCCTCCCCACTCCACTCCCGTGAGCAGGTACCTGATCAATATCCTGCGTGGGTATGAGCCCTCCGTAGTCCCACTGCGGGCTCCAGGACCGGCCCTGCACATTTCATAAGACCTTACATAATTGCATCCACTGCCACTGAGCATCTGAGCAAGGCCAGCTGCCCTCCCACGTGCTGTCCCTCCTGGGGATGCCGAGGGCTGCCGCTCTGCACGTTCAAGAGTGGGCTGCCTGCAGGCTCCACCAGGCTGGCTTCTCACTTGCTGCAGGCTGCTGCGGGAGCGGGGGAACCAGTCTTGGGTCTGCCCTTTGGAAACAGGAGGCTTTTTTCTTTAGACCAGGCAAGGTTTTAGTTATTTTGTCCCCCACCTTTCTCCTGTGAAGGGAAACTGTATTTTTCCCCTTAAAATCAGGCTAATAAAAAAAAACAAATCAGGCTAAATCACAGTCAAATTCAGAGATTCAAAACTGGACCAGGGCTTTAGCTCAGTGGTTCCTCTGCCTGCCTCTCAAGCACAAGGTCCCGAGTTCGATCCCTGGCACACACAAAAAAAAGATTCAAAACTTTAATGTGTCTTGTACAAGGATGCTTACATTTCTAAGACAGGAACTAGGCACTGTGAGGTAACTTCGAGATGAGATTGTTGCATTTCAGACTTGTGGACAGGCTCTTAGGGGACAGTTTATTAGGGGTAGGTTTCTTTCTAGGATTCCTTAAATTACATTTCAACGACTGAAGATCAGCTCATGCCCTACTTAAGACCTACTGAGAGGCAAGCTTTTTTAGGTGAAGCTTGAAGATGCGACCTTATTATATGTGACTGAATAGTGACTTGGAGTCTCAAAATAAAGAATAAGCTTCATTAATCAGACCTGGTTCTCCAGGAATTGTAGTTGCTTTTATTCAGCTACAGGTTTGTGAAACACTCATTGCTCACCCAGTCTTCTGACAGGTACATCTTATTCCCCAGTGTTTATAATTATAATTGCCACATGTGAACAATGCAGCCGACAACGCAGCCGGCATACATTGTCATCTACTCATAGTACTCCTGCAAAAAGAATTATCAACCAAGTAGCTGGTAGACTGCTTTTAGTCACCCCCCCCCCCATGAAAGTAGGTATAATTATTCTTCTGTAAAATGGTTCCTCTCTCCACTTTCTTTGCCCTGCATTTGGCTACCTTTTTGGCCAGCTTGATCTTCCTGTAAAGATTTCTTCCTTTAGGGGCCAGGGATTTAGCTCAGTGGTCTGCAAGTGCAAGGTCCTGAGTTCAATCCTCAGTACCAAAAAAAAAAAATAAAGATTTCTGCCTTCACCCTTCCCCACCTCACTTCTAATTCCTACTGACTCCTCCCTATCTTGCCCACCCAGAAAATCTTCTTTCTGGGTTATACAATATGGAATTTGATTGTAGTTGATTAGATACATTGTTAAATATTGCCCTAAATCGTTCTTAGTTTTCCTTCTATAAATATAATCTTCTGAACTAGGCTGTAAGCTTTGAGAGGGAAAAATCATATTTACTAATCCTAGGCATAATAAGATGTGTTAATAAGATGCTTAAATAGATAAATAAATATTTATTTAATCGATGAGTATCAAGATAAAGCCTTATTGATGAGAAACAGGAAATGATGATTCTTTCTTCCAAAAAAAGTATGTCATGATGGAAAATTTTAAAACATACACTAATGTACAGAAAATAGTTTAATGAACCCGATTCACCATCACTCAGCATCACCAATTGTTAGTACATTGCCAATTCGTTTTACCTGTATCCTCACCTACTTCCTCATCTGTAAATATTTCCATACGTATCTAAAATGAGTGGTTTAAAAAAACATAAACATTGTAGGAATATCACACTGAAAAATTGATAATAATTCTTTAGTATCACCAAATAAATATTCATGGTTCATAGATTATTGTTAGAACTTTTTGCAGTATATTTAAATTTGAATCCAAGCAAAGTTTACACATTGCAATTGGTTATTCTATCTCATAAATCTCTTTTTTTCCCTCATAAATCTCTTAAGATACAGGTTCCTCTTTCATCTCTTTTATTGTTCCTTTATTTTTTATTTTTTCTTGAAGAAATCCTCAGTCTGAATTTTGCTGATGATACTGTATCTCTGTGGTGGTGGTGGTTACCATGTTTTTCTGTCCCTTGTACTACTGTAGTAGTTTTATCTCTGGTCAGACTGTGGGGAGGTTATTTGCTTCTTCATATCTTTGTATAGTTTCCAAGTTTTCCATTCATTATTCCTTACTTTCAAGACATTTTGAAAAATTTTTTTAAGATGAGTTTAATGAAAACCATTTTTAAAAGAATGGCTTTAGAAATTTGACAATGATGAAACAATTATTGAAATTCCAAGACTCTGTAGTTAATCGTTTTGTAACAAAAGTAATTTCCTGGTTTTGTTATGTGTACTCTGTTTATATAACATGTTAATGTTTGGAGAAGCTAGTAAAGAATATATGGGAACTCTTTTCATACTTTTGGCAGCTTTTTAAAAAGTCTAAATTTATTTAAAAGTAACAAAGAAGAAAATCAAGGAAAATTCCAATAAATGGCAGGGATTGAAGCTAGATTGTAGAGTTAAAAAACAGGACAAAGGAACAAGTTTTTGGAAACATTTGGCCATTTAAAAAATAGAAAGAAATTTGGAAATAGCTCAAAGGAGTAGTAGGACTAAGATTCTTTACATTTTTTGGCTTTTAAGGTGGATGAAACCTGAGCTTACAGGTTAAAAAAAAAAAGGCAGAGAAATTTGAAATTATAAAAAGTACAGGGTTGGGGATGTAGCTCAGTAGTAAAGGGCTTGCCTAGCATGCTTGAGGCCCTCGGTTCAATTCCTAGTACAGCAGAATAAAAAGTAAATAAAATAATTCATATGTGTTTATCTTAAATAAATAACATTGTTGATGTAATGAGGAATGGGGCCCAGAGCAGAGATGGTTTTGCTCGGACAAGGGAACGAACACGTCACCTCTCCCTTGGAACAGGAGGAAGCTAGGAAAGGACTGATGTGGACAGAGAGAAGTCTAAGGTGGTATATGCCTGGAGAGCTTTTACTTCAAGGAAGATTAAAGGGAATCCTTGGCTGAAAATGAGAAGCATGGAGATAGAGCTAGAGATTTGTGGAGACTAGAAAAGTCTTTGCAAGGGCTTGGAGAGAAGCAACAGGAAGCTAAGGGCAAATGGATAATCATGGGAACAGGAAGGGATCAGATATGGTTGGGGAGTGGGAATACATAGCAGACCAGCATCACAGTTGGAATACTTTTTCTAGCAAACTTGGCAGTACTAGAGTGAATGGGTGGTGGATGACTTAGAGTGAGGTTGGCATTGGGCACATTGGCAGGCAAAAGGTCCAGGGGGGCCAAGGACAGCACTAAATAGCTGGCCATAGGTTCCAGCTGGGCAGGAATGTGAGGGAGGCCAAGAATGAATTCTGGGGCAAGTTCACCTGTCCCTGGCCCAATGAAGTCATATCAGCCATCATGCCATTGAACTTGATATATTGAGTTCTTGGAAATTCTTTGGTTATCCATGGAGGTTAGTTATTTCAGCACAGGTCAAAACACTGAACAACAGAGTTAGGGTTTGCATTTTTTGTTTTATAGTTTATTCCATCTCATGCAGCTCCCCCTTCTCTGGGGGAGCTACCAGTGGGATGTTAATGACTCCAAAGAAATGAGCCTCCTTTTTCCTCTGGGGATTTAGCCACAGTCTGATTCACAATCTGGCTGCTGACTCAGAAAAGCCACCCCATTCACTCTTTAGGTAGAAAACTTCCTACAATATTGGAAACATGTCAATCTGCAATCACTGCTTCCAGACCTCTCAGGAGGGTGGCTTGGAGAAAACTTTGGATCCATGATGATGATTCCAAAAGTACATTTGTTTCCTATGGCTGACAAAACAAAGTACCACTAACTGAGTTATTTAAACAACAGAAACATATTGTTTCATAGTTCTAGAGACTAGAAGTCTGAGATCAAGGTGTCAAACAGGTTGGCTCCTTCTGTTAGCTGGGAGGGAAGGGTCTGTTCTAGGCCTTTCTATGTGTAAAGGGCAGTCTTCTCCCTACTTCTCTTCATATCATCTTCCCTCTATGAATGTTTGTTCTTGTGTCTAAATTTTTCCTTCTTTAAGGATGCTAGTTATTGGAATTGTGTGAGGAGTTTTAAAAATGTAGGTTCCTGGGCTCTACACTGATGCCGTGATTTATAAAATCTGATGGGGTCCATGGCATCTTTTAAAGCTCTCCAAGGATTTTAATTATCAGAGCCACTGATTTAGAGAATAGGCGCAAACTCTCCATAATATGGCCCCAGTTTACTGTCCAATTTCATCATTTCCATCTATAGATCGGGCCCCAAACATGCTGTAATGATTTTGCCCTAATGTAATTTTCATGTTGCACTACCTGCCGGGACACAGTTTTCCACTTCTCACAGCGCTCTCTCATCCTTTTCAAGTCCCATAAGGGCTGAACTGAAGAGGTTATAGCAGACGGCAGAGTAAAAGTATCTTGCTGAAAGAATATGATTAAATAAAAGTGAGTAGGCCAAGCAGACTTCTTTCCCCCAGTACACTAAGTTCATCAGAAATACATAAACTAAACTGAACTACTTATCTCTGGGGAAACTGACCAGTCTAAGAGAAAATACTGACAGAAAGGATTCATCAGTAAAATGCCTGAGTCCCTGCTTAATCATCATATATCAAGGCAGGGCCTGCTAATCTACAAGCCCTGCTTAGGTACAGTTAATTGCCAACAGCCTTTCACTCTTTCATTTTTTACCTATGTAATCAGTCATGGATTGCCAGAGACCAAAACAGACACATAAATCAGCAAATACCACAGGAAACAAAGAAAGCCCTAGACTCCAGAGTGGAGATAAAAGGCCTGCGAGGCAGAATAACATAGGACTTTTCAATAACAATTTGAAAAATTAGAAGACCATGGAACAATGCTTTCAATATATTATGGTAGTTTTCAACTTGAATTTCTGTTCCTAGCTAAACTATCCATCAAGTCTGAGAGTGGACCAATTCAAATATAGAAAAACATTTATCTCCATGATATTCTTTCTCAGAAACATACCAGAGGCTGTAAACCACAAAAATGCACCAAGAAAGAGGAGGATTGGGATCCCTAAATATGAGGTTCAATAAAGGACAGGACTATGATGAAAGTTATCATTATGTATATCTAAAATGTATCGATCAATGTTTTAGTTAAAAAAATAAATACAGGACAAGAGGGCATTAAGGATAATGGGGAAGGGTAGTTCTAAAACAACAACCATGAAGTAGGCCTCAAGAAAAAAAAAAAAATCCATCCCGGAGCAGGAGGCACACAGCTCCAAGAGGAAGGAAAATAACAGAACAGATGGGTCACCTGACATATTAGACCATATGGAAAATTGTATTGATAAATTGTTATAGAATTTGGGAAGACTTGGCCTTATGAATAAAGAAGTTAAATGGGTGAAAATGCAAAGCAAGAGTACAGAGGAGTGCATGGAAACGGTGTGGCCTAGAGAAGAAATTCGCTGATAGATTCCTGATGTTTTTGTTGTGAGAGGAGTTTTATGTGAAAATTTTCAAAATGAAACTCACATAAAATTAAGACATAGAAAAGTAAGGCAATTAATAATTAATAAATTCAGGAAAATCAGAGCTTTATAAGAAATGAAATGAAATAATGCTACATTAGATGATTTAACTATGAATAACACTCTATATTAAAGTAATGCAAATATATATTTAACAAAAAATTGAAGTATAAATATACTGAGAAGGTTAGTGCAACATAATGTTGTGTGAATGCATGCATTCCAGTTATTATGTTCTCGTCTCTTAGGTATAAAATTATCCTTTTATACTCTATGATGCTGGGGTTGAAACTCTGAAAACTCATATTTCTTCTTTGTTGCTGGGTCTGGGCTAGGCTCTGTCAGGTGGGGAACTATAGAGATTCTGCAGACCTGGAGGAGGAAAGGGAACTTATCTCCCTACCTGCTTCTTTTTCTGTAAATGCTCATTCATTCATTCATTCAACAGATATTTATTGAGTGTCTATTGTATGCCAGGCTCTGTTCTAGGTTTTTACCTTTGAGTAGGGAAAGGAGATATGATATACAAAACAAACAAATACAAAGGTGTTGTAGGGGTAAAAAAACAGCAGAGAAAGAGAGAGTGGTAATGTGCATATGAGGTATATCATGATTTAAAATGGGGTGTACAGGGCAGACTTTGTTGGGAAGGATATATGACAAAGACAAAGTCTGAGCAAAGGCCTGGCATGTTTCAGGAATTGTTCAGAGGCCAGTGTGGCTGGGTGGAAGGGAGAAAGGGTGAAAGAAATAGGAAATTTGACATTGTTTGTCTGTGAGATAACTGGAAGTAGGAGGGCTTGGGCAGAAGCCTGCTTTTCTATGTTGTAAAGTCATCTCTGATCATTTTATTTTTTCAACTGTGAATATGTATACCTTTTATAAAAATAAATGTTAAACTTAAAAATAATAAATCACAAAATGGTATGTGGTATTCTGGACTGGATCTTGGAATCAAAAATTGGAGTTACTGGAAAAACTAGTGACACTTGAATAAAGTTTAGTTAATCCTAATGCACCAATAATAATTTCTTAATTTTGTTAACATTAGGGGAAACTGAATAAGATGTAAATAGTAATTTTCTGTATTATTTTTACAACTTTTCTGTAAATCTAAAATTATTCAAAAATCAAAAAGTTTATTTAAAAAAACCTTGAAGTCAACACAATTGAATCAGATGATAAGATGAGGCCCTTCCATCTCCGGTCTCCCAGCCCTACACTCTTTCTTGGGTTTAATTAGTTGGGCATTACAAGGTAGGACGGTGTAATTTACTTGTGGACCTGGATTGATCCTCAGATGGCAGAAGAAGGGCCAGAAGGGAAGGCTGTGTAGAACACATCTTGGTTCCTTGGTGGGTGATATCCATAAGCAGAGACGCAGAAACCAGGACAGAGCATTTATGCAGAAAAAACATGAAGTGCAATTCCCTTAAGTTTTCCAGAAAGCAAAGTACCAAAAATATCTTCACAGGACCTCACTTCACTTAATCTCTGTCTCTTGTGAGCTCTAAAGTTAAAAGAGTAGCTTCAAAATAGAAATAACTTGAGATCTTTGATTTTATGGCCTTTTCATCTCTTTAGAACATTCTAAAACTTTTTGGTAAGGGTTCCTGTTTGGTGGGCTTCTTTTTTCGTACCAGGGATTGAACTCAGGACCTTGAGCTTGTGAGGCAGGTGGTGGAACCATTGAGCTAAATCCCCAGTCCCTTTTTGGTGGGCTTCTTGTGTTGATGGTAAAATAGTTCTTTATAGTAATTCTTTCCATGCAGACTTTTGCATTCTTCAGTGTATGAATTACTAGGAAGTTTTAATTTTTTTACATACTTCTGTAATGTATACTTAGGAAAGAAAAGGAAGAAAATCTTAACCTTTTGTGGCAGTACTCTGAGACTGTTGCCTCCCATCCTCTCCCTGGTGAATCTCTGTAGATTTGTGAGGAAATTCTTTTTGTTCATGCATCTTCCACATACCCTGCCTCCTTCCACAATTCTCTCCTCTCTGGTACTTAGGCTTTGGAAATAAAAATCAGAAAAGAGGGCCAGGGGGTTAGCTCAGTGGCACCGTGCCTGCCTCACAAGCGCAAGGTCCTGAGTTCGATCCCCAGTACCAAAAACAAAAAACCCAGAAAAGAGAGCATCTTGCATGCTATTTTTTGTTTTCTGTTGTCTGATATACCTCCTCTGAGATAAGCAGACTGTGACTTAAGTTGGGCAAAAAGAAAAGGAAATGAAAAAATGAGAGAGACAGAACATTTTTGTCATCTCTGCGTATTATCCGGCCACATTTTGTCCACCCTTCTGGCTTTCAGGAGTCTAGTGTGTTTTCTGGGATTGTTAGCAGTGAAGTGGTGATGACAATTAGCAGTTTGGAATTTGTTTTGATTTTGTTTTCTGCATAACTTAAAAAAACTGTGTAATATATATTTTTGCAGAAAAATTAAAAGTAAAATATTAAATAAATAAAAATTACTTGTGCTCTCAGAAATAGTCCAACATACCATCAATCACTTAATGCAAGAAAGCAACACACATAGTTAAACCGAAATTTCTCAGACCCAGCTTCCTGCCCTTCTTGAGACTTGGTAGTTTCATGTTTTACCCACTATACTAATTTTCTATATCGGATGGCACCCTTTTGGTTTTAAGTGACAGAAATCCAAGATGAACTTATTTATACTGAAATAGAAACAGAGGCCTGCTCAGATCACGTAAGTTGGCATACCAGCTCTACATGGATTTGGCTTGTCATTTAAACTCTTGAAGCCTGTTTTTTCACCTGGAAAATGGCACTCACCATCTTGTGAGGTTGTTATAGGGATTGAGTGAAATAAATGAGTCATGTGCCTGCCATGGTGGTAACTGCTCAGTAATGGTGCTAGGATCAGCAGTAATTGAGTAGTAGCTGGTGTCCTGAGGAGTGGACATAGTTGTGTTATTATCCTGTTATTACTGGAAGAAGTTGGAAGGCAGGGAACAGGGAGAGTGAAGCAGGCCCTCTCTTTCTCACACATGCACACTCTTCTGAGACTACCATCCCTGTGCTGCTGACACCCTTTCCACTGCAAGTACTCAGGGTGAGCATATAGTAGGCCCCAAATGACTTTCTTTTTTTTTGTATTAAATTCTTTTATTGGTACATTGTAGGTATACAACACAATTACATTTCTCATCGGGAATTGTACCTTTACATAATGCATCTTGGTTCTTATTTTTTCCTCATTCCTAGCCCTCCCTTCACCCCCTCCACCCTTCCCTATTTACAAAGACTTGATTTCCATTTTTTCCATTTCTCATCAAATTTTTATTTTTTATTTATTTTTTGGTACTGGGGATTGAACTCAGGTCTTTGCGCTTGCGCCACAGGCAGCGAAACCACTGAGCTAAATACCCGGCCCCCAAATGACTTTCTTGACTAAGGCATAGGCTCCTGCATCCAGGTCCAGGACAACTTTACACTTCACCAGTAAGGAAGGGAGACTTTTGTCACAGATTATCTGGAGAGCTGAGAGCTTGGCAGCTTAAGATGTTGGGTCCTGAGACACAGAATGTTCTATAAGACACCTACGAGAATTTAGAGCTGCTGATTCTATATGGAGGGTACACTTGCACACTTCACATGTTCTATGTCCATCTTTTTGTCTTTTTATTGCTCAAATTAAATCCATTTTAGGGGATATTAGAATTAGTTAAGATATGTAATTAAAGCCAGCCAATGTCCGATAAATTCAGAAATGATTACCTTAATGTCTGGTTTGTAGCTCTTCAACTGCTTTTGTTAAACATTCAAAAGTTCTCATCATTTTCTTCCCCTCTCCCCCTTTCTTTTCACTTTTTCCTTCCCTCCTTCCTTCCTTCCTCCCTCGCCTCCCTTCCTCCCTCCCTTCCTTCCTTCCTTCCAGTTACTGTGTAGACTTTTATTAGAAGGAATTCCCCTGGTTGGGGAAGGAAGAGAAGGAAGCACGGTTGGACAGAGGGAGAACTTGGCTATGATGTCACAAAACCCTCTGTTGGCTCCACCGAGAGTGATGAAGCTGGACTTGACTTTCAAAGTCATCCAGAGTTGGGGTAAGAGTGCTAGGCCATTCATTATCTCTCCACATGATCCACCGCAATGGATGAGCATGGATGTAGTGCTCAAAGTTTCTTCATGAAATAGTTACTGAAACACACCTGGGCCACAGTATATTCTGCTTGGCAGAGTCAAATCACTGTTATTTCAATCAGAATTTGTAATGAACATGGAAAAATCATCAGATCTGACTCAAGAGACTCTACATTGAAAAGAGACACAGGGACCTTGTATTAGCCACTTTCTTATCTCTGGAACAAAATACCCATCACCAGCAACTTAAAGGAGGAGAGGTTTATTTTGGCTCACAGTTTCAGAGGGTTTAGTGCCATAACTGGTTGGCACTAAGGCACAAATAGCATGGTAGACTGCCATGACATAGGAAAACTTTTCAACCCATGGCAGCCAGGAGGCAGAGAGAGAAGGGAAGATCCAGAGACAAGAATATACTTTTTTTAGGTCACACCTCCAGCGACTCACCTCTTCCAATCAGGGTGCCTCTCTTAACAGTACATTTAGCTGTGAATTCATTAATGCTTTAATCCATTGATGAGTATAATGCTACATGATCTAATCACCCTCTGAAAGCTCCACCTCTGAACAATGAGACTTTTGGGGACATATCTGATTTAAACTATAACAGCATGTCATTTCTCATCAAGTCCTGGGTTTAGGCAAAGCTAGTATAGGGCCATTGCTCTTTCTGAACACCAGATCTGATCCCAGGTAAAGCTGCTTCTGTACGAGTGGAGGAGGCTGAGTTCCAGGATTGTGATCCAAGTCGACCAAATTTTTCTTAAGTGTGGTTAACTAAGTCACAAATCAAACTCTTATATCCCACATGACCCATTTGTGTTTCTTCTACCAAAATGGAGCTCTCCATTAAAACCAAAGAGCAATTAAATAATCTCTAATCTTCACCCTACATACAAGGCAACCTGCAATTTAGAGTAAGATTAAAGAGATAAACACATCTCTTCATTTTTTTCTCACCAATTTGCTTCAATAGCTGGGAATTTTGGTTTAATCTGAATCTAAGCTTTTCTTTGTGTTTGAGAAAAACACTCAGCCTGCATCTTCTGTGACTTCTCTATGTCCCAGTTGCAACTTCAGTGCTTGATCAGTGCCATCAAAGTTGTAACTTAAAGCTTTCCAGAGGCCCAGGTCTTCTCTGTGTTAGACAGTTATCAGTCCTCATTATTGAAACCATTCATCCTTTTGTTGCTCTTTATAATAGAGAAAGTGGCTTCCTTCTCCTGGTGACTTGGCAAAACACAAATAAAAGCCAGGGAGCCGGGGAGACAGAGACAGAGATAAAGAGACAGAAACAGAGAAACAGAGAGACAGAGACAGAGATAGAGACTGGCAATAACAGGTATGCACAACAGGGTCCTTCCCCAACCCTTTCCTCTTCTATGGAAGTCCTTGGTTTACTTTTCAAAGGTGTTGGTCCACTTTGGTAGAGTGTAGCTCAATGATTAAACTCAGCATCAGAATGCATCTGTTCTTCCTGCTTTAGAAATTTCCAAACCTTTTCTATTACATCCATCCATTTCTTTAAATTAATTTTCACTTTTATCTAAGAAGCACACATTAAGGTTTACAAGTTACAGTGCCAAAAGGCTCATAAGGAAGAACAGCTGACTCCTGTCCCATCTACTCTGAAATTCTTCTCCCATTAACAATTACCTTTTAATATAAATGTTTTAATTGACATAATGATTATATATATTTATGGGGCACAATGCGATGTTTAGATGCATGGATACACTGGATAATAATCAAATCAGGGCGATTAGCATATCTATTGCCTCTGACATCATTTCTTTGTGATGAAAGCACTCAAAAATCTTTCTTCTAGATATTTTGAAATTTATAATACATTATTGTTAACCATAGTCACCCTACTATGCAATAGAACACTAGAACCTATTCATCCTATGTACTTGTAATTTTGTACCCATGGACCAGTCTCTTCCCTTCTCCAGTCTTTGGTAACTGCTATTCTGTTCACCACTTCTGTGAGGTTGACTTTTTAGATTCCAGACACGAATCTTTCTTTGGCTTATTTCATTTAACATAATATCATCCAAGTCCATCCATGTTATCACTAATGATGGGACTGTATCCTTATTATGGTCAAATAGTATTCCATTCTGTATACATACCGTATTATCTTTACCCATTCATCCATTGTTAAGACACTAGGTTGATTCAATTTCTTGGCTATTGTGATTAGTGATACAATAAACACGAGAATGCAGATGTCTCTTCAACCTACTAATTTCATTTCCCAGTAGTGAGGTTTCTGGGTCTTAAACTCTTTTTTAGTTCTTTTTTCTTTACTATTTATATCTATTTTTTCTACGTGGTATGTGCATATCATTGGTTTGAGGCATTAACTTAGACATTATCTATTGACTTTCTTATAGATTCAATGAGATATAATTCTCTTTCTGTCCCTCACCTCCATTTTCCACTCCTCTTTCTGCCAATAGAGATTCATTGTAATTGTTGGTTGAATATGATTTCAGTGTTTACATTATTATGTAAACATTGTTCAATGCAGAGATGAGAAATGTATTATAAATGTTTCTTTTTTGTGATCTTCTGAATGTTTCTAGAGTTAATAACTGTCCCCCTCGTTTGCTTTAATTACTTGTTTCTCTTAACATGTTTATTTACATGGTTACATGTATGAAATAATTTACCAGATGACTTTCCCATAGCTTTCTGCCTCTATTCTCTTGCTCCATGCTGACTTGTAGCTTTCTGGGAGACCTGTGCTGCATGGCTCTGGGACTTCTCTTCATCATCCTAGAAATCCTCTTTGATTCTCGCCTATGTTTGATCCCAATTCCTGGATCTCCAAATATTGTTTTATTGATTTATTCATTTTCATAGAACACATTCTCAAAAGGCTTCCTGAGAATGAGCACATGGGAGAAAATTCTTTTGAAAACCTGTATTTTTCATTATCCTTATACTTGATTGATAATTTGGCTGTGTGTAGAATTTTAAACTGAAAATGATTTTTACCTTAGAATTTGGAAAGCATTGCTCCACATTTGCTAGTTTCCTATGTTACAGCTAAGAAATTGCTACTGTTAGTTTTAGTTATTTTAGTGTGATCTTTTTTTTTCTTTAGAAATTTCTATTCATCCCCAGGGTTCTGAAATGTAATCATGATATAGGTTATATTCTTTATGTTGGTACTTGATAAATCCTTTTACAAACTCATGCCTTTTTGTTCTAAGAATCTTTATTGAATTATTTTCTTGATAAATTTCTTCCCTTGTCCTATTATTTGGACATTGGGTACTCCAAATTGATCCTCTAATTTTCTATCTCATTCTTTCCTATTATCTACCTCTGTTATTTTTCTGCTTTCTGGAATACCCCCTTGAATTATCTTCCACCTCTTCTATTGATTTCTTTCAACTTTGGCTCTCATATACTTAATTTCCAAGTGCTTATATAGGTGTGGTCATCTTCCTTCTACTTGTCCTTCTATAATATCTTCTTCTTGCTATTATCTTTCCAAAGATTATCTACAAAATTTTTTTTCTAACATCTTTTTCTTTCTTTCTTCCTGATCTTTTCTCCAAGTTCCTTTTTCCTTTAGGTTTGCTCTGGCCTTGGTCTTTCATTTTGAAGATATTTTTCAAATGTCTGTGGATCCTTAGCTATTTGTTGATATATAAGTCAACTACTAAGAAGGTGATGGGATTCTGTGTGTAGGAGTAGGTCTTACCCCTGGAAGTCTTCAATATAGAACAGCAATTCTCAATAGAAGCAGCTAGTAGGGCATTTTGAAAATTCATGAAGATTTTTAGTTATCACAGTTATTGGCATTTAGTATGTGGGAGCTAAGAATGCTAGTTGACTTAAAGGACAGCTCCATTCAACAAAGATTTCCCTGTGTTTAGAGTTACCAGATAAAATATAGGAACACAGTTAAACTTGAATTTCAGGTAAACAAATGTATTTTTTTGTATTAGTATATCTCAAGTATTGTATGCTTATTGCCTAAATCTAGAGATCCTATCTGTGCCCTTCTCCACTTTCTTTTCCTTTCTTCCTTTCCCTTCTTTCCTTCCTATCCCTTCCCTTCCTTTTCTTTCCTTCATGCTCTCTTGACAGTCTTGCTCTGTAGTCAGGCTGGCTTGGGACTTGTCATATAGATCAGGCTGGGCTTAGTATTGGCGTGCACCACCCTGCCTGGCTTCTCACTCTACTTTCAATGTCCTGCTGGATAGTTTCATAGGTACAAATATGTTTATAATTATTTGATCCATGATATCAATTCTGATATACGTATATTATATATATGCTTTATATATATAGTATAAGATGTAGAAACAACTCCCAGACATAGTCAGCTATCTTTTCCCAAATAGCACTTTTGTGGGGGAGCTCAGCTTTCTTTCTTTTTTTTATTTTTGTTACCGGGGATCAAACTCGGGTCCTTCCACTTGCGAGGCAGGCGCGGAACCACTGAGCTAAATCCCCGGCCCATAGTCAGCTATCTTTGATAAAAGAGCCTAATACATTTGCTGGAGGAAAGATAGCTTCATTAACAAACAGTGCTGGGACAACTGGCTATCTACATGCTGAAGATTTAATCTAGACCCATATCTCTCATGATGCACTAAAGTCAATATAGATCAAAGAGCTAAATATTAAAGCAGAAAATTGTGCTGGGGATTTACCCAGTGGCACTACACCTGCCTTACAAGTGCAAGGTCCTGAGTTCGATCCCCGGTACCAACAACAACAACAAACAAACAGAAAATTTAATCTGCCAGAAGATAAAATAAGTAAAACTCTTAAAGACGTAGGCATAGGAAGAGACTTTCTTTTCTTTCTTTCTTTTTTTTGGGGGGGTGGGCAGAGACTTTCTGAATAGAACCCCAGTTGCACAAGAAATAATACCAAGAATCAACAAATAGGATCATATCAAATTAAAAATCTTCTGCACCACAAAGGAAACCACAGCTTAAATATTATACAGCTTCTTTTATATGAGAAATCCAATATATAAATAAATTTCAAAATAAAAGACAGGCAATAGGAAGAAAAGAAAGAGAAGAAAGTTATGTAATCCAGCATAATGTATCTAAATATGTACCTTGATTCAGTATAATTGTCTTATGTGTTTTATATGTTTTTTTGCCTGTTAGTCTGGCTGTTGATCTGTATTTATAATAATTAACTTGATAAGGACTTATAAATAAATGAATCTGATGCTAACAAAAAGTTTAAAAAAAAGCAGTGGAGGGAAAGGGAGGAAAAAAAGAACTGAAATGTGTTATGTACATATATCAATCCCCCATAATGAATGTAATCATTATGTACTACAAACAGGTACTAATAAAAATAAAAACTTACAGAAAAATTTTTGCATGGATTTAATTAACCCTGTGATTTTTAAGAATGCAACTACTGGGGCCAGGAATGTAGCTCAGTGGTGCCATGCCTGCCTGGCAAGCACAAGGTCCTGAGTTTGATCCCTGGTACTGAAAAATAAATGAATAAATAAATAAAATTATTTTTCAAAAAAGAATGCAACTACTGTTTAAGTGGAGAGGAGACTAGACTTTTAATTATAACTTAATCAAGGATTGTCACATTTAGAAAAACGTGTCACTGACAATAGTGCTACTTGTGATTAAATATACCAGTATCTCTGTGTAATTGTTCCCCTTATTTATGGGGATTCAAATGCACAGATTTAGATCTTATTTCAGGATGGCAAATACAGTATGAGAAACAGGACAACATACAATTTTAAAAGTGTCAATGATCATTGTCTTAAATTTGAACTTACTCATTTTGAGATGATGAAAGGACGTAACTACTTTATTACATTTTCCAGTGTATGTGGCCCATGTGATCACATAGTGAAACATAATGAAACACATCATATTATATCATACATTTTTTTCTTTTATTTGTCCTTTCTCAGGGTAGTATAATTTTCTAACAAAATTATTGATAAGTTGAGTATTTTAACTATGGATTTCATTTCAGATAGTAAAAGGGGATTATTTCAAAATACTTGCTTAATAAAGAAAGTTGAAGCTACCTACATCATAAGCCAAATCCCAAAATAATTACACTGAGGGCCAGGGATTTAGCTCAGTGGTGCCGTGCCTGCCTCACAAGTGCAAGGTCCTGAGTTTGATCCCCAATACTGAAAAAAAAATTACACTGAGTGAGAAAAGCCAGATTAAAGGGTACATACTGAATGATTCCACCCTAATAAAATTGTTGAAAATGCAAACTAGCCTAAAAGACCAGTGATTGCTTGAGAATGGAAAATGGGACTTGGAATGGCAAGAGGTAGGATTGCAAAGGGGAATGAAGGAACTTTGAGAGGTAGTTTTCTGCCTTGACTGTGGTGATGGTTTCATGAGTATGTGTGTGTGTATCAAAAGTTTCCAAATCATACACCTTAAATATAAGTAGCATATTATATGTCAATTATTCCTCAATAAAAATGAGAGATGGAGGGAGAGAGGTGAAAGAGGGGGGAGGGAGAGGGAGGGAGGGATGGAGAGTGAGAGAGAGAGAGGTGGGGTCTGATAGAGTTG
Organism: Heterocephalus glaber; assembly: GCF_053883595.1. Taxonomy (NCBI): domain Eukaryota; kingdom Metazoa; phylum Chordata; class Mammalia; order Rodentia; family Bathyergidae; genus Heterocephalus; species Heterocephalus glaber. The sequence continues at coordinate 28,077,242 of NW_028258145.1, read as the reverse complement.
AGAGCAACTGTGCTATAGTCAATGGGACTTTTGCACTGAGGTGCTTCCAAATGTCAGTGTCTGTAGGATCTGTAGGTCTTTCTCTTGGTGTGATTCAGTTCTTCAGATCAAGCTTTCCTTAGGAGATTGGAACCTGATAGGCAGCATTTTTGGAACTAAGCAAGGGAAATGTAAAGAGGTCTCACTGTTTAGTGTGCAGATATTACATAATCTTTTCTTTCTTTCTTTCTTTCTTTTTTTGAGACAGAATTTCGCTATGGAGTTGAGGCTGGCCTTAAACTCACTATATAGCCCCAGCTGGCCTTGAACTTGCAGTGATCCTCCTGTCTCAGTCTCCCATTTGCTAGGATTACAGATGTGTGCCACCATACCCGGAGCTCATAATGCCCCATTTTCAAGCTTTCTCTTTACCCAAGCTTTCCCTCTGTCTGTGGTCCCCAGTCCAGTGCCTCTTTTACTATTGCTAATATTTGCACGCCTCTCACTCCTAGAATGTAGGTTTTAAACATGTTCAGATTATAAAACAACTATAAAAATACAAAATATTTCTTATAATCATTCATTTAGATAAACTCTTAGATGTCAGAGTCAATTAGTTATTAGGTAAAACTTGGAGAGATGTTTGAGGTGGGGGATGGCATTTTAATCTTTTTGTGGGGGATGCTGGTAAGACAACCTGCCTCCCTGGGCACTCCTTTGCTGCCATCGCCAGAGACAAAACCACATAGGATGTGGCAATTCAGATGTTCTCACATCTAGATGTCAGCAAACACAGGGCAGGGGCCTGAAACACAGCACCTGCCTAGCTTTCTTGAGGAGCTTCAAAGTCATTGTGGAAAGACTCTAGGCTGAGGTTATCATGGAGATGGAGAGTATCTGGGTGGCAGCCTGCAGGCAGCATTCTTGGTGTGTTTCTGGCAAGCACTCCTTATCTTTTGTGAAGGCAGCTGTGCTCCAGCTTGGAAATAGTAACGTCCACTTACTGAGCACTTACTCTGTTCCAGGGACCATGCTCAGCACTTTTCATAAATTATGTCAGTTCACAACAACCCTATTGTTTTTATCTCATTTCATGGGTGAAGTGTGTGAGACACAGATAACTTAGATAACATGCCCAAAGTCAGTGAGCTGGGATGCACCAGAGATAGGACCACATCCATGCACACAGGCTCCAGAGATTCAACCTAAACCCAAATACAATTCCCTCAAGAACTCCAGCTATGGGTATTATAAGTAAGACCTGAGGAGTAAGGGCAAACTCTTTTGGGGTTACTCTTCCTAGAGCTGCATGAGGCTACAGTAGAGAACCAGTTAACTTCCTGCCTGAAATACAGAGGGCAATGTTGGCAATACATCATCCTCTCCCACTTTGTGGACTTGCTGTCAGGAGACCCAGGTTCAAGTCCTCATTCTGCTACTATCCCGCTTGTGACCTTAAGTGGTTACTAAACTATATAACTAGAGTTCCCTTCAGCTTTGATATGCTGGAGTCCTATGTGTTGCTTTTTCCAGGGGCATTTGCATCTGTGGGAGAAAGGTCTTTTGCTATTGTCAGAGAAGTATTTTTCTAAGTTGGGGTTCCTCTCTCAGTGCTCTGAATTCACCATCTTGTGTCCACCCAAGAACAGCCCCTGCTGTGCCAGGTCAAGGGAGCAGAGGGGTTAAATGGCACACCCTGCCTTGTTCCAGGAAGAGAGGTTATGAGAACTTAATCACGTCTCAGCTCTGCTGGCTGCTGTGACTCACAGCTGCTCTGTGAGGATGTAAGCACACAGGAACAGGCAGCATGACATATGTGCTGGCAGTCTCCAGACTCTCTTATCCCAGGCATACTATTTTTTAAAAAATCCTTTTGGATACAAGCTTCTTTGAGTTCAACTTTGGGATGGAAATGGAAGCATTATTGGGGAACAGGCAGAACAGGAATTGTCCATCAGTTGGAGAAAACCAGTCCTTTAAGAGAAGCTGGACATAAAAGGCAGAAATCCTGGACCTGGTGCCCACAATACCAAGCCCTGGCTTGCCATTTTCCTGCCAGCCTCCCTTCCAGTGTGGGGCTTCCTTCCCTTTCCTTTCTGGAGGTGGTTCCACCCCTATCAGGAGCCTTAGACAGGAAAAGTGAGGCCCCGAGAAAGGACAATTCCCAGGGACTTGTAGTAAGTTCATGTATCTGGGGGCTATGGGAATGAAGTGCTAGGACCCTGCTGGTGGAGCAGTGACCTCTATTTCTGGAGGTGGGGGATAGGAACCCGCTTCCCAGATGCTCTGCTTTGACTTCACACTCATCTGTCATTCTAAGGCAATCCCAGAGCTTAGATTTTTAGCTTCCTCCCCATCTCCAGGGCCACCGTCTGGTTCTACCTCAAGGTGCATCAATCCCTTCATGCTTTCTTTCAGGGTCACTTTACATGTCCAAAGCTCATCTTGCCACTCATGTTCATATCCTTCTAAAACGTACAGCACAAACCAGCAGTAAAAGACACTCTTCTTCCTTCACCTACCAATCATTTTCTCTTTCCCTTTGCAGATTTCTGGAGTGTGTGAGTCTGACTTTGCTGCCAGTATGTCTTTATCTCCCACTTGTGTCTGGCTCAACAGGGCAAAGAACTGTCCTTGTTGTCCCTGGTGACCTTCTCATCGCTCAATCCCAGGCCCTTTTTTTAGTCCTCATCCAATTTAACCTCTTGGCAACATGTGACATGCCGGCCAGCTGCTCCCTGTGCTGACTCTGGCTACGGTGACCCATCTGTGGACTCTGCTTTTCCAATCCCTCTCTCTGTCTCACTTGCCATGTTCTCTTCCCTGGGCTGCATCTCACCATGTGTGTACATACATGTGCAGTGTAGGTCAGCAGGTTCCTTGTCTCCTTTTAAGATTAAATAGTAGCAGAAATACACGCTCCACTTGGATAATAAGCTATAGAGCCGGATACAAAGGGTAGAGCGTAATTTGTAGCCATTATAAATGAAGAATGCAAACTTTCTTTCTAAAAGGCACCTCAAATCATTAGTCCAAGTAACAAGTCTGCCATATGACTCTTACTCAAAAGTCCTTACCCAATTCCTTCATTTAGACTCTCAGTCTAATCCTACTTTGCTTTTCCAGCTCATTTCCTGTTTCTGGGCTTTAGTATAAGCTGTTCTCTCTGCTTAGAACAATTCCTGTCCTCTTGCTGCCTACTTAACAGCTCATCTTAAAGATTATTTTAAAAGATATTGCTATCACTATCTCTTTTCTAAAGCTCCTCCTACGATAATTTATCACCCCTTTTATTAGGTAACAAATAGCTAAACGTCTGTAAATCTCAATCTCATCATCTGGACAATGGAAATAGTAATAGAACCTTCCTCATTGTGAGGATTAAATGAGGCACATATACAAAGCACGTAATTTTAACACAGTTCCCAGCTTATTGTAAGCGTCCACTAGATATCTGAAGACTACTATTTTACACCCTTACAATTGGGAAGGACTACAGCCAAGAAGACTAAGGTATTTCCCTGAGTCAAGTAGGATCCCAGTGATGAAGTTTGGAATGAGCTCCTGGCTCCTCTAGCTGAGGCCACAGGTGTTCCATCCCTGTCTATCTGAATAGTCACTCAGCCATCGATCTTCATCAGTTGTTCCCCTCTGGAAAATCCTTTGTACTCTGAATGTTGATCCCCTCAAGTTTAGGCCCCACCAGCTTGCGTAACTTTCTCAGCACGCATCTGAGCAGTGCTGCTCTCGACTGCCCTCAGCCCTAATAATCCTGTTGCCTCAGTCTTGCTGAGGTCACTCTGTAATTCTCAGCCACCACAATCTGGTCTCGTTGTATACCAGGATTGCCAAGTGGATTCAGAAGTCAGGGAGAAGGTGTCTCAGTGCCAGTAGCCAGCCAGGTACAGGGGCCACCAACCCCAGCCAAGACTTTTGCTGGCCCTTGCTGCCAGGAAAGTCTGAATAACCTGAAGTCTGGTTCACAGGGACAGTAAACTGTCACGGGTGCTTATGGGTGGGTTCCCGAGGGCCACTCCTCAGCAGCCTTCTGCTGGGCAGTGCTCAGCCTTGCACGCCTGCAAGTATATGCCTATATGTTTGTGCATATAACTTTCCTCTGTGTTGGATTCAAGAACCTTGTACCATTTCTCAATATGCCACTTGTTAACCAAGATGAATTCTTGGACTGGACTCAGGGGCCCAGTGTCACAATTACTCAGTAACATGTCTTTAACTGGGGGATGGGAAACCTTGCAATAAATATGCAACACTAGAGCATAGGTAGTATTATTCAGAGCATGAAAAGAGGAGGCTTAAGAAGGCCAAATGCCTCCCACAGTGTCACATGATTTGTAAGTAGTATTTAGTTTTTTTCTTCCTGCCTTGTGCCCATTTCAGAAAAATAGGGAAACACACTGAGGCTGTAAAATAACCATATGTGGTAACCTATAAATGTAAGCTGCTTTCCTGAGGCTTTGGTGCCACACTGCACATACAGAAGCACCCACTTAAGAACATATTTGACTTGGGATGACACATATGGGAGCAGCTCATGGAGGAAATCTAGGCCCTGCAAAATAGGAATTGGATAGTAAAGTTGGAAGAATAGGCTTAGTAGGCATATGGAGAACACTGTGTTGCGTTCCAGCTCTGGGATCTTGACATGTCTCTCTCAGTTTCTCCATCTATAATATAAGAGGTCGGGGGAGATGATCTTGAAGTTTCTTCCCCTAACAAGGACTCTGCATGTGGTGTCAAAGCTCTCCCCTGAGATGAGTATTAGAAATTACAGGAAGCACATAATACCTCATCTTACGTGTGTGTCCAACTTTCTCCCACTGGATATTTATAAGAAAGAGTGCATTTCATGTTGTATTATATGGCACAATTTTTCATACTCCTTAAGTATGAGTATGAGTAATTTTTATGGTGTCTTCCCTCTGAAATGCTTCATGCAGAATACTCATCACCTACATGGTTGAATTTTCCCACCTACAGAGCAGAACAACCAAGGTGGCGTCCAGTGTGGAGACAGACAAAGCCAGGCCTGGAGAAGTGTATGCAGTCAGCAGACACTGAAGGCTCCTGGGGTAGCAACTGCTTGCAGCTGGGTCTGGCCCATACAAGCAAGACTTTGTTTAGAAAAAAAAAAAGAGTTGCTAAAATTGTAAATCAGGACATTTCATAGTTAAAAAAAAAGAAACAGCACTGCAGGTCGGGGATTTAGCTCAGTGGTACCACTGCCTGCCTTGAAAGCACAAGGTCCAGAGTTCGATCTCTGGTACCAAAAAACAAAACAAAACAAAACAGCACTGAGGTCTTGTATTGAGAAATGGGAAGATTCTGTTGGAAAGGAGAAGATGTGGCTCCACTGGGCTTGTATCCCACTTGCCCCTTTTTGGCCAGTTGCTTTTCCATAGGAGGAGGCACACACTGCTCAGTCCAATCTGTCTACCTGCTTCCCTCTTGGTCACCTGCATTTGTGGTCGCCATCTCTGAGTATCTAGCCAACTATGTCCAGCTATGTGGAGGTTAAAAGATGCTCAATAAACTTACCAGGTGGCTGGGCATGGTGGCACTGGCCTGTAATCCCAGCACTTGAGAGGCTGAGGCAGGAGGATTGCCTCAGTTTAAGGCCAAACCAGGCTACACAGTGATTTCAAGGTCAGCCTGAACTATATAGTGAGACCCTGTTTTTAAAAAAACTTATCAGCAATTAAATTTTCCAAATGGAATGGACCATATGAGATATGATCAAAATATACAGTGAATATTTCAATACAATACATTAAAACAAAACATACCTTGCCATTAACTCCTCTCAAAATACTCCTCCTGGGCTGGGGATTTAGCTCGGTGGTGCTGTGCCTGCCTTGAAAACACAAGGTCCTGAGTTCGATCCCCAGCACCAGAAAAAAAATACTCCCCCTTATTTTGAACACATTTATTCCAACATTTTTACTACTTTCTGAAGCAGTTCTGGAAGTCCTTTTTCATGTCTTTACAAGGTGTGATCAAAATATGGTGACTGCTGCTGCTACATACCATCCAACAGAAAGGCAGGCTTGTAAGAACACCTTATTCACTAGATCTGGCACCACACAACTGCTGGCTCTCCCCCAAAGTCAAAATGACCATGAAAGGTAAACATTTTGAATCCATTCAGGACATTGAGGGAGCCATAACAAGGCAACTAAAGACACTCACAAGAAAGAACTTCCAGAACTGCTTCAGAAAGTGGCAAGAATGGTTGATAAGTGTATTTGAATCAAGTGAAGGTATCTGAGGGGGATTGATGGCAATGTGTTTTTATTGTAATACATTTTTTTAAAATTCAAGTATTCACTGTATTTTTAAAGCATATCTCATATGTGTGCTACAAATGGGCTGCTGTAAAATGTGAGATTATATACAAAATAGTGAGTTTGGGAGTCCTTGTCCAGTCTAGGCACTGTTCTAAGTGTTTAAACTACCACAGCTGCTTCATGCATGAGGTAGCTACTAATATCTCCATTTCTGGTGAGGCAACGTGCAGTATGTCACACAGGCAGGAAATGGGAACCCTGCAAGCTCCATTCTCCTATACTCCCTGCTATACTCCCTGGCCACATAAGACTTCTCGGTGTCTGTCTTCTCATTTGTGAAGGGCCTCCCTGAGATGAAAACAATCAGCACTCCAACAAGAGTGTGTGTGTGTGTGTGTGTGTGTGTGTGTGTGTGTGTGTGCCACAAACAGCAGATGCATGAGGGCGAGAGGTGAGACATGCGGAAGGCCACAGGTATCCTTATCTCACAGGGAGCAAGTGGCAGAATGCACATGAAAGTATGTGGTGAATTGCAGTGTGCTTCATGAATTTCGTTGTTACTGGTAATTACAACTTGCAGGTCAGGACTCCAGCTGGAAGCCCTTACCGAGCCTACCCAGCTTATCAGCCTCTTTCCAACTAAGGCTCTGGGACTGCAAGGTGTGGAGGGGGTGTTATTAGCACCGATTCTTGAAATTCCAACATGGTGCGAACAAGGAATCAATTACAGCCTATACTGCAGGGTGGCAGCTGAGATGTGGGGGGTGGTTTTCAATCACACAATGACTAGTTTCTTCCAGTGCCATTTCCTGTGCTGCACCCAGCTTACCTACAATCGCTGCTTCTCATTGGGAGGTCTAAGCTTGCCCACTGTCAGGAAGAACAGGTGGGTTCACACACCTGTTCAAAGGGCATCCATATACAGGTGTCCATCTGTGTGTGGACTGCACACAGATGCTGGCCTTGTGAGTGCTGAAATCTAGCACATGCTCTGTCCTCCAGTTCTGCACCCTTGTTTACTTTCATCTCCAAGAAGTGAAGACATTCTCTCCCTACAAAGGAGCCATTTGTGTGTCACTGGTGGGTCTACTACCTTGGTATGTTCAGTGTTCCATGTGGTCACGTAGAGGCCTTGGTTATGCACCCTAAAGAGGCAGACAGCCTCCTTGCCGCTCCAGCACTCACCCCTTTCTCCGTCTCCTGATTCTTCTTAGCCAGGTGAATCTCCTCTCTCCTCCTCCTCATCCATTTTCCCCAAGACTTTTTGCCATTCACTTCCCTTCCCTTCAACTGACAAGGTGAGCCACATGTGTTCCCTGTTAGCCTCTATTCCTGGGCCCCTTTTCTGGTGATGTCTTAGGGTCCCTCCCTCACTGCCATACCTGCTAATTCCCCAGCCTCACAATGGAGAATTGTAAATCCTGGAACAAAGTTGCAGATTTCTCAAGGTGGACAACCTGCCCGACTAGAATCTACCTCTGGTGCCCTCCAGCCACCTGTGATCACATCAAGCCTGGGCTTTGGCCCCACTGTTCACTGTCTGCCTCCTGTGACTGACTCCCAGCCTCACCTGCCTGGCTGAGAACCTGGGATCAGGGTGGGTCACTTCCCTTAGCACCCCTCCCAGGGGTGAAATTTGGCCTCTTCTGACCATCCTCTATTGTGACTGGACTGTCTTATGAGTAAACAAACTGTCATGCTCAGACAAGTTCAGAGTAATGACACAATGAATCAGGGCTTTTTACTTGTCTGCCCCAGTACCCTGAAGAATATGCACACAGGGGCCAGAGCATGCAGACACTCTGAAGGTTATTACTGCACCTTTTTGGCTGTCATTACTGCAGCCTTCTTAACCTGAAAGGTGATTGAAAATCTCAGCATGGTGTCGCTGGTGGGAATGGAAAACTCTCCCTTCAAGCCAGGTACAATGGCACTCATCTGTAATCCCAACCTTCAGGAGGCAGAGATGGGAGGAGACAGAAATTTATGCCTTAAAAATAAAGAAAAAAAACCCCTCCTCCTACCAAAGCATGTTCTCTTGGAGAACTGCATGAGTTTCCTTGTTGACTTCAGCTTGGATGTGACATGCTTTAGGTATGAGCAGGGATAGGCTAGGTCTAACTTTCTGCTCTCTGCACCATCTCTAGTGATATGTCTTTATTCCTGTCCACTTGGCTCCCTGTCTTTTCTCAGCAGATGGTTGTGGGGAATGGAGATGGTTGGATACCAAATGTGCTGAAAGCCTAGGCTGGCTCTGAGGCACTTCTGCCCTCCACCCCCAGCTGGATTGGTGGCTCAGCATCCCTGATTCCTTTTTCCTGAGACCCCAGCCAGCTAGTGACCCCCAAGGACTCTGCTCCTTCAGCAGGAGTTCAGTTCCCCTGTGACAGAGGCTCAGGGAATCCCCTTGAGATGTGCTGTTGCCACTGTCTGACTCAGAAGGGCCAAGAGCCAGCGCAGGCACAAGAGGTCAAGCTTGGGGCTGGCAGGGTGTTGCCGCTTAGACCTCCTCGATTCTCCTCTTACCCATAGAGGCAGGCAGGATCCAGCCTACTTATTCCTACTAATACAGGAAGTGACAGGACACATCAGAGGACCAACCCAGAGAGGAGGCCAGAAATCCCACTGCCCGAAGTTTCTCCCCTCCAAGTCTGGAGGAGCCACTCCAACAGCTGCTCTCCCTCTGATGACCTCAGCAGTCCAGGCTTGTGTAAGTTCCCTGGGCTCCTGCCCACACTCACGCCCCTTGCAGCCTGGTGGGGCCCTGACTCATTCCCATGTGATTGGGCAACCAGCTTTTGCAGACTGACCTTGGGAAGAGGAGCTGTGAGGCCGGCTTAGAGCTAACTGGGAATAGCTCCACAGTGTTCATGCTGGCCTCAAGAGGCACTGGACGTGTTTTATTCTTCTTGTCCCTACCCTGCCTCATCCTCTGGGGCCCACAGCCTCTATGTTGCTCTCATTTTCCAGTGGCAGATCTTCTACCCAGGTGTCTCTACAGGGGAAAGGCTCTATGCTGAAGATCATCTGTCCAGTTCCTCTCTTCTCATCTCCTGTATAAGACTGCATGATCCCAGTTCTCCCCAAGAAGCCCTGCAGGACCCACATCTTCTAGTGCCTCCAGCCATCTTTGTATACCTTGACCTTTCTGCATATCCCATGTCTCCACTATGTCTGGCCTTCATGCCCCACCCCCCACCCCCTGCTCAATTTTTGGAGTCCTACTAGTTTCCTTCTCAGGAAGTTTTAAGGTTGGAAAGGCACTGATAAACTAGGTCACTGTTCTTGGAGAACAAAATTGTTGTTTATTATTTTCTTTCTGAGTAGTATCTGCATTCTGTAATTGTAGGAGGAGATGATTAAGTTTTACAGAGGTAGGATTTCAGACATGACCTGTAGGCAGTGGGAGAAAAGTTTACAGTTAAGAGGAAACTTTCTGTTCACCGTCAAATCATGTTTTGTGGAGAGGGGATTACCCAGGTTGCCTAAGATTGACTCTTTCCCTGGCCCCCATCTCTCCAAGCTTCTAAAATCCTGAGTCTTGGCAATGTATGTTTTAAAATTGGGTCCTATTGCAGCATTGCCTAATGTGTTTGGGGCCTGGTAAAATTTTCAGTTTCTCCATTTACTGAAATTGGTATATCTTGGACTCTTATTCGCTACTCAAAAGTTCTCAGTATAATTTTTTAACAGATTATAGGTGAGAACAAAAAGGAGAAAAGCAAAAATTTTCTGTAGACATAGACTCTTTTTTTTTTTGACACTGAGCTAAATCCCCGGTGCAAGCATAGACTTTTAACTTGAAATCAACCAATAAACCAGGCATGGTGGCACACACCTCTAATTCCAGCACTTGGGAGGCTGAGGCAGGGGGATCACTACAAGTTGAAGGCCTCCTGGGGTATATAGTGAGCTCAAGGGAAGCTTGAACTACCTAGTGAGACCCTGTCTCAAAAAAAAAAAAAAAATCAACCAAGAAAAGGTTAGAAAATACCTTATATGGGGCCAGGGATTTAGCTCAGTGGTTTCGGCGCCTGCTGCACAAGCGCAAGAACCCGAGTTCAATCCCTGGTACAAAAAAAAAAAAAAAAAGGAAATACCTTATATGAATATACAGTATATATAAATGATACAAGCGATCTTGGTAAACTTTTATAAATGCATTTGATTACTCTGTGGTAAGCTGTGAATGCAATGCACATACAGACAGAAAAATTAGGAAATGGAATACTACTCAGCCAGTCATAAAGAAGGGTAAATTTGAGTCATTTGTAGGAAAATGGATGGATCTTGAGACCGTAATACTAAGTGAAATAAATCAGACACAGGTTAAATATTGCATGGTTTCTCTAATATGAAACTTCCAACATATAAATAATTTAAAAAGCAAAATAAAAGAGAAATGGTAAGAAATAGGAGGGTAGATTGTGGCGATGGGAAGGGGAACTGAGAAAAGAGAGAGGAGGGCAAGAGGGGAAGGGGGAGTAAAAAATGATCATACTGTGATATGTGTATGCACCAGTTCCCCAAGGTAAATGTATCTCAAACATGTACAAAAGAAAGGAAGGAAGGAAGGAAGGGAGGGAGGGAGGAAGGAAGGCAGGGAAGGAATGAAGGAAGAAGAACAAAAGAAAAACTAGGAATACTGTTCTGGGCTGGTTGATTCATACATGCTAATAATCTGAACACCTACACCTAACCATATTGCACTAGAAAAGCTAAAGGATTACAAATATGTAATTTTTATGACTGTTCTGCTTCTATTTTACTTGGGGGGAAGTTGGGATTTTGCCAAAGGGTGAGTTAAACTGCAAGATCCTTGAATATGATGTGAATTCAGGGCTACGGCTGGGCTGCCTGAGAAGGCAGCAGGAGGTCCAGCACCTGCATGCAACAGTGTCCCGAATCCCTGCCAGGGTTGCAGCTCAGCCTGTGCATCAGCTGTCAGTTTGCATTTTTGGCAACATTTGTGATCCAATGATCAGAAAGTCATGGAATACTACAAAGGCACACATGAGCCTGACAATTGGTTAGCTTACATCGTGGGGTTGACAGTTGTGCAGTTGCAGTGCCTGGTATATTTTCTGGGCAAGTTTTGATGTTTGAATTGGAATGTTAGAGGAGGTTAAGAGTAGAGCTGTGTGGGCCGGTGATTTAGCTCAGTGGTTCTGCCGCCTGACTCGCAGGCACAAGGTCCCAAGTTCAATCCCTGGTACAAAAAAAAAAAAAAAAAGAAAAAGAATAGAGCTGTGTAGGAAAATTTCTTTTTTATATATTCTCCATATACTTCACTTATGACACCAAGTGGTGTCCTGTAATTTAATTCAATTCTGACAAGATCTGGAGTAGGTGAAGACTCCATGGGTTAAGGACTCAGTCCCATCAGACTGCCCCTACTTCAGACAACCAATCAAAAGTAGTGTGTCCCTTTACTGATACTTTTGGCTTAGCTTCAAATTGGGGTTCCCCTACTTCAGGTTTGGTAATATGCTATTACAAGTTACAAAACTTGGGCAAGACTTACATTTATTGGTTTATTATAAAGGGCAAGATAAGGGATAGATGAACAACCAGATGAAGAGGTACCCAGGGTAAGGTCTAGAAAGGTACTGAGTACAGAAGTTTCTGTCTCTGTAGACTTGGGGGTGCTCTATTGTGCTGGTGTGTGGATGTGTTCACCAACCCAGCAGCTCTCCAAACCCTGTATTTTAGGGATTTTATGGTGTCTTCAGCAGATAGGCATGTTTGATTATTAACTCAATCTCTAGCTCCTCTTCTCCTCTTAGAAGATGAGGTAGGGTGGGGCTGAAAGTTTAAACTTCTAATTATGGCTTGTTCTTTGTCATGATAAGCTCCCATCTTGAAGCTAACCAGGGTTGTGTTTAGGGCTACTTCATTGGAACAACAGACATACATATCACACAGGAAATTCCTAGAGATACAGTGCATGGCTTCCATTCTAGGTAGCTCATAGTCTAAGATAGCTGCTGCTAAAATGTATGTGCTAAGTGGGAAGCAGGAGGAAGAACAAAAAAAGAGTACAAGAATACAATCTCCAAAAAAAAAAAAAGAATGCAATCTCCAGCTGTCTAAGGATTTTTTTCTGTGCACTGTCCCCTTACCCAACCCCCACCAGCATCTACTCACATTTCCATAGCTAAAACAACATCACATGGCCACACAATTTTAAGAGAGGCTGAAAATGTAGTCACTTCTAATAAAATTGGGGTTGTGTCACTCAGGAAGTAGAGAAGTGTAGTACTGGTTGGGTAGTCAACCAGTAGTTGTTGTCTATTTATGTCCAATATTGGAAGGTTGTTTCAGACAGTCTAGATTGGATATTTTGCCCTATACTTTTTTTTGGTACCAGAGATCAAACTCTGGACCTTGCACTTGAGAGGCAGGCACGGTGCCACTGAGCTAAATCCCTGGCTCTAGATTGGATATTTTGATATGCTGAGGATTTTGAAGATGCTGAGTTGAAAAGTGTGAGTGTATACACAAAGGCTACTGAAGAAATTAATTAGGTTTAGAAATTAATGCGGTTCTTCAGTACTTATAAGAATGCCTTTGATCACAGATTTGTTCTAATATGTTTAGTAAGCTTTAAAAACAATGGCTGAGAGGACTTCTGGTTTAAAAATGCATCTGATTAACAGCCTGTGACACAGTATCTCTGGACTTTTCAGTAAAGTCTCTGGAAAGCCATGGCAAGGAATGCTGGGAAGAAGCTTATAATCACCTTGAAAACTAAATTTAATGGAAAGCATATACCCAGAAATTCAGAGACATATTTAATAGAAAAGGGAATATATGACAAACCTTCCCCTCATTTTGGCTCACAAAATAGAACATACCTGAAAAGCCATACCCTTCAGACTTGCCCACTAGTTGTCTTTTGACCCGAAGACCCAACTGTCCTCCTACTGTGAGGTAATGGAGAGGGAGTCCTCTCTTCTTGCTATCTCTTTTTCATCTATTTAAAGACAGCAACAATTACCCAGAAGTTAACCAGTAGTAGGTAGTGGGGTGTTGTGTGTATCTGGAGATGACAGGGTGAGGGACTGGTGATAGTACTTACATCCCGGGTCATATAGTCTCTACAAGTAAAGAGCTGCCAGAGCGGGGATTGAGAGAAAGAACTCAGTTGGAACCACTCAGAACTCTTAGAGCTATAGCTTTTCTAGAATTGCTTTGGTTTCAAGTTTCAGGTGCAGAGTTTAAATAGATGAGCCCCACCAGAAGTCAGAACTGGGCTGGATGGACCTGAGAATGGAATTTGACCTTCACACAGATAGAAATGGAGTTAGGTGAAACCCATACACATTATCTGCTGTCAAAATACTGAGTTAGACAGCATTTGTCTTAAAAAAATGACAAAGACCATTGAGAGGCAGTACAGTATTGGTACTCTGGAGCCAGACTGTCTGAGTTCAAATCCTGACTCCAGCACTTACAGCTCTATGACCTTGGGCAAGTTACTTAACCACAATGTCTCAGCATTCACACCTGTAAAATAAGGTTAATAATGCTTCTTCACAGAGATGTAAGGATTACATGAGTTGATACACAAGAAATGCTTGGGACAGTCTATAGTAAGCACTCAATAAATGCAAGCTATATTATGATGATGAAGATTATAATTAAAGAGAAAAGCAGTTTAATATGGAACTTGTAAATAAATTATAGAAACAAGGGAAGGGAAACAGATTGAAGATTCAGAGGCCAAATATATTTTCAAAAATAATGTAAGCTGGGAGTGATGGCATATACCTATAATCCCAGCTCTCAGGAGGCTGAGGCGAGAAGGTTGCCATGAGTTCAAAGCTAGCTTGGGCTACCAAGTGAGTTCAAAGCCAGCCTGAACTACATAGTGAGCCCTTGTATCAACAAACAAACAAACAAACAAATACTATAGGCTTCAGATGAAAATTTTAGAAAGCTGTTTGATATACTCAGTGAATAAAAAAATGTTCTTATGAACTAGGACAGAAGCCCACAAAGAGATAAAAGAACTACATAACAAAAATGTAAAAGCATTAATAAAGAACATAACTGGTAACATAGAAGATGACAACAAGAGTATGTGAAAGGCAAGCTTGAAAAATTTTCCTAGAATGCAGAGGAAAAGGAAAAAATATGTAAGAGAATATAGACATAGAGAATAGAAAATTGAGACATAACTTATAAATAGTTGTAAATAACTCTAATAATTGAAGTATATAATAAATGGAACAGAAGTGAAAATTATGGAACAAAAGAATATTTTCAGACTGTTAGAAAGAGGTTTACATATTGATTAAAAATGATTTGCTCCATCCACACCAAATCAATGAAAAGAGAGTCATATTTAAACACAAAGAGGGCCAGGGATTTAGCTCAGTGGTTCTGCTGCTTGCCCCACAAGCTCAAGGACCCGAGTTTGATCCCTGGTACCTAAATAAATAAATAAATAAATAAATAAATAAAATAAACACAAAGTATTAAGGCTGGGCAGCAAGATTAAAAATGGGTCTGGTTGTATATATCTCCTGTGTTTGCAAAATGCTAAGAAGAGACAAAAGCATGATTATTGCCAATTATATTATTATCTACCTAGAAATTGCAACAGAAGCAGCAGAAAAATATGTCCAGAGTTAATGAGCAAGTTTAGTCTCACGACCAGTTTAAACTAATATACCAAAGCAACAGTTTTCTTATTTCCCAGCAATAAAATTTAGTGGGATGCTTGCCAATCCTGGAGGAGGCCGAGAAGCCCCTTTGATAGACTCATGGAGCTGGGTCACAAGGTCTGGAACCTGGGGCCCAGCAAGAGGGAAGCCTGGTGAGCCTGCTTCCCTTTACACTGAGACCCCAAACATCCCTGCACCTATGAGTGAGACTGCACCAGGAGTAAATAGGCCTCCAGAGGGATTGCAACTCAGCTTTAATTATTCAGTCTCTGAAACTGGGTTAAGGTGATCCCAGATCACATCGAAGAAATAACACAAATCCTCTCTAGAAAAAGGCATAATTAAAGGTTTAACTCCCCAGGAAGATACAACAATACTAAAAATGTATGCCCATAGTATTATAAAATATTAAGCTGGATAATAATAAACTACTATATAAAGCAACTTGTATGATACAGATAAAACTGCCTAGGAGATATGTATTTTGAAAAGATAAATGTATAAAATTATACATTTGTAATATGCTAACACATTACAATAAATAATGTAGCATGTGATGTATTAAATATATTGAGGTTATATGTATGTAAATAAGATTAAAGATAAATAGGGGATAAATTATTCCCAGTGGCAATATGTAGGTTAATTATAAAACTATCATAATTAAGACTGCATGGTATTGGGTTAAAGATGAATGTATTTACCAGATGCTAAGAACAGTAAACAGATAAGAGGACCATTTTTTTCTGTCAAAGGTGACAGGGCAGAAGGGAAGTCTTGCCAATAAATGTACTGGGATATTTAAATGCCCATTTGGAAAAAGATAGAACTTGATATATTTCTTTTATAAGATTTTATACACATAAAAGAATATATATAATATATTGGCATATTATAAAACATAGTGACTGTGTTTGTCAACTTTCTATCACTGTGACAAAATATCTGTACTAATCAATTTAAAAGAAGAAAAGTTTATTTTGGTGCAGGATTTCAGTCCATGCTTGCTTGCCCTGTAGTTTTGGGCTTGTGGAACATTTACATAAGACATCATGGTGAAAACACATAGCAGAGAAGGATGCTAACCTCATGGTGGTAGGAAGCAAAGAGAGAGATAGGAAGATGCTATCAGGAAAGGGGTCCCCATATTCTCTCCCAGTGCGCACTCTAAATGACCTAACTTCCTGTGACTGGGCCTCACCTCCTAAAGGCTCCACTGTTTTCCAATAGTGCCAAGCTGAGGACCAAGCCTTTAGCATGTGGGGCTTTTGTGGACATTTCACATCCTTTGTAGCAGTGACAAATTTGTGAGACCACTGCCTAGTTTATAAACTAGAACATTATCCATTTTATTGATGACATATACATATCCCACTCTCCCTCCTCATGTCCTCATACCAATAGGGAAACCCTATCTCACTTTTGTATTTATTATTCTTTTGTTTTTTCTCCATCTTAATGTCAGAGTGATGTTCATCTAGCTGAAGATTAAATCTGATAATTATCAGTTTTGTCTCATGATTAATAATAAGAGTGAAAAAATGATTTGACGACTAACCATATTATGTTTTAAGTGATTTTTGAACTTTAAAACTTTTTATACATTTGAAATTAATGCATTGACAAATATGGTAGCTCACTTTTATATAACTGGCACCTGATGATAGAATTAAAATTGACCTGAAAAGGACACCAAAATATATTTTACATAAATTAATTAACATATATATATATTTAACTTATGGAGAACTTGAGCTGTTGGCCATAAATTTGTGGATTTGATGTTGTAGTGATTGCTCTCTTACTTTTACTGGGAAAAATTAACACTAAATGATCATACTAGTTTGCCAAAAGAATTCTTTGTTGTTGCTGACAAAAATAGAGAGGATTATTAAGAGGAAGAATCAAGAAAATGGATCCTTTGGAAGAAATATGAGAGAGGAAAGCCAATCTTTAGTGGTAGCATATGAGACATAACCAACTTTAAGAAGGCACAAGTGAGTCCAGACAGCATAAAAATTCCTATATCTATGTGAAAGTACCGGATATGAGGATATTTCATGCTCTTGTGAGTTACTTTCCATGGGAATTTATAGGCATGGCATATGTGAAGTAACCCCAGAGTCACAGAAAACCTAATGGCTACAACATCACCAATGAACCATTGAGAGAAAAATGGATCTGCTCTGGTAAAGGCAGGGTATATGAAAGAGAAAGAGGAATCCAAGTTGTTCCTATAACCATACTTCTTTCTTAAACTACCAATTTCTATTTTTATACAAGAATTACCCTAATGTCTTATAAACATGTCATAGTATATCTCTGTATATTAAAAAAAAAGCAAACAGATCTTCATTAGTCACTCTTCATCCCATTGGTGTATGTCATAATTTGGATCTTCACTGTGCCCCAAAAGCCTATGTGTTAAAGGTTTTGTCCCCAGTGAGGGCATTATCAGGAGGTGATAGAACCTTGAGAAAATGGGGCCTAGTGGAATGAAGTTAGATACTGGGACCCCAGCCCCCCTCCTAGCTCTCTTCTCAGCTTTCTAGTCTCTATGCCATATACTCTGCCATGATGTTCTGCCTCACCAAATGCACAAAAGCACTGGATCCACCTGATCATGGACTGAAATTTTGGTTTCTGAAACCTGAGAAACTGTGAGCCAAAATAAAACTTTCCTCCAAGATAGCCTCTTTAATAAATGGTGTTGGAAAAACTGGATTTCAACCTGCCAAAGATTAAAACTAGACCCATATCTATCACCAAGCACTAAACTAAGATCGAAGTGGATTAAAGATCTAAATATTAAAACAGAAACACTAAACTTGCTGGAAGATAAGTTAGATAGAACTCTTGAAGACATTGGCATAAGAAAAGACTTTATGAACAAAACCTCAGTAGCATGGAAGCTAGCACAAAGAATCAACAACTGGGATCTCATCTTATTAAAAAGCTTCTGCACTGCAAGAGAAACCACCAACAGAGCTAAGAGACAACCTACAATCTGGAAAAAAATTTTTAGCAGCTGTGCCTCAGACAAAGGACTACTATCTAGAATATATAAAGAACTTAAAAAAGTTTAAAGACCCAATTCAAAAATGAGCATCTGAAGTGAACAGACATTTCTCAGACAAAGAAGTAAAAGCAGCAAATAAACATGAAAAATTGTTCAGCATCACTGGTCATTCGAGAGATGCAGATGAAAACAACACTGAGACTCCACCTCACCCCAGAAAGAATGGCTGCTATCAAGAAATCAACCAATAACAAATGTTGGTGGGGGTGTGGGGAGAAAGGAATGCTTCCCCATTGTTGGTGGGAGTGCAGACTGGTGCAACCACTGTGGAAGCCAATATGGAGAACCTCAAAAATATAGGACTAGAGGTCCCATTTGACCCAGCTATTCCCCTGCTGGGTATCTTCCCCAGAGAATTAAAAGAATCATAGCACAGCGATATATGTGCACCCATGTTCATAGCGGCACAGTTTGTAATAGCTAAAGCTTGGAAGCAGCCCAAGTGCCCATCAACTGGAAACTGGATAAAGATGTGGTTTTTTTAATAAAATGGAGTACCACTCAGCCATAAAGAATGAGAAACTAGAGACATTTATAGCTAAATGGATGCATATTGAGGCCATACTCTCAAGTGAAATAAATAGGACACACGTGTAAATACCGAATAGTTTCTCTAGTGTGAGAAACTGAAAGTGTAAATAAGGGTTAAAATGATTAAAAGGAATAATTGATAATTTGAAATAGGAAGAAAAGGTCCAAAGGGGTAGGGGAAATGGGAGGGGAAGGGGAAGGGAAAGGAAAAATTATGAGAAAAGAAAAAAAAATGGAAATGATGTCTAGGTAAATAGGGAAGGGTGGAGCTGGTGAAGGGTGCACAGGTAATGAGGAAAAAATAAGAACCAAGATACATCATGTACAGGTACAAGCACCCAATGATAAATGTAAATGTAAAAAAAATGTAAATGTATTGTATACCTAAAATGTACCAATAAAAGAATTCAAGAAAAAAAAATAAAACTTTCCTCCTTATGGGGTGATTATCACAATGATAGCAAGCTGACTAATGCATATTCTATTTGTTCAAAACACTTATTTCCTGGAATGTTCTTATGTTTGAATTTGCTCCCCTATTTGGAAATATGCTCCATGAGGGCCATATCTTGCCTTTCTTCTTCACTGACACTTTGTTCTAGGATTGTATTTGGCTCATTGTTGGGGCTCAGTAAATAGTTAATTGAATGCAAGAAGTTGAGTGGCCCAGGTAAAAATAGATTTCTTTTCATGGTAATTATAGGTTTCAAGGACAGCACAATGAATGGGCTGAACTCTGATCCTAGGAATAATAGGAAAAGCAATTCCATAATTTAGGGATGATAAACACATGGGATACACTCTGCCATGTTTCTGTTTTCCAGACAGACAGCTCTTTACTGCAGAGTGGTTACTGCTTCCCTAAATATTGAATCCAAAGCATAAATGGAAAGATGAGATTTTTACATGGAAAGAGATTCTGGAGATCATATCAGTATGGAAGGTCAAGGTTCTTCTGTGTCGCCTGACAATCAGCTCTAAAGTGTGAGTATAAAAAAGGAGGAACAGTTGCATGGGTTTAGTTTTTTCTTTTCTAAACAAACCAAATGGCACTATAGTTTAATCACTTCCTGGACTGATCAAATGAGCCAACCGGAGAGCTTAGCATTTAGCTGATGGATGCTAACACCCAGCCAAGGGAAACTGCCTGGTGACATCTACAAGCACAGAGCAAAGGTGTGGCCCATTGGCTATAACTCTGATGATTGGGAGCTAGGACTCCCCTTTTCAGAGAGCTGCTGGCTCCGGGCATGATACTGAGAATGAATGGAAAGCATAGATGAGGCCAAGAAAGAGACAACTACAGTTTGGATATTTTTATATAGGGAAGGAGGCAAAGAGGACGGGGGCAGCAGCTGGGATGTTGCCTTTTCATTAATGTGTGGGTAGAGCCAATATTTAGTTTGTGAAGCTGGGGCTTCCTATAGCTAGCATAAAATCAACCAGCCAGAAGAGTCAATAAGTGTCAATAAAGCCTACAATAGTCTTCATGGAAATAAATGCCAGGAAACAGAGTCCTGCCCTTGGTTCTGCTTCCTCTCTGACTATAAACCCAGAGCACTGCTCTATATCATGCAATTGGCATTAGAATTGCCTCAGAAATGATTGCTCCTGGTTGGGGCAGAATTCTGAAAAAGATTTCTGCCCAGTGCAAGTGATGTGAAGTAACTCTGAAAAATTTTTACCAAGATAGTTAACACTTTCAAGCAAGCAAGCAAGAAAAAAAAATCATAGAGAGTAAAAACAAACTGTCAATATGCTTAGCCTCCCCATTCTTGTTCCTGCTCCTGACTTTGTAGTACAGTGATGGGCCCTAAGATGACCTGCCAAGAGAGGTTGAGCCAAGGGCATTTCTAGGTGTTGGTTGGACACTGCCCTTTCCCTCCAGAAAAAGGGGATTCATCTGAGGCAGGGACACATGAGATGAAGAGGGAGGACTTTGTTCTTCTGAAGGTGGCATTAGATTCACAAAGAAAATGAAGGGTAGATCAAGGTGAAATTCAAAGAGGCATGTGGTTGCTCAAAGGAATCCATGTAGAAAATGAATTGCTTTTTGGAATGCAGTGGAATGGGAATAGCTCTTTCTAGGTGTAGTCTTCTTACCTGGATCATTTCCCCACTTTTCGCCCCTTCTCATTCCTCATTGCCCTTCAGTACCTCAGGTATTCTTATTTAAGAAGTCATCTCCTGTCCCTAATTCTCTCTCTGCCCATTACATCATCTTTTTTCACACCCAAGCTGCTTGGGCTACATTGTTTATAATGGCCACTGTTTCCATCTTGGTTTCCAGACAACGTACAAGGCAATTTATAGACATGACTACCTCAAGTCCTTCCAACAATATAAACAGTACCTCAGCAAGCTTGCTGTTATTTGCCGCATGTTAGAAAGTTCAAAGTTGTTAGTTTTCTTGAGATCAAAATTTTGTGATGAAGTTAAGATTCAAACATAATAGTGTCTGCTCTTAACTTCTATTCTATCATTTTCCAAAGTTTGTTATTTAGAAGAATTCCATGCTATTTAAATAGTAATCCCATAAGAGAATAAGGAAAATTTATACTTCAGAAAAACATTATGTATTTGGTAATGTTATGATGAAAAGAATCTGCCTCTAAATATGGTGTGTGGTACCTTGAACTACCAGTATTTCCTGATGGGGGTGCTGTTAGCCTTTTAGTCAGAGTCTGTACACTGCAGAACGTTTAGTATCCCTGGTGCTTGCCAGCTAAATGCCAGTGGGGTCCTCAGTCACTACATAATTAAAAATCCCCTGTATTTAAATGTGCCCTGAGGATATGGATGTTATTACCATTGGGTGGAGACAACTAATCCTAGACAGCAATTATCATGAAGTCAGGGACCATGTTTTTCCTACTCGTGATTGCAGCCCTAGAACCTGGCTTATTGTAGGTCTTTAGTAGATATTGAGAAATCATCTAATGGATAAATGTGAGATGATTGATAGATGGACAGCATTTCACCATCATGTTGGATGTTATCTGGCCTGATCTCATTACGCATCCTGTCTATATAATCTCAACATATTATCTGCGATATTATTTAATGTTCATTATATATTAGAAACATGAATCAAACTTTGATCATTTCTTGGATCAATAAGTCAGACTACTTTAATCCACACATGATGTTTTCTAGCTCATGAACCTCTATTGCTGTCACATCTGTACATCCTAAATTACAACAGGGTTTCATTTTTAAATGTTTGAGTCAGGGTACAATACTGCCTATTGATAGATGCCAATCACCCATCCTCTCCTTCTGTACTGCATGTGATTCTCTATCATGAAGTGGTTGTTGTTTTTGTTTTTTGAGACAGGGTTTTGCTCTATGGTTCAGGCTGGTCTTGAACTCCCTATGTAGCCTAGGCTGGCAATACTCCTGCCTCAGCCTCCAAAGTGCTGGGATTACAGGCCTATGCCATCACGCCCTGCTCTTTCATGAAGTTTGAGGGGCCTGTTGTCCTTTCATTCTTTTCATTCCTAATGGTGGGGCCCCCATCTCTTTGCTTCTTCAGACTGTCTGCTTTGTCATATTGGCCTCTTCAGGAAATTCCCTTTTTCATATCTGAAATGCAATCTCAACATAAAAATGGGTATGGATCCCTGGTGGCCATTCATGTGACCATTGTTTGCAATAGTTCATTTTCTAATCTGAATGAAGAAGATACCAGGATATAGGCGAGTCAGCCCCTGTTGAAATTTCCTCTGGCTATTTCTTTGTCTCCTCAAAATCTGTTCTTTTCATTTTCTCACCCTCTCATTGTTTTCTGTGTCTCTGAGACATAGGAATAGACATTTATCAAAGGGAGGGGGAATTGTAAAGGCCCCAGAGCTACCCAGTGGAGAGGAACAGGCCTTGGAGGAGCTGACCCTACCAGAGAGGCCATAGTGGAACATAAAGCTGCAAGAAAACTGAGGTTGCAGCCATAATGGGGCAAGATCCAGGCAAGCTATTGGCCAAAAGTGAGTCCAATGGGAATAAAGCACAATGAGGGAAGAGAGAGGAGGAATGGACTTGGAAATACAGGCACAAAGCCATCCATAGAGGCTGTCCTGGTTAATAACGCCTGTCTATGCAAGCAGTATAGCTTGGGAAGGCTTTAAGAAGGAGGTGGGACTGGATTTGGGGCTTTAAGAAAGCGTAGGATTTGCAAGGTTAAAGAAGAGTATGACAAGCCACTTCTGATTGGGTGAGATTACACTCAGTGATTTATATCCAAACTGGACTTTTCTGAAATCACTTATGTGCTGATTGGTCCAGCCGTCAGGCTGAGATGCTGGCTCACAAGAGCAGTTGAGGTAACTTCCTGCAGAGGCATCACCAGGTGCTTAATTTATACTTTATACATTTTTTTCTTGTTCTAAACAAATTGGCAAAACCTAATTCAGCAAGATGACCCCAAGTGCAAGCTCTCTCTCTAAAGGAGTTGAAAACGTGTATACATATGATGTTCACAAACTTAAATTATGCTTTGAATAAAGAGAGACTATATATGTATATAAGGAATTTCATGGCCAAATGTTAAACAAGAGAAGGGTTTAATAGCAAAGTTCTTGCCCTTGGGAGTCCTGAGAGTCCCGAACTCAAGTATTTACCAGAAAATTATTGCAACAGGACAACAGTGATGCAAGAGGAAATAGTGGAGACTATGGCTAAGGGGGAGAGCACATGCTTCACTGAAAGAGGACAGTGGCTAGTCTTTCTCTTGCTTTGCATCCAAGCAAAAATAAAGAGTCCACTGTTAACAATTTTCTGGTTTGTAAAGTTAAGAGGAAAATTCCTTAGGCCAATTATGTCAAGTTAAATTTGAAAAGAAAAAAAAAAAACAAAGCAAAACATGTTTTGCTCAATCTGGTAGGTTCTAAGAACACTAGCCAAGAATGTGATCAGATAGCATTTATAGGAAAATGGAAGAGAGAAATACCAAACAATTGACAATAACCTCATCAACTAACCAATTGGTTGCAGCTTAATAGTTACTTATTTACAACTTAGTTAACTGTTTACAAGTTGTTACAGCTTTGCAAACCATCAAAGCTCAGTTACTGTGATTCTTTGGTCTATTGGGCCCAGTACAGGTGCTCATCTGAAATCCATAGTCTCTCCCCAGAAGAGCCTCCCACGCTTTCTGTTCTTACTCTCATCTGATGAAGTCTTGACCAAAACCTAGAGCATCAGTGCTAATCTCAGTCTCCATTATCCTGAGTTTCCAGTCCTGATACAATATTTATAGGTTACACTGTACTTGTGATCAGGCACTTGAATTCTTATCATTGGAGCTGAAAAAACCATTTAGTGTTTAGCAGATGGCTGCAGTGGACATTTAAGAATTTTCAAGATTACAGTGCCCCAGGGAGACTGCTCTTACCTATTAAGAGATAATACTGGGCTGGCAATTTAGCTCGGTGGTTTCACCACCTGCTGCGCAAGCGCAAGGACTCAAGTTCAATCCCTGGTACCAAAAAAAAAAAAAAAAAAAAAAAAAAGAGATAATACTAAGAATTTGGAGCATACTCTTTAGCTCAGGAACCCATGAACCACACCAACCATAATCAAATGATAGAAAATGAGACAAATGAAGGACCTATCAATTTTAACCACATAACCTGTTTGTAATTTTCTTGTGAGTCTCTACAATACCCAATGTACTTACTCTTATGCACCAAGTACTAGCAATTGTACAAAGTCTTCCTTATTTAGCTAGTAAGTAATCTAGCATACCACAACTAAGTAAAATTAAAACAAGGATAATAAGTGTTTAGAAGGGTCCAAAAATTTCATCACAGCATTATCAAATAAGGAAAATACAGAGGAAAGAGTGCGTCTTGTTCTGATGTCTTGACAAAAGCTGACCATATCCTCTGGTCTCCTGGGTTACTCTAAAGTCTCTATCAGGCGCACCACTCCAGGAGTCCATGGTGGTGGGGATCCCCTTAAGTTGTAAGATATAGAGCCAGAGTTTGAGGGTCCAAAGCTTTACCAAGGAGTAAATAGTGAGAAGAACTTGATATAGCCTCTTCCAATGGGATTGAAGAACTTCATTTCTAGTAGATTTAGTCTTCAGATTTTAGGTCATGAAAGGTCTGGTTGTCATCAGTTGATAGGTCACAAAGAAGTTTCTTTATCTGGTAAAAATATCCCTTAGCATAGTATATTAAAGCCATGAGGGATTTAGTCATCAGAATTTAGAAGAATAGGAGATACATAAAATTCTGTTATTAAGGACATAGACCTTGCAGTAATTTAAAAGCAATGGTAGTACCTTTGGCCAAGACAATCCAACTGACCTTGCCAGTTTCAGTTTCAATGTGCCATCTAGTTTTTCAACATTTCCAGAATGCTGAGGATGATAGGGACAATAGCAATGCCACTTTATTTGTAATATCTGAACTATTTCATTTATTTATTTTATTTATTGTACATTATTTGTAGTACATAATTATTACATTCACAGTGAGGAGTTAGTACATGTACATTACATTTCTTAATTTTTTACCCCCCTCCCTTGAACTGCTTTATAAATTGCACAATAAAACAAGTTCCTCTGAGGCTGGAGAATTGCTCCAGAGTTGCTCCATAAGGAAAATACATTTTCTAATAACTTTTAAACTACTGTTATGATATTGGCATAACTTCACAGGAAGTTTCCATATATTAGAGAGTGTAGACCATTTCAAGAATGTATGTATGCTGGGTGTGGTGATACATGCTTGTAATCTCAATTACTTGGGAGGATGAGGCAGGAAGATCACAGGTTTGGGGGATTAGACTGAATCAATCTTCGGAGTTCATTCGAACTGCACATGTCAATCTCATCCCTGATGATATAGCATGAAACTATCAAGGCATTACCCTAATATTCAATCATTTCCTGCTTGGCCTGAAATTGGATTAACAATTTTATAAATAATCAGTCTCTCAGTGGTTCCACCACCTGCTTTGCAAGCGCAAAGCCCCAAATTGGATCTCTGGTACCACCCCCCCCCCCCAAACAAAATCAGTCTCTCTACTAGTGTTGTAGAATTCTTATCCTGTCCAATGATGAGATCTCAAAGAGATTTAAAAAAAAATCTGTACTTGTCAGAATCCTTTCCTTGAGTCTTCTTGGAGATGAAATACTTTAGGACAAAGCAAGCATTTAGCCATCCATGACCTGATGAGATTGGAAATGGCCATGATTAAAGATTTGATGGGAGTTTGCCAAATACAGAAACAACTGACAAGAAAGTTGTTTCCTTTTTTTTTGCATATAATCTTTTAATGTAACTAGAATTATGATTGACAATATTATCAGGACTATCAGATTTCTATGAATTTCATAGAATTTAAAACACTAACACTTCATATAAATAATGAAAATGCTATAGCATCACTTCTTTGACAATGTTCCCAATTTACTTAAAAATTTTACATGTTAACATGAAAATTACATGACTTCATATTGTCCTTTCAATGCTTCGGGGGTCTTCTGGAATATCTCAAAATCAGAGATCAAAAGAACTTAGAATTTGAATTTGGAAAATTTGTCAGAAATAAAATTTCAGTACTCTTGAGTAAAATAAGATTACACCAGACTTGAAAGGCTGAGGTGAAAGGACTGAGGGATAAAGAGTTTGAGGCTACCTGGGCAACATAAGAGACCTCATCCCTTAAAAAAAAAGAAAATCACAGGTCACTGCAAAATAGTTATTTACCTAACCAAAATGACAAAACATTTCAGAGGCAAATATAGAAAGTCACATAATCATAGGGAAAAAAACTCAGCTCTTTAACAGAGAGGACTCAGGCTTCCTAAGTAATCAAAAGTCCTAATAAAGCTTTATTTCCTAGTAAGAGCAGATTAATTTTCCAAGAAAATGATTTTTTACATAGAAAACAAAATTATGTTTTTCCACAGTTATAGCTTTGATATTAGTGCTCAATCCTTTGAAAACTTTATGAATAGTTCTATTTAAATTCTAGCCAGCTTGATCACATAAAATTCCTTTCAAAAGGTTCCGCTCACAAATATTCTATAACCTTCTTATATCCCTTCAATTATGTGTCCTATTCATTTCCTCTCTCATTTTAGAATAAGCAGTCACTTTGGGCCAAAAATTACTGGTCTTCCCTAAAAAGAAGACATCTTTCACACTTGATAGCTTTATAGCTTTACCCACCCAAACTCTTTCTTTGCATGAGTTAGTTCTAGTTTTAGTGTTACTATGTTACTATCTCTGTCATATATATATCAGAAGCCCTAATTTCTAGTGCCAACCTAGGAAGTGAGCAATTTTGAACTATTTTATACTAGTGTTTGGTAGATGAGTACCATTTCAGGACCTCTATAAACATATTTTCTCACACTTCTCATGTTTATCAACAGGCCCAAATATACCTTCCTTCCCTACACCACATCACAGGATGTTCCACTTGCTGAAATCATTCATGGCCAGATACTGAACTGTGAGACCAGAACCATGTTTAATATGAAGTAAGGCAACAAAAAATAGCTGACATTGGGCTGGGCATTTAGTTCAGCGGTTCTGCTGCCTGCCTTGCAAGTGGAAGGTCCCGAGTTAGATCCCCAGTACCAAAAAAAAAAAAAAAAAAGATAATAAAAAAATAGCTGACATAAAACATAGCTGGTGTGAGAACCTCAATTCAATCATTCTTTATTTGCAGACACTAACACAGGTAATGGTGAAGGACAGCCTTCTTTTTTCTCACAGCACCTAACAGTTACTAGTTTTGTGTGTTTTCTTATTTATCCTGTGTATATGCATCTGTTTATCTTTCTTTCTTTTCTTTCTTTCTTTCTTTTATTTTTTTTTGAGACAGAATCTTGCTAGGTAGCCCAGACTGGCCTTGAACTCGTGGCTATCCTCCTGCCTCAGCCTCCAGAGACCTGGGATTACAGGTGTGTGCCACGTGCCGTGCCCGGATTTTCTACTGATATAGGGAGAAAAAAATGCCACTCCCAACCTGCTAGATGTCAGATACACTGAATTTGTGTTCCCTGAAATTGAAGAATGAATTCTAAGGAACAATGGAGGTTAAAAGTAGGAAAATTTGAAAGAGATAGCTCCTGAGAGACAGGAGGGGTCCTGAAAGTGGGTTGCCACAGAACTCAGTTTTCTGAGAGAGTTGTATAGGGCAAAATCACGAGGTGGGTACAATGTGGGTCAAACTATGGTTAACCAATAAGATTACAAGTATAAAGGGCCGGGGGTTTGGCTCAGTGGTTCCTCTGACTGCCTTGCAAGCACAGGGTCCTGAGTTCAATCCCCAGTACCAAAAAAGCCCAAACAAACAAAATTGCGAGACAAGTATAGCTGCTTAGCTAACATTGATCCAGTAGTAGTAAGGGCATATGGATGACATCATTAACTTTGGTTGATAATCTGTAGTTTTAGTCTTGTCTTTAGTCTTAGTCTTAGTGGGTGGGAAAGGATAGTCCATCCCTAATGAGATGATGGTTTATTTATATGGGAAATCTCAAAAGGGTGGTACCAATAATCTCAAGCTTTCAATTTGTCCCTTAGGGAAGTATGTGAATCTGGCCATTGTGACTTTAATCTTCTTCTTTTTTGGTACCAGGGATGGAACTTGCACCTTGCGCTTCTGAGGCTAGTACCAAAACCACTGAGCTAAATCCCCGGCCCCTTTCTTTAGATGAGCCTCCAGCCATAGTTTTGATGCCTTCTCATCTTCTGCACTGACTCCTTCAAGAGTCTAGCCCTTTTAGACTGCCTATAATATTTCTTCATAACTTAGTTGCCTATGATACTATGACACTTCATGAAGGAGACATCTACCTAGCAGAATGTTACACATAGAAGGTAGTTAAATACCTGTGAAATGGCGCACATTGATTACCAGTCAACCAACTTGTCATTTTGTTACTCAATATTTTTTAACTGACCAAGACATGTCACATTTCACTGAAAGCCGTGAACAGTTATTTTCTCCTCAGAGCACTTTTTTGCTTTAAGTTTTTGGGACAGAGCTTCACTACATAGTTCAGGCTGACATCAAACTCCCTATGTAGCCCAGGCTGCCCTTGAACTTGTGGCCAGTGCTAGGATTACAGGCATGTCTACCTTGCCCGGCTTACCTGTTTAACAACACTTTTTAGGGCAGGGGATTTAGCTCAGTGGTTCTGCCACCTGCCTCACAAGTGCAAGGACCTGAGTTTGATCCCGGTAAAAAACAAACCACGTTTTAGTGGCCTACTCCAAACAACAAAGGTATTTGGGAAATCTCCCATTAATCAAAATTACATTTATCCTATAATAAGTTTTAACTTAGTAAAAATAACTCAAGTATTTCATAAATATATACCACTTAATTCTACAGACTGTACTCCAAGAACTTAAGTTACTGAAAAAGATTCCCTGAGCTGTGATAAGTTCATTTACCTAATTCACTTGTTTTAAAGTACGCTCTAATTGCTCATTAACAAAGTTAGCCACTGAAGGAGTTCAGGAAATACCACTCCAAAACACGTTGCTTTAAATTGAAGGCACTTGAAAGATACCAAAAAGCAGTTATCTGAGTTCCCATGGTTTCCTAGGATAATATCTGTCACTTGAATTTCTTGGCTACTTTTGAAGGTGAAACCCAAAGAATGCTTAAATAATTCTATTTTGGGGTGGTGGTTTTACAGGCATTAGAAGCAGAAGCAGGCCTATGCTGATCCAGTCCATCATCACTGGGAGATAAACTGAAAATCAGTTCTGTCTCATACCACAGACATTAGAATGAGATATTCCATTGTGGGTCCTGGCCCAACTCCGGAATCAGGATGGCTGGCGCAGTGTACCTACCAGAGGATCCTTTTTCAGTCTCAGAAACAGGCTGAGAATGTACCATTTATAGAAATCTCATCATGAAAATCCTTTAGCCCATACCTTAGGATAATGAGTTTTCAGATTTTTTTTTCAAAGTTCACAGCCAATCCTTCAATCTTAAATAGACTTAGAGCAATATTCATTCATACAGTTGAACTTCAGAACCAAATATGAGGCAGATGTATGTGACAGGTCATTATACCATCTCTGCTTTCTTGGGGATCACTCAGGCCCTGCCTGCATCTATTACTTTTAAACTGCAACATGCTCTGCTTCTCATCGTCTCAGCAGATGCCAAGAAAGGCCAGGTTCTATACCCAGCAGGAGCTGCCATGGCTTCCACACATGCCATGAACCTCAAAAAGCACTCCCCAAATTCCTGACTCATGAAGATTGTGAGTGGTAGAATGATTATTAGTGTAAGAGCCATTAAGTTTGAGGTGGTCTGTTAGGCGGAACAGATTCAAGTAGAGCTCAAAGTTTAGGCAGAGGCAGCTTTAGTGTCTATGCCTAGTTTGGTCTAATATCCTTATTTCTCTGCACTTGACTCTTCACTTACTAGCCACGTCCTTGCTATGCTTTCTGGATAAATTCCAGAGGCAGTGGGGGTTGGCTGATATAGTCAATGCCACCCGTACTGAACACCTCACAGAACACTCCAGCCAGCCCAAGCCATTGTGCAGGCATCTACCTATCCAGTCAGTAGCCCTGTCACAGTTCACCTGTTTAGGGGTCCCATGGGCCTGGCGTTTTCAGTAGGAAGGAGATAGGGGTTGGGTGGATTGTCTGGTACCGGTGCCTTGCTGTCATCTTTGAAGTCTCAGACTGGCATTACTGCCCTCAGGAAGCTTGACTATTCCTGATGGAGCTCCCCACCCCTGACTCTTTGCTCACCAGCCCCACAAGAGCTCTCCCACAGGCTACTGGTCCTGGAAGGTGAAGCCCAGAACTTACTTATCTCAGTATCCCCAATACCAGGTTCTGCTGCTGGCTCACAGTAAGAGCTGGATAAATCATTGATAAAGATGTGTTTAATTGAAAGAGGAGAAAAAGAAAAGAAAGAGGAGAAAATTGGCCATGGACATATGAGCTACTTGAGCTTGGAATGCTTTTGATGTTTAAGCTGAGTATCTAGGTTCTGTTTCACTGTCTCTTGCAGCAGTTGATAGGGACTCATTGATTATATCATTCTAGAACATGAAATATGGATCAGCTGTGTCTCCAAAGTGTGTGGTCTGGACCCTGAAGTGTGTTTTACCTCCATAGAAACAATACTGCCAGTCTGTGGTTTCCCAGTGAAAAATAAGCATCAAATTCTTCAAATCATTCTATAAAGTCATTTCTTCTTTTTCCTTCAATACCCCTTCCCTCCTCTCACTCCCAGGAGTTCCCAAGGGAACTACAGGCTCACATGCCTGTAATCCAACACTCTGGGATGCTGAAGGAAGAGGGTGGCAAATTCTAGCCCAGACTAGGTAACTTAGGGACACTGTTATGGTTTATATCTAGGTGTCCCCCCAAAGACTCCTGAGATCATAGTGGGGCTTTGGGGAGGTGATTGGATCATGGGAGCATGATACTCCACTGATGAGTTTATATCTGAATGTGATGTTGGGAGGGAAAGCTTGGTGGGAAGAGTTGGTTAATGGGGGGCGTGGCCTAAAAGGGTACATCTTCCCCCCTTCTGCTTTGATTTCTCTCTCCTTCCTGGTGCCATGCCATGAGCCGTCATGGCATGCCCCTCTACCATGCTGCCCTACCTTGGAGCCAGTCAACTATGGCTTGAAACCACTACCAAAAAACAAAAACAAAAAAACCCCACTACAAACTGTGAGCAAAAATAAACTTTTCTTTCTTAGAGTTGTGGGTGTTGGGTAGTGTTTCTCAGCAATGAGAAAGTATTGAAGACAGAAATCCTACCTCAAAATAAATTAAGTAGGGCCAGGGATTTAGCTTAGTGGTTCCAGCGCCGGCCTCGAAAGTGCAAGGTCCCAAGTTTGATCCCTGGTACCAAAAAAATAAAAACATAAATAAAGTAAATAAAAAGGGATGGGGATGTAGCCCAGTGCAAAGACTCTGAATTCATTCCCCAATACAGCAGACAAGAAACAAAACAAAACAAAACAGCAACAAAAATCCACATCCATGGGTGAGTGCTGTGCCCCAGGGCAACCTGTGAAGTCCAGTAGACACCAGAAGGAAAAGCCTCAGGCCTGTTGAAGCAGGAGTACCTGTGACTCTAAGTCTCATCTTGTAAGTGGTGGGAGCTTAGCCAAAAGCAGAAATGGGGTATAGAGGAGGGAGAATAATGAGATGAATCTGCACTTGTTCAGTGCTCATGTTAGGTGCATTATTTGGTTTCTCACAGCTTCTCTTTGCAAGTGGCATTATTTTGATCTCTGTTCTATTGATGAGGAAGCTGAATCTGAGAGGGAAAAGAGTGTGTTCAGGGTTGCACAAGCTATAAGTGACAAAGCCAGGGCTCAATCTGACACCAAAGCTTATACTCTTTTCCACCACACTGTAAAGCTAGGTAATTCAGTATGGCCAGGTGGGAAAAGATTGCCCATTTTTACCCCACCACATCACAGTGCTGGGCATGTGGGTGAGGAGAAGTCAGCGGCAAGCAGGTGACTCCTGATGTCTAGTATGTATAATGTCTCCCTGGGTGGCCAGTGGTGCTGAGCACCTGGGGACAGAATACCCACGGCAGGACCATGCTTTAAAGGCAAAATCCTAACAGCCTGTGTTCACTCACAGAGGGAAAGAAAATAAACTTGGAAAGCCAGCTTTGAAGTGGTCTGAAGTTAATATTGGACTGGTGTCTAAACTTTAAAGAGAAAGGGGAAGACAAATGTACTGGGGACCAAAGAGACCATGGAGTTGCCACCCAGATAAAGGGCATTCAGATGGGGTTGCCCCAAAAAGATCAGCCTGGGTCTGCAAACAGATATCCAGAAATATATTTAACAAACAAAATATTATTTTATGTCTACATGGGTAATGGACAATAATTATAGTGGAACATTTATGTTTTAGTAACAGAGTTTTTACTTCAAAACTGCTGTACTTTGGAAAATGTTAAAAAAAGAACCACATAGTTTCCTTTATTCAGATTTCATGTATAATAATCTTATCACCCCACACATTATTTTTATGTCTAGCTATTTCCTCCTCTCTTCATCCTCCTTGTCCAATATTTAGGTGTAAGGAAAAAAAAAGACACCACCCCCAAACCAAAACAAAAAAATAAACCCTAATGAAGTATCTATTTAGTGAGGACCTGGTTGCTGCCTGACGTAGGATAATTCAGTGGGGCCTGAGCCCAGGTCAGAATAGCCATTAGGAATGGATTCCAACAGGTTGTGTGAAAGGAATTTTCTCTCCCTGCTGTGATGCCCGCCAGCAGTACAGTCAGCTGGCCTGGCCTGTGAAGACTGTGAGAATGAAGGACAAGTTGCTTTCATCCCAACTCCCCTGTCCCACAGGCTTGGAGCTTGCTCATATTCCTTTATTCCAAGCTGCCGTGGGGCTGCCAAGCTATGCCCTCACCCAGGTCCCCAGCCCTGGGCAAGTCCTTGGGCTGCAGCCAGGATTTATCCTTTGCCTTCTTTCCTACCTACCTCTGACCACCATGGTGAGAAAGCACTTCAATTTACCTAGGATGCAGGGCATAGGGAGAGCTTGGATTTTGGAGTTAAAGACCATTTTGGAGTTTAATTTCAGCTGTGATACCCATTTGCTACATGTATGATGGAGCAAGTCATCCTTTCTGAGCTGTACTTTCTCTACCTATTAAATGGGAAAAATGGCAACAATCTACCTTGGAGTATTGGTAATTAGAGATAATGCATGAAAATGCCTGATGCAAAGTGATCTATGACAGCCATGTCCTTATAAGATCAGAGCCTCTTGCCTCATGGCAGATGGCAAATGCCTGGAGGGCTCCCATTTAACTGTGGTCCTGAGTGAATGACTGTCCAGAAGGCGTTTGTATGAGACACTGTAGGGGAAAGACAGGTCCAAAATCTGCCCTGGTGGAGGATGGCCAAAGACAGTAGTTTTGAAGTAAAAGAATTGTTGCAAAAACATATATTCCTCAGGAAGGTCCATAATGTGGAGTTGCATGCCTACATGGAAGTCAAAATTCCTGAGAAATTTTCTCTAGGGCTTTGTAAATTTTTAGCTTCTCCTTGACTTTCTTCCACACTAGTGCCAGAATTAAGAATTTCCAGCATTTTGTTGTTCTCATGGGGTTCTAGCTCTGGAGCAAAGGAATTATATTCCAGTTATTAGAAGGTTTATGGGAGGGAGGAATGGCTTAGTGGTGATCTTTGAGAGATTTTAGGGCAATGACAGCAATCCCAGAAGAAGAAAGTGAAATCAAGTTACTTGGATGTGAAAATAGCTTTCTCAAAACAATACTGATGGAGTTTGGCTTCAGTCTCAGACTAGATTCTACACTAGATTATTTTAAACAATAATAACATTAATAATATTTGGGAAACTTTTGGAATAGCAGCAATCACTATCATCCAGCCTGAGATTTTGAAAACAAAGTATGCTAGTCTGACCTTTTCTTTCCTTAATCTTGTTTCTAGGCTTTTTTGTTAAGGAAATATGATAGATACAAGGCCTGGAACATAGTAGAGATTCAATCAATACTTGTTGATTGAAGGGAGACTTTTGACAGGAATGTTCATATTCTGGTTGCTAGAGCCATAGTATAATGTAGGTTGGCTCCAAGGGCAATTAGCTGGGTTAGAACTGCTCAGAAAATCGATTCACACTGGCTGGGAGATAGAGTCCTAATGTTGGGCATCACCTCCACCCCTAGAAAGCTCTCTGTGATACAATATAAAGAACGGGCTGGCTGCATGTGACAGCATGCTGGGCAGGGCAGCATACACACCAAGGGATTGAATGTAGATCTGTATACCTTGTTTAGTAATTTCTAAAACATTTCTTCCTCCACCTTGAATATAAGCAATACATATTCACTGTAGGCAATTTGAGAAATGTAGAAAAGATTCAAGAAGGAAATAAAAGCTTTTGTACATAGGGAGGGGAGGGAGTTTGAGGGGAGGGAATTGAATAAAATAAAATAAAATAAAATTTATTTAAAAAAGAATTTACGATCTCCTATCACTTGAATGTAATAACATTTTAGGGTATTTTTTAGTTTTTGGATTTTTCTTATTTTTGTTTTTGTTTTTGTTTTTTGAGACAGGGTCTTGCTGTGTAGTTCAGGCTGAGCTTGAACTACTATGCAGCCCTGGCTGGCCTTGAACTCTCGGCAGTCCTCTAGCTGCAGCACCCCCAGTGTTGGGATTATAGGTGTGTGTCACCATGCCAGGCTTAGTTTTTGTTTAATGCATACATATTTTTATATTTATTTATTTATTTATTTAGGTACCAGGAATTGAACTTGGGACCTTGAGCTTTCGAGGCAGGCGCTGGAACCACTGAGCTAAATCCCCAGCCCAAATACATATTTTTATATAGATTAGTTAAGGTAACTCATCATAAAAGGATTTATATATAAAGACTTTGGTATGGCTTGTATCTAGATGTTCCTTCAAAGCCATCTATGAAATGTGTGCTCATAGGTGTGGCTTTTCAAGTGTCTGGATCTAGGCTGAGTGATGTTGGGATTAAGTGTGTGTGGTACCAAATGCCCATCAATTGACAAATGGATAAAGAAGATGTGGTTTTTTTTATGCAATGGAGTATTACTGTGCCATAAAGAAGGATGAACTTAGGCCAGGGATGTAGCTCAGTGGTGTTGCACCTGCCTGGCAAGCACAAGGTCCTAAATTCAATCCCTGGTACCAAAACAAACAAACAAACAAACAAACAAGAACAAAGTAGGACGATCTTGAGACATTTATAGCTAAATGAATGGACCTTGAGACCATACTCTTAAGTGAAATAAATCAGACACACATGTTTCTTTGGTGTGAAAAACTGAAAGTGGAAATAAGGACTAAAATATATAATAAATATTAGGAAATGGGAGGAAAATGTTCAGATGGGAAGGGGAACAAGAGAGGAGGGAAAGAGAAAGGAAGGGACAAGAAAAAAAAGAGAAAATAGAAGGAAAAAAATGGAAACAAAGCTTTTGTACGTAGGGAAGGGATAGGGCTTGAGGGGAGGGGGAATAGGAAAAAAGAGGCAGGATGTATTACATACAGGTGCAAAGTCCCTACATTGAGAGTTATCATTATGTATGCCTAACATGCACCAATAAATGTTTTGCTATTTAAAAAGCCAACAAACAAAAATAAAATTTGTCTGAAACAAGATTGCCATTAAATAGTAAGAAAAGAAAAAAAAATTAACCCACTGATTGGAATTAGCATAGTTCCGGGTGTGGATAATGGGAAGGCCCACCCTGGGTATGGGTGGCACCACCCAAAAGGCTTATAGCTTGGATGGAATAAAATGGAAAGGGAGGCTTACTTCACTGCTTCCTGCTTCCTGCTTACCTTGCTGTGGACTGTTTCTCCTTTGCCATGTTCCTGTGGCATGCCACCCTGTCTTGGAACCAGATAACTATGGACTGAAACCTCTACAAACTGTGAACTAAAATAAACCTTTCTTCCTTTAACTTGTGAGTGTTGGGTATATTGTCCCAGCAACAAGAAAAACTAACTAATACAGACCTATATATTAATAAGAGAAAGAGCAACCTAAAGTAAAGATGGGTAAACAACATGAATGCAGTTCATACAGAATTATACCGTTATTACAGGAAAGAAAATACAAATGTTTTTTGTTTTGTTTTGTTTTGGTTTTTTGAGACAGCATTTTGCTATGTGGTTCAGGCTGGACTTCAACTCACTAGGTAGCCCAGGCTGGCTTTGAACTCATGGTGATCCTCCTGCTTTAGCCTCTCAAGTGCTAGTATTAAAGGTGTGCACCACCATGCCCAGTCTAGTAAGCTATTTTTTTCTTTAAAAAAAGCTTTACTGAGAAGGAAAAGAGTGATATGACATGGTACTGAAGAGGACAGAGAGTCAAGGGTTTGTTGTTGCAGTGGCTGTTTGAGTGTTCATAAACAGCAGGGGCAGGGGAGACTTGGGTGTGTTTCTTAGATATATGGGATGATGAAGCCAGTTCTCTGGGAAGTACATGAGTGAGGACTGGTCTAGGAGGCAGGAGTAGAGATGGGCAAGATGGCAGGAGGACTGGTCCCTAGAGAGAGCAGCTGGGAGCTTGGTGGGTTGCTGGAGCTCTCACCTCTGAAAAATGTTAGGCTATCTGCTGCTGTTGAGGGAGAAGATGGTGGCCCCGCGGGGTGGGCCTGAGGATGTGGTTAAAATGTAGAGTCACTGTTGTGTGAAAGCCTCTAAGCTTCTTAGAATATAAG
Source organism: Heterocephalus glaber (assembly GCF_053883595.1). Classification (NCBI taxonomy): domain Eukaryota; kingdom Metazoa; phylum Chordata; class Mammalia; order Rodentia; family Bathyergidae; genus Heterocephalus; species Heterocephalus glaber. The sequence goes on along the minus strand of NW_028258145.1, from coordinate 28,040,451 downwards.
ATTGAAGCAATGGAGGTCTGTCTGGCTGAGAACTTTTCTCTAGCAGTTTTCAGTAACCAGGACACTGAGCAGAGGGCCAGCAGAGAGTGACAAAGGGAAGGGACCAATGGGTTGGGGGTGTTGGAGGATGGACAACGTTTCAAACTATGTAAGCAGCTGTCTTGTGGTTGCCCACTTGTCTCCTCTGTGGGCTGTGACCCCTCCCATCCCTAGGGCAGGGAGTCCCATCCCATCCCAGCCTACTTCTCACTGTCCCCAGGGCTTGAGTTGGGTGCCTGATTTTGGGACACATTCAAGGAATAGTTCTCAAATTGTTCATTTGACTGCAATCCCAAAACAAACAAATCTCCCCCCAAACAAGCAAACTTCAAGACTAACACTTTATTTACTCTAGCTCTCAAAATGTTTTTATCTCACATGGCATTATCTTACCTCCTTCATAAATCTTCCATTTCCATATATGATAGCTGCCCTCAAAGGAAGAAGATATTGAGGACATATATATGCAATTTGTCTTGTTTTGTTGTGGTAGTACTGGGGATTAAACCCAGGACCACATACATGCTAAGCAAATGCTCCACTATTGAGTTACAGCCTTAATTTCCCCTCACTTTAAAAATTCATTTTATTTATTTATTTATTTATTTATTTATTTATTTATTTATTGGCTTTTTGAGACAGGGTCTTGGTATGTAGTCCAGGCTGGCCTCGAACTCACAGGGATCTTCCTGCCTCAGCTTTAAAATTCATTCTGAGATAGGATCTCACTAAGTTGCCCAGGCTGGACCCAAAGTTGCAATATTCTTGCTTCAACCTTATGAAGCTGAGATGACAAGCATTTGTCCTCTTACCTGGCTAGGATATATGTTTTTAAATGTGCTCCAGGCCTTCATCGCAAATTGCTGGACTCCATGTAGCCTCTTTCTTTCCTATATCACTTTCAGAGGGTATTAAGATTTTATTCCTAGTTAAAAAAAAAAAGATTCTATTCTTAGTAATCCAAGGCTGCGTATCTCTCTCCCAAAGTGTGTGTGCGTGTGTGCGTGTGTGTGTGGGGGCATTCTGTGGGGAGAGGTGGGGAGCTCAGGACCCTGGAAGATAGCACTTTGTTAATGACACCTTAGCACTGCTCAGAGGAACCAGCAACAGGATTAACAGAATCCTGATGAAGATAAATGTATACACATCCTCCGGAATGGGGTTGGGTCTGCCCTTTCTCTCCTCCAAGCTCTACTTTCCTTTCACCTCCATCTACGAAGAGTATAGGAACCTGGGAGAGACTTCCTTCCTTCAGCCATTCTAGCAGCAGTGCCTGAACCCTTGCTCTGAGCCAAACCCTATGTCTGGGGAGGACTGCAGGGGCCCCTCCCTCGAGGGCCCACAGACAGGAGTCCTCAGCCTCAGCTGGTTCAAGGTCCCGTGATTGCCCTTGGATATTATTGTCTGAATCCTGAGATTAACATCTCACTCCTGAACCCTGAGCAAGTGAGAGACAGCAGTGCCCTCCAGGGACCTGGCAGAGTGCACATGTCAAGCAGCACGCAGCTGCTAGGGGCAGGGCTGGAGATGTTGCCATGGCTACGGCTTAGGCAGCCATTCCGCTCACTCTCTCTAGGTTCCTCTTTCTGTTATCTGTTTCAAGGGGACAGGTGCATAGCTTTCTCTTCTTTTTTCTTGTCCCTGGTAAGAGCTGAGAAGGAGGGCCGGGGATTTAGCTCAGTGGTGCCGCAGCCTGCCTCACAAGCGCAAGGTCCCGAGTTCAACCTCCCGTACCAAAAAAAAAAAAAAAAAGACTATCCACTGGGTGTGGTGGTGCATGCCTGTAATTCCAGCACTTGGAAAGGTGAGGCAGGGGGATTGCCACAAGTTTGAAGGTCACCCTGAGCTATATAGTAAGCGCAAGGTCAGTTTCAAATACATAGTGATAAAACAAAACAAACAAACAAAAAACACATAGTGAGACCCTATCTAAAAAAAAAAAAAAAAAGACCATCAGTGAAACCTTCTTAGGCAGGCATGACCTCAAAGTGTCCCTTAGCATCAAGAATGGACAGGCATTTATCTAACCTCCCAGGTGACTGTCACTTACCAGATGCTACACCAATGCTGCAAGAGATTTGGCCAAGAACAGAATACCTAATACTTTTTTTTTTAACTTTCTTTTGCTTTATTTTTGTTGTTGTTTTTCTGAGACAAGGTCTCACTGTGTAGTCCAGACTGGCCTTGAACTCATGTTGATCCTCCTGTCTCAGCCTTGGGAGAGTTGGGATTACAGAGGTTTGCCACCACACCCAGCTGATTTTGCTTTAGTAAATCCATTCCCTCTAGATCTTTCTTGACTCTTCAATTTTTCATTTATTTATTCAACAAATATTGATTGAATGTATGCACAACTAGCAACTAATCTCTTGGTTGGGCACTAGGGATACAGTAGAGGACAAGCTTGTAACCAGAATGACATCATGCATGCTGTGAAAGTGGCATGAGAGTTCCTAGGAGGAATTGTTAGCCCAGGCTGGTCCTTTTCCTATCTCTAAATATGGACATTTACCAAAATTCACCACCCTGCAGTTCTATTCTTGACCCTCTGACTCTGCTAATCTCAGAACTAGCTCTTGGTTGTCTTTGGTCTTCCCAGAGACTGGCAGTTGCATCTGTTACCTAGTGGCCTTTCAGGGCTGTTTTAGCTGTCTGGAGATTAGCTACTCTGAGAAGAAAGATGAGCCACCAGGTGAGCATTCAAGTCTTCTCTATTGGAAGATAAATACTTCCCACTTCAGAATTTTAATTTGAGCTTCCTAACCTTTTCTGCTTTCCAAACATTTAACTAAGACAATGGATAATGTTTAATTGTACACTTGTGTTCCTCAAAACATTTTGAACAAAATTTTTCCCAGGATCCAGACTGTCTGGCGATAAGGCAGAAGGAAGATTTTGTTTCTTTAGCACAATTTTTCCTCTTATAATTTCATGACAGCTGGTCTCAGAGGGGATTACCATGGAGCTGGACATGGCAGGCTCTGGGTGCTGATTAAGATGGTGACAAGCTACGACATGGATCAACTGAGTGTGAGGAGATGGTGGGTAAATGTGTGAAAGCGATGAGGATGCTCCCTGAGGTGAGCATCAGCATTGATGACTGGAGAGGTCACTAGGAAGATGGAGAATGTAGAAAGAATAATGTGTTTAGGGAAGAAGACTAGGAGCTCAGTTCTGAATTGTTTAGTTTGGGGACCTATGAGCCATGCACATGCTGCCCAGTCACTAGGGAGCTCCAGGAGTCCAGGGCTTGGAAGAGACCTCAAGGATGTGGATAAAGAGTGGAGAGTAACTTGGCCTCACCTCCTGGCATCACCTCCCTGACACTTGAGTCACTTCTGTTCTTCCAAGTTCCTTACAATGGATTGAAGAATGCTGCCCTCGACTGCCAGGTGGAGAACCACTCCAAGCAGAATTTTCATAATTTAAAAAGCTCCCAGCAGAGAGTCAGGATACCTGGGTTGTAAGTCCAGCTCTATCTTAGCTACTATGCAAGCTGAGACAAATAACTTCTTGTGTCTGGGACTAGGTTTTCTCATTTGAAAGATGAAGGTATTAGCCCTTGTCACCTTCCTTCACCAGCACTTATGCTTCTGTAGCAGTGTCTTTAGGTGAGAGAGGTTAGATGGAATTGGGCACTTCGACAAAATATAATCAGGCCCTAGACACTTACAGTGGCATCTTTGAGGGCGATGGAAGGGAATAATACTTTTTATCAATTTACTGAGCACTTACAGTCATTTTTTGGTATCTATGGGGGATTGATTCTGGGTCCAGCATGGATATCAAAATCCACAGATGTAATCCCTTATATAAAATGGCATATTATTTATAAACAACTTAGGTACATTTATACACTAAAACATCTATAGACTGCTTATAATACCTAATGTAAATGCTGTCTAAGTAGGTATTATGCTGTGTTCTTTAGGGAATAAATACAAGAAAAATGTCTATATATTCGGTACACATGCAACCATCATGGTATGAAGTACATTTCAATCTGCGGTTGGTTGAATTTGCAGATGAGGAATGTGCGGATGCAAAGGGCTGACTGTGCAAAGCAGCAGGCAGTGTGGAAAGCTTTCTGCTTCTGTAGCTCACATTGCCATTTTCAGATAATAGGCTGAAGTTCCGTGAGATGAGGCACCTTCCCAAGCTCATGTAATTTGCAGAGTGAAGAAGTCAGGATTACAATCTAGGGGTCCCTAATTTCACACCCATGCTAGGCAACACCATCAGGAATGGCTGGCAAAGGGGTGCGAGTAAGAGGATAGTTTGGCAAAAACACAAAACAAAAACCAAAAAAACACCTTCTGCTAATTTGTTCCTTTACTTCCATACTATAAATTCTTTTTAAATATTTATTTATTTATTTATTTATTTATTTATTTATTTATTTATTTATTTTGAGATAAGGGTCTCACTATGTTGTCCAGGCTGATCTTGAATTTCTGGGCTCAAGTGAGCTTCCTTCCTCAGTCTCCTGAGTAGCTGAGACTACAGGTGGGCACCACCATGGGTAGCTCTATAAACCTTTTTTTTTTTTTGGTTCCGGGGATCAAACTCAGGTCCTTGCACTTGTGCAGCAGGCGGCGAAACTACTGAGCTAAATCCCCGGCCCTAAACATTTTTTGATGTTGTTTAGATAACTAGTGATAGCTTTAGTAAGATTATTGTGTGTGTGTGTGTGTGTGTGTGTGTGTATGGTGCTGGGACTGACTCAGGGCCTTGCATATATTAGGCAAGTGTTCTGCCACCAAGCTATATCCTTAGCCCAGATTTTTTAAAGTCTCTTTATAGAGGTGCTCAGTAAATACTTATAAAAATCCTCAAAAAAATTCTACTCCTTTTTCAGATAAAGAAAAGGATCGTTCAATTCAATTCCAGTATAACAGCTTCCAACTTGTAGGGCCAGTAGGTTTCAACCAGTGTCTCTCTTTTCTCCAAGCCAAGCAAGACTGAGCACAGAAATTTGGGTGGGTCTGAGCTGCTTGTGGGTAGGAAGATGGTTAAAGGCCCCACGGGTGGCCTGTGGAAGACTGGCTGGAGCATGATGGACTGGGGTAGGTGGGTGTTACTGTGGGGGAATCAGGCAGGTCATTATGGTAAAAACCACAGCAGGTGGTTCATAGTATTACTTAATAAATGGTGGTTATTATAATTTTCACACTGATATTTTTCCTTTTTTTTTTTTGGTACTGGGGATTGAACTTGGGACCTTGAGGCTTGTGAGGCAGGCAGCGACACCACTGAGCTAAATCCCTGGCTTCCTTTTTCCTTTTTTTTTGGTACCAGGGATTGAACTCGGGTCCTTGAACTTTCAAGGCAGGTGGGCAAACCGCTGAGCTAAATTCCCGGCCCTTCTTTTTTTTTTTTTTTTTTAAAAACAGAGTCTCACTATGTAGAGGATGGCCTTGAACTCATTATGTAGCCTAGGCTGGCCTCGAACTCTAGGAGATCCTCCTGACTCAGCCTCCCCAGTGCTGGGATTATCAGCCATACTGCTATTTTCCAAAGCACTCTATTCACTGAAAATGCCAGGCCAAAACAAATGAGGGTGAAGATGAGACCACAAATGAGCTCTAGGACAGCAAGGACCATATGACAAGGACAGTGTGGGTGCCTTCATGATTGTATCCTGGGCCTAGCAAAACAGCTAGCACATAGCAGGTTCTTAATAAATATTTGATTAAATGAATAAGTAAAATCTGGCCAAAGCTGTTTATGTCTCCAGAGCTAGAGCACAATGTGCTGGTTAAAAACAGTCTCTGAAAGTGATTGCTGGGGTCACAGTGTGGTATTGACTGGCTAGAGACCCTGGGAAAGTTATTTCATCACTCTGTACTTCACTCAGTTTCTTCATCTGAGAGGAAGTGGGAGGATATTGATAATAAAAGTAACTCCTTCAAAGGATGGCAGTGAGGCTCAGATGAGTTAGTATTTGAGATATGTCTAGTACAGTCCTTGCCACATAGTAAGAGTTATATAGTGGTTCGGTATTTTGCCTGAAGAATGAGTCATTAATAACAGAATTCCAATATCTTTCAAAATGCACCAAAAGGGTGATGTCAATTCCAGTGGAAGTTCATTTAGAGAGGATTTAGGAAAACTGGGTGAGGTGAGCAGAGTTGTTCTTGGTTGTAAATAGCTGGCAAAATTCCTAACTTCTGTTTCCTAGAGAGAAGCTTGGGAGATGACCACATGAGTATCTGGTGCAGAGTGGAGGGAGGAGGTGGTCCTACCTGCCTCTAACACAGCCTGTGTGTTTGGTTGGCTCAAGACTTGAGAAATTTACATAACTCTAAAACCTTGCATAATTAGAAATACTTTTGCTGTATGTTGAAATCTAGAAATGAGGATATTTTCACTTAGTGAAAGAAGCAGCCATGGGGCCAATAACAGAAAGTGAGGGATTAGGATAGACAAGTGCTCATTATTAATCCTGTTGTAATAATATATGTTACATTACTTGTGCGAGTCTGGGTTTAATTTGAGACATTGTACCACTATGAGTATTGTGGCATCAGGACTTTATTAGAGGAATTAGACCTTATACAGTGTGGGAGATCTTGAGAAATCACAAGTCTGAAAGAGGTGGGGGAGGCCTTGAAGAATCAGAGAAGAGAAGAGTCACTAATAGGCCCTGCAGCTGGCAAATGAGCTGAAAGTTGTACGGAAATCTGAAGTCCAGGCACACCCTGCAGCTGGACTTCCTTTCTACGAGGGGCTGGTGTAGAAGTCCAGGGACGGTGGTGGACTCAGAGTGGCCTCTGTGGCTATGAAGCAAAATGTCTGCTGGTGGGGCTTGGCCTCACTACTGGACAGCAGGGCTGAAAACTGGGAAAGACAGCAGGAAGAAGAGCAGGTCACAGAGTGGGGAAGCCACCTGTCCCTCTTCAGATGTCTCTAATCTACTCAAATGTACAATGACATTTAGGACTTGGTGGCTGCTGCTGCTGCTCCCCCATCTCACCTTCACCTGTGAGATCCAGGACCCTACAAGCAAGGGGATTTTGTGAGAGTTCCCAACATTTTCAAGTTGATGATAGCACATTTATTTTAAGGATGTAATACAATTCCTTCGCTTTATTTACATATTGATTAATTTGTATTTTACCACATATAAAAAAGAATTTCTGAAGTGGCTCAGAGAAACAAACATCTGTGATTTTTTAGCTTTATGTTACTGTAACAAAGACCTGAGATAATCAGCTCATGAGAGAAAAGGCTTATTTTGGTTCACAGTTTGGAGATTTAATCCCTGACTGGGTGACCACATGGCTTTAAGGCATGTGTCAAGGCAGCACATCAGGGCAGGAGGGCATGACAAAGCAAAACTACCCACCTCTTGACCAAGAAATGAAAGAGAGAAAGAAGAGACTGAGGTCCCATAATTCACTTTGAAGACCTGCTTCTGATGACTGGAAGACCTCCCACAAGGCTGTACTTTTTAAAGGGTCACTACCTCCCAAATAGTGCCACCTTGGGGACTATGCTTTTAACACATGGGCTTTTGGGGAACATTTGAGATTCAAACTATAGTATTAATACAGTGTAGTTAAATGTAATTAATTAATTAATTTATATTGAGGTGGGAACTTGCTATGTTGCCCAGGCTGGTCTTGAACCTATAGCCTCAAGCAATTCTCCTGCTTCAGCCTGCTGAATAGCTTGGTCTAAAAATGTGTGCTGCTATGCCTTGCTTGAATGGAATATTTTTCTGAGATAGCATCTCACTATGTAGTTCAGGCCATCCTTGAACTCACTATGTAGCCCAGGCTGGCTTTGAACTTGAAGTGATGATCCTCCTGCCTCTGCCTCTTGAATGCTGAGATTATAGGCGTGTGCCACCACGCCCAGCTCTTGAGTGGAATTTTTAAAGGCAGTGATAAAGGGAGAGAATAATGTGTAGGGAAGTGAAATAATCCCAAAGGGGTATTAATATTCAAGAAATTCATCTAAGTGCCTGTTCCATTGCAGACGGGACCATGGATTTGACTCAGGGCAAACTTACAGCCAAAGTAAATATTTTGTGGCAAAGATGTCACAAAGCGAGTGACACACATTTCCCTGGTCCTGAGATTAATGAGAACTATCTCAGGGGTCCTAAAAAAATAGGCCTTTGATAAAGTACCTTGGAGCCATTCAATGAAACTCATGCTCTTAGGGGTTATAACAAACTAGACCTGGTGTGTGTTCTGAGCTTTTCTGCCTGAGACAGGAGACAAATTCCAAACATTATCTCCATAGGAATGGATAGTTTGCATATCCTTCAAGCTACAGGTTGACAATCCTTACCTGTAAAGGACCTGATACTAAATTTTTTAGGATTTTAGGCAATTAGGTCTCAGTTACAACTACTCAACGCTGTTGTAGTGTAAAAGCAGCCACACAGAGTCCATAAGCTCATGAATGTGGCTGGATTCCAATAAAAATTTACTTTTTATTAGCACAGTATGTGTTTGCTGTACAGAATGACTACCTTTGTCATGGGGAGTTGGTACGTGCACATGACATATCTTAATCTTTTTTTATCCCCTTCTCCTTCCAATAAAACTTTATTAAGTAACACTAATATTTGAATTTCTTATAATGTCCATGTGTCACAAAAGATGAATTCTTTGTTTGAGTGGGTTTTTTTGACCACTTAAAATTATAAAAATCCATCCTTAGCTGTAGACTATCACTGTGCATAAACAGGCAGCAGGCTGAATTTGGGTCACAGGCCATGATTTGGTATCTCTGCTTCAGGTTATCCTCCATAAAGAGGAATTTTTATAACCAATTAAGAAAGTGGGAGGTGAGGGTTTCACAGATCATTTGAGTTAGTGTAAGAAAAATACTATAAATGGGTACCTTATAAACAACAGAAAGGTTTTGCTCACAAGTCTGCAGACTGGGCAATCTAAGGTCAATGGACATTTGGTGTGTGGTAAGGGCTTGCTCTCTAGTTTGTACAAGCTGGCCTCTTCCTGCAGCCTCATATGGTCAAAGGGGCAAACTAACTTTTTTGGAAGGTCATGAATCCTGTTAGTAAAACCTCAGGACCGAAACTGTCTTCAGATGTTGCCAAATGTCCCCTGGAGGACAACATCTCTCCAGAGTGAGAACTACTACATAACTGAATGATTACAGCTCTCATGACATGACCTAATCATCTCCCAAAGACCTCACTTCCTAATATCATCACCTTGGAGGTTAGGATTTCTTTTGAGACAAGGTGTCACTATGTAGTTCAGGCTGGCTTTGAACTCACTATGTAGCCCAGGTTGGCCTCAAACTTTTAGTGATCGTCCTGCCTCAGCCTCCCAAGTGTTGGGATTATAGGCATGTGCCATCACACCTGGCAAGGGGGTTTGGATTTCAACATATTTTTTGGGAGGTGAGGGAAGCACAAGCAAAGGGTGGGTAGGGGGCATGCTAAGAAATACATTACCCGGCGGGTCTGCCACTTTCTTGCACCAATGCTTTCCTGTAGAAGGGAGCTCAGAACTGTGTTGGGTTCCCAGCTCTCCCTGCCATGTGATATTCTTCTTTTTTTTTTTTGGTACTGGGGATGGAACTCTGGCCCTTGTGCTTGCGCAGCAGGTGGCGAAACCACTGAGCTAAATCCCCGGCCCTATGTGATGTTCTTTAAGAGAACTTCAGTGTAGATAAAGATGCTGATTAAGGATGATTCTGTGAACCAAGCCAAGTGAAGGAGGATATTCCTCTATAAAAATTAAAGCTACTGTCCCAGCCACATACCTGAGATCATGGAGGGCCAAGATTTCTCTCTGGCAACCACTTTTGTATTAGATGTATAGCAATATAAGCACCAACATGTAGGTGGTGGAAACTTCAACATTCTTCACTCAAAAGCATGATTGTAACATATTTGGTCTGGAAAACTTCAGAGTTATGATCAATTGCCCAGTATGGCTATAAATATTAATTGACAAAGAACCCAGGGAATGTATAATATGAAGCAATGTGACCTCCTATTGAGCCTTCCAAACTATAGTCATCCTGAAATGTATTTACAGATAATTCAGAGATTCTCAGTCTTGGCCCTATTCACACTTTAGGCTATGCACAGTTAATACACTCATGGCGAGTCATGATTCTGCTTTGTGGTGGGCTGCCTTGTACGTTAGAGGATGTTAGTAGCTTCCCTGCACACTGACATTTAACATTTAAGAGCCATTAGTGATAATGGCACAATATTGTATGCCACTAAGTTGTTTACTCAAAAATGGTTGAAAAGGTACATTTTGTCTTTTTGTTGATTTTTGTGATGCTGGGATTGAATCCAGGACCTTGCATGTGCTAGGTAAGACTCTACTACTGAGCTATCCCCAGCCTCTATATAATGTGTATTTTACTAGAAGAAAAAAAATAAAGAAAAAATGAAAGAGCATATTTTATATGTATTTTACCACCAAAAAGAAAAGAAGGAAGGAAGGAAAGATGAAAGAAAGAAAAAAAGGGGAGGGAAGAAAGAGGGGAAGGAAGGGAGGCAGGAAGGAGGAGGAAGAGCTGTTGAGTGGGGCTAGGGGATAAGATATGGGGTATTTAAAGAATTCCCTTTTAACTCTCTAAAAGGAGAATGTATGGAGAACTCCAAAGAGTCCTTGCTGGTCTGCAAGGTTATTCTATTCTGGTTTTTTCTTTTTGAACTTTTTATTATGGAAGTCTAAAAACACATTTAATAGTGGCAAGAATCAGCGATGAATTGCCTTTGAATCCAACACCCAGCTTCAACAACATCTATTTTTGCTGCTCTTGTTTATATATCCCTCCAATTTTCAAACTTTTTTTTTTTTTTTTTTGGTACCAGGGATCGAACTTGGGACCTTGTGCTCACGAGGCAGGTACCAGAACCACTGAGCTAAATCCTCGGCCCTATCCCTCCAATTTTTAATCCTCTCAGTCCATCCAGGGCATATCAGGGAAGCTCCAGCAGGTGTCTGAGGCAGGGGCAGGTTACGTCGATTCTCAGGGAGACAAATGAAAAATGATCTGAGCTGTGAACAAACTGAACACAGGCAGTCAATGGGCAGTGGAATCTAGTGGGGAAAGTTTGGGGAACCAATAGAGAACAGTGGCTGGAAGGTGGGGTGTGTATAGGGAAGTGGCAGGAGATGGAGCAAGATCTTGATGATACACAAAAAGGAGGTGGTGTTCGGGGAATCCTTTTTCTACAGCCCTTTAAAGTCACTTTGCTCCTAGCTCACAGTAAAGCAAAGGCTTCCCTGGGAACTTGCTCAAAATCCAACACCCCCCCCATCCCCCCACCGCCCCCCACCCCGGTACTGGGGATCTAACTTGGATCCTTGTGCTTGCACAGCAGGCGGGGAAACCACTGAGATAAATCCTTGGCCTCGTCCACCCTCTTATCTTGGGTCCTTTGGGTTGGTTCTCTAAGCTCTATCTAGAGAAGCCCTTCTCAGCCACAACGGCAGTCAGAGGGAGACTTGCCTCCAAAAGAGTAGTTATTTATAAGCAAAAAAAGTCAAGACGGGACAGGATTTATAGGGCTTGCTCAAATCCAGCCTCTTCTCCTTCAAGTTAAAAAAAATCTTGAAGTAACCCAAAATAGGTGCTTAGGAGGCACCAGACCAGCTAGTGCTAAGGGTGTTACAATGTGTTCTTTGCTGTTTGCTCTTCCCAGTTTGTTCCCATTATTCAGGGACAGAGCCTCCCACCCTGCTTTTCCCACAGTACAAAGATGTCTTGGGTGCATTAAATTGCTGTGAAGCTCTCAGGGCCAGATCCATCACCTTTGATCCACCACCCTCAAACCCCTCACCTGGAACCATCTCTGCTTCTCTTGAACTTTCTCTGCTCCCAAAATCTACCTGGAATTATAAACCGTCCTTACATTCCTTGCAGCCTAAAGTGCTGTAAAGAGCCCAATAAATGATAGTTATTATTACTATTTTCTATTAAACGAGGGTGAGGGGAGGAGAGAGGAAAGCATTCTAGGGAGAGAGAACATCAGGCAGATGACACTGATTTGTGGGGTCTTGTGCATAATGAAATGTGAGCCCTGTCTAGATGTGGGACGTCCTGGGAAATCAATCTCCCCTTACCACAGGCCTTTCCCCTGACTTATGTCTGACAGGTGCTCCACAAGAGATTGCAATCTCTATGTGAGGACCTGCTTGAAACTGGAGTGGGTGAGAGGCCACTTGCCATATACACCACTACCAGAACCCTTGCAGCCCAGGGCAGGCCTGGCCCTCGCCATATCCTATAGGAAGCGGACCCACCTCTGACCCTCCCTACTCACGCACTTGGGCCCTGGCTGGGCCTGGAAGGCTGTGAAGGAATGACCCAGGTGATGTTCATACAGTGGATGGCAGCTGTCATAGGATGGGAAGGGTGATATTAATCTCCTAGTTTCAGGAACAGGTAGCCAAGAACTCATCTGAGGGAAGTGGTGGGAGGTGAGACCACACATGAGACACCTGATCATATCACCTTCTCTCCTCAATGACATCTGTAGCTTTCCAGACAGAGCCAGCTTACAAGTGTGTGACCTGCATAGTCACACACGAACATGCTCAGAAATGCCCTGTGCTTGACTTAATGTTCTGCTGAGGTCCTCTTGCAATACTTAATAATTTCAACTTTGATCTTGGTTTTAGTTAAGTGAAGTCCAGTAGGATAATTGAGGCATGCACATGAACAGAGGAGGAACGAGCCCCATGTGGTCTGCCAATCCTGGCTGCTCCACCTGCTGACAGAGCTCATGATGCCCCATGAGTACAGAACTTGGTGGACTCATGATGTGTGGCAGTGTGTGACTTAAGTGCAATTGAATGCAAGGTAAACATGTTATGTCTACAACTGAGTAAGTGGGAACTTCGACAGCCATAGAAGCCATTTTTCATGCCAAATAGAAATTTCTTCAAATATAGAAATAATGCATTTTGAGAAACAAAAACAACCAAGGAACCCTATCAGATCTTTTCTTACTGTACCACCCTGCCACTTATGCTGAAGAAGACATGGAAGGAAAGGAAACCTTGCACAACTCACAGTTCCCTTTCTTTTCAGACCTCCTTCACTCAGCAGTAAGCCAAAAGCAGAAAGTGTCGGTGCATGTATCCAGAAGTGAAATAAAAAGACTTGAATTTGACTTGTGTGGCATTTCCACTGTTCTGGCATGAACACACGTGCATGTGCAAGGTATGAAGTAAAAATATGTAATTCTGTTAGTTTCCAGTATGAGTTAAATGTATATCATATTTAAAACTGGTATTGTGTAATATAAACATTAACAGTAAAATTCATGACAATATAAAATTTTAACTATTCTGTATTTAGGATGACACTAAATAGCAAACAACACCACAAGTCAAGAAAAAGAAACTCTTATTGGGCTGGGGATTTAGCTCAGTGGTTTCGCTGCCTGCTGTGCAAGCACAAGGACCCGAGTTTGATCCCCGGTACCCGACCCCCCCCCCCGCCAAAAGAAACCCTTATATTGTAATATATTTGACCAAGGGGTCCTACATTTGCATTTTCCCTGGGACTTGCAAATTGTATAGCTGGCTGTCCCTATCATCTAGGGCTTACCTTAGTAGCCCCTATGATTCCTCTTTGCCCTAAGATGTAGAATGGATCAATCTCATTGCTAAAATTGTCCAGGGTAGCATGAACCGTGGGTTGAACAAGAAGGTGACAATTGAACTGCATCCTAAAGAATAAACTGGAATTGGATAGGCAGTGAAGGGAGAAAAGCACAGGGGATTCCAGGATGAAGAGTAGGGTGAGAGGCAGCACACAGCATGAGTCAAGAGTCAGAGATGGCAGTGGTGCATCAGAAATGTGTTTTTCTCAAATAGAAAGGTAGAGAAAACAAGAGGAAAGTGTCTTGAGGTCCATGAAGCAACTCACATTTATCAGGGATCTGCCACTGCCAGGAACTGAGTATGTGTGTGAGTGTGGGAGAGAGAGTAAGGTGCTTCTGCCTTCAAGGAATTATAAATATGTTGGGACACACACACACACACACACACACACGCACCCCACTGAGTGTTTTCAACAGGCTTTGTCCATTGTAGTTAAACATATTCAGGGTGGAAAGTGGGGAAAACCAAGGTGAGGGGATGCACACCAGAGAGAAAGGGCTCAGCCATGTGTAAACACAAGTTCAAAGAAGACTCAGAGAAGCCCACTTTCCACTACACCGGGGAGAGACCAAACTTGCTGGAGGGGAGAGTTTGTGTCAGAAAGGAGCTGGGTAGAGTGGAACAGGGAGAGTGCTGAATGACAATTTAGGCAGCTGGCACTTAATCCTGTGGGTGTCGAGGCTTGATGAAAGCAGAAGCATGGAGAAAGTTTTAGGTGTGTAAGATGGTGATACGGATGCAGGAGGGTGGCTCAGGTGTAGGGATCCTGAGATGGAAGAGGACCAGGGCTTGTGCAATATTATGAAGGCCTTTGAATGATAAGTTAAAGGGATTGAAGTTTATCTTTCAGACTAGTTTGTCAAAAAATTTTTTTGTTTGTTTGCTTTTCGAGACAAGGTCTTATTACATAGTCAGGCTGGACTTGAACTCACTATGTAGCTCAGGCTGGCCTCAAACTCACAGCAATCCTCCTGCCTCAGCCTCCTGAGGGCTGGAATTACAGATCTGTGCCACTTTGCCTGGCTTAAAATTTTTTTAAAAAACCTTTAATTTCCCCCCTCTTTTGTTTGTCCAAATAATCTTAGCAGAAGTCCAATACACCAAACAGATACAAGCGGTCATCAGGTTTTCCCAGTTTGGAAGCCTTTGCTTGTGGTGATGAGGGTTCAAGGAAAGTATAAATTCTGATGGCCATGTATGATCTGATTGAAAGGAGAGAAGAATGGGAGAGAGAAATGATGAGATTGTAGATGGCATAGATGAGAAAAACACAGTGGATTTTAAGAACTTAGGAAGGAGAAGCAACAGGAGGGAGAGAGAAAGAGCCCAAACCTACTCAAGGGAGAGGAAGGAGCTCCTGGTGGGAGTTGTGCGGTAAGTTCTTGGCTCTTGAAAACATCTGGCCCAGTTGTGTGTGGCCACTGTTACTGATGGCTGTTATTGTCTGTCCTCTAATCCTTGTACAGTTCTGGGACTCTTTGGAAATACTTCTGGAAGAAGATTTGTATTTGTTCCTACAACTTCCTCTCAATAACGAAGTACCTAAGATGATCAATTTCATGAGGGAAATAGCTTATTTTGGCTCATGGTTTCAGAGGTTTCAGCTCATAATCGGTTGGCCCCACTGCTTTTGGGTCTGTGGTCAGGTAGCACAGTAAGGTGGAAATGTGCTGCACAGGAAAGCTGTTGGGAAGCAAAGTGAGAGACCCTAGGAAAGGGCTGGCCAGTGTCCCAATGTCTCCTTCAAAGGCATATCCTCAATGACCTAATTTCATGATGACCTACCTCCAAAAGGGTCTACCTCTCCCAATAGTGTCCTGGGCTGGGCACCGAACTGTAACACGCCTCTGGGGGATGTTCCAGATCCAAGCTATTAGCATATAGTCTACAGTCTGAAGAAGTAAAGGGATTCTCCTATCTGGGTTGTCAGGAAGGTTTTGTTTAAAATTTCCAACACAATTCTTGATAATGCTAACACTGTTCTCAAACCTATGCTAAAATACAGGGCCTCGACTGTCAAGAATTGTGAAAGGTTTGAGAGTTTACCCTACTTGCAAGCTAACAGGCTCCCAGTGTGGGTGCTGATGGAAGGCACAAGTCTGCTAGTCAGCTGTGCGTGGTGGCACACACCTGTAATCCCAGCACTTGGGAAGCTGAGGTAGGAGGATCATCTCAAGTTCAAGGCCAGCCTGGGCTACATAGTTTAAGGCCAGCTTGCACTACAAAGTGAGACCCTGTCTCCAAAAACAAAAACAAGTCTGCTGGTCAGACAAAGGACAGCTATTACTCCGAGTAATAGCAGTAACCAGAGTACCACCATTTTTTGCATTGGCTCCTCAAATCCCAATTTCCACAGAGTGATATAAAAGAGCCAGGTAATACTTGTACATTTAGTGGATTATATTACAAGGAGGAACCCAAGCTTAGAGAACTTGATATTTACAATAGACAGTATACTTTTCTAGATTTTGCATTGAAGAAAAACACTATTTTTTTTTCTTTTCTTCTTTTGGTACCGGGGATCGAACTTGGGTCCTTGTGCTTGTGAGGCAGGTGCCGGAACCACTAAGCTAAATCCCTGGCCCAGAAAAACACTATTTTTATTACATCAGGATATGAACAAACCTGCTCCCTGCTCTGGAGGTAGACACTGTCTCTGTCTTCCAAGGCTGTTTGCCATACATAAATCCTCGAAAGGCTAATTTGGAATAAAAGTGGGTAGTGCTCTGACTCCAGGATATGCCAAAATGCCAGAGACCTATGAAGAATTATCTCCTCACATTACAAGACAGCACTCCTTATTTTTTTTTCTTCTGTGGAATCCATAATACATTTGTGACTTTTCCAGAAGATCTAATAGATCAAGTATTCTATCAGATTGCCATTCTTTAAAATATCTTAAAAACCTGACCTCTAAGATCTGAAGTTGTACCCTAGAGGGAAGTTCTACTTGTCTGCACATGGCTGATCCAATAATCCTTCACTGACTAGGTTTTCATGCTACTTTGATTCTTCTTACCTGGAAGCTTTCATATGCCTTACAACTTAAAGTGCTACAGAACTGGATCAACTCTAGTTGATCAAATGCTGAGCTCATAATTAAGATTTGTATGAGGAATGTTGAGAAACTGTCCTAAAAGATTTTATCAAGTTTGAGAAGAATAAAATGCAATAAAACTTTGCAGAAAGGAGTTGCAAAACAGAACAACCAAAACACCTCAAAATGAAAGATTTTATGAGGTGATTGGTAACAGTAAACTTACAAATATTGAGGTTCTTCTAGAACACCAGTCTTGTTGTTTTCTAATTTTGCCAGATTGAAGTTTCACACTCTGGCATCTTCAGATGAGGATGAGTTGTTACCACAGCCCTGCTGATAGAACTAAGAAGTGTAGTTCCTTCAAGCCAGA
The DNA here is from genome assembly GCF_053883595.1 of Heterocephalus glaber. Lineage (NCBI taxonomy): Eukaryota > Metazoa > Chordata > Mammalia > Rodentia > Bathyergidae > Heterocephalus > Heterocephalus glaber. The sequence goes on along the minus strand of NW_028258145.1, from coordinate 28,023,377 downwards.
GCTCTAAAAAAGGATGTACCTTACTTGGCCCCTTCCCAGGCTAGAAGTAGCAGTTGCATCTTGTTGCAGTATCTCAGCCATATATGTTGAAAAGTGACAGTAACTTTGTATCCATTTCAATAATTGCATTGCATATCATAGAGGTCAATCGATTGTGAGGTGGCTTGGAGAAAAACTTAGCTTAGTATAGGGGACCCATATTGGATGGACAAGCAAGCACAAACTTCTCTTTACTGGGGAGTATACATGTCAAATGTACAGAGAGATGTTGGCAAACCCTTAGTAAGCAAAGCTACTGGTGTCTCAGTTCTTGAGGCATGCTGGTCACCCAAACCTAGGATACATTGGAACTCAGACAAATTGAAAAATTAAGAATAAACAGACCTTGTATGCCCTTACATTTCCTTGTATCCTCATCTTTGTTCCTAGTCCATCCTTGAAATCTTGTATAACATTGTTATGCCCTAGAACAATAAAAAAGCTTTTCAATCCATGTGTGAACGGATCTAACACTAGAGGTAAAGGGGTAGAGAATAAATCCCACATGCAGGAGACCTGAGACTCATTATGCCCAGCACCCCACAATTACCAAGGTGGTCAGATTTCTGCTGGAAGGAGAGATATTTAGGTTCACTGTTGCAGTGCCAAAAACAGAGGTGAAGATTTGCCTCCAGCTGCTTCAGAAAACAAGTGTATGTTGTAGTCCATGATGTATGAGAGACCACAACATTTCATGCCCCTTAGAAATAATAGCTTCTTTGTCTGGGCTCCCTCAGTCAGGGAGTTCATCTTTTCCCATGGCTCTAAATATAATCTTAGGCTGACAACTCCCGAATTTTATCTGCAGCCACATTTCTAATATGAATTGAAAGTCATATAAATGGCTACTTGTCATCCACACTTGGATTATCACAAGTATTTCAATTTAGCTTGTTCAAAATGGAACTTTGGATCTAGCCTTGAAATCCATTCTTCCTTATATTCCCTTGTCTCTATAAATGGTTCTACCCATTTGCTTAAGCCAGAAATCTGGAGTCATTCTTCACTGCTCACATCCAATGCACAGTAAGTGGTGTCAGTTCTGTCTCCATAGTATGTCTTGACTCCATCCACTTTTCTCCCTCTCTACAGCCATCCCACTTTGCCAAGTCTCTCATCTTTTACCTGGTTGATTCAGTGACCTCCTAACTGGTGTTTCAGACTCTGTAGCCAGAGTGATTGAATACACACACACACACACACACACACACACACAAACGTGTGCGTGCACACACACACGCAATACAACATGCCATTCAGTATTCTTTGAAGTCTTCCCATTGAACTTAGAATAAAATATCTCACCTTCCTTTCATAGCCTTCCAGGTTCTCCAGGAAGCTCCATGCTCCCTTATTCTGTGCTGTACTCTCTCTGTACTTCTTATGGTGGCTTGTTCTTACCAAAATGTTTCCTGCTGTCATGACTTTGAGCATGTTGTTCCTTCTCCTGGAAAGTTTTATGGCCTGCATGCTGCCTGCTGGATATGTCACATTTTCCTGCTTAGAACGTTTCATAATTTGTAGTATATACTTATATATTTATGTGGGTTTTTACTTTTTAAATGCCTGTCTCCTTCCTACACTATATACTCCATGAAGGTAAGGATCATACTTGACATATCTCTAGCTCTGGGCTTGATACAGTGCTTAGGATTTGTCTAGTTACTTTTCTCCTTGCTGGGACAAATATCTGACTCCCACAAGTTAAAGGAGGAAAGGTTTATTTTAGCTCACAGTGTGTAGAGGTTTCAGTCCAGAGTTAGCTTGGGCTGGGGTTTTAGCTCAGTGGTTCTGCCGCCTGCCTTGCGAGCAGAAGGTCCCAAGTTTGATCCCAAGTACCAAAAACAACAACAACAACAACAACAACAAAAACAAAAGCAGAGTTGGCTGGCTCCAAGGCAGGGTGGCATGGTGAGGGGCATTGCAGAAGAGAAACAATCCATGGCAGGGAAGGCAAGAAGGCAGCAAGCAGTGAAGCAGTAGCAGTAAAGCAAGCCTCCCTTTCCCTTTTATTCCATCCAGGCTACAAAACTTTTGGGTGGTGTCACTCATACCCAGGGTAGGCCTTTCCATTAACCACACCCAGACCTATGCTAAACCAATCAGTGGACTAATTTTGTAGCACCCCCCCCCTTTTTTTCCTTTTCTTACACTTTAATGGCAATCTTGTTTCAGAAAATTTTAATTTTTTGTTTGTTTTTCATTTTTTTATAGCAAAACATTTATTGGTACATTTTAGGCTTACATAATGATAACACACACCCTTAATCCCAGTGTCACATACGCTAGATCAATAATGGCAAACCTTTTAAAACTTTCAACTATACAAAGAGACTGCAGTGGCATATATGTCATAAGTTCAGCACTACTGCCCTAGATTCAGCCAGCTGCAAAAGCCCCACCTATGAGTGGATAAACCTTTGGGGGAACTCAAAATAAAGGGCATAACATTCTGCCCCTCACCTCCGAAAGACTCATATGCACCCTTTTATGCAAAAGGTATTTAGTACATCTCTAAGAGTTGCCAATATTATGACAGGTTCAACACTGCTAAAAAGCCCAAGTACAAAGCCTCCTCTGAGATTTAAGGCAAGCTTTTAGCTTTGAGCTCCTGTACAAATGAAAAAAAGTTAAACACTTCCAACATACAATGGCACAAGATAAACATTCCCATTCCAAAATGTACAAATAAGGGAATAGAAAGGAATGGGATCAAATCAAGCCCAAAATCCAGCAGGGGAAATATTAAGTCCTGTAGTTCCATGTCCAGGATCCAGAGTAAGCTTGGCAAGATGCGAACTTGCCAAGTTTGCCTTGGGTGGCCCTGCCCCTATAGTACTGCCAGTGGCTATAGCTCCCATGGCTTCTTTCTTGTGTGAGCTCTGCTCATTCCTTGCATTTTTCCTCAGACAATCCACATCCCTGGCTTCTCCAACCTTCTAGGGTCTCCACTGTACCTTCAGCTTCACACACTGCCCTCCCAGGGGCACACTGCCTGACCTCCCAGGCCTTCTTTTGAAATCTGGGTGGAAGCCTTTCTGACCCCACAACTGTTGCATTTTTTATGAGCCTAAAACCAGCACTATGTGGATGATGCCAAGGACTGCCACCAGCTGGAGCAGTAGCCAGGCTTCTTTCTCTCTTGGCTCTAGGGGTTGAGTGCCTCAGTTGCTGAGGTCTGTAAAACAAATCCCAAGGAACAACTTCCCTAGACTGCTGCTATTCTGGAACCTAGTGCTTTGAGGTTCTCTTCTCAAAACAGTCTTTCATCTTTGTAACTTTGAAGTTGCAAAGGATGGATCCTTACTGGTTCTTGTGATGCTCCCAGGCCATCATTTCTATTGTCCTTTTCTGAAATACTTGGCATTTTAGTGCTAATCTCTTCAGCAATCAAGTTCTCCTCCATTCCATCTTTGGAGGCTGCAACTTTACTGGAGCTCCCTTTCTGGCCAAACTCAAAATGTTTTAAATCACTGGGCTGTTTGCTCTTGATTCCAAAGGTACAGCTGGCTAAAAACCCAGAGCAGTAGCCATGTCACTGCCTTAACATTAGACTGCCTTGAAATTTCTTCTGCCAGATGAATTAATCTGCTTCCCTTAATCTCAGTTTTAGGCAAAGCCTCTGGAAAAAAGTAAAATGTAGACAAATATTCTGCCAAAGTATAATATGCATGGTCTAGAGTCTAATAGCCAATGTAGCCCTTGTTCCTAATTGAAACTCCTGAGCCTGGTCTTTACCAGATGCATTTCTATTAGCATTCTGGTCTCTGAGCTCTGACCATAATCTCTCCTCAAGTTCAGCTTACAGCATTTCAGGGCTGCTTCTTCAGATGGCATCTCTATACCTTTCTAAATTCTTCCCCTAAACCACTTCCAAAGGCTCCTGAACCACATGGGCAGGTAATGTCACAGCGACAATCCTACTCTCAGTAACAAAATCTGTCTTCAATAAATCCATTCAGCCACACCCAGAACTATGCTAAACCAATCAATGGACTAATTTAGTACCATACACCCTTAATCCCAATAGCACACACCCTCGATCTTGCCAGGTCTGAAAAGCTCCACTTATGAGCACATGAGGCTTTAGGGGTGTTTTAGTTACTTTTCTCGTTGCTGAGACAAAATATCTAACACCTAAAGCTAAAGAAGGAAAGATTTATTTCAGCTCACAGTTTGTAGAAGTTTCAGTTCATAATTGGCTGGCTCCAAGGCAAGGTGGCATGGGAGAGGGGCAGCACAGAGGAGAACAGTTCATGGTATGGAAGGCAGGAAACAGCAAAAGCAGCAAGCAGAGACAAGTGACGCCAGCAGCTCTCTTTCTGTCTGTTATATTTAATCTCTTAATCCTAGCATTACAGTGTGAATCAATCCCAACATGACATCCTCTATCTCAGCATCACACACTCTAGATCCAGCTATCTCCAGAAAGCCCCACCTATGACTGCATGAGGCTTTGGGGGAACATTTAGATACATGCTGCAACAGCATTATACGTACTCAATATATTCTTGCTGAATGCATGAGTGAATACTTCCAGTGCAAAGGGGGATAGGGTCTTATTTATTTATTTATTTATTTATTTATTTATTTATAATGTGAGAATAAACATTAACACACGATAATTGCCTGGAATGTGCAATTAATCTGCATAGAACTTGCTGGAGATCTTGTCTTTTTATATGATCATCAGAATACAAATCAAAGGCAAATGAGTATTTTCTGCCTTTTTCCTTGAGTATACTCCTCCTCCATAATTTGATCTTCTTTGCTTCTTCAAGCTTCTTGGTTCTATCATTTTTTTTTTCTGGTACCAGCCAGGCACTGCACCACTGAACTACATCCTCAGTGTGCTCTCTCTCTCTCATACATCTGTCTATCTGTCTGTCTTATCTATTTTTCTTGCTTCCCCACACCCAGAAAGCTGCCCTTTCTTTTTGGCCCCTGTGTTCCAGAAGGGTCTGGAATGTTCTGGCCATAACTGCTGGACCAACCAGATCCTATGCTCAACTCTTGACTGGAGAGCACTCCCCCCCACTTCCTGCTTGACTGGCTGCCCAGCATAGGCACTAGTACATGGCCCTGCCACCTCTGAGACCTAACACCCACTCTCTGATGCTATGTGAAACTCTTTCTCAAGAGCCAGGAGGATCCATTTCTTATACCCCCATGGTTTGAGGAAACAGGTATTTTTTCATCACAAAGTGCTTAAGTAAACATTCTTCTGAGTAAGGACATCTCTCTTTCTCTGTGGCCTCTTTCTATTTCCTTTTTAAACTTCTCCTTTTTTGGGGGAAGGGAGTCATACATACAGTACAAGAAATTAAAAGCATAAGTCAGTGGACACTGAAGTTACTGCTGAAAAAACTACTGGTTGCATTTTACCTGGATGTATATATATCAATTCACAATTACGTTATATCACATCATGATGCACATATGATAAAATTCAATGGCTACAAAAGGTAAACATGTAATGTTGTCTCCCTCCACACCCACACGTCCTCTCAGTAAGTTTCTTACATTCCTTCCAGAGACTCACAGGCAGATAGTTTCACTGTCCTTTCCTTCCCCCTGTTTTGCATTTTGCTCTGTTCTAGGAGCAATATGTTCTGTATTAATAATCCAGAAACTTACTAACTTTTTATAGGTGCATAGGATTTGGATGAATCATAATTTACATTGAGAAAATGGAATATGTAGTTTCCCACACATTCAAGTATATGTGTGAATAAATTATCAGAAATCAAGGAGTATTTTAGGGCTGGGGATTTAGCTCAGTGGTGCTGCCGCCTGCCTCACAAGCACAAGGTCCTGAGTTCGATCCCTAGTACAAAAAAAAAAGAAAGAAATCAAGGAGTGTTTTAACTTGATAGAGATTGTCAAATTGCCCTCTAGAGTGATTTATAAGAGTACTATCTTGCCAGGAGTGGTGGTAATCACAGTAATCACTTGTAATTACAGCACTCAGGAGACTGAGGCAGGGTATTGCCATGAATTCAAGACCAGCCTTGGCTACATAGTGAGTTCAAGGGCAGCCTGAACTACAGAACAAGATGCTGTCTTAAAAACAAAACAAACTGGTACCACGCCAGCCTGGCAAGCACAAGGTCCTGAGTTTTAACTGAAAAATTCATTGTCATTGTAATTTTAGTTTGCATTTTATTTCATCTCAAGCATATATTTGTACATTTAGAGAATTTATGTTTCCTTCTCTATGAACTCTTCATATTTTTGCCCATTTTTTCAGCTGGAAAGATATTCTTTTCCTTAGTGACGTGTACAAGTTATTTATATTTTAAGAAAGTTTGTTCATGGTAGGCTTATCTTGAAGAATTAAAAAATTTTAATGTAGCTAAATTCACCTTTATTTTAAGGCATCTGAATTTGTGTATAGTGGTTAGGAAACCTTTAATTGAAGATTATTCTCTCCTGAAAGGTACAAAAATTCAATGAATCGAAGAGTTGGTTCTTCGACTGAATAAATAAAATAGACAAACCCTTAGCCAACCTTATCAAGAAAAGGAAAGAAAACGCTCAAATCCATCCAACTAGAAATGAAAAGGGTGAAATCATAATAGATCCAGCAGAAATCCAGAGGGTCATCAATGTCTTCTTTGAGAATCTGTACTCCAATAAAATGGAAAACACAGAAGAAATGGACAGATTCCTAGGTACATATAAATTACCAAAGTTGAATGAATAAGATATAAAAATTCTAAATAACCCAATTTCTTTTTTTAAAATTTAATTTTATTGGTACATTTTAGGTATACAATATAATGACATTCATCATTGGAAATTGGCACCTTTACATAATCTCTCTTGGCTCTTATTTTTCCCTCTTCCTCTGCCCTCCCTTCAACCCCTCCATCCCTCCCTATTTACAAAGACTTTGTTTCCATTTTTCCATTTTCTTATATTAATTCCACTCCCTTCTTTCCTTTGCCCTACCCCTCCCACTTCCCCTTCCCCTTTGCCCCTTTTCTTCCTATTTCACATTATCTATTATGCCTTTTAGTCCTTATTTACACTTTCAGTTTCTCACACTAGAGACTAAACACCCCAATTTCAAACAGTGAAATTGAAAATGTAATTAAAAATTAACCAACAAAGAAAAGCCCAGGTCCTGATGGCTTCATTGTTGAATTCTATAAGAAATTTAGAGAAGAGCTAATGTCACTACTTCTCAAACTCTTTAATGAAATTGAAAGGAATGCAATACTCCCAAAATCATTGCCGGAAGCAAGCATTACATTGATTCTACAAGGAGAGAAAGACCCAACCACAAAAGAAAACTACAGGCCAATCTTCCTAATGAACACAGATGCAAAAATCCTCAATAAGATACTGGCAAACAGAATACAGAAGATTATCAAGAAGATCATACACCCTGACCAAGTGGGATTCATCCCAGGGATGCACGGATGGTTCAACATATGCAAATCAATAAATGTAATACACTATATTAACAGAGTCAAGAACAAAAACCACATGATCATCTCAATAGATGCAGAAAAAACGTTGGACAAAATCCAGCACCCATTCATAATTAAAAAAACCCTGCAAAAAATTGGAATAGGTGGTCTTTATCTCAACCTGATAAAGGTTATCTATGAAAAACCAATAGCCAACATCATACTAAATGGTCAAAAACTAAAATCTTTCACACTAAAATCAGGAACAAGACAAAGATGTCCACTATCACCACTCCTGTTCAATGTAGTTCTGGAAACATTAGACACAGCAATTAGAAAAGAGAAAGAAGTAAAAAGAATAAAGATAGGAAAGGAAGAAGTTAAACTGTCATTATTTGCTGATGACATGATATTCTACACAGAAGACCCAAAAAACTCTGCTAAAAGACTTCTGGACTTAATTGACAGATTCAGCAGAGAAGCTAGATACAAGGTCAACACTCAAAAATCAATAGTCTTCTTATGCACAACAGACTCACTGAGAGAGAAATTGGGGAAACAATTCCTTTCACAATAGCATAAAAAAAATTAAATATCTAGGTATCAATCTAATGAAGGAAATAAAAGACCTCTATCTTGAAAACTACAGCACTCTGAAAAAAGAGATTCAAGAGAATATAAGAAAATGGAAAGACATCCTTGATCCTGGGTAGGAAGAACCAATATAGTAAATATGGCCATACTTCCAAAACTGCTACATAGATTCAATGAAATCCCGATTGAAATACCAACAGTATATTTCACAGAACTAGAGAAAATAATCCAAAAATTCATTTGGAACCAGAAGAGATCTGCAATTCTAGGCAACAAAGACATGACAGGGACAATCCCCAACAAGAAACTATATTGCAAAGCCATGGTGATAAAACAACAACAACAAAACAGCATGGTACTGGCAAAGAAACAGGCCCGAGGATCAGTGGAATAGATTGGAAGATGCAGAAACAACTTCAGACATACTCAGCCACCTCATCTTTGACAAAGGGGCTAAACACACTCACTGGAGGAAAGATAGCCTCTTTAATAAATGGTGCTGTAAAAACTGGATTTCAACCTGCCAAAGATTAAAACTAGACCCATATCTTTCACCATGCGCTAAACTAAAATCAAAGTAGATCAAAGATCTAAATATTAAAACAGAAACACTAAACTTGCTGGAAGATAGGTTAGGTAGAACTCTTGAAGACATTGGAATAGAAAAAGACTTTATGAACAAAATTTCACTAGCATGAGAACTAGAACAAAGAATCAACAACTGGGATCTCATCTTATTAAAAAGTTTCTGCCCTGCAAGAGAAACCACCAACAGAGCTAAGAGACAACCTACAGTGTGGGAAAAATTTTTTTACTAGCTGTTTCTCAGACAAAGGACTACTATCTAGAATATATAAAGAACTTTAAAAAGTTTAAAGACCCAATTCAAAAATGAGCATCTGAAGTGAAAAGACATTTCTCAGACAAAGAAGTAAAAATAGCAAATAAACATGAGAAATTGTTCAACATCACTGGTCATTCGAGAGATGCAGATGAAAACAACACTGAGATTCCACCTCACCCAAGAAAGAATGGCTGCTATCAAGAAATCAACCAACAACAAATGCTGGCAGGGTTGTGGGGAGAAAGGAACCCTTCTCCATTGTTGGTGGGAATGCAGACTAGTGCAACCATTGTGGAAATCAATATGGAGATACCTCAAAAATTGGATTAGAGGTCTCATTTGACCCAGCTACCCCCCTGCTGGGTATCTTCCCAAAAGAATCCAAAGAATCATACCACAGTGATATATGAACACCCATGTTTACAGCAGCATAGTTAATAATAGCTAAAACTTGGAAACAGCCCAATTGCCCATCAACTGGAAACTGGATAAAGAAGATATGTGTGTGTGTGTGTGTGTGTGTGTGTGTGTAATAAAATGGAGTTCTGCTCTGCCATAAAGAAAGAGAAACTAGAGACATGTATAGCTAAATGGATACACATTGAGGCCATACTCTTTTTTTTTTTTTTTTTGGTACCAGGGATTGAACTCGGGATCTTGCACTTTCAAGGCAGACATCAGAAACACTGAGATAAATCCCCGGCCCGGAGATCATATTCTTATGTGAAATAAATAAAACACACATGTGTAAATACTGACTAGTTTCTCTGGTGTGAGAAACTGAAAGTGTAAACAAGGATCAAAATGTATAATAGATAATGTGAAATAGGAAGAAAAGGTCTAAAGGGGAAGGGGAACTGGGAGGTGTAGGGGAAAGGAAAGAAGGGAAAGGAAAAAATATGTGAAAAAAGAAAAAATGGAAACAGTCTTTGTAAATAGGGAGGGGTGAAGGGGTTGCAGGGAGGGCAGGGGGGTAGGGAAAAAAATAAGAGCCACAATATATCATGTACAGGTACTAATTCCCAATGATGAATGTCATCATATTGCATACCTAAAATGTACCAATAAACTTAGTGTGCCAAAATAAAGCTCTCTCCTTTTTTCCTAATGATTCAATTTTTTAATAGATAATTTTTTGCTCCTTCTGGAATTTGTTAAAACCAGTAAAATAAGAATCCAAGTTCAGTTTTCTTTCCATGTCATCACTTGGATGTTCCAATGTCACTTATTGGATATACATCTTTTCCCCACTGATTTGAAAACCCCAAACTTTATCATATACTAAACCTCTACATTTCCCCAAGTCTGTTTCTGAGCCTTTTTCTCTGTCCACTGTTCTGGACTAATCATGTCTGGCTTCATGTGTTGAATTCTTTGACTTTTACTATTATTTCAAAGCAGTCATGATGGTTTTTTAGGCTAGTGTTGGGGCAGAGTTGGAATCTAGCAAAGCTACCTGGACCATATAGAGACTGAATCCTTAACTTTGGCTTAAATAATTCTTTATTCATCCTCAGGTCAACTACTCCAATACAGGTTCTGACATTTGAGCACTGGGCTGGGGATGTCTCGACACCACACATCTTGTTCTCATTTAAGCCTCACAAAGATCATATGAGGTAGTGTGTTCTCTGAGTTATTTTGGTTGCAAGAAACAGATTCAGAGGCCCATTCAAATAATAAGAGTCATTGTGTATATATTTGTATGTGGATCTCAGCCATCTCATCAGGAGAAGCCACCCAACAAGACCTCACAGGAAGGCCTCTTTTGTTTTTTTGTTTTTGTTTTTTTTAATTGCACATCATTTATGTAATTTAAAAACACAAGCATATAAAACTCATTTTCTGAGTTTGATTGCATATTTTTTAAGGACCTGTTCAACACAGTAGAATGCTAGCCTATGACAAGTGCTGGGAAGGAAAAAGGGTATAAATATTAAGGTTGAAGTGTGAAAATAAATAAATTACAAATACTGTAAAAGGATCTTATGCTGAGCAATGAGAGTGTGTTATGCATTTACAATATGAGGTCCTTTGGTTTTTTTTTTTGTTATTTGAGACAGGGTCTCGTTATGTAGTTCAGGCTGGCCTTGAACTCATTGTGTAGCCCAGGCTGGCCTCAAACTTCAGGTGATGCTCCTACCTCAGCCTCCTGAGCGCTGGAATTACAGGTGTGCCACCATGCCCAGCTATTATGAGGTGCTTTAAAAATTAAAAGTCAAAATGTAGGACTTCAGATGTTGGAAATGTGGATGAGAAGCAGGAAATTAGATGGAGGAGAATAAACTTGGGGGAATAGAGGGAGGAGATATAGAAGGAAGCAGATGATTGGAAGAGAGGCAAGGTTCTTTTCGTTTGTTTGGTTTTTTTTGAGACAGGGTTTTATTAGGCAGACTGATCTTTTTTTATATTGAATTAAGTAATTTTGTTTCCATGATTTATTTACACTGTACAAACACTGATGAAAAGCACCTCACAAGTTCACAGTACAGTGTATTTACTTTAAAAATATATTCCTTTATAAAAGGTTCATAGAACATTGGCATGTCAGTGTGTGACAACTCTCAAAGCACACCACCAGCTCTGTGATAGACAGAAAGAATGCCTCCAAGTATTGTCAATTTCACAATCACAGGTAGTCATTTGTGTTTTAAATACAAACAAGTTTTAAATTAAAAAATGAATTCTATAGTGGAAAGTTCTTGAAGCAATACTTACTAGTTCATTAACATAAATACTTCCATGGAGATGTTTTGTCATAATAACCCACAATATCACACTAATCTGACCAAAGTCACATTTCAACAGGTTTAGTAGTCCAGAAGTCTCTTCCTTTGTTGTTTTCTACTTTTTCTTTTTTGTTGATTCTCCTGCTTCTACTTTGCGCTTTTTGGAATTATGCGCCTCTTTTTCATCATGTGATTCCAATGTCTCCTCCCCTTCTGGTAAAAGCCTAGCTTTCTTAGGATTCTGTGGGGCATCATCTCCACTGTCCTCATATATGTTCGACCATTTTATTGCCATATCCGGCTCTGGAGGCGGAGGTTTCTTCTCAGTAGTGTGGGTCTTGGGAGGTGGTACATAGTTTGACTTCCATATTTTGAATTCCTTTGGTGGAATTGGGGGCCTTGAAGACGTGCCTCTCCCAGTCGATCTGTTTGTTGAGCAGATTGTAGAGAAAGGCTGGGCGAGTCACGCTCCGGAACAGCTCGTCTGGTCCCAGCAGCCGCTTCTCCGCCTTGTTCCCGCAGCTGCCCGATGACTTTGCCGGATCTGGAGTTTTACGGTTCGGTTCGTCTCTTCCTGCTCGCTGTTACCCTCCTAGCCCGAAGAGTCTGAGCTGATGCTCCTGCAAGCCGTGAAATAGCTCAGCGAATCCTTCTCAACTGCCATGATGGAGACAAGCGACCTGTTCAGACTGATCTTGAACTCACTATATAGCCAGGTCAGCCTCAAACTTGAAGTGATGATCCTGCCTCAGCTGCCTAAGTGCTGGGATTACAGGCGTGTGCATCATACCCAGTGACAACGTTTTTAATATTGTATCAGTCAGGATAAAATAGGTTATACTGCAGTAACAAATGACCCTACAATTCAGTAATTCAGTGATTTAAAACTAAAAGGTAATTTCTTAGTTAAACTATTTGTTCATTACAGGTAGGTAGGGATCCTGCTCTATGTCATCTTTAGGCTAGTAGAGGCTCTGTCTCTCTTTGTGATAGTCAAAGCACAATTTGTGTGTGTGTGTGTGTGTGTGTGTGTGTGTGTAACTGCTGAATTTTTCATTGGCCCAAGTAAGTCACATGGCCACATCCAACCTTAAAAGGATGTGGTTATGCAATCCTACCAAGAAGTTAGAGGGAGAAGTAGACATACTTGGGGAATAGAGCTACTGAATTTCCCTGAAAATAAGACCGAGCTGGAAAATAATCAGCCTTGAAAACTAGAGATCAAAAATGCCAGGGCCAGGGATGTAGCTCAGTGGTACGGTGCTTGCCTGGCAAACATCAAGTCCTGAGTTCAATCCCTGGTACCAAAAAAAAAAAAAAAAAAGGCAGCCCCAATCAGCCTATTTTTGCCTTACCTATCTTACAGAATAGCTACCAAGCTAGAGAATAATGATGGCAGGCAAGGCAGGAAGGTAGAGATTATTATAGGTAGTGATGATAGCCCATAACAGTGGTGGCAAACCTATGGCATCCATGCCATATTGGGTATGCAAATCTCTCTCTGTTGGTACACAAGCCAATTTGTCCCAGGAGCCAAGCGTCAGATAACAGTTGTTTTTTTCTATGCTAAAACCTCAGTATTCAGGTTTAATTTCAGTGTTGGGACTTTGTGATAAGTAAGTGGGTTTTGGGTTGCAGTTAGGGCACTCAGTCTCTAAAAGGTTTGTCATCACTGAATTATAATGATGTGAGCCATGAGGTGTTATGTTGGGAACTAAAATGCTCCCACTAAGTCCAGCTAATGGAGTTTGGGGAAATGACTGGATCATAAGAGCACAAACCTCATTAACAGATAATCCACTGATGAGTTCATAGGGAATGAGATCTTAGGAGGTAGGACCTAGTTGAAGAGAATAGGCCATGGGGGTGTGGAATTGGGAGACTCTATCTTGTCTCTGACCACTTCCTTTCTGGCTCTTTCCTCTCTGCTTCCTGGCTGCCATGAGGTGAGCAACTTTCCTCTGACAATGTTTCTATCTTAGCACAGACCTAAAGCAATGGAGTGAGTTGGCCATAGACGAAACTTCTGAAACCATGAACCAAAGTAAACTTTTCCTCCTTTAAGTTGATTTTCTCAGGTATTTTGTCACAGCAACAAAAAGCTGACTAATGTAGAAGGTGAATTGACTGAATTCTAAATTTTGGATAAAAACTCTGGAATAGAGTCACATTGGCTCACAAATCAGTTTGTATCACCTGGGGAGGGGCTGCATCCACACCTCTACTGTAAATGCAAATAGATTCTCAAGACTTTTCTAGGCTGGGGATTTAGCTCAGTGGTTCTGCCGCCTGGCTCGCAAGCACAAGGTCCTGAGTTTGATACCCGGTATAAAAAAAAATTAAAAAAAAATTTCAAGACTTTTCTAAAGGGTTAATGATCAGAAATAAACACAACCTTATATAATTCCTAGTGTGGCACACCCACCCTAATCGTTGCCCTAAGAACTAGTCCTCTAATTAATGGGGTTTTTTCCCCACTCCAAAGAGATATTGGATAAAGAATAGTATCAGCAAAAAACAAAGAACAGAGATATATTGTTCTTCTGGATGTTTTAGCTGATACTCTAATCTTGCCTCCCTGAACTCCTATGTCTCCCTGAAATACTAACCAGTGTTTCAAATGGGAGCAACTAACTCCACATTTTCCTTGATGGCTCAAACTCTGCCAATAATGGTGCTATACTTTTCCTTCTGACTTAGGGAAGCGATTTTGCAATATTCTTGGACTCACTAGTGAGCAAGTGTCCAGTAGCCATTTTGCATGCCAGCCTTTTATTTCTTCAAAAATACAAATACTATATAAAGAATGTTAGCTTCACTGTGTTCCAGAACTATACACCCATATAATCTATTGCAATGAGATCAGCAGTTTTTTTTTTTTTTGAAACAAGGTCTTGCTATGTAATTCAGCCTTGAACTCACTATGTAGCCAGGTTGGCTTCAAACTTGTAGCAATCCTCCTACTTCAGCCTCCCAAGTGCTGGGGTTACAGGTGTGCACCACCACATCCATTTAAGAACACCAATTTCTTAAATTTCCCATTTTGGTTACTCTGCTGGAGGCAGGTGCTGGACCCCAGCACTTGTGAGCCAGTGAATAAGGGGAATAGTTGGTTGCCTACCATAATCCCCTTTTTATTTCCAAAAAGCTAGTACTGTTTGGGAACCACCCAATAACTAAGAGAAAGTGACCCTATTCTCAGCTATAGGGGTGGGTCTTGGTTAGTCTAAGCCAGGTTATTTCAGTGGTAGCATTCTCCAGCTGTGACAAGCAAGGATGTCTCTAGATCTCATTGTTTGTGGATGAAACCTGGACACCATGCAGTCATGAGGCAATTTGGGGAGCAAAGCAGATCCGAGATTCTGAGAGGTAGGGCCAGAGCCTGCTGCACCAGCTTGGCTCTCAGCCCACAGCTGGGCAGCTTTTTATTTGAAACAACAAACATGCATATTGTTGGAGGCAGGGTGTTCTGTTACTTGCATCTGAAACCATCCTAACTGAAGTCACTGGGTGCGGGTGGTGCAGGGAGAGGCACTGTTAGTCTGCCGGCACTGCTGCCGAAAGGGCCTTGGCTCTGCCTGCTGGGACAAGCACCTTCTTAATTAGAAGCAATGCATTTCCCATCATTGAAATGACAGGAGGTGAGCGAGTTTTCTTGGATTTTGACAAGTTTATAAGAAGAAAACTGAGTTCCTATTTAGAGTACAGGAACGAGGCTGCTACAAAGATAAGGACTAGATGATGTGGGGGCAGGAAGAGATTCGAAGCTCTGACAGGCAGAGGGGTCAGATTGGTTGTGGTGTTGAGGGCCTGGAAGAGTCAGATTTAGATGCTAAGACTGACACAGGCTCAGCTGATTTCCAAACCCTGAAACCAAAGCACCTAGAGTCTTGCCAGACCTCTGGCTTGCCCCCTTGGCTGCACACTGGAGCACTTGAGGAGTTTTCAAAAATACTGATGGCTTTGGGTGGGGGATTTAGCTTAATGGCACTGCACCTGCCTTGAAAATGCAAGGTCCTGAGTTTGAACCCTGGTACAAAAAAAAATTACTGAGGCCTGGTTCCCACCTCCAAAAGTTTTTGATATAATTGGTCTGTGCTGTGGTCTGGGCAACATTAATATATTTTTTAAATTTAAAACTTTGATAGCTTCAGGTAATTTTATTCCGAATTTTCTATTCTATGTGCTGTCTTCACACTAGAAGAGTTTTTTCTTAATTTAATACCACTTTTTTGTGACTAGCACTTGTATTGGTTCAAAACTACACAAGATAATCTCCCTGCTCACATTTCCTAGTCACCTCATTCCTCTGACTTGCATTATGTCATGCACAGATATAATTTAATTTTCAGTTTCTTTTTGTGTACCAGTGGTAACTTTCTACAGTACTGTTCTTCATCCTGCTTCTTCTTCTTTTTTTTTTTTTGGTACGGGGGATCGAACTCAGGACCTTGTGCTTGAGCAGCACATCCTGCTTTTTTTACTTAACTGAATCTTGCAGATCTTTCCATATTAATGCTTACGGAATTTCTTTACTTGTTTTTTTTTTATATGGTGGCTAAGTGGTTCCATTGTGTGGATGTGCTCTAACGTATTGAACCTGTCCTCAAATAATAAAATTTAAGTGGATCCTAGTCTTTCTATGGCAAATGATATTGCAGTGAAGACCTTTTTCCAGAATGCATGGATAAACCTGTAAGAAAAATGGAATTGCTGGCCCATGGGGCAGGTGCCCTTATGTTGGCGAAGAGTCAAATTGGTCTCATGGAGACTAAGTTTTCCCATCAATAGTTTGTTCTTCTGTTACAATAGTGAAGAAAAAGACAAAATATCTAGAAACTTCAACTGTATGTGGAACTTGGAAGACTAGCACGAAAGGGTTAACAGTGCCTCATAAATTTCATTTCCTTCTAGAGAAATCTATTCACCTTAAAGAGTGTTTCTTTAAAGTGTGGTTTGGTATGATTAGGTCTGTTATCATTATTTAATTTTTGCCCACCCCATGAGCAAAAAAAAAGACACATTAGTGTAGTTTAAATTTGCATTTATTATTGTACATGATATTAATTGTGTTTTCATATGTCAAATGTCTATTTATTCTTTTCTTGTGACCTCTTTAACTGTGTCCTTCACCGAAGGGTTGGATTTTTTTCCCCCTGGTACTGGGGATCGAACTCAGGGCCTTGTGCTTGCCAGGCAGGCATGGCACCAATGAGCTACATCCCCAGCCCTTGAATTTTTTTCTTAATAATTTGAAGAAGCTCTTTATTTGGTGGGAAAACGACCCTTTTGTATGTGATACATATTTTTATCTAGCTGTCTTTTCAACTTGCTTAATAGGGAGTCTTTTATGACTTGTTTTGTTTGGAGACAGGGTCTTGCTAGGCAGTTCAGGCTGTCCTTAACTCACTATGTAGCCCAGGTTGGCCTTAAACTCACAGTGATCCTTCTGCCTCAGCCTCCTGAGTGCTGACATTACAGGTATGCCACCATGCCTGGCTTATGGGACTTTTTTTTTTAATGGCATTTAGGTTTTTAGTCTTTCCCAAAATGGCTTCATCATTCTTCCCAATGAAGCTGGGCGTGGTGGCACACAGTTGTAATTCCAGAACTCAGGACAGTGAGGCAGGAGGATTGTTAGGAGTTTTGAGGCTAGCTGGGCTACATAGTCAGTTGAAAGCCAGCCTGAGCTACACAGTGGGACTCTGTCTCAATGAACTAAAAAGTAAATGAAAGCTGGGTGTGGTGATGCATGGTGGTAATCCTAGCACTCAGAAGGCTGAAGCAGGAGGATCACCATGAGTTTGAGGCCACCCAGGGCTATATAGTGAGTCCGTATCTAAAAAAAAAAATCAACCTCTAAAAAGTGAATGAACTAGCTTCCTTCCATGGTTGGCAGAAATTTGGGGAGTAGTCTTATTTACTTTTCCATATGAATGCTAGAATAAGTATTTTTTTTTAAAAAGCCCATTATTTTAGGTGTAGTGTGTTTAAAATTTACAGATTAATCTACAAGGAAGTTAAATTCATGACTGTTAGTTAGGTCTCCCTACTTACTCCAATCTTTTAAGTTCCTTACACAGTTTGAGTTCCTCAAATTTTGTTTTTCTGTTCACTATTATAATGGAAGAAAAGATCTCACTAACATCTGTTGTTAATTTGGCTTCAGGATTATTTGATATTCTCCAGGAGATCCCAACCTAATAGGTGTACAAGGGGCAGGAATGAGGGGTTCCCTGGGATCCATAGGCTGGAATCTAGAAAGGTATATTTTGTCACTGAATTGTTTAGGATTGTCAGCAACTGTGATAATAAAAAAGCAGACTGACTGAAGGTTTTATTTTTGCTCACAATTTCTCTATGGTGTGGTTCCTTTCACGACCACGGGCAGGGCTGCCCCCACACCTTGGTGTGCCCTGTTCCAAAGAACACTGGAGTCTGAGAACCGTTGTCTTGGAGTCTTCTAGCACTCCCTTCACATTCACTCACTTAATCATGTCCTATTCAGCCAATCTCATATTCTTTCATTGCTTCTCTCTCGCTGTGAGTTTAAAAGAGGTCTTCATGAAGCATGTTTCCTCGGGACTCTGGGAAAACCCACTGATCTGTTCTCTTTGCATCTAGCTCACGTTCTGGGTCTTCAGGCACTGATGGGATTCTATTGCCCCCTTCCTTTCAGCTGAGCCCTGTCTACCTGCCCAGCCTCCCTGTTGCCATTCTGATATGGAATCATCTCTTTAGACTGAGTTCTGTACTTCCATTTGGAACAAACCAGTCTTTTGCACATCCTGAGTGCTCTTCTTGCCACACGACTGATTTTTTTGTTTGTTTTATCCCCTGAGTTCTTATTTCATATAGAACATGGTATTATGAATGATGCATTTAGAAAACTAGTATTCATGATCTACTAGGTAACAGGCTTTGCACATTCACTTCATAATGTCTACTTTAAAGATGAGGAAAATGGAGCTCAGAAGATCCTACAGCCAAGATCCTACAGCATTCCTGTGTCAGCTTTCCATGCCACCATGTCCTTCTCATTGCCCTATGCCCATCAGGATTAGAGTGTCAGACGTGTAGCCCCCAAACTTGGGATGGCCTTTGGAGGAGGCCTCAGGAGATCTTCATAGTGGCCTTCCCCACATCTGCTGTGACATTGAAGCCATTGATGTACAGGTACTGGGCTGCAAGCTTGTGTGTGGAGAAGGCTAGTCGTCAAGCTCAATGTCAATTCATTCATAGTCAGTTTTTCTGATTTTAATTTGCTTACTGACTACTTTCCCCTGGCTTTAACTGACAGTGTGCAGAGGTACTATTTTTCAATGCTTTTGATGTGTTTTGGACTTTAGAAAGCCAATTTGTCTAAGGGTTCTATTCTCCAGAGATGATTGCAGAGGGGAATTGCAGAAGGGAGGTTGGGCAGGCAGACAGGGCTCAGTTGAAATGAAAGGAGGTAACAGAATCCCATCAGCAGGGGAGGGGTATGGGGGGGAATGGGGTAAAATAGAATAAAATTTATTAAAATAAAACAATACCATCATTGCCGGAAGACACAGTGCATGGGCTGGAAACAAAGCAGAGGATAAATTAATGGGAAATGATCCTAGAGTCCTGAGAAAAGATGCTGGAGGCCTCTGTTAGACTCATGGCAGAAAGATAGAGAATCAGTGAAAGAATTGAGAAAAATATAAGAGGTAGCATGGGTACTCTGGTTTCTCATCAGATCGTATAAATCTTTCACCTTTTACTAAAGATTTCCATGGAGAGGAACAATTCTGAGTCTTAACCCAATTTTTTGAGGCCTTGCTTTTATCAGGGCTAATAAAGGTGTATAATGAAAGAAAAAAAAAAAGAGGTAGCATGAAGAGGGCATTTAAAACTTTGCACCACAGCACATTCAGTAGTTGTTGGGTGTGGTGTATATTTGTGACATTTTGGGAGTTCCCAGTTCTTCCAATATCTTTCTTCTGTTTTGGGACTTCTTCACATTATGACTCCTGACTCTTTGGACCACTTTTTTGGCTTCCCTTGCAGGTAGGGTATGGGCACCTTACTCAAGCTCTGCTAACCAGTTGCAAAACGGTGATTTGAAATACCATAAAGATGGAGGTACTATGCAGCATACTTTCAATCAGTGATCCAAGAGACAGACATCCAGTTGTTAAGGCAGCTGTGACACATCTTAGCTGTAGCATTCCATGTCTGATAACAGGAACACGGGCAGAGATAATAACCCAGTGGCTATAGCAATACCATTTCCCCCGACAGGTTTTATGGTATATAACTTGGGCATCACTCTTGGTAGGCTAAGCCTCCATGCCTCATTCTCTGGCCCTCCCAAAGATCTAGCATGGGTCTTAAAATTCATCAACCCCTTCCCTCTTTTTGGGACGGGGTCTCGCTATATAATGCAGGCTGGCTTTGGACTCACTGTGTAGCCCAGGCTACATCCTCCTGCCTCAGCCCCCAGCCTTGGGATCATAGGTGTATGCCACCACACCCAAAAATAAATTCCTTTTTGCTTAAACTAGCTTGGGTGGGTTCTGTTTGCAATTCTGATAGGTAACATGAAGTTGTGAATCCTTGTGGCTTCCATTTCTCTATTTTAAATGCTTTTAAGGGCTCCAGAGGTAACTCAATGGTAGAGGACCTGCCTAGCATGCCAGAGGCCCTGAATTCAATCCCTAGTACTGAAAACAAACAAACAAACAAACAAACAAACAAACACTTAAATGCCTTTCTTTCCCAGTTCCTCCAATTTATACATTATAATTGTCTGACTGAACTCTGAAACACGAGATTATCTATACCATTAAGGCCCAATTTAAAGATATTAGGATGTGGGCCTGGGATTTAGCTCAGTGGCACCATGCCTGCCTGCGAAGTGCAAGGTCTGGCATTCAATTCCTGGTGCTGAGAAAAATGAGTGCATGCGTGTGCTCACACATACACACAGGTATTAGGATGCAAGGAAATGTATCTATATTCAGACCATGTCCACTATCCACCTTGTTTTAAAATTCTCTACATAATCCTATCAATCAGAATGCGCTGAAAAGGCAGGCATGGTAGTAAACGCCTGTAATCCTAGCACCCGAGAGACTGAGGCAGAAGGATCATCAGAGTTTAAGGCCAGCCTGGGTTACATAGTGAGTTTAAAAATAGCCTGAACTGCCTAGTGAGACCCTGTCTCAAAAAACTGAAGAAGAAAAAAAAAGAATGTCTGCAAACTTCATAAATCTTAATTTAAAAAAGAGGAATAGCTGGGCATGGTGGTACATGCCTATAATCTCAGCACTTGGGAGGCTGAGGCAGAAGAATCACTGTGAATTTGAGGCCAGCCTGGGCTACATAGTGAACTCAAGGCCAGGCTGAACTACACAGAGACCCTGTCTCAAAAAAATAAAATAAATAAAATAAAATAAAAAGAGGAATATTTGGTAGACAGAAATCTTTCGGCAAAGAGCTGTCTTCTCAGGACAGTTCCTGGATGCCCAGTGGCCGCGCTCACGTCAGTTCTGCGTGGGGCTCGTGCCAGTACCAGCCTGGCGTGCAGCTGGAAAGCTGGCACTCATCTCTCAGACCACCATTGGCTGATGCTGCCTGTGGCTGTGACTCTCCCTCTCCAGAACCTCCACCACATATGAAGACACAAGCATATTTGGGTTTCGATGACAGACTTTTCTATTCTGTAGTATTTGTTTAATGTGTTAGCTTACATCTCTGACTAAACAGTTAATCACATAGGGACAAGAATCATAGCTTATGTTTCCTTTTGTATTTCTCATAGCACTGAAAAGTTCTGAACATTGTAAGGGTTTAATAAATATTTGTTGAATTATTTCCCTCTTTTTGGAGTGGAGTATAAATTATATGGCTGTCCCATCACTACATCTATGTGTGTGGGGAGGGGAGGGAGGGGTATCTGAGCATCAATAAATAAACTCTAGATATGGAGTTTGGAGTCAGAAAAGCCAAAGATGCATATCTCAGCCTGGGTGGGCAGCTTTTCCTTACTTTGTCATGTATAAACTGGAGGCACATAACAACACCCACTCCAACCATCTCCCAGGGTTATTGGGAGCTTTGTAAAAGATAATATGTACCTAAAGTACTTGTGACTATTATCTAATCCACATGATGGGACAGACAGGGGAGTGGAGGAGGCATTAACATTAGTGTGTGGAAAGGGGGTCATGGTTGACCCCACTGACTTTAGTCTCACCTGCCAGGGACAGTGGGTTTTATTGCACTGGGCTGTTATTTTTCTAAGTGTTTCTAGGCAGGCTTAGATAATCTTTTAAATTAATTAATTAATTAATTAATTAATTTTTTAGTACTGGGGATCGAACTCAGGACCTTGCACTTTTGAGGCAGGTGGCGGAACCACTGAGCTAAATCTCCGGCCCAATCTTTCTATTTTAAGTGTCAATTCCTTTGTAAGAAAGATCATTTTATTTTTATTTTTGGGGTTTTTTTTTTTTTTTTTGAAATGGGGTCTCACTCTATAATTCAGTCTGGGCTTGGACTCACTATGTAGCACAGGGTGACCCTGTTTCTTTTCCTTTTTTTTTGGCACTGGGGATCAAACTTGGGACCTTTCACTTTCGAGGCAGGTGGCGGCACCACTGAGCTAAATCCCTGGCCCCTGGTGGCTTTGAACTCACAGAGAACCCTCTGCCTCAGCCTCCAGAGTGCTGGGATAATAGGCGTGTGCCACCATGCCTGGTTTTAGATAATCTTCCTTTTCTGCTTTAGACTTCATAACATGTAAACTCATAGCCCAACTCCCTGCCCCACTCACCACTTGGCTCAGGTCCTTATGTTATAGTTTCTGCTTCTTCTTGCTTCGCGTGAGGGCAGTTATTGTCTTACAAAAACCAGTTGGATTCCATCACTCCCCACTTTAAGCTCTCCTTTGTTGGATATTTATGGTGTATCTATGTGTAAAGAAGAAAGCCCAGTTATGAGGCTTTTGCAATTAGGAGAGAGACACTGGATGTATGAACTGGGCTCTAGAGGTGGGAAAGATTTGAGAAATACATAAAACATATAAAACCAAACTGTGTGTGTTGTTATACAAAATGTGAACATTAGTAGTTTTATAATTTCTTCTATTAATTTATGCTTTTGCACATCTATCATTCTAGGCACTGCAAATATAAGAGAACACAGACAGAGATCATAACCTCTAGTGAGGAGAGAAAGAATACAGTGTATAGAAAGTAAATAGGAAGTCAATCAGAGCCAAATGACAGTGAATGGGAACTTCCTGAGATAAACTGGTTAGGGGAGAGTCCTCTAAGGAAGTGATATCTGAGGTGAAGGGAGGATGAGGAAAGATGAGGAGACAGACTTGGAGAATATTTTAGAAGAAAAAGGAAGAGCAAAGGTACTTGGGAGGGAAATAGTTTGGCATTTTTTGAGAAAAGCATGCCCATGTGGGTGCCCAGCAGTGCACTGGGGCAAGTCTTATGATGGGGTAGAGAGGGAAGCAGGAACCTTAAAACCTTTGCAGTCATTGTCAGGAGCTCAAATTTTCTTCTAAGATTGGAAACCACTGGGTGGCTCTGAGCTAGGGGAAAACAGTGTGGTTTATACTTTAAGAGTCATTTTGGCTCCTTAGTGAAGAAGAGATTTCAGGGGTCAGGGTGGAGGTGGGCAAGAATTGAAGCAGGACGATGGGGCATCAACTCTGCTGGGTTCCTTGGTGACTTGGATAGGAAGTGTCACGGTATGGAGAGGTGGTCAGACCCGAGTCTGCCTAACAGGTCATTCAGACTGCTTACTGACAGACTGGTGGGATGTGAAGGTGGGAGGTCAGAAGGAATCAAGGATGACTTGAGTTGGCTGGAAATGCCATTTTCTGAAACAAGTGGGAAAGAAAAAGATTTGGGGAAAAAAAAGTCAACTTCAACTCTGCATTATGTTAAGTGTGACATACTAGTCACTTCAGTGATGATGACAAATGCCAGTTGGAGGAATAAGCTTGAAGCTCTGGGAGAGGTTTGGTTGTAGATTTACTTTTGTGATTCACCCATATGTAGGTGATATTTCCAGTCACAGGGCTGGGAAGGATCACCCTGGGAGAGCCAGTAACCAGATCAGAGAGTAGGGTGGAAGGCAGCTCTGGAATTCCACAGCACGTGCCAGCAGAGAACACGGGCTGAGGGGCTTGGGGGAATGCAGCTGGGCCGGAACCCAGCAGAGTGAAGCCTCTGGCTCTGAGTGGGCAAGGAAAGTGTGTTTGGGTCCAAATGGAGGATGAAATCTCCTGTCCCCAGCATCGCTGAGAGGTGGAATAAAGCTGGACAGGAAAGAGAAGAGAGCACAAGATTTACAACACGTAGGTCACTGTGGTGACTGGGACCAAAGCAATTCGGGCCCAAATCTGACAGGTGAGGAAGGGTAGGGCTGTATAGTTGACAAGGCTATCCACCTTTCAGGTTTTGCTGAGGCTGGTAGGTTTTACTGTTTATCCCTGTGGTATTCTTGTTTTCCAACAAAGAGCATTTATTTCTCATGTAATAATGTCTACACACATTGCAGAAGCACCCTACCGAGGAGAGAAGCTCCTCAGTAGAACATGGCAGATCTTTACCTTCCCTCCACTGTGACTTCTCCAACCCTAGGCTTATCTTTCTCCACTAGTATTAACCTTGTGTTTTCTGAGGTTGGTATTGCATTGCCACTCCACCAATATACATAAATTTGGAGTCTGGTGCCAGGCATTAGCTATGGCTGGGGTTCCTGCTCCTGTCAGCTTCTGAAGCCACCCTGCCCCACCCAATTCCAGCTCATCCTGTTACACTTTCCATTCACTTAGTTTCACCCACATTTCAGCCCCACAGCTGCAGACAATGCCCCTTCCCACTGTCTACTTCCCTGGCTCCTAGAAAGGCAGGATTCTATAATGGGGAATCGAATAGGGTCTCAAATAAAAAGAATGTGAATTTCTTTCTCCATCTGCAACTTGTTGGCTGTGTGATCTTGGGAAAATCTAACAGTGCTGTGCTTTGATTTCCGTATCTGTAAAACGGGGTTGGTGTAACTTACATTCCTATCGGCGATGTGAGGGTTAGATGGGAGGATTTTCATAATTTTGGCATACAGTAAGCAGCAGCTAAGGCGGCTCACTTCGCATCGCCGATGGGTGGACGGGTTGAGCTAGAATAGGTGAGAACACGGATGCTTCAGACGTGTGATGGAGCCCCTCACATGATCCCGAGATACCAGGTGGTATATCTCCTCTGGACAGGGCGTGTGCTAGTCCAGTGACTTGTCTTTCCAGTCCTCCCACCTCTCCTGGATCCGCGATCACGCGGCCCCCAGTAGTAGCTCGGGCTGACGCGGCGGTGGCTCATGCGCCTTAGCGTCCCAGCTTCTTGCCACGGAACACACGTCCCATCCCGACACCAGGTCCCGCCCCGCGCCCCAGGCGCGCCTCTCCAGCCAGCCAGCTAGGGTGTCAAGAGCTGCCGCGCCTGCGGGCCGTGCGCGCTGATTGGCTGTGCCGCGCCGAAGGGCGGCCCGCGGGCGCACACACCCTCTCTGCGCAGCCAATGGGAGCGCGCACGTCATTGAGCGGGCGGCCCGCGAGCCGGCAGCTCTTCAATAAGGCACATTGTTGCACGAAACTCCAGCGCTGGAGTCCCAGGTTACTAGCAACGCCGTGTCACTCATCTGAGAAGATTCGCTCAGTCAGAGCATCGTGTGAGTGAGTCTGAGAGGTCCCACTACCCTAGTGGAGCTTGGCTGTGATTCTTCCTAAGTGACCCTGTGGCTGAAGCTAGCGCCTTGACACTGGGTAACCAAACAAGTTGCCAGGAGTGTTACTTACTTAGGCAGTTTCCAGCAGTTGTTACTCCAAAAACCTGTTTCTGGAGACCTGAGCGCCCCCTCCCCGGCCGGCCTACAATCGCTGTTAGCCTGCTTTGTGCGCCACCCGGGAGCCGAGCCCCGGTACAAAGCGGTCGGACCGCGCCACCGGCCTCCCCTGCAAGCCTTTGCTTCTTGGTTTCCCAACTTCACTCCGTCTGGCCTCAGCAGGATGATTGCCTCGCATTTGATCGCCTGCCTCTTCACGGAGCTCAACCGTAACCAAGTGCAGAAGGTAAGCCAGCAAGAGCAGGGGTGGTGGCTCACTTTTGACAAAGTTGCGTGGTCTCCCGGAACTCCTGGGTCCTGCTTCCTTATTCGGGGCCGTGGACGCGGAAAAAGTCGGGTAGCTGGGAGACTCCGGGGCACGAGGAGCCACGTCTCCTAGGCACTGGCCGGCTGTCGCGCGCCTGAGAGCGCCCTCCCCTTCCCTGTGGTCCTGCGCGCGCTTGCCCTCTCCTACCCCCTTTTTTCTTGTTTCTGGAGGGGCGCAGGCCGGCACGTAGTCTAGGACTGCCGGGGCCACGTGGGAGGAGCCCTCCTTCTGAAGCCGGAGTTCCGGCGAGAGCACGTGGAGGAGAATCGCGGCTGGGGGAGGAGGCTCTGTGGCCGCGTAGGGCAGCCGGGGGCCTCAGGCGCTTAAGGATGCATTTAGGAAGGGTGCTATTTCTCCTGTGATTCCTCACCACCCTGCGGAGACCGATCGGAGGGAAAGCCGACCCAGGGAGAAGCGGGAAAAGACGCAGAGGAACTCTGCCCGCGCGCCCCTTCCCCGGAACTGAGGCTGGGCGAGGGGCGACCATTCTCCCGCATCCGTCCCGTAGATCTGCCCCCGAGTTGGGGTTAGATTTTTAGACACTTTTTAGTTTTCGCGTAAAAGTTACTCGGAAAGGACCATTCCCTCTACACCCACCCCCGCTTTCCCAGATCTTTTGAGATTGTTGTTCTGAAAACGAGTTTTTTTTCCCTGCCAGAGGCCACGATCTGTCTGCGCCTACCTGGCTCTTCCCTCACCCAACCCGAGCTTTCGCTGAGGCCCGCAGGTGATTTACATAAGAAAGAGCCTCGGGCCTAGCCGGGGTTTTCACTATCCCTGCCTCGGGGTGTGAAGGTGGGGGTGGGTCAGGGCCAGACTCCGGGCTCTCAAATTCGAGGGGAATTGAGTTTCTGAAATGCCCAAATTCAGGGATTGGATCTTGGCCGGGGTCTTGGCTAGGATTTAAAGGACGGCATGGTTGGGGGGGGGCAGTGGTTAGGGTTGGGAGGGTTTTAGGGCTGTGAGGCAAGTACTGAGTATTGCTCAATTACATACTTGAAATTTCAGTGTCTAATGAGAACACCTTTTAGGGAAAATGTCTGGACATCCTCTGTAGGTCTTCCTTCCCCTCTGTAAGTCTTAGGGCTGTGTCCTCATTCTGGCAGTCCTGATTGGCCTAGGGGACAGTATGATGAGTTACCGTCTTGATATTTCCAAAGCCGTGGAAGATGAATCTCAGACATTGTGTCACTTTGTAGGTCAGACTATCCTTGAATTCACTATGTAGCCCTGGCTGATCTTGAACTCTCGGCGATCCTCCTGCCTCACCCTCCCCAGTGCTGGGATTACAGGCATGCACCACCACGCCCAGCCGTGGCCCTGCACTCTAATTCTGTTAATTTTAAACGTGTCTTTGAGCTGGCAGGATCTTGGCAACTTCTTCCAAGATATGAGTTAACTCTTGGGAGAAGACTGTCATCTCTCTGCAAGTCCTGAAATACAAAGTGGAGGATCATTAATACCAGGGATGTCTTCTCATTTGAGTGACTATTGCTCCAGGGCATTTTAAATTCTTTCACAAAGTTACTTATCCCTAGCCTAGAGGCTTAAAGGTAGGGCTGGAACTGTAGAGTTACACTGCTTCTGTGGCCTGGAATGATCATCTTCTGTCCCAGAGTGGAAATAATTGAGCTTGAGTATTGGGAAATGATTTGAGTTCCTTGTAGCCACAGGGCCTTGTAGCCTCTTTGGATCACCCATTTCTTTTTTGTAAGACTTAGATGACTGAAGCCTTGTCCACTTTATGGAGCAGTGATGATGAAGTACAATAATGTAGAAATATCTTTCCTGTAGGCCTCTCTTCTTCACACTTGCAGCCAGCCACCTTTTCAGCCTGTGAAGTTCCCCTGAGGATACTTGGGCGTATTTCTTCTAAGTTACCAATGGGGGCAGAATTGAATAAGGCCTTTAACTCATCAGGTGTCAGGCATGGGATTTAGATTGCCAGTTTAGGTAACTAAAGCGGGTTTATTGAGCAAAGCTGTTTGATTCCAGCTGAATTAGGAAGAGGAGAATCAGAGTATTTTGGGAGTGTTCTGATGAGTCGCTCCTGGAAGGAAACATTAGAGAAGGCTGAAGCTTGAGTTTTACTCATTTACTTGTTTGTTCTTTTTGAGACAGGGTCTTACTATGTAGTTGAGGTTGGCCTTGAACTCACTATGTAGCCCACGCTGGCCTCCAACTTGGAGCAATCCTCCTGCCTCAGCTTCCTGAGTGCTGGGATTATAGGCATGTGCCACCACTTCCGGCCTTTATTTAATAGAGACAAGGTCTCTTTGTAGCCCAGGCTG
This sequence comes from Heterocephalus glaber, assembly GCF_053883595.1. Classification (NCBI taxonomy): domain Eukaryota; kingdom Metazoa; phylum Chordata; class Mammalia; order Rodentia; family Bathyergidae; genus Heterocephalus; species Heterocephalus glaber. The sequence continues at coordinate 27,995,268 of NW_028258145.1, read as the reverse complement.
GCCTCAAACTCATGGCATGCCTCCTGTTTAAGCCTCTTAAGTGCTGGAATTATAGGTGTTAGCCACCATGCCTGCCCCGAAGCTTGAGCTAGCTTGCTCGCTCTTTCTTTCTTTCTTTCTTTTTCTCTCTCTCTCTCTTTCTTTCTTTCTTTCTTTCTTTCTTTCTTTCTTTCTTTCTTTCTTTCTTTCTTTCTTTCTTTCTTTCTTTCTTTCTTTCTTTCTTTCTTTCTTTCTTTCTTTCTTTCTTTGTTTTTGAGACAGTCTCACTATGTAGAGCTTGAGTTTTAGAGTCTTCTGAAAATGTCTTGATTTTGGATTGTCCTGAAATCCACTTGTGATAACATCATTTTATATGTTATAGTCTGTGGCATTGAAGGGTTAGGGAAATAGCCCCATCCAACTCCTGGTGGACAAGCCCAGTGTTTTGAGGCACTGGGAAGAGAGTAAGGATTGTTGCTAATTTTTGCCAATTAAAACTTTGGAACTCAAGACCAAACAGAGCATGTATTGTGTATCTGGCACTTTCAAAGCTTTTGACATAGGTTAGCTCATTGAAACAACTCCATGAGATACGTACAAATGGGTCACAAGGTTTTTGTAAGAGTACTATGTTCCTATTTTGTTCTCTTGCATAAGAGTACCATGTTCTTAACCATATGCTCACCTGTATCTGGGGAACACTAGTGGGATCCTGGCTTGTGCCTGTGCCTGTCCACACCTGGATTGTGGCAGCATTTCTACTCAGTAAGTCTGGAAGTGAACTAGCTCTCCTGCTGGGTTGATGACTGTGAGCCCTGGATTCATTTTCACCAACTTTCCTTTTTCACTGTCACATCTTTGTCACTTGGTATGTGGGTTACTTCAGAGGCTTATGCATTTCTTATTTCTAGTCTCTTTGGAGCCAGGCTAGAGTATTTCAGAAGCCTTCTACAGCTCTGTATTGGCTACTGCAAGCCACTTGGCTCTACCCTTATTCAGTTTTGTCTTCCTCTCCATTTTTTCATTCTCCAGAAACTTGAGTCACCATTCCTCTGTTATGCCTGTTCATGTGAGGTTCTGCTTTTGCCCTTTCTGTGACCCTGAATGTTCAGACTGTTATTTCATTTAACACCCTCCCCTCAAAAGCTACTTCCTCTTTCACACTATTGCTTTCTTTCTTTCTTTTTTTTTTTGCTTAAATTCTTTTATTGGTACATTTTAGGTATACAGTATGTTTACATTTATCATTGGGTGCTTGTACCTGCACATGATGTATCTTGGTTCTTATTTTTTCCTCGTTACCTGTGCACCCTTCACCCCCTCCACTCTTCCTTATTTACATAGACTGTTTCCTGCTTTCTACTTTGCCTGGGTGCCCATGTTGCTGAATTGAATATTTCAAGGCATTTGTTTCATTTTGCCCTACGTTAGAGTTGGTAGTGTCCAGTTCCAGTTTCTTCCTTAGGGCAGGAAGCATCCTGGATATTCAATTTTGTCATCGAAGCTTCTGGTCACTAATTAGTGCAAGAATAAAGGAGGGGACCTTTGTGGAGAAAGAAGTGGAGCAAGGGATGGGTGTGTAGACCCTTCAGGGGAAAGCAGTTCTCAGGGCTACTCCTCCTCCGGATCCCTGGCCTGCCAGGGCTGATCCTGAGGGAGGGGAGAGTGTTTCCTTCTCCAGTAATCAAGGTTCGAGTGTTTGTTTGTTTGTGTGTGTGGTCATTTTTTTGAGGTGAACAAATGCAAGACGCAAGATTTTTGTCTCAGGAACAAGAATCAGAGCTAAGTTAACTAAAAGTGAAATGAAGTGTATAATTTTTTTGCCATGATCAAATTGTTTTAACGTGCACAGACTAGTGATATTTAACTCTAATCCTGAAATAAAGGCTCCTTACCATATAGCAAGGGGTGACCTTCAACTTGGACTTGAGTGGGGACTGTCTTGGGAGCAGAAAGATTCAGCACAACCTCCACGAGTCTAGATAGACAAGAATTTTACTTTTTTTTTTCATACTGGGGATGGAACTCAGGACCTTGCCCTTGTGAAGCAGAAGCAGCACCACTGAGCTAAATCCCCAGCCCTAGACAAGAAGTTACTAAAGGTACAAGGCCCTCTGGGGATTATGTAAGAAACAGAAACCAAGACACCTTTCAGATGTCTGGAGAGATAAGGTTCCAGGAAAGATAATTTATGGCCATTAACACTAAAGGGGGTACATCACGATGGCTTGGTGGGGAGTTAGACCTCAACAGAACCTTCGTACATTTTGAACACCTACTGAATGCTATTTAAAGTAATAGGAGTGGTCTACTGATTAAAATCTTAAGATTATTTTTGACTGGGTTAGTTTTGGCTAGGTTAACTGTTGTTGACAGGTACAGTGTGTCATTTCTTCAATTTGTAACATCTTAGTATCCTAATACTACCCCTTCTCCTGCTCAGAAGACACGCTTGCTAAATAACCATCTGCCTCATATCACCAAAGTCCTATTTCAGAGAATGCTAAGAAGAACTTTTATCTTTACCCTTGCATGAATTAAAATTCTCTCTGAGGCTGCTCAGCCAAAGCCAACACCTTTTTTAACATCCTTTTTCAAAGTCAAACTTTTGTAGCACCTGAGGAGTTCGGGGGCAGTTGGGGACCTCATTCCAAGGACAATCAGAGCAACACAAACTGCAAAGTTAAAAGGTGGTAGCTGGAGTAAGGAAATAGGATGTGCCAAAAAAAGTTGGGCACCCTAGAAAACCGGCTTCCTTTGTTCAGACTTTTCCTGTTTAAGAGAGCAACTCTTGATAAGAGGTTCCTCATTATCATTGTGGAGTTTTAGAGTCAGCAAGTTTGGTTTGTTTTCTAACACTGTGTTGTCTTGTCATTGCCACTTCAAAGCAGCAGGGGTAGGGTGTGGCAAATAAAATCCCAGAGTTCACTAGGTGTCTTTTTTTTTTTTTTTTGGAGACAGGGTCTCACTGTGTAGTTCAAGCTGGATTCTCCTGCCTCAGCCTCCCAAGTGCTGGGATTATGGGCCACCACGCCTGGCTAGATGTGTCTTAATAGCATCTATGGATCTTACAGCAGCTTGCTGGGTGGGTGTGGTGGTATTGGTCTCTGTTGCTGTTATTTCTAAGGCAATTTTCTCAACCTTGATACTGTTGACATTTTGGCCCAGAAAATTTTATAAGGAGCTGGCTATCCCAGCCTATCCTAAAAAGTAACAATTTCTACTCTACCTAGATTTATAGGGGATGCAGAGGGGCAGGAATAAAGCCTATGTCTTTTTACTGTTTTTCTGAGCAATATTTTTCATCTAGGAGTGATGATTTTCCCCTCAGTGGACTTTTGCAATGTGTGGAGACATTTTTGGTTGTCACAAGGTTGGTGGGTAAGTTTTACTGGTGTCTAGTAAGTAGATGCTAGGGATGGATAACATCCTGCAATGAACGGGGTAGCCCACTGGGTTAGTTAGCCATAATGAATACCTGAAAATAATTAATAACTTAGAAGAAGAAGGATCTATTTTGGCTTATGGTTTCATTTGCTTTTGGCTGGTTCCGTTGCTATGCGCTTGAGGGGAGGCAGAAGAGAATGGTGTGATGGAGAAAAGATGCTCACCTCATGGCAACTAGGAAGAAGAGAGAGGAAGGGACCAGGGGCAAGGTCAAGGTGTAGTTCCCCCAAGATCATGCTTCCCCCAGGCCCCACTCTCTTTACCTAGGCCCCACCTCCCTAATAGCTCTTCAGATGAACTCTGAGATCAATTAGCCCATTGATGGAGTTAGCATCCTCATGATCCAATGACTTCCCCAAAGCCCATCAGCTGGGTTTTGGGGATCATTTTAGATCCAAACCATAATATCTCACAAAGAATTATGTGATCCAAAGTGTCTATGGGGTGGAGGTTGATAAACTGCCTTAGAAGAATACAATTCTTCCCTGTGTTCAGTTTTCAAATGCATCATACAGCCCCGTAGCAGTCAGCAGCTGCCTGTGATCTTTCACTGAAAGGTGGATTCCCAGGGGCAGGGGCAGGGGCTGGGGCTAATTGATGTTTCTCTGTTCTCAACCAGAAAAATGTGGGCAGTGCCAGTGTTCTTGTCCTAGGGAGACTCTCACTCTGGCTGTGTTGAAGTTTTCATGGAGGCTGGGCATCTGCTCTGCTTCCAGGCAAGGAAGGCACGTGAGCTTGAGAAATGTGAGTTGGGGAGCTACCATGCTGGGGAGCAGAGGCGAGAGGCCAGTGGCACCCCTGAGGGGTAGGGACAGTCCAGCAGTTCTTGGGGGAGGTGGTGTGGTGAGGCACAGTTGGGCTCCCTAGGGTTGAATTCTGAAACATCTCTAGACCTCAGTTTCTTCTTTTTGTGAAAGAAAAGATTGTTGAATAACACCTTTAATAGGGGAGTTTGAAGGAATAAATTGAGAGTTAATATGTCAAGCTCTTAAGGACTGTTTCTGCTTTAAGTATTACGTATTAATGCAGGGAGAAAGGAAACGTTTTAGGTATTCTGCTGCCCTACCCACCTGGACAGGAGCAGAAAGATGCCCTGCATTCACCTTCGTATTGCTTGAGGGCTTTTAGAATGTGTGAGTTCAGGCTCATTTGTGCTCTGATGTCAGATTAGGTCAGAGGATGGAGGGGCAGAGGGTAAAAAGTTTCTGAAGATGGGAGAGAAAGAAGCATCTTCAGGGGTCCTTTCAACTTGTGAAACCTCAGCTTTTCTGAACATAGAAGACTCATCCTAACTAGCTCTCCTGTTTCTCTGGGGGTGGGGTGGCATCTTGGTGGGGGCTGGGTCTCTGGGATGCCTTGCCCACGGTGGACTCCAGGTTTGAAGTATCCTCATGACTCCACACAGCTGCACTGAGTGATCTCAGCATCGTTCAGCTCCCTCAGGAACTTCCCTCAGAGAGCAGGAGGGCAGAGGCTCCAGAGGACAGGTGCTGAGGCTGCTTCCTTCCAAGTTTCCTTCTGCTACAGAGTTTTCCAGTTGGTTTCTTTTTTCTGGTACTGGGGATCGAACTCAGGACCTTGCGATTGCCAGGCAGGCACTGTGCTGCTGAGCTACATCCCCAGGCCTTCAGTTGGATTCTTTTTTTTTTTTTTTTTTTTTTCCAGTTGGATTCTTGCTTTTTCCTTCTTGACATCTGTCCCAGACTCCGGCTTCCCACTGGGGAAACTGCTTGAGATTCCTTGGGCGGAAAGGTCACAAGGTCATGCCATGGGTGGTTTGGCTCCCCTTGATGTCCAGAGATCCCCTGAAGGGATCTGGGGCTGGAAGGAATCAGGTGCTCCCCACAGTCTTTTGGCTCACTGTATGGAGGCTCTTGGCTACCTTGGACCTCAGTGGAGAGCCCTTTTACCCCTCATATTCAGACCCTGGGCTTTTGAGTGTCACCTGCGGACACTGGAGTGCCTCAGGTTTTTGACAGAGCCCTGGGGATTCTCTATGTGGGACCCATATTCTCTAGTCCTTGAACAACTTTTGTCTTGTCCTAGTCAGGAGTTTTGGCTCTGTTCCCGTGAATAGAGAATCTCATTTCCCATAAAGTGCCACCTTGTTTTACAGGTGGTCACAAGCTTGACATTCTTTTCCTGGAGGGACCTTTGTCGAGCCTTATCTCAGAGCCAACCAGGAGAATGGGTCAGGGCTCTAAGATTCTGGCCCTGAAGCCCTTGGGGTACACCCAGTTATCCTTCCCACCTGGAGATGATCTGAATTCTTTCTTTGTTGTTGTTTTAAGACAGGGTTTCACTGTGTAGTCCAGGCTGGCCTTGAACTCACTTTGTAGCCCAGACTGGCCTAGAACATAGATCTTCCTGTCTTAGCCTCCCAAGTGTTGGGCTTACAGGTGTGTGCCAGCATGCCTGGCAAACCACCTGAATACTTAAAAGGCCTTATACCCAACCTCTCTCTCTTTTCTTTATTTTTTTAAAGATAAGCTTCAGGATGGCCTAGTTAGGCCACATTGAAGTCACATGCAACTTTATTTTTGGCAGTGCTGGAGATCAAGACCAGGGCATTGCACATGCTAGGCAAAGGCTCTACCACTGTAGCAACTGAGCTACATTACATCCCCATGCTTTCTAGCCCCTTCTTTTTGGTATTTCTATCATCTGATAAAGGAAGAAATGAAACCAGATAAACCACCTGACAGCTTTAATTAGGGTTAATTTAAATGAGTGCATTTGAGTCTCTTTTCCTTCTTTCTCATTTGAGGTGCTTCCTCTGCCTGCTTCCTGCATCTTTTCAGATTTTTCTCTCAATGTCCTCCATGAAACTTTCCAATTGTGTCCTATCAGTTGCTTCCCCACAAAGGTCTGCAAACTGACAGACATTTGCAATACTTCTAAGAGCTGACCTCTGCTAGTACACTCCACTGTGCAGTAGCTCAGGCCACCTTCAAGCTGCCCTTTAGGCTAGTTACTTTATCTGTCATTTGGATGAAAACACCAGGCACAGAAAGAGGGACAGCACTTTGCCCAAGGGCAAGCTAGGATTTGTGAGGCAGTCTGATTCCTGAACCCATGCATGCACATTACCCCCACCCTTTGCATGGGGTTGCTTGGGACTACTGGAGGTTTTATGGGGTGATGAGTCAGATGTCATCTAGGAAGGGACCTTTGGGATCAAGTCATCCAAACCCTTTAATTACACCTAAGAAAGCTGATGCTATGTACTCAGCAGCCCAGCACTCATAAAATAGACCTCAGACTGGAAAGGGTTTCCTGATCTCTGTCCTGTTTCCTTTATTAAACACTGTCAGTGTAGCACAAACTCTCATCTTTATTTTATTTTTATTTTTATTTTTATTTTTAAGGTTTTTCTTTTTGTTGTTTTTTTGAGACAGGGTTTCTATGTAGTTTAGGCTGGCCTTCAACTCACTATGTAGCCCAAGCAGGCCTTGAACTAAGCGATCCTCCTGCCTCAGCCTCTGGAGTACTGGGATTACAGGTGTGTGCCAACACGCCTGGCATGAACTCTTATCTTTAAAGTGTGGGTTCCCCAAGAGAAAAGTCAGGATTTACTTTGTGGACTGTCCCTGTGGGAACCCTATAATTTTCTGTTCAAACTGGGCTACTTTTGAGAGTTAAATGAATGCAGAGAGTACTGTTCATGGCCATGCCACCACCACAGGTATAAATTTAGATTGTCTTGCGCGAACAGGGATGCATGGGAGAGGAATTTGGCTCACCAGGTGGTCACTTGTCAGCAGAGCAGGGAGTGCAGGTGCCACTGTGGGGCAAGAGGCTCAGAAGCAGGCTCTGGTCCCTGGCATGGGGCTGTCTAGGAATAGGTGGTATTTGACCTCTAGGGAATCTACGCAGGGAAGGCAGGTGGATAGGGAGGAAACAATGGCAGGTCCCCTACAGCAAGGGCACAGGCCTGAAGAATGAGGTTAGGCACAGCACAGTCAGTCCAGAGTAGCCAGCTCTTCCTTCACTGAGTTGTTCTTTATTCCAGCTCCTCTTGGCATTTCTGTACCCTCTTGTAGGGAGCCAATGCAAACATTTCTGGAGAATCTACTATATTTTGAGTTTTGAGAGAACTGCTGGCAGCCTACGTATGAAGAAGATTTAGTTAGTGCCTGTAGTCCTCTGGGACTATTGAGGAGGAAACAGGTGTCAAAAGTGCGTTGGCATCACTGGGTGGGGAGAGGATATTTATTTTGAAAGCAAATGGGAATTTGTTAGGTCTGAGGAGAACATTCTAGGCATGGGAGCCAATACATGCACATGTTCCTAACATTTTCAAGACAAATGCTGCTCAGAATTGTAGTGATGTGTGTATTACAGTGGACAAAACTGGCCACTTCTGCCTTCACTTTCAGTTTGTAATTACATGTTGGCATATCGCCTCCTGCCATGGATGGGGCCCTTTGCTGTCAGAGGCTGGTGTCTCCTTTTCTCTAGTGTCTTCCTTGCCCATCCCTGGCACACTCAATTTGGTGTTCAGTCAGGATCCTTGGGTAAATGGACTGAGCCAGGGTCCTGGACACCTGGGACAGACTCTTCATTTTCACTACTGCCCCATAGTCAGAGCAGACTGAGGACAGGAGGGCCCGGTGCTAGGTACCCCAAATGCCCATCTCCTGGAGCTGGGACAGGTGCTCCCCCCTGAGGTCTGTCTGGCTGTAACTTGATGCAGCTGAGAGTGAGAACTGGAAGAACAGGAAACCCCATGACTGTGCAACAGGATCCTGGAGGAGTGGCTCCTGTGCTCCCCGGTAAGGCCACACTTACCCCGCCACCCAGGCTTGTGAGTACATGGTGATCAACACTGGAATCTCTCTGAGGTGGCACGGCGGACCTCGAGAGAGGCCTTCTCTTCCTGACTGAAGAAAGTGTGGCAGCTCTGTTAACTTTCTAGCAGCTGGGATTCAGAGGACAAGCCCTCAAAGAACCCTTGTTATGCTGCTGCTGTGTGTCCTCTCCCAGTCATCTCTTTTGCTTTTATCAGAAACATCTGGCCTTGCCTTGGCAGGTATACAGGATAAACTTGCTGTTCTTTGCACAGACTTGGCCCTCCCAGGGAGTCTGAGGGCATTATTATTGGAACCAAACTTTTTTTTTTTTTTTTGGTACCAGGGATCGAACTCAGGTCCTTGCTCTTGCCGGGCAGGTGGTGAGCTAAATCTCTGGCCCCTGAGGCCCATTTTTTTGGGGGGGGGGTGGATACAGGGATCGAACTTGGGTCCTTGCACTTGTGCAGTAGGAGGTGAAACCACTGAGCTAAATCCCTGGCTAGGGCATTATTATTAATGAGGTCATGGATAGCAGTAGCCCAGCTTTCCTGGGATGGGCATACCTGTGGCCCAGGTTGGGGCACTTGGCTAGCCACCGGATGTTGTGGGTCCTGCCAGGGACAAGGCTTGCGGTTTGGGGAAAACACTGACAAAGGAATAATGCAAAAAATAGGAAATTCTTCTGATACTTAGTAGCGAGTATATGTCAGCATAGTCACTGGAAGGCTGTGTATGGCTGGATTTAAACTCTGAATCTCCCTTTGGGATTGTCCTCTTTGGTTTTTTGAGACAGAGTCTCACTTATGTAGTTTAGGCTGTCCTTGAACTCACTGTGTATCCCAGGCTGGCTTTAAACTTGCTGTGATCCTCCTGCTACAGCCTCCCTAATGCTGAGATTATAGGCCTATGCCACCACGCCCAGCTGGGATTGTCCTCTTTTGACCTCTGATCTCTCTACGAGGGCCAAGTAGGTATCCTCTGACTCTTTTTCTTCCTACATTTCAAAAAATTGAAGTATAATGCACATGGGAAACAGGACACATGTGGTCACTGCCACCCACATCCAGTAACAGTAATTACCAGTGGCAGCCTCACTTTCTGGCCCTGACACCCCTCCCTCTCCTTCTCATACCATTAATTGTAATCACTATCATGACTTCTGCCAGCATAGATCTTTTTTTATACTTAATATGAATGACTCACTTTGTGAGGGTGTCCCCTTTTGTGTCTGCTTCTTCCACCCAACATTACCTTGTGAGACTCATTTCTGCTGCATGTGGTGGTAGGTGGTTCATGCTTAGGTCACGTAGTGCCTCCTGCCACACCTTGCTTTGGCTGTGGTTGATTTAAAGCAGGCAAGAGTAAGTAACAGGGTGCTTCACTTTCAGAAGGCATGGCCCTTCCTAAATTTCCAGGAGGGCAGGTTGGACAATATAGATGACTTGATTGTATCTTCAGGACAAGAACATGTGTGTTAAGAAAGCTGAAATTTGATAGGTTGGTTTGCTTGGGGTGTAGAAGCTAATAGGTAGCAACTGGCTAGTGTTCCTCCAGTGCTACATGGAGAGAATGTTCTAGGTATTAGCAAAAACACTAAAAGTATGGAGAAAAGTAAGATTGCATCATTGTCCCTGCATCCTTTGCTCTGATGCTTCTAAGCTTGTACAGTCACTTTCTTATCCTGTTTGATCACTCAAATTCACCCTTCTGCCAGGAGAGTGTGTCCTGTGGAAATAACTGGTGAGCATTTGCTTATTCACGTATTATTTTCTGCCTGCTTACTGAAAAGCTTTGGCAACTTGGGTCAGTTTTCAGTAAGAGGATTTCTAGAATAAGAGCCATCAAATGGGCAGGAGTAATGACCAAAAAAACCCATTGATTAAGGATAGTTCACTGGAGTTGAGGACAAACTCTGAGATTCCTGATAGTTAAGGCAAAAAGGACAGCTTTCTGTGAATCAGCGTTTTCATCTCATTGGCCCATAGTAGGCAACATGGTGTCATGGTCTGGGCACCTAGACTTCTACACTACCCTACAGGGAATTGACTGGCCAAGGAAGGGGGAAGGTTAGTGAACAACACACAGCAGCTTTACTCCATAGGGTGATCTTTATGATCCTTCATCCCCATGATTCCTTGCTTAGAAATGATAGAATTATGTTGACCAGATGCTTGCAGCTTGAGTTTGTTTCCTAGGTGGAAAAAATCTATATAGTTCATACAAATAGCATCTGAAAAATTCAGCGTTTTGTTTCCTTTTTTGACCTGCTGTGGCCTCATTTGAGATTTCTCAGACTCTACATTGTGCTGATTGATTATGAATAAGATAACAAATAACCCTTAAAGAGGAAAAATGATAGAATTAAATCATACTACATTGAAGCAAATCAATAGGGAGATAATGTAATGTAGTGATCTGAATAGCTTTCTGGCACCTGGAATTGATAATTTTGTAGGATCTTGGGCTTGCCCACACCTTCTGAACATTTTCACACTGAGATCTCCAAGTCAACATTCATCCACTGAGAAGGCTTAGCTCAGAAGCCATGTCCGCTGGATGTTCATCTCACAGGTCACCGAAGCCCATGATACTGCCATGGGCTGGATGCCTTGTGTTGTGCTTGGTTTTTGATCTACCAAAAATTATCCTTCCTTGCATCCCAGTGGCATTAACTGCTCTATAACTTGAGGCAGGTTCTTTGCTATCTTATAAAGTCCTAGAGAGCAAGGATCACGATTTCTTCAATTTTCTTTATTCTGATAAAATATGCATAACAAAGTTTACCATTTTAACCATTTAAATTATACAATCAAATGGCATTAGATACATTCAGATTGTTGTTCAACCATCACCAGTATACATTTCTACAGTGGATTTCTTTTAAAATTATGTTTGTTTGAAGTGTGATTGAAAAATATGGTGACTTTAAATCAGAAAAAACATTATTACAGCGAAAGACACATTGCCGTTAATCCCACTCAAAATACCCTTACTTTGAACACACTTATACTCATGGTTCTTGCTACTTTCTGAAGTAGTTCTGGAAGTCCTCTTTTGTAAGTGTCTGTAGTGGCATTGTTGTGGCTGCCTTGATGTCTAGAATTGATTTAAAAATGTTTACCTTTCATGGTCATTTTGACTTTGGGGAAGAGACAGATGTTGTATAGTGCCAGATCTGGTGAATAAGCTGGATGAGGACACATTAATGTTTTTATGAGTCTCTTTTGCCATTGGATGGCACTTGGCAGCAGCAGCATTTATTGTATTTTTAATCTCACCTTGTAAAGACACTAAAAGTGGACTTCTAGAGCGGCTTTAGAAAGTCACAAAGATGATGGAATAAGTGTGTTTGAAGTTAGGGGAACTGTTAATGGCAATGTCTTTACTGTAATAAATTTAAACATTATGTATTTTTGATCACACCTGATCACCGTGGTATTTTGTATGGAATTGGTGCTTCGTATGGAATAAGTGCTTTAAAGTGGAAGATTCAGATTGCAGCAGTTGTCAGGGATTCAGGTTGAATGATAACAAATCTTATAGATTTAGAAATATAAGACTTTAAAGTCTCTCCAGGTACTCAAGGTAGGATTTATAGTAGGAAAATTACTCTTTTTGACGCACAACTATAATTTGATTCTTGCTGAGACCAGATGGGATTGTCTCAGGATCCAGGCATTAGCCACCAACCAACTACTCAATTAGAGTTGGCCTGTGAAATGAGGTGGACCCGTCTGGGCCAGCAGGGTTGTCATTTATCTGGGTGATACAGATTCCAGTCTCAACTGTGTTGCCTTGGCCAAGGCTGCTTCCTGACAGACCTCTTCCTCTAGGCCTTTCCTTCTTGGAGCCCCATACCTGACCAGGGCTGTTCCTGACCCAACCTGCCCCTGCACACTTGGAGGTGGTGCCTCTTTGAGAATGACCTTTTGATTCCTCTCTTCCTTCCATTGTTACTTTTTTTTTAAAGTGCATGTTTGCAGTACATAATGTTTACATTCATTGTGTGGAGCTGGTACATTACATAACACATCTTAATTCTTTTTTGTATCCTTTTTTCCTCCTCTCCTCATCTCTTGACCTCCTTCTCATTTGAGAAAAATTTACCTCCCCACTTCTTATTTTGCTCTTTGCAATGTTCCCTCCTTTTAGTGCTGATCTTGAAGGAAACTTGGGCACTGAAGGGTATGGGACTGGTGTGTTATGGGGAAAATGAAATTGACCAAAATTGCCTTATGAGGAAGTTCTAATCTTAACATTGCTGAGTAGATTTCAACTAAAGCTGCTATCTCATTCTCTGTAGCACACACCCTTGCCTCTAGGGCAGGCAGGCAGGCAGGCAGCTTTCACAAACCCCAGCCAGGCTTTACTGTGGCCTGTCTCTGGGCTCTCTAGCTTGAAAGAACCCCTCATTTCCTCTTTTGGCCCAGACTTACAGAGAAGCAGCCCTGTGTGATAGGCCCACCAACTATGGAAAGAGATGGAACAATTTTGGGAAACAGTCTCTGCCTTATTAACTCCGAGTATGACTAAGTGGGGTTGAGAAATATCTTTGTTCCTCTAGGGTGCCACTTGGCAGAGACATTCAGCAGAAAGAAGAGGAAGGGTAGAAGAGGGGGCAGTGCAGGGCTTTAGGTTTGGCACTTTTAATTATGCTTCTGTATATAGGGCTCTTTGTCCTATTTTATAGTGAGGAAACTGAATGTGACTCGAGTGTGACTTTTCCAGTTGTATATCCGTGCAAGTGCTATAGCTAGGATTTGCTCGCTGATTTTTCTGCTGCCAAAGCCCTGACTTCACCACCACCAGTGGCAAAAAAGTTAAGGTTTAGCTTGAATGATTCTGCTTTGATAGTTTCCAACAACTCAGATCTCTTTCCAGCAAGTGCAGGGTTTGTCTTTTCAGCTCCCAGCACTCTGGGGTCAACACAGGATTATTTCACAGGGACACTCTTGGCCTAATGTCTTTCACTATGGGCTTTCAGAGACCCCAGGCAGAGAAGTGGTAAAAATGACCTTAAATAGTGTTGACTACAACACAGTCACTCATCCCATTACTGGGAGATGGAACTCTGCTGGGGCCGGAGGGTGTAGAGGTGCTCATTTGGTGAGTTGGAATGGATATTTGGAATTCTTAATGATTTAAAAAAGTGTCTCATGATTCTGATGTGCATTCAATTCTGGGAACTCTTATCACAAGTGGCAAAATGGAGACTGGGCAGGAGTTACCAGATTCATCTTTAATTGAGGCAAAGCTTTCTAACTCAAACTGGAACTTAGAGAAGCAGTGAGCCTCTCAAGCTTCGAAGTGTTGGAATATGGGCTGGATAATTATTGGGGTGGGAGGGTGACAAAGTCTACAAAGTCTGACAAAGTCTACATCTGTCTGAATACAGATGCTGTATTCACTGGGATTTTGAGCTAGTGACCCTAAAGGGCTTTCCTTTGTTAAGTGGATTTTTTTTTTAGCTGTCCCACTGCCATGTGTATACTTGGCATCTCCTTTATGGCTTTCTTCCGTGACTCTGGGCCAGGTGCTCCTTCCTTCTGGCTGGCTGAGGTACCAGGAGCCTGAAATGAAATGGAATGACAGTTGGGTTCTCCCTGATTTAGACCAAGAGACTCAAATAGCCCAAGAGAGCTCTCTAATATGTGATGGCAATAAGAGACTTGTAAGAAATTCTCATTTGTGCAATCCCAAACCCAACAGAATAGACAAGTCTCACTTTGGGTGGGGGAAGGAATAGAGAAGAGGCTGAATCCTGATGAATGGGAAGAAGCTGCCCCTTCACCATTGTCTCTTCCTACTCTGTCCTTATCTAGCCCACACAAACCTTGTATTTGTGATTCCTTGTTTGTATACTGGCAGTCATGGAGGAGTTGACTAGTACACCATGAATTTTCTGTTCTGCTCACAGCTGCTTTCAGTGTTTTACCCCAGACTGTGGTTTTTCAATGTTTGGGATCTTGGAGGAACGATAAAAGATCAGTATTGGCGAGGGTGTTTGAGAGATATGAAGGCCCGTCCATTATTTGATAGGGGCAGGGACAGTCCCAAAGAGAAGGGCTTGCTTGACCCCATGGCGAGTTAAGATACAGCCTCAAGGGAGATATAAGGGACTTCTCTTTCTTTTTCTTGTCACAAAGAGGAGGACACTGGATTTGCCCTTAGAGGATTAAATGCCTTTTGCTGCTTTGGAAATCCTAGGCTACAAGTTCTGTTAGAAATATTCAAGTCAGGCATAGTGGCCCATGCCTATAATCCTAGCTACTAGGAGGATCACAAGTTTGAGGCCAGCGTGGGCAGCTTAGTAAGCGTCTATCTCAAAATAAAAAATAAAAAGGGATGGGCATGATAGAGCACTGCTAGGTGAATCCGCAATACTGCAAAGGAAAAAGAAAAGTCAAGGGGATCTGACAAAAGTGCCGAAAAATATAAAAAAGTATAATAATGACTGTGGGAGCTTCCAAGAAGGAAACTGAGAAGGGTTGCTGGTGTTTCTCCAGAACAAAGCCTTGTCAAATTGATTTCTGCTAAAAGTCTAATAATCACCTTCTGTTCATGACAGATTTTGCCTTTTGAAAAGTTGAGTGACATTCCACGCCAAAGAACTATATGATAATTTAACTCATTGGTCTCTGTTTTTGGTTTCTCATTCTTTTAGGTTGACCAATATCTCTACCACATGCGTCTCTCTGATGAGACCCTTCTGGACATTTCTAAGCGGTTCCGCAAGGAGATGGTAAAAGGGCTTGGAGCTACCACCCATCCCACTGCTTCTGTGAAAATGCTGCCCACCTTTGTGAGGTCCACCCCAGATGGAACAGGTACTGCACCTGGGGGGTTGCTGGCTCTGACTGCCCCTTGACTGACAGGCGATATTTTGGGGCTTGCTCGGGGACCCAAAGACCTATGTGTCAGTGATGAAGGTTCAAGTCTCAGAAGTCAAACAGGGACCCATTGGAAGGCTGTGGATGGACTGGGCTGGAGACTGGGAAGCTGGCAGCCTTGGCAGTCAAGCTTGAAGGATCTCTGAGCCCTCACAAGGCACTGCTGACTGACATTTACTTTTCATCCATGTGCTGAGAAAAGCTTCCTAGCTCCATTTGGAATTTTATAGTCCCGCAGAGATTTCCCACAGTGGTAGTGATGGACCACAACAAATGTGCCCTCATGGTCACAGTCATTGGTTGTGGCAACTGCTCTCAGGTCCACCTATGCACATGTCCTAACTGGCACGTTCTGTAGGCATATTGGGAAAGCATAGCTCAGATTGCCCTCGACTGTGTCATGAACTTGAAAAAAAAAAAATGACTAGAAGTATAAGTTGGGGAAAATGTGAAGACTCAGAGTACACATTAAGGTATTAAAGGCTCTGAAGTTCTGCAATAAGAACCTGTTATGCTTTTTTAATCCTCTATTTGGATACTGTTTTTGTGGTGTGCCACCTAGCAAGTGTTTTTTCTCATGAGTGGAGACTACAGTTAAAAGGTAGATAAAAGCTAGTTCCCAGAAGGCCTTGCATGCCAGCCTAAAATGTGGAATCCTCAGTAGGCACTGGGGATCAGTGAAAGGTTTTGGGGTGTGTGAGCACAACTGTCTTGCTGATGGATGTTGCAGCAGCAACAGTAGCTATAGAGTGCAGGAGAGAGGTGGAGGCTGGGAGGGCACAGACATGGTCCATGTAGGGTATGGGAAGAGAGCAGAATCAAAGGGGATGTCAGGAGGGGGAGCACAGCTGCCTGTATGACACCCTCCTAGAAAAGGGCACAGAACTGATCTATGTCAGTGCTTTCACACAACTTGTTTGATTTACTCCTCACAATGACCCTCCCACGTCTTAGAAATGACACCTGTGAGGCCCATGAGGGGTGGGGGCAGGGGGAGGCTACATCTAGGAGGACAGGAGAGAGGGCCCAAGGGGGAACTGTGAGGCAGCAGAAGGACCTGAGGAGGAGAGAGTAGTCCAAGAAGCCAACTGGTGGGGTAAGGTATTTGCAGAGAGGCACAGGGCTGGGGGCTGCTGAAGGGCACATGGGAGGGTTTGTTTACATGCCACATGGCTATTTCTATCTCATGTGTCCTTGAGGTTCACCATCCTGAGAGTTTCTAGGGACCTGGTCTGTCCAACAAAACTGTATAGTTTTTAACCTAAGTGTATGTTTGCTGAAGCCTTGGGACATAGCCTGGACCCAGTGTGACCTTGTTCCAGGGCTATTTTGCAAAGACTCCCTTGAGGTGGGGTTGCCTGGGAGTTCTTTCTCCTGTGCCCTCTAGATTGGCACATTTACTTTCAGAGAGAAACCACATCCACTTCTATTGATTCTGTTTGACATTCTGATGAATTTACCTGGTCTTGAAAGATCTTATTTTACTCAGCACTCACATCAAGTGCCATAAATGTCCAAAGACAGATTATGGGCTAAGGACTATTCCGAACACCTACATATGTTAACTCATTTTTACTTTTCACAAAACTATATGAAGTAGGTGCAAATTTTAGCCACAATTTTCAGGTGAGGAATTTGAGCCTTGGATGGTCCAAAACCTTGCCCCAAATCATGCAGCTAATGAGAAGCTAAGCCATAAGTTAAACTTTTTTTTTTTTTAACCCAAATTGAGGCATTAAGACCACACTTGTTGTGTTGGTGTTTTTGTGCATGTGTGGGTCTTTGCACTCAGTACTGGAGCACACAGAAAATACTCACCTAAAATTTTTTGAGGTGATATTGGGGCTTATAGTTTTGCCCATGTTATAGGTGGGTGAAAAATTTGTTGAACCAATTATGGGAGTTATGAGATGTGGGACATCTTGGCAATTCTAACTACACTCTGAACAAACTCCCATGTATATCTGAGGAGACATGTCTAGTAATGTTCACAGCAGTGTTGCTTATAATGACAGCATATTAGAAATAGTGTGGGGTATGTTCATATGTGATGAGAAATCACAGCATGTTACAAGAATAAGCATATTAAATATGGATATATGTCCAAAAAATTGTGAATAAACAGTTGGGGAAGGACATGAACCTCCTAGTAGTTGAATGCAAATTAAAAAAAATCCCTCAAAGCAACAATACATTGCCGATGGCACACACATAGAGATACATCCTAGAAATGTTAGGATAGATACTGAACATGTCCACCAGATAGGTGATAGGGGCTGTTTCTCCAGAGAGAAAGGAAAGTGGAACTGAGGAGATGAATGTAAGGGCATGAGCTATCAAATTTGGTTGACATCATGGCTTTTAAGTTCGTGTTTTGTCAGCTGGTGTGAGTTACAGAATGAGGGGTGGGGGTGGGGATGCTCTCCTAAGTTGATAAAGACTAGCCAGAATGAAGATTCTTCTTTGTTGTGGACAACCCCAGTGAGGTGCTGAGAAGGGCTGGGGGTGCAGTGGTGGCCAGACAGGGCCTGTAGCTTTCTGCCTAAATCTCGTCACATGTAACCATGGGCCTTGCCCATGCACCTGCTTCCTGGTCAAGGCTGGGGCCTGAGCTTCTGTTGCTGCTATTGGTGCTTATATGTGTTTCTGCCACAGAAGGCCCAAGACCTTTGCTCCAGTGTTGCCTACTCAACATGGTTTTTATCAGAGCCTTGGTTCATTTCCAGCATTACTTTTTAAATCTAAGGAATTAAAACCTCAAATCTAGAAGGACCTAATCCTTAAATCAGTAGCTTTCTAACTTTTTGAAACTATATCCTTACGGCAAGAGACTCATATGCATAAATGTTTATATGAAATGACGCAAGCTCCAGGAATTTATTCTTAAATGCGATGCAGTTGGATCTATTTCCCATTCTTTAAGAAAGAATCTACGTAGCCAGAATCTACAAAATGTTTTGCAACTTGGCACTTTGAAAGTTGCCACCTTAAAGACTTTATGAACAAAATCCTGGTTGGACAGGAAATATTACAAAGGATCAACAAATAGGATCACATCAAAGGAAACCACCAAAAGAGTGAAGAGACAACCTACAGAATGGGAAAAAATGTTTCCTTTCTACTCCTCAGGCAGAGGACTAATAACTAGAATATACAACTAAAAAAAAGACCCATCACGTTTACAGACCCAGTCAAAAAATGGGCAAGTGAAATGAATAGACACTTCTCAAATGAAGAAGTAGAAATGGCCAAGAGGTACATGAAAAAATGGATAAAGCAAATGGAATACTCTGCCATAAAGGATAAACTTGAGACTTTTTAGATAAATGGATGCGTCTTGACACCATAATCTTAAGTGAAATAAATCAGACATGTACACTTAAATAATACATTGTTTTTCTTGTGTGAGAAACCCAAATAAGCAAAATGGAGGGTAGATATTAAGAAGTAGGGAGAACTTTTTCAAACGGGAAAGGGAACAAGAGATGGGGGAGGGGAGAAGGGAGGAAGAGGAAAGGGATTTAAAGAAAAAAGTGGAAATAGAACTTTTGTAAATGGGGAAGGGGAGAACAGTTGGAGGAAGGGGAGGGAAAGGGAACAACAACAAAAAAAGAATCGAGATATGCCATACCCATAGAAATCCCCCATGATGAAGTGATCATTATGTACTTAAAAAATGTTCTAATAAAAATATAAATTTAAAAAAGAAAGCTACTGCCTTAAATAACTCTCACCCCAGTCTTGTTCTAGTAGGCTGGCAACCCTAATATTGATAGCTACTTGCCAGGCATAAAATATATAGTGTCAAGTACGTGTGGAGACAAGGGTGAGGAGCAGAAATCTAGGTTTAAATGGATTTTAATTCAAGCTGTTCATTTATACTGTGCTTCTCCATTTCTGCTTTGATAAAAAGAGGAAACATCAGCATTGGTTCTCTGAGACATAAAGAAGAACCAGCTCTGTGACCTTCCCATGTGTGCGAGGGTCATGCTCCTATAGCCAAAGCTCATCAGGGTAAAAGGCATGCTTGTTTCAGATTTTACTGAGAAAGGGCGAGTGAGCCTCCTAGGTCCTTCCTTTTTTTTTTGGTACAGGGGATTGAACTCGGGTCCTTGCGCTTGTGCAGCAGGCGGCGAAACCACTGAGCTAAATCCCTGGCCCTCCCCCTAGGTCCTTTCTTTTGAAGGAGATTGGGGTAGAGTGAGTAGAGTGAGGGCTCATCCTCATCAGTGAGCCTACATTTTAGAGCAGGGACTGGGCTCTATATCTAGCCCAGCCATCTAGTCATAATAAAAGTCTAGGTAGAAGATGTAGGAGAGAATTCAGAAAGTTTCAGGGCATCCATTTTTTGGTGGGCACCTCCATTACACTGGAGGAAAGGGAACCTGTAAATCCTGGCTTACAGTTCTTGGTGAGAAGGCAGTGGATGTCTGAAACCACTGGGCTCTTTGGGGCTGAGGTGCTTGAGGCGGAGTTTGAGTGGAGTACATGTATGAAGAAACATGACTGGCAAGCGCAATAGATAAAAAAGGCTTCAGAATATCTTACTCTGATGACTGAATTTGGTGTTAGCCAGGGCATGTGCAAGTTTTATATATTAAACTTAAAAAAATGTTTAGGGAGATGGAAATGTTAACTGCCTTGATTTGATTGTTACCTACTGTATATATTGAATTTTTAATTTCATTCGTGACCCATTGGTTGTTCAGGAGAGTGTTATTTAATTTCCATGTGTTTATGGAGTTTTTGTGGTTTCTTTTGCCATTGATTTCCAATTTCATTGCACTATGGTCTGATAATATATGAAGGATAATTTCAATTTCTTTGCATTCAATTTCTTTGCATTTCAATTTCTTTACTTAAGCATGTTCTATAAGCTAGTATGTGGTCTGTTTTGGAGAATGTCTTGTACGCAGCTGAGAAGAATGTATTCTGATGTTGTGAGGTGGAACACTCTAGATATCTAAGTCCATTTGTTCAAAAGTTTGGTTCACTTCTAATATTTCATTGTTGATTTTTTTTTTGTCAGTTGATCTGCCTATTTGTGATACTGGGGTATTGAGGTCCCCCATTACGACTGCATTAAAGCTGTATTAGTGCTTATTTGATTTTGCATGTCTACTAATATTTGTTTTATATAGTGGGTGCACTGCTCTTTGGTGCATGTATATTTATAATTGTTATCTCCTGTGACTATTCCCTTTATAAGGATGTAGTGATCTTCTTTGTCTCTCTTAATCAGTCTTGGTTTGAAATCCACTTTGTCTGCTACTCCTGCTTTTTTCCAAGTTTCTGTCACATGGAGTATTGTTTTGTACCCTTTGACTTTCAGTCTATGAATTTTTTTTTGAATCAAATGTGTTTCTTGTATGCAGCATGTTGTTGGGTCTTGCTTCTTGATCCATTCTGCCCATCTGTTTCTTTTGATTTGTGCATTGAGACCGTTAACATTGATGGTTATGACTGATGTGTATTGACTTATCCTTGTCATGTTATTTTCCTGTTGTTGCTTTGCCTTTTTTCTCTGTTCAATTTGTTGCCTTGCCTGGTGGATTCGTTGTGTTGGGATTCATGGAGTTGTAATCCTTGTTATCTCTTTCTAGAATATCCTTCAGAACACTTTGGAGTGATGGTTTGCTGTTCATGAATTTCCTCAGGTGTTCTTCATCATGGGAGTATCTTATTTCTCCATCAATTTTGAAAGATAGTTTTGCAGGGTACATCATTCTGGGTCGGAGGTTATTTTCTTTTAGGGCTTGAAGTACTTCACTCCAAGCTTTCTGTGACTTGAGGTTTTGTGTTAAGAAGTCTACTGTGATTCTGATGGGCTTTTTTCCTTTATAGGTGATTTGTTTCTTTTCTCTAGCACCTTTTAATATTCTGTCCTTGTGTTGAATTTCTGGAATCTTGACTATTATAGGCCTTGGGGAAGACTTTTTTTTTTTTTTTTTTTTTGATCATGGCTAATTGGAGTCCTATATGCCTCACTTACCTTCTGTATGTCAAATTTGTTTTCCCTGTTTGGGAAATTTTCTGTCATTATTTCTGTGAACAGATGTTTTATGCCGTTTGTGCTATCTCCAGCTTTTTCATTGACTCTGATCAATCTTATGTTATTCTTTGTATCATCTAGCAGCTGCTGGATTGATTTCTTGTGGTCCCTTGCTATTTTTAAGAAATCTTTTAATGATTGCTAACCACAATCCTGTCTTCTATATCTGATACTCTGTCTTCACATTGGCTCATTCTGCTGTATATACTTTCAGTGGAAGTTTTAGTCTGGATATCTATTTGAATTTGTTTCATGGATTCCATTTCTTTCCTCTGGTTGGTATTCATGTTTTCTATTTTTCTCAGCTCTATTTTTTAAAAATCTGTGTCTGCTCTGGAGTCATTAACCATGTCTTTCATTCTGGGCACCATCTCTGTAGTTATCTGAGGAATGACTTTTGCTTTGATTTTTTTTTTTTTTTTCCATACTGGGGATTGAACTCAGGACCTTGGACTTGCTAGGCAGGCACAGTGCCACTGAGCTACATCCCTGGCCCTGCTTTGATTTTTTTTCTAGAGGCTTGTTCATCTGCTTTGTTACTTCTGCTGTTACCGCTTCGGAGAGTCCAGGTGGTGGCTTTTGGATTGTTCCACCTCATTGCCCCATGGGTTTGCCCTTGGTGAGCTGAAACTATGGGGTTGCATCTTGTTTAAGTGTCTTTTCTTTTCTTTTTTTTTTGGTACTGGGGATTGAACTTGGGTCCTTGCACTTGCGCAGCAGGTGGCGAAACCACTGAGCCAAATCCCCAGCCCTAAGTGTCTTTTCATTTTCTTTTTTTTTACTTTAATTCTTGGGTTGATGCTTGGAAATTACTTATGGTAAGTAGCTTTATCACTAGTATTTAGAACCCTTAGGAAATGACTTCTCAGAGGTTTCCAGATGTATCTGGTTTTTGGGTTTTGAATTTGTTGCAAAATCCTGCCTCTTCAATTTATTGGGAATGAGAAGTTGCTGCCTACTTAGCCCAGCCCTTGGTTCTTCAGCACTGGGTTATAGTATTTTTTTAAGACTCTTAGGCAATTTCAGTCTTGGTATACCATGAAGAACAACTGATTAGCATAATTATGTCACCTTGGCTAAAGGAGTATAATCAACAATAACAATAGCAGCAAACACAACCTAGAAAAGGACAAACTGTGGTAACTATTAATTTGCCACCTTTAACCATCTGAACTAAATTTGTGGTTATATAATGAAATCTAAAATGAGCCAGAAAATTGTATGGAGTTATTAAGCCCTCAATATGGCAATTTTACTCTCGGGAGAAAATTTAAAAGGGGCTAGGAGGGAAAAAAATAGAGAAATAGAAGAGGAGGAGATTAGAAGCAAGGCTGTAGGTAGGACAAAGGAAGATTATGCAAACTTTGGGAAACTGGTGAAGAAGACAGGAGGGGAAGAGAAAGGAAGAAATAAAGCCAAGAACAGAACAACAACAAAAAACTACCAACTGTTCACACTCATAAAGACAAGAACAAACAATCAAGAAATAACAAAACAAAAACCAAAGAAGAGGAAAAAAAAGTCCAATTTAAGGTGTATCTCTGCTGTCACTGGTAGATAACATGGGCAGACAGAATCCAGATCCAAGTTGATTAATCCCAGCCAGCCAGAGGTAGCTTCACAGTGGGGTAGTAGATAATTGAGGCAAGCCTGCACCTTTAGTTCCACTGAAGTTCAGGCTGGTTTCTGGCTGTGAAGGCTGGAACAGGATTTGCTAAGCCTGAAACAGTCTGTTTGCCTCCTGCCAGCTTGAACTCTGCTCTCTGCTGGTTTGAACTTGGTTCCCTGACCTCCTGCTGACTTGAACTCAGCAGTCTCACTGTGACACCAGGAGCCAGCCCACAGCTGTTCTGAGTTCTGAGCTCAGCCCTTCTCCAAGACAGCTACTGGCCAGTTGCTCTCTCCTGGGGGACATCTGAACCCAAATAATTCACCAGCCACTGCAGTCCACTATATCCACTGCTCTGTTTCACTGGTGCATTTCTCCATTGGAGACTCCTGGGGTTGCCAGTAGTCACTGTGCATCTTCAGGTTGGAGCCATCCTTCCCTGAAAGTGCTGCCTGCCACCTCCCTGCTCTTCATTGAAATCTCTCTCTTTGCTCTTCCTGTGGGCTTTAATTCTCACTTTAGATCCTTCCACTTTCTCTGCATGCCACTATATTCCAGTGTCAGGACACTAAATCTTGGAGAGACTCTTTCTCTGCTGCTCACCACTCTGTCATTTTCCTGGAAGTTCCTGTATGTATTGAATTTTAATATGGTAACTCATGACAATTAAAAACAATTAAAAATCTATATAAAAGAATGTTTTCTCTGTATTTTGTTCCCTCCTTGCCCAGTGTTTTTTTTTTTTTTTGAGACTGGGTCTCACTTTGTAATTCAGGCTGGCCTTCAACTCACTATGTATATGTAGCCCAGGCTGGCCTTGAACTTGCAACAAGTCCTCCCGCTCCAGCCTTCTGAGTGCTGGGATTATAGACAGGTGCCACTATGCTTGGCTCTCCCAGTTTCAAAAAATTCAAAGAACTCTATTGTGAACATCCATATTTTACCAGATTTGCTTTATAATAATCTTTCATCTTCTACCCAGCAGTCCATCTTGTGGTGTTTGATGTATTGCAAAATAAATTACAGAAATACATTTATTTCAACTCTAAAACTTGAGCATTCATGGAGTTCAACTAGAATTCCATATTTGTTCTTTTTTTAATGTAATATTAACATGCAATGAAAGTGTATCATTTGATCAGCTGGCAAAAATACATATACTTCCCCAATGATAAATGTAAACGAATTGTATACCTAAAATGTACCAATAAAAGAACTTAAGAAAAAAAAAAATATATACTTGTTTAATTCAGTCTCCATTAGTATGCTCCAGAAAGATCTCCCATGTCCTTTCCCAGTCATTCTCCATCCTTGATTTTTACCCTTCCACCCTGATAGTCACCTTTTTCTTTTTCCCTTTGTGGTACAGGATATTGAACTTGGGACCTTCACATTGAGCAAGTCCTCAGCCATTTTTATATTTTTAAAATTTTGAGACCGGGTCATCCTAAGTTGCCAGGTTGCCAAAGTGGGCTCAAACTTGCAACCCTCCTGCCTCAGCCTCCCAGAGTGCTGGGATTACACACATTGTGTTTTAATATTTTCCACATGTATTAGATCTGTCTGTTCTAGGACTTCACATATTGACTATTTCATTAATTGCTTTTGTGCAGATCTTTTTTTTTTTTTTTTTCGGTACCAGGGATTGAACTCAGGACCTTGTGCTTGAAGCAGGCGCGGTGCCACTGAGATAAATCTCTGGCCCTATGCAAATCTTTTTTTAAACTCATCTTAGTGTGGGATTTATCAATATTGTGAATCAGTAGTTCACTCAGTTTCTATGGTATGATTGAAATCATTCATAACATGAATGTTGATGGATACCAGGGCAGTTTCCCGTTTGGGGCTATTATTAATAATACTGCTATGTACATGTTTGCATGAACCTTTTGTGGACACAGATTTCATTTTCTTGGGTAAATAGGTAACTAGGAATAGAATCCTTGGTCATAATTTGGTATATGCTTACCTTTTAAAGAACTACCAGACCTTTTCCACAGGTTGTTGAACAGTTTTATATTCCTAAAAACAACATAGAGTTCTGCATGGTTCATATCCCCATGAAGATTTATTGTCTATCCCCCATTGGGGTTTGCTGTGGAAAGTTGGGCAAAGAAATATTAATTTCCTGGAAATCTGTTTGCATCTGTTTTATGGATTCTATTTGTTTCCTGTGTTGGGATTCCATCATGTTCCTCAGATCCTCTATTTTTTTATGTGTCCTCTCTAGATTTATTAATCATGTCTTGCACCATGAGCAAAATCTTTGCTGTTATCTGAGTAATTATTTCTGATTTCATTTTTCCCAGATCCTCTTTTGTTGCCAGTTCAGAGAGTCCAGGTGGTTGAGTATCAGATTGTTCCATCTTGTTTCCCTTTGGGGTTGCTGTAGGTGATCCAGAAGTCTGTTTTTGAGACTTGTTTACATGTCTTCTCATTTGCACGGGGGGCTGGGGGGATTGCTTCAAGGTATTAAATTTTGACAAACTGTGTGCATGAGCATGTGTCATAAATATGTCCCAGTCTTCTGGGGTGTTGGCTAGAGAGGAAATTACATTATCCCTTTTTAAACAGATAATGAAATCTGAGTATCAGATTCCTAATAAATAATATGAAGTCATGTGGGTAATACTGTACATGTTAAAACAGTATTTGAAACCAGGTCTTCTTGCCTGAAAAGTTTAACACTCTTAAAGCCTATACAGAATTGAAATATAATGGTGTTTTTTGTTTGGTACTGGGGATTGAACTCAGGTCCTTGCAAGGCAGGCAGCAGAACCACTGAGCTAAATCCCCAGCCATAATTGTGTTTTAATTCTTGGAAGGGTGGTTTCATATCTGTGGGGCTAATGTTGCACCTCTCTGACTGGAGCATATTTGGAGTGTTAACCATTTCTGGAAAAAGCACCATCTATACACACCATGTGCTTTATGTGCTCTGGTCCCCTCCTTTCAACTGGAGCAGCTCTACTTTCTTGAACTCTTTGTTTTGGAATCCAGTATACCAATTTTTATGTGGGAAAAGCATACTGTTTCTTAAAATGTCTTAAAAACCAATGACATAGAAAATCAGATTACTCTATTCCTTGACTGTACCACACACCAGCATTCCCCAACTGTGATCTGATACCTTTAATGACACAGAGTTACTTTAATGCCGAGCTGTTGAGTGGAGGCTGGTGTGCATTGCCATGGAGTAATTGAGATCCTAGAGTCTAAGAAGAGGCTGCCAGATGTGGCAGTGATGGTGATCATTTCAAGTCCGTGGAGAATACATGCCTTGAAACCTGTGTCTTGCTGGATTACCTCCCCGGGACCTGGAGATTGATCTTTTTAGTCCTCCTTTGAATTAGAGTACATGCCATACATTTTTAGAACAGGCCATTGCTGCTGTGTGCTAGCACTGGAAAAGCAAACTCTTCCCCACAAAATACCAAAGCCCTCATAAAGGAAGAGCAGGACGTTCAGTGCAGTCACTTTGAAGCACTGGAAATGCTATTATAGGGCAGGAAGAGTCAAGTACCTTTAGAGACATGGAATTATTATAGGGGGCTAGTTCAGGAACTGGATATGGAAGTCTGGATGTGTGTCTTTGACCTCTCTCAAAGCTCAAGGTTACATGTCTCAGGCATTGGGTAACAAGGAAGGGCTGAAAAAGTTTTGTGGTTTGATCCAATGCAGTCTGGCCATCATGGTTTGCCTGGAACTTTGCCAGTTTTACTCACTGAATGGTCCCATATTGTAGGAAACCCCTCCATCCCCTGGTCAAACTAGGATGTTGACCCACCCTACACTGCCCTGGAACCCAGGCCTTTACTGCTGGTTGGGTGGACTACCATGGCAACCTTCTAGCCAGACTCCTTCCTTGGCTATAGACCTACTCTTCACAGTACTACTCTAGCCCTTTTGAATGTAAGTCTGACCTGCTGAAGAATCAAAGGCTTGGCAATGGGATCTGTTGCATGCTTGTAGCCAGGTCCTGTAAGCCCTATGTTGGACATGCCTGATATTTTTTTGGCAGCCACAAATTGGCGCTATCTCGTATAGTTATATCAAACTTCTATCATGCCTTACTACTGGAAACCCAAGCGCACTGGACATCGACACATGTCCTTTATATGTCCTCATTTCTCTGTGTAACAGCTTCATACTAAGTTCTGGCTCTCTCATGTTGCCTCCTGAGAAGCCTTCCTTGTTTGAGGAGACTTAATCATTTTTCTATACATGTTCCTTTCCCTAGCAAATCATGGGCTGGGTTGCATATAGCACCAGGCACTAAGAATCTTTGAGCAACTGGCTTACATGCTCCGTGTTGAAACAACTAATGGCCGTGTTAGAAATATTTTGTTTTCAGATCTGGGAATGGATTCAGATTTTGACCCTTAAAATAGTGATTTTCAAACATTGTTTGAAAAGAATTTGTTTTTCATTTGTTTGAAAGCAGATCACAGTCCCAAATTCAATCAAATGAAAGTTGATGTAGAATCTCATATACATAAAAGACAGAGGCAGAAAAAAGAAACTGGAAGTGAGTACAGGAAGTGAGCTGTACCTTAAGTAATCTCCTGTAACCCTTGCTAAGGACAGATCTTGCTATCATCGAGGATGCCTAGAACTCTGGAAATATGTACCACATAAAAATTACTTGTTTAGAAAGGGGGTTCTGGAGCTTATTCTGAACAAGGCTGTTTAATTATCTAATTCTAGCTCCAACCTTAGACAGGACACTGCTAGTTAAAAATACAAAACCAAACCAAAACTGTTTGCAGATCACTGAGAGCCCTGACTGGCACACTGCTCTGAGTGCCTGATGAGAGGAACAGGTGGTGATCTATTTTAATTAGTGGCAAGTATCTAATGATTGAAAATAGACCTTGCTGGGAAATTCAGCTGACTCTTGCCCCTCTTCCTTCAAAAAATTCATAGACGCAGTTAGGTACCAGGCCACCTGTTAATATACACTTTTAACAATGCTGGAGGAATGATTTGTTCCAATACATTACTGATGTCAGATCACCTAAGGTGACATTGATTATCATGTGTAGGTGGTTAGTCAAATGCTATATGAGCCCTGGCCTTGCCTTGTGACAGGTGAGTTCCCAAGAGAAATTGTAATGCCTTTATTTTGCTGACTTTATGTATCCTGATAAGAGTGGAACTGAAAGTGAGCTGACTGGTAGTCTAGGATGGAAAAGGAGTCACCAAACAAACTGCTGGAGCCATTTCAGCCTTCACCATTGAACTAACTAACTCTCTCTCTCTCTCTCTCTGTTCTGAGACAGGGTCTCTCTTTCTAGTTCAGGCTGGCCTCAATCTCCTCAACCTCCTGAGTGCTGGGATCACAGGCTGGGATCGCAGGCATGTGCCACCATGCCTGGCTGAGCCTAACACTTAAGAGTAGGAAAATTTATTGAAATAGCTCCTGAGAGACTGGCAGGGATCTGAAAGTGGTTTGCCAATGAGCCCATTTTTCTGAGAAAGTTTTAGACAGCAAATTCATCAGGTGGGTTAAATTATAATCAACAAGATTACAAGTTTAGCTGCTTAGCTAATATTGACCTAATAGTAGCAAGGGCATATGGATAACATCACTAATCTTGGTTGGTAATCTATAGTCTTAGTCTTTAGTCTTAGTCTTAGTGGGTGGGAGAGGATGGCCCACCCCTAGTGAGATAATGTCTGTTTATATGGGAAATCTCAAAAAGGGTGGTACCAATAAGCTCAAGCTTCCAATTTATCCCTTCGAATATGTAAATCTGGCCATTGTGATTTTAATCTTTAGATGAGCCTCCAGCCAGTTTTGATGTGTTCTCTTCTTCTGCACAGACCCCCTTGAGGGGCCTAGGCCTGTCTCACTGCCTATAATATCTCTACTTAATTTAACTGTCTATAATATTCCCCCTTCTGAAGAGGTACTCCTAACTGCCATGAAGGGGGAAGGGGGCTGACCCCTCTATTTCTGGCTAAAGGGGTAGTTGTGATTGGCAGTCAGACATACTCTCCAGAGGGTCTATCTAAAGGCCCTCTAGATGCCAAGTGTTCTCCTCTTGGGTAGCCATATAGGTTCAAGTCTGGAGATGACAAAGATACCTAACACTCCTTTCTCCAGTTCCTCTTTGCTGTGCACAAGCACTGTATCTTTGAGTACCCTTTTTTTTCTTTTAGTAGAAAGTCAGTGCCCTTCTTTTGTTAGAGGGGAGCTGGTACACTGTTAATAAGGAGAATCTCCAATAAAGAGGACTCGAAAGGCATGCTGTAAGGTGGGAACAAAGGTTTGGTGTAATTGTATGAGACACCACCAATTAGAGGCCACTAAAACACGCTTACATCCGCCAGCTTTAGTAGGTCCTCCATATCACCTCTAGCTGGTGGCTGTGTACCTGCCACTTCACTCACCCTTATATCCCCCTACTCAATGTAGAAAGCTGAGCCTGATAGGATGTGGCCATGTCATAAGGTGGGGTGGGCTGTGGTTACTGATAAAGGTTCGGGTGCTTTTGCTTTCTTTCTTACTACTTTATGGCTTCCAGAAGCCAGAGCCAGAAAATATGAGGATGTGGTACCAAAGGCCAGGCACAGGCTTTGGAGTCAGGTAGACTTAGCTTCAAAGCCCAATTCTTATTTACCCTTGCATGACCTTAGCTGGGTGACTCAATTTCAGAGATACAACATCACTTCCTTTCACCCAGCCAGCTCTGAGGCTGCTGTCACTATTAGTTAGGTCTTGTTATAATCTTGGGATTTTGAGTGAAAAATTCGTTATTTGAGGATTTTCAACTTTGCCATACTAAAGAGCCAGCTCTAGATTTGGATATTGGTTGGAATTGTTTGACCTAACAGGGTTGCTGAGGATTAGAGAGATACTGTTTACAAAAAAAGTGCCTGCTGCTTAAGAAGCCGTAGTTTCTCTTTCTTGAAAGACAGGTATATATTGGGCCATCAATCTACTAAATAGTGTTCCCACCTTCCTCTGTCTTTTCATTGCTTTATTACCACAATAATCCAGATGTAAGGGAGAAAGTATGAACTCTGTGCTGGGGTAATAGAGATAAAGAGAAGGTCTTTGATTTTATTTTCCAAAAAGGTCACATAAGAAAATAGAAAAATTCGATCCTTTAGACAAATCTATAAGATACCTTGCTTTCTTTTATTAACAGTAGTGGTGGCCACATTTAGGAGGAAATGGAGATCTCTAAAAGGCTGACAAGTGTGTGCAATCTTTATTCAGAATTTTTAGAGACATGACAAAACCTTGACTATACATTGAATAAATATTGAATATATATTGAATAAATATTTGGTAACATAAAAAATTAAACATTTCTGCATGGAAAAAATAGTGAATAAGATGAAAAGATGAACATCCAACTGGGAAAACATAGTTGCAAATATAGAATAAACAAGGCTATTTTCTTTTACACAAAGATCATTTAGAGTATTAAGAAGACAGTGAATATTTTTAAAAAAGACATGAATAGATGATTCACAGACAAAGGAATTCAAAAGGCCAAGCTTTCAAAATGTTAACTTTACACAAATAGAGAGACCAAGTTTAGAACATGAGCTAGCACTTTTACCTAGCAAGTTGGCAAAGATTAATTGCTATGTAGCATGCTATATAACATGAGTGAAGCATGTCTGTTGTTTGAGTAGAAATTGATGAGAAATTTTAGGAAGATAATTTGGCAATATCCTAAATTAAAAACACATCCTCAGAGCCAGCAATTCCCTGTGTTTACAAAATATACCCAAGGACACCAAGAAACTTTACTTAGAGAGTGTGGAGAAGAAAGAGGTGTTATTTGTGTACTGTTTGAACTATATATCAAGTGTTTGTATTTTATTATTTTTTAAAAAGTTAAAATTTTTATCCAGAGATAATAGCGTGCTTAGCAGTCAAAGAAACCTCACCATTGACCCGATAGTCTCATTGAAATCCCATAGTTGGTACTCAAACATTTTAATAAATGAACTATCAATGGGCAAATTCAGCATGAGACAGTTTCTTCAAATATCAGATACTTACAGAATGTCCTCTCTGACTGTAATACTGGGCTCTCTGCTATGTGGTTTTGTCCTTTAAGAAACCTGCCCTTGGGATGTTGTTTTCTTGTGCCACAGTCTTTATCCTGCTCTGTCCCAGGCCTGCAGATGTATGTGTCTGTCCTTCACACCCCATCACATCCTCATATGAGCTCTACTCTGGGCTTCGGAAATGTCCTGGAAAGTTCTCAGTGGAAGTAAATCTTGAGCTACCAGTAGCAATAGGTAGGATTTGGAGTGGCCAAAAACTAGGAGAGAGGAGCAACATAATAAGACTGGAATAAGGTAATAACACATAATGTTAAGGATGTTAGCTATTTGTTGATGGCTTACTACAGTGATGGCAAACGTTTAGAACTCTCAGTGATATGAATGACCTGCTGCTGCATTCATGCCATAGGTTTGCCACTACTGGCTTACATTATAAAATGTACCTAAGGACACATATACACATTTAACATTTTCCATATTCATGTAAGCCTCACAACTGCTAGGAAAATTTGGCATTATGAGCCGTGTTCTATAGGTAGGGTGACATCCCAGAGAGCCTTGTGTGGCCTATGGCACACACGTAATGAAACAGCTGAGCTGGAAATCATGAGGCCTGCCCACCATCTCTAAGGTCCCACACTTAACCACGGCTTTATGGCAGACCGTCACGCTTAGTGTAGATGTGGGTACAATGAGGGAGAGTCTGTTCATTGCCCTGAGATCACCTTAAGATTTCTGGAGTCATGATGCTGGGCCTGCCTCAGATTCTGGAATCAGAAGGAGATGATAGTCCTTGGCTGTGGTAGTTGTCCTGTATTTGTGGAGGGGGTATTGGGAAGAGGGATGCTGTTCCAGAGGGGTTTGACATTTCTTTCTGGGAATTTTCAGCAGTCCCTTATTATTTGTCATTTCCCTTCAGTCCACCAGAAAATATGGCAAAATCACATTCCTGGTAGAGCCGGGGCCCCCCAGTGAATCCAGCTGGGCTGGCCTTGGACGAGAACCAACCAGGGATGGCCTGGCTGCCTCAGTCCTCTGGGTTCACACATTCAGCAGATTGTGCATGTCCTGGGCCTGAGAGTGCTGATGAGGCCATTCATCTTTGATTGTCCTTTTCATCCCTCATGACAACTGCCACATAGCTGTTTCCTTGAATCTGGCTGAAGCCCCACTACAAGGGAGGTTCAGAACCGGAGTGTCTGGAAAAGTTGCCCATGGCCATGACGGGGCAAGTCCCCCCAGATGGGTTGGTGTTGCTTTAGTGAGCAAGCAAGTGTGCTGAGTGGTGGGCCTTCTCCAGACACTACGCAGGGAATGGAAAATTAGTGCTCCTCGGGAGGAATGCTGAAAGTCACTGGAGCTGATTCCTGTGGCTTTTCTTGGATAGATTTTTATAGTCTTCTCGCTGTTTGAGCTTGGGAGACTCAAGTGTAGGTGTGGGGAAACATTTGCTGGATAGAACCAATCTCACACTTACCGAATGTGTCTTGAGTTCTTGGTACAATGCTGATTGCTTGAGGCCCATTATCTAATAATCTTCTACCTTACAACAACCCTGTGAATGAAGTATGATGTTCCTATTTTAGAGATGAGCCAGTTGAGACTTAGGGCCCAGGAACTTGTTTCTGCTAAAAAGGATTCTTGCATAGGCAATATGGGTTCCATATCTAGTTTCCCATTGTCACCTGACAGCTGGCTGTGTGTGCAGCTGAGTCCTGAGGAGTCTCCAGTAGATGAGGTCTGCTCCAGGTTTCCTCTCCGTACTCTAAAGACTGGATGGTGTTGCCATGGAGATGGCAAGATGTAGCTTTTCTCAGGACCAAAGTGCTAAAGGCAATGAGGAAACCCAGATCCAGAATAAGCCTTGCAGTTTATTTAGTCAGAGCTCATGCCTGGGTTTCCATTTGGCCTTATTTCAGTGGCAGGCCTCCATTGGGAGAGGGGCTGAATGCCGACATGCCCTCGTATCTTTAGAGCAGGTTTTCAGGCAGCCATTACCAGTTGAGGCTGAGGTGTGGGCAAGCTGCCTCCTCTCCTGGTCCTTGCCTGCCCACTGCTCACTTGCCAGCCACAGCCCTCTCTGGGCTCCATGCCTCAGCACTTTCATTCTGTGTCATACAATGGAGGCACTTCCCTGTAGCTGGCCGTATTATTGTCCCAAATCTGGATGTTTCCTGCCTGCACTGCTTATTTCCTGGCAGGAAGGACCTCTACTTTCCTGGTGTTTGTGGAACTTTTGAGGAGTCCCCTTTCTCACTCCCTCACAGCTCTATGGCTCAAGTGGACCAACTGAGGGTCCCAAATCTTGTCATATACACTCTAGGGTCAGCATCCTCTTCCTGTCTAGTAAGCCTAAGCTCCTTGGGGAAGGGGCTGCAGAATTTACTTGGTAGGCTCCTGAATTTATAGCTGGTTGGATCCCACTTCATTCCATCATGTGAAACTCATCCCGTTGTAGGACATTGCCATCATAGTATGAAAATATTGGACAGGGGCCACGGTTTGGCAGCAGGTCTGGGGCCTACAGACCTGCAGAGCAGTAGGCTTGCTGGAGCCCAGGAGCTCTATGAGACTTGCTGAAGGAGCTGAGGACCTAGTCTTGTGAGGGGGTGAGTGCCCCACTGATGGATGTGAAACTGTCCCATTGTTGATGAGAATTAGAAAAGTAATGTTAAAGTGCTTAGCATTAAGAAAACCAAACATAAATATGTGTAGAAAAAAAATCCACTGATGACCTTATATCACCCATAGATGACTATTGCTTATGGAAAGACTCAGGGTTTTAAGTCATGATTTGTCTCTGGGAAGCAGCTTGGTCTTGTCTTTTTTTTTTTCTGTACCAGGGACCAAACTCGGGACCTTGCGCTTGCAAGACAGGCTGCGGAACCACTGAGCTGAATCCCCGGCAGATCTTAATCTTTCTTAAAACTTTAATGGTCCTTCCTTTGTCTACAGAACATGGAGAGTTCCTTGCCCTGGACCTTGGAGGGACCAATTTCCGCGTGCTCTGGGTAAAAGTAACAGACAACGGACTCCAGAAAGTTGAGATTGAGAATCAGATCTACGCCATCCCGGAGGATATCATGCGAGGCAGTGGCACTCAGGTAGGATCCTTTTCTCAGGAAAGGTCCTGCTCTACAAATACCTGCTGGGGATGTTCTTTATGTACCTTCTCTTGCTGCTGTTGACCCATGGAAAGATGAACCATCAAGACATTCCTGGAAACTAGCATAGCTGGAGGGACTCATGTCAGCTGGACCTCTGGCTCTTCCTGCTGGATTTCGTACCTAGTGGGGTATGATAATAAAAGGAATGAGTTGGGGAGAAAGATTGATATAAGATGCCTTTCCAGCATTGTTGTGTCATGGGTCTCAGGCTTGGGAGAAGTGAAGCCTTTTG
The DNA here is from genome assembly GCF_053883595.1 of Heterocephalus glaber. Taxonomy (NCBI): domain Eukaryota; kingdom Metazoa; phylum Chordata; class Mammalia; order Rodentia; family Bathyergidae; genus Heterocephalus; species Heterocephalus glaber. The sequence continues at coordinate 27,961,065 of NW_028258145.1, read as the reverse complement.
TTTTCTATTTGCTGTTCCTTCCACCAACCAGGCCATTCCTGGGAAAGGAATTTCTGATTATGAGCAGAGCAAGTGAGGGAGATATTTTTTGATCCTTTATTTGTCTTTGGGAATGGCCTTGAGGGTAAACCTCCTTTCTTGGTTAAATACTGGGGTGGGAGGAGGAGGCAGTGTCCTAGGACAGTGTGTTACATGGCTCTAATACAATGTCTGGAAGGACATAGAGCGGGGAGGCTCTTCCACTGTCTCCTCCATTCTTGCCATGCTGAGGTGCTAAAGAGGTTGGCCCTGTACTCACTAGTCTGGGTTTGTGATTCTGGGCAAGTGAAAGCACCCAGCAGAGCCTAGATTTATCCATCTGTAAAGAGAGAGGTAATAGAACCAGATTGTGGTGAGGATTAGAAGAGAAGATGCATGTTCAGGATTTTGCACAGTGCCTGGCACCTGAACTGGTACTCTTACTGCTTTTCCTTAGGAAGTTTTGTCTGTTCATCTAATTGCTTCCTCCTGTTCTGCTCCTGGTCTCTGTTGCAGCCATTGCTCTATTCCCCATCATGGTGGCTGTGGTCACTTTTTTCCCATTGGTTCTACAGTGGATCCTTGACTTATGAACTCAATTCGTTTGTGAGGGCTGGTTGTAACTCAGGTTGGTCAATTGAAGGCCCAGGCTTCTCTACACAGCCTTCAAAGTTCCTTTTCTGTATACAGGCAGATCTCAGTGTCCTTAGAGAGACAATTGGCCCAAGATTTCTCAGTTAGCCCCACACAGGAAAGGGTATTGTAATGTTCCTTCCAGATCTCTTTAAGGTTTAAGTCTGTATCTGAGACCATCTGGAAGCACAAGTGGCCGGCATTCGCATTGTAACTCAAGACTTTGGTTGTAAGTTAAAACTAAAATTCTGGTCATAACCCAAGTTGTTCGTATGTCAGGCTGATCGAGTGTCCACTGTATCTCCATTCTGAGCCCCAACCCCAGATTACAAATATTTGAGAACCAAGTAAACAAGACAAAACCAAAAAGTTTCTCTGTGTTTCTGAAAAAGACTTGCAATGCGATGATTACATGTTGGGTGGATTTTTCTCATCTCCATGGCCTCCTGTTCACTCTTCATTCAGCAACACAAAATGCTCAGGCACCTCACAGCTTCTGCAGCAAGGGGTCTCCTAAGAGCCAGACAATGGCTGTGGACAATACAGATGGGTCTGTGGTAATCCAGAGAGGGAATTCATTTCAGACATTCAAGATCTGAGTAAAGTTCTTTGAAAAACTTAATTTAAAATCCCTCAAACCTCACCCAGTTAGAGGGTATAGAGAAAGGTAATTCTATTCTTAATATATTATATGAATAAAATGTTTTGGTTCAAATAAAAAAATAAAAAGTATGATGTCTACCTGGAAGAAACAATAGCATTATTGGTGTATTACAAAGGTTTTGAATAAATGGGAAAAATACTATACAAAAATGAAACAGAAAACCAGAAGATAATATAGACAGGTGTCTGTCACCCTCAGGAAGAGAAATAATGCTATATGCCTAAAAACAACAAAATATTTGGAAAAAAATAGAAATTCAAAGGAGCTATTTAGTGATATAATTAACTGGTGCTATTTTTCATATATATATATATATATATAATAAAAGTATATATATTTCCCTCCTTTTGGATATTAGCTATAGGTATTTTAATCAAAGGAAAACATGGATTTAAAAAATGTGATTTAGTTAAACCAAGACCAAAACCACCAAGGGCCAAACTTGCAAGAGGCTCTTGAACTGAGAACCTGGGCAGTGTGGGTCCCAGGTAGAACCTGTCTTCTGGCACATTGATTTCCATTTCAGAGCGTTGGTCCACAAACTTGAAGAGCAGCCACATAAGAGTTTTAAGGTGTATCTTGTAGAAAGGGAAATGGGCAGATCCTCAGACCAACAAGGAAAAGAAAATCTTTCTAACTTCATAAAATAATGCCCTTTGAACCTTTTTATGGCAGGAAGGTATTAGCTCTTTTTCCAAGCATCTTATCCTTAGGTCTTCAGCTAACAGAGACAACCTTCCAGTTCAAGGAAGCAGATGGTCTCCTCTTTTAAAAAAGGTATAAGTTCTTTGAACCTAGCACTGGCGATGGGAAATTTGAGCAATGATAGACACGTTCACTAACTGTCCTGTGCAATATGTTAACTTCGGCCATCTGTGACATTGAGCCCTTGAAATATGTCTAGTTTGATTGAAAAGCTGAATTTTAATTTTTAAAAGTTCTGCTGGGCATTATGGTACAGCTTGTTTTCTTAGTGGCTTAGGAAGTTGAGACAGGAGGATCATAAATTCTACTCCAGCCTGGACAACTTAGCCAGACCTGTCTCAAAATAAAAAATGAAAAAAAGGTCTGGGGATGTAGGTTAGTAGGAAGGCTTTTTGGGTTCAATTCCCAGTACTGTTAAACAAACAAATGCATTAAAATAGTCACAGATGGTCAGTGGCTACTTTGTGGGCCAAGGCAGTATTTAGAGCTGCTTTCCTGCCTGTTTTCTCTGCCTCCTCCCATTAGGAGTGCAGCTAGAGAGGGAGCAGGGGCCAGGGCTGGTGAGGGGAAGCCATCTTGCTTCTCTGCTTTCTAAGGGTCCTTCCATCTCCAGTGATTGCTTTACTTCTTTGCACAGCTTCTGCAACTTCCTTTTTTTTTTTTTTTAAAATAATAGAGCTAAGTTTGACTAGTGAATAAGAAGATGCTATGTATTTGTTTAATATATAAATATATCCCTCAATTTGTCTTCTGCTGCCTAAAAAAAGAATAGAATTTGCTGGATATCTTTCTGGAAACTCTATTTACATATTAAAATTTGTCAAAGGAGCTGGCCCATGTGTGTGGGCGAGGCCTTTCATAAGAGAGCCCTGCCTTAGTCCAGCACTCAAGGATGTTTTTATTTTGGAGGTCGAAGGTTCAGGTCTGCTGGGGTTAACTTTGCAGGGGATCAGATAGAGGAACAGAATCTGACAATGGAGGTCAGTTAAAGTTGGCCACCTCCCCAGACTGGTCTGGCTTTGCCTTCCTGTGCCCCTGCCCTTGACCATACATACCCAGGCATCTGGGGCCAGTGGGCCTGTCAACCTCCCTCCCTGAACCTCTTATTTCCTGTGTAAATGCAAATAAGGTTCTGAGGTTTATACTAGCATCAGATCACCTGGAGGGCTTGTTAACATATTGCTGAGCCTCCCAGAGCTTCTGCTATCATAGCCTGGGGGTGGTGGTGGTGTGTAATTTACATTTTTAACCTGTTCCCAGGTAATGGCAGGGGTGCTGCTGGCTCAGGATTACCACTTTGGGAATCTTTAGTGGAGAAAAGATACTTGTTCTCTTCCATTCCTCTCCCTCTTCCCTGGCTTTTGAATATTGCTATCTAGTCAACCTGGTCCTTGGAATCTGCTCAGGCTCCTTGGCCTCTGATTACTTTCTGTACCAGAATGCCCCTTCTTTCAGCTTCTTGGCATCTGGAGAGGCATCAGTTTCTCTCTGAGGGTGTTGAGTGGGCAAGAAAGAAGCCTGGGGGCTGTGGTCTCCAGAGCTGATTTGAAGCCTGGCTTACTATAAACAGCTTTCTCTAAGGCCTAGGAGCTTTAGGTCCTGCTCAGTGTGGCCACAATTGTGAGGCTACCCACACACAAAACACTATTCTGCAGTGCTCTTCATAGAGCATTTGTCTTCCTCTGTGGAATGAGGAGAGAACTTTGAATTGTCCCCAGGGGATTCATTTTCTAGAATGGACAAATATAAAAGTTGCTTATTTTTATTAAGTTGGTTCACAGAATGGGAACAGAGAAAGACCCATTTCTCTCCCAATCATGAGAGACAGGGATGCTAAGGTACTTCTTGGCAGTGAGATGGGCCTTGCATTCTGCAGGATAATCAGCTGGGCATCTGTGATAGAGTCACCAAATGCATGCTGTATTCTCAGGGCCTTTGCTGACTTTCTGATAACTTTGGTTGTGATTCCCCCTGCCCACAGGGTTATTTTGAGAGGAACCTGGGTAAATGGCTTACATGGAAGATACCATTTGATGAGTGCTAAGTGTTAAGCCCTTATACATACTGACTCATTTAATCCTTGTGGTAACCCTGCAAGAGCAGGTTCAGTTATCATTCCCATTTTATAGATGACCGAATGAAGACATCAGAGGCTAGGATAAAGATCTGGCACAACTAGTTTCTTTCTGAATCAAAAAGTTCCCTCTACTAACCTCTGTGCTTTTCTGCCTCCCCACACATCTTCCTGTGTTATGTGTCCTTAGCTGTTTGACCACATTGCTGAATGCCTGGCCAACTTCATGGATAAGCTACAAATCAAAGACAAGAAGCTCCCACTGGGCTTTACCTTCTCCTTCCCCTGCCACCAGACTAAACTAGATGAGGTAAGAAGGTTCTCCAAGGTTCTCTGATGTTTTCAATGCATCGGTTTTTGGCCTGGGAGGACTGGGAAAGAATTCCTGAGTTACTTGCTTCTGGAAGACTCCCAGCGTGAGGTGTTGGGCAGACATTTCATTATTGAGAGTTGATAGTTGTGTGTGTGTATGTGTGTGTGAAGACATTTGGGATATTCCCTATTGCCTTCCACACACTTAAAAACTCTTCTGATCTAAAGTACTATGAGAAAGACCCCTGTAAGATGCTTGGCAGTTGATGGCATGAATCTCTTATTTTGAATAAGAGATTTTGGCAGTTTATAACCCGCTTTTCCCCCTTCTTAGGGGCAGAAGGAATCATTCATTTAATCTCTTCCCAGTCTGAAGCCTGAGTTCTTTCTCTTCCTAGGCTAGTCAAGAGGCAGTCTATAAATTCAGTCATGACTTTAGCCCACTGGCAGAGGTCTCTGCTAATGAAGACTGGTGGAGGCATGTGGTCTGTGTTTTAATTGTGGAGATTCAGTATTCATTCCTTGGTCCTTTCTAGAGTTTCCTGGTCTCGTGGACCAAGGGATTCAAATCCAGTGGAGTGGAAGGCAGAGACATTGTGGCTTTGATCCGGAAGGCCATCCAGCGGAGAGGGGTGAGTGGGACAGAAGCTTGGGCCTGCAGGTTCTGCTGGGTCCACTCTGAAGTCTTTCACTATCTGTCCTCACACTCAATATGAGAAAGTTTTGGAGAAGTTTGCTTCTTCCCTGCTATGTTATGTTTACCCAGGCATTTTGATCCTTCAGTAATTTTTTTTTTTTTTTTTTTTTTTTGTGGTACTGGGGATTGAACCTGGGTCCTTGTGTTTTCGAGGCAGGCGGCGGAACCACTGAGCTAAATCCCTGACTGCCCAGGCATTTTGAGATGAGCATGATGGAAAGCAATCTTAACCTTAGTGCAAGAAAACCCCTTCAGTCCTTAACTATGAAGAAGACTTGACTATTATCTTTAAGAAAGTTGGGATGATGTTGAGATGAAAGTGGAACAGGGCAGAGAGAGGACAACATAAAAGTCTATCATAGGAGGGGTTATTGGGAGGGAGAAAGAAAAGGAGGAAGAGGTGAAGGGAGGGAAGAAAGAAAAGACAGCAAGATGAGTTCTTAGTGCATTGATGGCTACAGACTAGAATATAGAGATGATGTCAGGAAAATTGTCCTCCACGATGGAGATAACTGGTGGGAGTGAGTTGCTGCTCTTTGACTGGATCTAGGCCCAGATTTCCAGCTCTCATCTTTGGCTCTGCATATAAAGGGGCATTTCTGTTACCCTTGAGCTGTATATTTTGCTACTGTTTCTCCATCTTCACATCTGTGTCCTTTCTCTGATGGTGAGCCCTCTCTTTGATCCCGCAGGACTTTGATATTGACATTGTGGCTGTGGTGAATGACACAGTTGGGACCATGATGACCTGTGGTTATGATGACCAGAACTGTGAGATTGGTCTCATTGTGGGTAAGTGAGCACAGTGTGAGCATGGTGCAGTCCAGTGCCCAGTACATGGAGGGTGTGGGCTATAGAGGAAGGAGGTTTGGATGCCTGGATATTTCCTTGTACTTTACATTCTAAAATAATGGTTCAGTCACTTTGGAGGGGAAGAAGAGGGAGATGAGGCGGATGCCGACAATGGAAATAGGTGTTGACTGGTCTCTTGCTCTGCCCAGGCACTGGCAGCAATGCCTGCTACATGGAGGAGATGCGCCACATCGACATGGTAGAGGGCGACGAGGGACGAATGTGTATCAACATGGAGTGGGGGGCCTTTGGAGACGATGGTGCACTCAATGACATCCGCACTGAGTTTGACCAAGAGATCGACATGGGCTCATTGAACCCTGGGAAGCAATTGTGAGTGTCCCTTCCTGTGTGGGTGGTGCAGGGCAGGGCTGGAAGGCTTCGGTTGGGGCCGGCTGGGACAGGGGTTGGTTTTCATGTTGTCTTTATAGTATTAACCTTTTCTGCAAAAGGTTGCCAAGGTACTACTGACTGTCAATCTCTGCCATGGCTCTGAAATCAATAGAGTGGATAAACTAGATCATCCTTCAGGCAGTCACATTTGAAGATCATAGTCTAAGTGTGTGGCCTTTGTCTTTCAACCTTACAGTGCTTGCCTTAGTACTCAATTCATTTGCTAGGGCTGGTTGTAACTCAGGTTGGTCAACTGAAGGCCCAGGCTCCTCTACACAGCCTTCAAAATCTCTCTCCTATATACAGGCAGATCTCAGTGTCCTTAGAGAGACACTGGCCCAGGACTTCTCAATTAACCCCACACAGGAAAGGATGCTGTAATGTTCCTTCCAGGACTCTTTAAGGTTTAAATCTGTGTCTGAGACCATCTGGAAGCACAAGTGGCCAGCACTTGCGTTGTAACTCAATACTTTGGTTGTAACTTAAAACTAAAATTCTGGTCATAACCCAAGTTGTTCATATGTCAAGCTGGTCATAACTCAAGGGTCTACTGTACTTGTAAATTTTCCGTAGAACCTGTAAGCAACATAGCAAAGTCATATCTAGATGGTCAAGATTGGGGTCTCTGGAAGTGCCTTTGGTAGCTCTCACTGCATCACTTCCTCAGAAGATGAGGCTGTGACAGGTGGCTGCTTATTTCTGGCCCACAGAGTCCCAGGGCCTCCTGCCCCAGCAGCTGGCAGACCAAGACCTATGGAAAAGCTGGAGAAGGAGCTTTTTGGCTTCTGCTGTGGATCTGTGGTCCAACCATGTCCTGGGGTGGATTGCAGGAAGGACCCCAGCATTTTGCACCCTGAGTACTATACACTCCTGCCTGATCAGACTTGGTATTTTTTGTTTTTCTTTCTTTTTTTCTTTTTTTTTTTTGGTACCGGGGATCGAACTCAGGTCCTTGCGCTTGGAAGGCAGGCTGCGGAAGTTTTTTGTTTTCCTTTTTGGTCACTTTTGATTCTTACACAACATCATTTCATTTTCACATTTGCCGAATGTTCCTATTGGAAGAGCTTCAAACAGGATTGCTTCAAGTGCTGAGGACAGTTGCAAAACACTTTGAGCAGCAGTGCAGGACCTCTGTGGTTCTCTTGGTGCTGTGATCACTTTCGGAAAGCTTTTAGGGCAGATCTCTTCTTGGAGAGGAAAACCAGCCCTATTCCAGATCAGCACTGGTAGCCTTTTTCTTTACCAGAGAGCCCTTGTTTCCTTAGTGCAGGGTTTCCTTTGGTTACAAGCTTTGCTCACATGTTGAAATGTGAGTCCACTTACTTGAACTTTCTTAGGAACATACTGGTTGTGTCTGCCCAGGGTGATGAGATATTTATGAGCTAGGAAGTCACTCAATGTCTGCCTCCGTTAGTGAGACACACCCTTGTCATTCTGAGGAGCCATGTGTCCTTTGAAATGTCCAAAGGGAAAATTGCCAGCCAGTTGGCGATACATCCCTGGCCTTCCATGGACAAGACAAAGTTTGGAAGGACATTATTCTAAATTTTTAATTGTGGTAGCCCTGAAGTCACGATAGACAGTGTCACACTATGGGGACCCACTGACTCCAGGGCACTTTCTCAGGGGGGAGAGGATGTCGAAGTAGACATGCAGAATTTTTTACTGTGGAGGCCAGGCTGCTGCCCAGGCAGGGCCTGTGTTGGTACTATGCATCTCCAGTGAAGCCTGAGCTCAGGGAAATGGGGCCAGTTCTCCCTTAGCTCCAACCCCACCATACCTGGCTTTGGACCTTGAGCCTTGGGGCATGGGCTTCCTCCCTGCGAGATGATGTCCAAATCCTTTCTACACCCTTGCTCAGGGACCTCCATTACTGTTCACCCTAGTTAGTCCAGGCAGTCCACTCTTTAAGAGCCAGATCCTTTCTGAGGGAGAGACTTTCACAAAAAGAAAATCACCAGGCCTTGCTTTACTCTGTCACATAGTCCTAGCCAGAAACACTAATTTCTAAAGAAAACAGTGTCACCTAGTGTTGGAAAACTAAATTATTCCAGCTGCCTTCTCTGTTTGAGGGGTGTCCTCTGCCTCTTCCCTTGTTACCTACCTGCTCAGAAACTTTTAGTGTGTTTACCCCTAGACTCTCCAGCTCTGTCCCAGCCTTCCCTTGTGACCTTTCCCCCTCACCCTAGTCCTGGGTGGTTTTCACAGGAACCTACAGATGAGCTGCAGGGGGGAGTGTAGCGCAAGTTGATGAGTAGCAAGTACTATGCCCTGCATTTAATCAGATTGACATATTTTTTTCTCTTGAAAATATATACTGGGCCTCAACATAAGATTTTATTTCTAAAAATCATCTTGCTGGAGAAAAATTTGTAAAAATCACTTTCCTAGACAAAATTTGCTTTACCTACATCTCAGCTTGTTCCAGAAAGTTCCCTACTTGGCTTGGATGTTACATTTGGCTGCTGAAGGGCTATCAGCATGAGGGACAGCCCCAGCCCTGAATCTGATTTCTAGACAGTGCCATATAAGTTAATCCTTAACCATACACCAGCCTCTAAGTTATGCTCAAGTGTCCCACGTGTGTGTTTCCCCTCCCCAGGAAGGTTATGTGTTTACTGACAGAGGAACATTGCTGTTCTGTCTCTGTCTCCCTGCAGGTTCGAGAAGATGATTAGTGGGATGTACATGGGGGAGCTGGTGAGGCTTATCCTGGTGAAGATGGCCAAGGAGGAGCTGTTGTTCCGGGGGAAGCTCAGCCCAGAGCTCCTTACCACAGGCAGCTTTGAGACCAAAGACGTTTCAGATATTGAAGAGTAAGCTTCTGCTTCTACCACCTCTCTGTTCACTGGGTCTCTGGATGTGGGCACAGGTGTCTAGGGAATAAGAAAGACGTATTGGCTCTGACCTTTTATGCAGGGCCACAGAGGTCTCACAGGTAGCCCATGGTGCACTCCACTTGCTGGGGTCCCGGCTTGTTGATGATGAGAGTGACACTGAAGTGACTCAGTGCTGGGGACAGTTGGCTCCCAAGTGCAAGGACTGGGGCGTTGCGCTGGGTTGAATGCTGAAGGCATCAGAGAGGGGACTTCAATGATTGTTTGTTTTTGCCTCCATTTCCTTCCCCTGAAGCTCTGACTTCTCATTCCTCATTGGCAATTCTCAAAAAGGACCGTCCCAGCTAGGCATGGTGGCACCCACCTGTAATCCCAGCACTCTGAGAGGCTGAGTCAGGAAGGTTGCAAGTTCAAGCCTAGCCTGAGCAACATAGTGACTTAGTAAAACCCTGTCTCAGAATAAAAACTAAAAAAGCGACTGGGGGTGTAACTCAGTGCAAAGGCCCTGTGTTCAATTCCCAGTACCAAAAACCAAAATAAAACAACAACAGGACACCATCCTGACCCCTGCTTCCTGGTACAAAAATAGGTCCTTAGATGCCCAGAGGTAGACCCACCTATTCACAGCCCAGCAGGGGCAGGCATGAGGTCCAATTTTTATTTTTCAGGAAACAGTATCACAAGAGTTGGGCCTAGTTGTCTGTTTGTGAGATTTTCTCTTGTAGATTGAGAAGGTCCTGTGGTTTCAGGGGCCAGTTGTAGAGAGGAGGTGGTTTTAGAATCAAAGGGAGCAATGAACAAAGTTTAAAGGATTTTCTTATAAGTGGAAACCCCAGAGGAACTATGCTTTCCTGTTGCTTAGTCCCAGGAGAAGAGTATTCACACTAGCTAGGCATTTCCTCCCATGTGAAGGGTGCTCAGCCAAGGGTGCTCAGCCAAGGTTGCGCCAGCCCTTTACCAGCAGCTTCAGGCACAAATAGCCTGTGGCTGCTTTGGAGTGAAAACAACAGCCGGATTCCCATGTTCAGAGGTGGCTGATGGCAGAGACTCCATCTGTCTGTGCTAACGTGAGCAAATAGCCCTAACTTACCAACTCTGTTTAAAGCACCACAAACAAGGCCTTGTCCTCATTTTGCACATAGAGAGAAATACTAAGTTTTTTTTTAATCGGGGGAAAAAGAGGGCACTAGAGGGGTGAGACAGGGTGAGAGAGAAAGTGAGAGAGAGCACGAGAAAAACCTCAGGTGGCTGTTTTTTATCCCCACTCTGGTCCTACTCCCTCACCCCCACCCCACACAGCAGTGATGAGGGATTCTGCTCTCCCTGGAAATGGAGTTTGCTGGAGCTGAGGCTTCCTTGTGAGCCCACAGTGGTCATACACTTGCCCACAACATCATCTTTCTGTTTTCCAGGGAGAAAGATGGCATCCAGAAGGCCTACCAGATCCTGGTGCGGCTGGGCATGGATCCCCTGCAGGAAGACTGTGTGGCCACCCGCCGGGTCTGCCAGATCGTGTCCACACGCTCTGCCAGCCTGTGTGCAGCCACACTGGTTGCTGTACTTCGGCGCCTCAAGGAAAACAAGGGCGGGGATCGGCTGCGCTCCACCATCGGTGTTGATGGCTCTGTCTACAAGAAGCACCCTCAGTGAGTCAGCCTCCCTGCCTGGAGGTGATGGAGACCCGAGAGCACTTGGGACTGGTGACTCTATGGGGCCGTCCAGTGTGCATTCCATGGAGTTGAGGTTCTGTGTAGAATAAGTGTCCATTGAGCAGGTGGGAGCTGGGTGATGTCATCCCTGCTGTGTGTAGAGGTGATTTCTGGAGGCTGCTGAGACGGGCTCTGCTCAGAGCTCCCCTAGCTCCTGGGTACTCTCCCTGTCACCATTTTCCTTATGAGTTAGTCTTTCGTTCTTTACTCTTGCATGACTCTTAGTGGGTCCTACAGGTGCTGTGTCCTCTGCTAGGGGCCACTCTAGCCTAGTGGGTTACTCTTGGCTGATTTTGATATTAAATTGATCCCACTTTGTCCATGTTTTGATCCCTTCCATATATATATATACCATATATACCAAAATGCTCAAATTTCAACTGGGACCTGGGAGATACTTCTCAGTTGTGCTCACGTGTTTTCCCATCATTTTCTCTTAATGGGAGTGCCAGGTCAATGGACCTTCATTAACTGAATGGACTACTATGAAAGCTGTAACCTGAAGCTTCCCTAGTCTCCTAGCCTAGAGCCTCAGGAACTTCAGTGTACATATGAATCCTATGAGGATCTTGTTAAGAGGCTGATTCTGGGTGAGAAGTTCTGGAATGAGCTGGGATTCTGTATCTCTACCAGTCCCTAGTGAGGTGCTGCCCACAGACGACACATGGCTCAAAGCGAGTGAGGAAGTTTCTCTCTCACCTGGAGAGTTACTTGCTGAATTTGCCTGTTGTGCTCAGCTCTTCAGATGCTTTTGAGATCTTTGGCAGAAACAGGCCAGAAGAAAAGCATTTCTACCTGTTTAGTGTCTTTCCTAGGCAACATCAAGACAAATGATAGGAATGAAAAGTAAAATGGCATCAGAGCCATGTGAGTCCTTCAGGCTGCCCCAGCAGAGGTTGATTGTAGCTTACTGAGCAGAGGAACTGGTGTGCAGGTCAGCTTGCTGAGGAAGAGGAAGTCTTATGTGACTGTAAGCTGGAATTGGTGGCTTGTTAGAAGGGTTCTTTCCTTTCAGTGGGGGATAAACTCAGGCAGGGTTGGTCACAATTGAATACCTGAAATTTTGCATAGTGACCTCTAATTTAGGAGAATGGAGAGAGGAGGTTGAGGATAGCATCTGCTTCCACAGGGGTCTCCTAGGATTTGGGGTTGAGGCAGTTAGCCACTGGGCAACCATTTGCACCCCAGCTCTTAACTGTGGACACCTGTCTCTCAACCCCTTTGGTGACTGTAGTTTCGCCAAGCATCTTCACAAGGCTGTGCGGAGGCTGGTACCTGACTGCGACGTTCGCTTCCTCCGCTCTGAGGATGGCAGTGGCAAAGGGGCAGCCATGGTGACTGCAGTGGCTTATCGGCTGGCTGACCAACACAGAGCTCGCCAGAAGACCCTTGAACCTCTAAAGCTGAGCCGCGAGCAGCTGCTGGAGGTCAAGAGAAGGATGAAGGTTGAAATGGAGCGAGGTCTAAGCAAGGAGACACATACCATTGCCCCTGTGAAGATGCTGCCCACCTATGTATGTGCCACTCCCGATGGCACAGGTATGAGGCAGGTGCCCTGACCTGGTACTGATGCTCAGAGAGGGCTCCCTGAGCATTACTTAGCCATGGACTTTTGAACCAGAATGTTTCTTCAGCTGTTGTACTTTAAGTGAATGTTAGTGTTCCATGTAGTCAACAAGGGGTTCCTCTGCTAAAAATCAAACAGTAATATTAGTCAGTAGTTACTGAGTGCTTGGTCTATGTTAACACACCCATTGTGTATTAATTCATTTAGTATTTGTTAACTGTTAAAACTTAGAAATTTCCTTGATTGACAAACTGCCATGTTTGGCAGAAAACAGAACTTGCCCCAAGATCATACAATTGTTAAATGTCAGAGCTGGAATTCAAACCTAAGACCTCAGGCTCCAGAGCCGTTTCCCATAACCATCACATTGGTCTGGGTTAGGAGGCCAAAAACTATATTCCATAGGTGAATTTGACCCTTTCCTGTTTTTGTAAATAAAATTTTATTAGTACAGAGCCATGCAATCCATCTATGCAGTGTTCATAGCTTCATACTACTCTGCCAAAGCTGAACGGTTGAGACAGATTATATATCCTACACAGTTTAAAATGTTAGTTGTCTTCCCTTTACACAAAGAGATTTTTGACCTCTTATATAGGTCTTGTAACCTGAAAAATTATCTAGTCTCTTCCCAATTCAGACCAAATGACTGATGAGGAGGTCAGTAGAGCATGGTTAGTGAGGTTGCAGGTGGAGTTTGGTTCCTGCTCAACTTTTTCTACCATTTTAGCCCTGAACAAGTAACTTTGCCAGCTCAGCCAGATCTTGGTTCATTCCATGAGAGGAATGAGATGCCTCCATCCAAGCAATGCCTAAGGGTTGGATGAGGACTGTATGCGAGGGTTTTTCCGCACATTGAAATTGCCCAAAAAGGGAGAGTTTCTCACTTCAAGACTTTTTTTTTTTTTGAAAATAGATTCTATTTTCCACCACCCAGGTTTGACAGATGTCAACATCACCTGTATTTCTTTTTTTTTTTTTTTTTGGTACTGGGGATCAAACTCGGGTCCTTGCGCTTGCACAGCAGGCAGTGAAACCACTGAGCTAAATCCCCAGCCCTCACTTTAAAAGATTTCTTTTCAACTTCTTTTAAAGAGCTATACTCTATTCTAGAGTCTAACCTAGGGTGGCTTTTGTCTTGGTACAAATGTTGTATTTCGATAGTTTTAAGTGTAGAGTGTCAGAGTTCCCCATGTTGTTCTGCTGAACTCATTCTGATTTTTGGGTCCCCACCACATAGTCTTCTTTGAGAACCACTAACAAGCCAGCAGGGATATGGTCTGGGGATCTTAATCATCTTCCCTATTAGGGGGAGCTCACATACCATTTCCCCCTGAAATTTGAGAAGCTCTAGGGAGGACCCCCATTCAGGGAGTGGAGCATGAAATCTGTCACTCTCTGCCACCCCAACTCATTATCTTCCTGGGTTGATTTTTCAGAGAAAGGGGACTTCCTGGCTTTGGACCTTGGAGGAACAAATTTCCGGGTCTTGCTGGTTCGTGTGCGGAATGGGAAGCGGCGAGGAGTGGAGATGCATAACAAGATCTACTCCATCCCACAGGAGGTCATGCACGGCACTGGGGAGGAGGTGAGGCAGGCTGGTACCCCATGAGGGCTCAGTAGACTTCTTGGCTTCAAGGACAGCACTGTCTCTGCTCAGCCGTGGTCCTAGTGGGGCCATGATGACAGTCTGGTTTCTCCTTGAGTCTGGGGTTAAGCTGAACTTATGTTTCTTCTGGGTAGAAACCTTGAACTTGGGCTTAGTACCTGCTGGAGGCAGCCTGCCCTGGCCAGAGTCCATCTCTCAGCACCCCAACCTCTCCCTGCAGCTCTTTGACCACATTGTCCAGTGCATCGCTGACTTCCTGGAGTACATGGGGATGAAGGGTGTGTCTCTGCCTCTGGGTTTCACCTTCTCCTTCCCATGCCAGCAGAACAGCCTGGATGAGGTAACACTGCCCTCCTGGAGCACTTTCCAGGGACTTTTATTGACTAAATGAGCCCAAGTTTGGAGCTGGGGAGAAAGCTGAGCTGAGAGGAAGGAAAAGAGAGCTCAAGTGACCATTAGGAGGGGGGCTTCCTGGTGGGAATGAGTTGATCAAGGCTGATGGAAGTTAAGTAGGTTAGCTTGGCTGCAACAGTTGTTGGGATAATAATGAAAACAATGATCAAATTAAAATATTACTCAAAAATTTTAAGCACTTTTTGCCATGTGCTATGTTGGCTTCCTGTGTGCACGATCTCCTTTAATCCTCACAGCAACCATATAAGATAGTTGTTTGTAGATCCATATTATCTGGATGTGGGTGTGTAAGCCAGGGCTCTGTAGGGATGTGCTTTGTTCTTCTGAAACTCATGACACATCCAGGTTGATAAAATGCCAAGCTGACGGGCATAAAGCACTGAGCAAGTGCTGGAGGCACTGTGCAAGTGGGTGGTAGGGAGCACACAGATTACTAGCAAGTTCTGGCCTCTTAAAAAAGGATCTGGGTGTACATGAAGCTGGCTCCTCATGGCTGCCAAGTTATACTATCCTGCTCGTTACGGCTCAGGTCATTTTTGTTGTCTCCTGTTGTGGATCCTCTGGGTCTTCTCTGGTTCTACCTTTGCTTCCCATTCCCCTTCAACTTAGGTTGGGTGGATGAAACAGGTGGATACAGGTCTGGTGCTCCCAGATGTTCTGTCCTAAGAAGTAAAGGATTGAGTAGGCAGTGGTTGAGCCTGGGCTATTGACTTAGGCCTGAGAGCTCAGTTATTTGAGTGGTTTACTCTTTTTGTCAGTCATGTAGAAGAAGCCCACATGCATGCCATGGGTGTATGGTTTGCTGTGGATGCAGTTGCCAGTAAAGAAGGCGTGGTTGCTGCCTTAGATACTTTCAGATAAATTGGGCTGATGAAGTAAGCTCAGAAAAGTACAAGCTGCATTTGGAACATGCATTAATGGGATGCTGCAGAGCCAAGGACATGGAGCACACACCTGTAGGACACCAGAAGAATGAGGAGTTCGTGGAAAAGTCAGGAGAAAGTTGTTTTGCAAAACTTTTCTTTAAAAATAATAATCTCATAATATACACAAATATAAAAAATGATTAAGAGGAACATGAAGTATGACACTCCAGTATATATTCTTCCAGGGCTTTTCCTACTAAATTTCATTTTAAGCAGACACTATCTTTTCACATCAACATGTGTATATACCCTTTATCTATTTATCAGGTGAACTGGAAGAACTGTTAATTGTTTCTATGTGAATCATAAGATTCCAGGTCATTCTGTTGGATTTTATTCTGTATGTTTCAATTATTTTGTAAGAAGCACATGTAAGTCTGGAATCATAAGAAGGAAGAGCATAGCGGGAGGCAGTTCCGTCTGTCAGCTCTGGTGAGCTCATCCTGCTCATGAAGGGTCAGCAGGTGAGGTGCCGAAGAGACCTAGAGGCCCAGGGGCATCCAGCTGCACTTTAGCATCACTAGCCTTGTGCAGTCTCCTCAGCTGTTGGGACCTGTTTGTCTTATTACAAGGATCACTTGAGTGATGTTAATTTGAACATTCTATAGACTTCTATTTGTTGTCTGGTGCTGAGAATGGAACCCAGGGCCTTATGCATGCTAGGTAAGTGCTTGTTCACCGAGCTACACCCCCAGCCCTTGTAAACTTTGAAGTGTCAAATACAAACCTTTGCCAGAGAAGTGAAGCTAACTTGTAGACAAGAGAGGTAGGTGGAGATAAACACTCCCTTGTCTGGATGTGGATGTTTAAACTAAGGGCTTCACAGGGATGTACTTTGTTCTTCTAAATCTCCTGGGATACACCCAGGTTGATAAAGTGCCAGGCTCATGGGGATGAACCACCAAAGAAGTCCTGGAGATGGAAGTGGGTGGCAGTGAGCACACAGCATACGGGTGAGTTCTGGCAAAAGGATCTGGAGATGCCGGTGCTGGTTCCTGATGGGTGCCATAGAATAGAGGGTCTCAGGAAACAAACACCTCTCTCAGGTGCAAAGCCATCAGCATCTGCTCCCCAGACGATCCTGTGACATTGTGAAGGACCACATTAAAGACAGGTGCAAAGAGGACTCTGCAGATGGTGGAGAGCTTTCCTCTCTGAGAAATGTAGGGTGGTAGCAAAGTCTAGACATCTTTTCAGCTATGGCAGGGGCATTTACTTACTGAATATTAGAGTGTCAAAATTAAGAGACATACATGACCTTTCTGACAAATGACAGGGACAGGGTAAACTGCTTTGCCCAGTGAAGGAAACAAGTGTGTAGGGGCATTTATTTGCTCAGTGCTATGAGCCCATTCATGGGTGTCTGTATGCCTGGAGGTGAGTTCTTCTCCTGACTTCAAACTGCATGTCTCAGACAGGTTACATCAGTGCCTCAGTTACTTGTCAAGTGGTGTGATTGTGGTAAGTGTTCTACAAGGTGGCTGTGAGGATTAAATGTTGTGCTGTGCTTAGCCCACTATGTAGTGCACAATAGATACTCAGTAAATCAAAGTGAGTACCTAAGAAACAGGTTTACGATCCTCTGTAGGTGAGATTTTTGGTAATTCCAGGGAATCTGTCTGATCCGTGAGGTTGAGGTCTAGAAGCATAGCCAGGCTTCCGGAATGACGCAGGAGGCCTTCTCTGATGTTTTCTCACCATGCATATGTGAATTTTAGAGCATTCTCCTCAAGTGGACAAAAGGCTTCAAGGCATCTGGCTGTGAGGGTGAGGACGTGGTCACCCTGCTGAAGGAAGCAATCCACCGGCGAGAGGTAGGGGAGACACAGTGTGAGACCTCCTGTGTCAATTTCTTTATCTTGAAGCGAAACATGGGTGCAACATTGAGTTGTTGTTTTGGTTGGAGGAAAATTAACTTAGCCACTTAACAATGGTTGAATGTCCCCTATGCCTTAAGCTCTGCTCTGGGCATAGGGATTCATGAGTGACCACAACAAGATCTAGCTCAATAATCAAAAGCCCATGACCCAGTGGTGGGTGCTATCAGGGCTATGAAAAAAAAATGAAATGGATGAGAAGAGCAGGCAGGGAAGCAACAATCTTACTAGCACAACTGGGGACCAGGTCTCTGAACAGGTAACATTTGAGCAAAGACTTGAATGAGATGAGAGAATGACCCATGATATGAGTTATATTTTATGCACATATAAGTCTCCCTTACAAATGTCTGACAGTTGAATATTGGCGTTCATTTGTGGACTAGATATCTGCTTCTGCCCTCTCAGGAGTTTGACCTGGATGTAGTTGCAGTGGTGAATGACACAGTAGGAACTATGATGACCTGTGGCTATGAAGACCCTCACTGTGAAGTTGGTCTCATTGTTGGTAAGGCACCAACCACCCTTCCCACATGGTGATGCTCAGTGTCAGATGGGTGGAAGGCAGGTGTGAGCAAGATGCCCTTGTGATCGGCAGGTACTGGCAGCAATGCCTGCTACATGGAGGAGATGCGTAACGTGGAGCTGGTGGACGGAGAAGAGGGGCGAATGTGTGTCAACATGGAGTGGGGGGCCTTCGGGGACAATGGATGCTTAGATGACTTCCGCACAGAATTTGATGTGGCTGTGGATGAACTCTCCCTGAACCCCAGTAAACAGAGGTAGGCACGCAAATGTGTGGGCCACACAACTCAGAACTGGCCTGCAACTAGTGATTGAGTGATCAGAGCCTTCACCATATAGTCCCCAGGATGCTTGTTCTGTTGAGTTGCTAATGGATTTTCTTGAAAGGGTTTCTTGTCAAAAATACCTGGAAAATTCTGAATTAGCAAATATAAGCAGCCCTCCACCTGGAGGCCTTGGAGAACGGGCAGGAGAGCATCGGAATCCAGGTCTTGAGACTCTGAGGGACAGCAAATGGAAAGTGAGACCACCTGCTGCCCTGGGGAGAAGCACTGCTGGGTTAGCCCTTGCAGGAGCTAATCCTTTTCAGCCATCCAGCATCTGGTGTGCCCTCTGTTGCCAGAGTCACAACACCCCATGGATAGTGGTGGTGTGGCAGTGGGAGGTTTCAGCTGAGGGATTGTAAGCTCTAGCACATAGCCCATTAGGAAGATGTTATCTGTAGGGTTTCCTAACTGGATTAATCAGGGACCCTAGTCCTACAGAATGTACTTTGCAAAACATTTGTCTACCATACAGTTCCCAGACTAAATAAAATATCTGTGGGAAGAGGCTGTAGTAAGGTAAGATGGGGCAGTGTCCAGGTTTTGGTTAACACTGGGGATTTTGACTTTGTGAAGGGCACTATTCAGGATCAAAAGACCCTCAAACCATGTCATAGTCACCTCCAGCTCCAGTGACCAGCATGAGGATCTGCAGCGGGGACTAGCTACTTGAGAATACTGGTCAGGTCCAACAGAAAGCATGCTACCTGCCTAGTGGAATTAAGGATTAAGACTCAGCGAGTGTCCCTCCCTGCTGCTGGAAGTGTGGTGGAGTTCTGGGGTGTGTTCCTGAGGAGTTGGAAATAAGCCCTGAAAAGGAAATGAGCCTAGATGGTGGGGCCAATGCCAAGAAGCCCCATGGGCTTTGGGTACCATGGTTAGGTGGTGGATCAGCATGTGAAGCCACCAGGAATCCTGCCCAAGTGAATTAAGAGGCATCTTCCCCACTAGGGGGAGGCTGCTGCTCTCTACTTTGTCCCACCACCTTCCTGCTTAACCTCTGTGAATGTTACACATGTTGCAGGTTTGAGAAAATGATCAGTGGAATGTACCTGGGCGAGATTGTCCGCAACATCCTCATTGATTTCACCAAACGTGGGCTGCTATTCCGTGGCCGCATCTCAGAGCGGCTCAAGACAAGGGGAATCTTTGAAACCAAGTTCCTGTCTCAGATTGAGAGGTATGAATTTTGGGGCTGATGGAACTGTGTCCTCCTTTTTTTTCATGGACAGACAAACTGAAGGAATTCCACAGCTCAAGTGAGCTTAGGGTGTGGCTTAGACAAAGGTCAGTTTAGTGGTTAACACATTGGTGGATAACTTTCTCTTGAAAGTTTATGTTCAGTGTGGCATGAGGCCATGAAATGTGATAGCGTTGGAATTTAGACCAAATATCAAAGCTAGAAAGAAACCTGCTTATAGGATGTATGTTGAAACACACAGGAAGAAAACCAGACAATGTGTCCATGCTCTGCTTGGAGGTGCTTCTCAACTGCTGGCTATAGTAATTGGGCAGCCAGGATTGAGAACAGGTGGGATCATCAGGCAGCCCATTAGAGCAAACTCTTGCTTCTCCAGCCTAATGGCAGAAAAGTTGGCTCCAAATTAGAATGGTGAATTTTAGAGCCCTTTAAAAATTAATCCTGTCATTACTCTCAGCTCATAGACTAGGAACTTGACATGAATAGACCCCTTGGGCATCTGTACAGATGAATAGAGAGAGTGTATTCTAGTTTGCATGTCTGTTCATGTGCAAGGAGATGATTCTAGGTTTCCAAAGTATTTCACTGTATATAATAGCATTTATTTTCTTCGTGCAGTTTTATTTACACCTGTTTCATAAATAGTACATAAGTAGGATCCAGACAACAGGAGTCTAATGCTGGTCAGAAGTGTCTGTGTCCTGCAGACCCATAGACAGCAATGAAAGAAAGGATATGAGTTTTGCACCTGGAAGCTACCACATGCTGGCATTGCCACTGCCTTATTATTTCCAAATGAGGGGCATATATAGACAGTGAACCACCTTCTGTTCTGAATATCAGTTGTATAGTGGCAATGCTACCTTGTGTGGCCATGTCTTTATATTCTTGTCTCTCTTGGGAAGAGTCAGGGTGTTACCATAGGAGGGGCAGTGCTCTGATTTCAGGGGCAGGGCCCACTTTACAGAGCCTGCACCCTGAGAGCCCAACCCCAAGGAGCCTCTCTTAATAAAGGATCTGGGGCCACCTCCCTCTCTGTGCATGACTGACCACACTGTCTCCTTCCTGCCCCAGTGACTGCCTAGCCCTGCTGCAGGTCCGTGCCATCCTGCACCACTTGGGGCTTGAAAGCACCTGTGATGACAGCATCATTGTCAAGGAGGTGTGCACTGTGGTGGCGCGGCGGGCTGCCCAGCTCTGTGGCGCAGGCATGGCTGCCGTGGTGGACAAGATACGAGAAAATCGTGGGCTGGACACCCTGAAAGTGACAGTGGGTGTGGATGGGACCCTCTACAAGCTACATCCTCAGTGAGTACCTGGCCCTGGCCTACTCTACTCTCTCTTCCCTTCTCCCATTCTTTCTTAACTTTATATAAATTTTCAGCCATTCCAAAGAGTGTTTGATGTTTACAGTTTGAAAATTAACAATCAGAAGCAGGCCTATGTTTCACCCCCAGCACTGGAAGCCTCGTCGTGTGCCCTCCCACATTTACACTCCTTTCTCCTGCCAGGGACCAGAGCTGGGTTGAATCAGTCTCTTGCTTTAATTTTCCCATGTACCTAGGTATAAATCTCTGTGAATGGAATCACATGGCACCTTTTCTCTGACTTTTCTCACATACCGCATGTATGATTAAAAAAAGTATTTTCCCTTCCTTCCTCCCTCTCTCCCTTTACCTTCCTTCCTTCTTCCCTCCTCCTTCCCTCCTCCTCCTCCCCGCTCTCTCTTTTCTCTTCCTCTCTTTCCCTTCCTTCTTTGTCCTTTCCTTTCTTCCTTCATTCAGGGTGATGTGTCCCTACGTTGCTCAGGCTAGCCTCACAGATCCCAAGTTTAAGCAATCCTTCTGCCTCAGCCTCCCAAGTAGCTGGGATTATAGGTGTGCATCACCGTGCTCAGCTTGTATTTATGGTTTTGTGAGGTATCCACATTGAAATGTGCAGTTACAGTTCATTAATTTTGGATATCATAGCTTTGTATGAGTATGTTATTTCATCTGTTGATGTGATGTTTGGATCATTTCTAGATTTTGACTATTTCAGTACTGCTGTGAATATCTAGTAAACATACACTAGGACCTCAAGCAAGACATTTTTCTATGGTCTAAAGCAGAGATTGGCAAGTAATGCCACTGACTGCTTTTGTAAATATAGTTTTATTGGAATGCAGCCACACCCAAGTGAGTCTGTACTGGCAACGGCTGCTCTCACAGGAAGAGTAATTGCAACGGACCACTTGGTCTGCAATGCTGAAAGTATTTGCTGCTTGCTCCTTTGTTGAGAGTTTGCCATCTTTCGCTATGTAAATACCAAATTTCATTTTCATCCTACTTTCCTTCTCCTTTCTCTCTCCCATCACCATTTTGCTTTTCTTCTTCCCTCCCTTGTGTATGTTTTACATAATTTGTTTAAAAGTCAAGAAGAGTCCTAAACACTCTCCCTGGAAACTTTTCAGATAGAAGTTAAAGGGGTAGACCTGTGCCCTAGCCTGGTAGCATACGCAGGATGGAGGGGAGGACAAAGAGTCCTGGATTGAACAATGACCTGCACTCCTTGTGTGTGTTGGTTAAAGAGGGGATCATGGAAGATCCAAGTCCCTTTCCTTGATGATCAGTAATATTGTAAAAATAGCCTGGGCTCCAGATATGAGTTGGGAGATGGACTGTGTTAGTCAGCTTTCTGTAACTGTAGTAAAAGACCTGAGATAATCAGCATATAAAGAGAAAATATTTATTTAGAGGTTTCAAACCATGATTGGTTGGCCCTGTTGCTTTTCAGCCTGTAGAAAAGCAGCACACCACGGCAGGAGAGTATGTGGAGTAAAACTGCATACCTTGTAACTGGAAAGTAAAAAAGAGAAAGAAAGACAAGGTCCCACAGTTCCTTCCATGGGCACTCAACCAGTGGCCTAAATACCTCCCAACTCTTAAATGTTCTCGTATCTCCCCATAGTACCAAACTGGAGACCAACCCTTTCACACATTGGCTTTTGGGGGAACATTTCAGATCCAAACTATGGCAGGGATGGAATAAAACTAGCTAGCAGCCCTAGAGCTTGGTGTCTTCTTCTTCACAGATGGTAGGGCCTCTAGACCCTGCTGTGTGGGGTTGAATAGTGACTGCTCTTTTTCAAGTCCCATATAGAGAAAATCTGTGATCACTCTAATGTCCTAAGAGCAACCCTATACATCTGCCCTCCCCTAAGAGTAGGAAAATCTATTGGGGAATAGGATTGGGAATAGTAATAGGGAATAAGAATAGCTCCCAAGAGAAAGGAGGGGTCCCAAATGGTTGCCCCATCTTCCCTTTTTGTTTTCAGTTGTGTTTTAGAGTAGATGTGGGTTTAATGTGAAACCTTACCCTAGGACAATATAAAACCACACCTGAGGGTCTTGGTGCCCCCTGCAGAGTTTATAAACAGCAAGGCATGTATGTGGCTTATGACTTTCTCACTGATTATTATTATTATATTTTTGGTACTGGGAATTAAACTCAGGACCTTATGTTTGCCAGGCAGGCGCACTGCTGCTGAGTTAATCCCCATCCCTCTCTCAGACTAATTTTAAGAGCAGAATTCACTGAAGGCATTTATCTCATGGTTGAATCTTTTTTTTTTTAATTAAATTCTTTTATTGGTACATTGTAGGTATACAACACAATTACATTTCTCATTGGGAATTGTACCTTTACATAATGCATCTTGGTTCTTATTTTTTCCCCATTCCTAGCCCTCCCTTCACGCCCTCCACCCTTCCCTATTTACAAAGACTTTATTTCCATTTTTTCCATTTCTCATCATTTTTCCTTTCCCTTCTTTCCTTTCCCCTGGCCCTCCCACTACCCCTACCCCTTTGGACCTTTTCTTCCTATTTTGCATTATCAATTATTCATTCTAATCATTGGTACATTTTAGGTATACAATATAATGACATTCGTCACTGGAAATTTGCACCTTTACATAGTCTCTCTTGGTTCTTATTTTTCACCCTTGCCCAGCCCTCCCTTCAACTCCTCCATTCCTCCCTATTTACAAAGATTTTGTTCCTATTTTTCCATTTTCTCATATTAATCCCATTCCCTTCTATCCTTTCCCCTAGCCCTCCCACTTCCTTCCCCTTTGCCCCTTTTCTTCCTATTTCACATGACCTATTATACATTTAGTCCTTATTTACACTTTCAGTTTCTCACACCAGAGAAACTATTTGGTATTTATTCATGTGTGTCCTATTTATTTCACTTAAGAGTATTGCCTCAGTGTGCATCCACTTAGCTATAAATGTCTCTAATTTCTCATTTTTTATGGTTGAGTAGTACTCCATTTTATAAAAAAAATCACATTTTCTTTATCCAGTCTCCAGTTGATGGGCATTGGGGCTGTTTCCAAGTTTTAGCTATTAAAAACTGTGCTGCTATGAACATGGGCACACATATATCACTGTGGTATGATTCATTTAATTCTTTGGGGAAGATCCCAGCAGTGGAATAGTGGGGTCTAATGGGACTTCCAGTCCTAGTTCTTTGAAGTATGTCCATACTGATTTCCACAGTGGTTGCACCAGTCTACACTCCCACCAGCAGTGGAGCAGGGTTCCTGTTTCCCCACAGCCCCAACAGCATTTGTTATTGTTTGATTTCATGATAGCAGCCATTCTTTCTGGAGTGAGGTGGAATCTCAGCGTTGTTTTCATTTGCATCTCTCGAATGACCAGTGATGTTGAACATTTTTTCATGTATTTATTTGCTATTTCTACTTCCTTGTCTGAGAAATGTCTGTTCATTTCAGATGCCCATTTTCAGATTGGGTCTTTAAATTTGGGAGGTCTGATCTTTTTAAGTTCTTTATAGATTTGAGATAGTAGACCTTTGTCTGAGGAAGAGCAGGTGAAGATTTTTTCCCACATTGTGGGTTGTCTCTTCACACTGCTGGTGGTTTCTCTTGCTGTGCAGAAACCTTTTAATAAGAAGAGATCCCACTTGTTGATTGTGCCAGTTCACGGGCAACTGAAGTTTTGTTCATAAAATCTTTTCCTACACTGATGTCTTCAAGGGTTCTACCTAACCTCTGTTCCAACTGGTTCAGAGTTTCTATTTTAATATTTAGATCATTAATCCATTTTGATTTTAGTTTAGTGCATGGTGAGAGATATAGGTCTAGTTTTAATCTTTGGCAAGTTGAATCCCAATTTTTCCAGCACCATTTATTAAAGAGGCTATCATTCCTCCAGTGAGGGTGTGTGGCTCCTTTATCGAAGATGAGATGGCTGAGTGTGTCTGGCGTTGTTTCTGCATCTTCTAATCTGTTCCACTGGTCCTCAGGTCTGTTTCTTTGCCAGTACCATGCTGTTTTTATCACAGTAGCTTTGTAGTATAGTTGCAGGTTGGGGATTGTGATACCCCCTGCCATGTCTCTGTCACCTAGAATTGCTTTTGCTATTCTGGGTCTCTTCTTGTTCCAAATGAATTTTTGGATTGTTTTCTCAAGGTCTATGAAGTATGCTGCTGGGATCTCAATTGGAATTGAATCTATATAGCAGTTTTGGAAGTATGGCGATTTTCACTATATTAATCCTTCCTACCCAGGAGCAGGGGATGTCTGTCCATTTTCTGATATCTTCTTCAATCTCTTTTCCGAGTGCCATAGTTTTCACAGAAGAGGTCTTTGATTTCTTTCGTTAGGTTGATTCCTAGGTATTTCAGTTTTTTGCATGCTATTGTGAAAGGAAGTATTTGCCCTATTTCTCTCTCAGTGAGTCTGTCATTGGTGTAGAGGAAAGCTATTGATTTTTGTGTGTTGATCTTGTAACCAGCTACTTGACTGAATTTGGTTATTAAGTCTAGAAGACTTTTGGTGGAGTTCTTGGGGTCTTCTATATAGAGTATCATGTCATCTGCAAATAATGACAATTTCACTTCTTCATTTCCTATCTTTATTCTTTTTATTTCTTTCTCTTGTCTAATTGCCGTGGCTAATGTTTCCAGAGCTATACTGAACAAGAGTGGTGATAGTGGACATCCTTGTCTTGTTCCTGATTTTAGTGTGAAGGATTTCAGTTTTTGACCATTTAGTATGATATTGGCTGTTAGTTTTTCATAGATGGCTTTTATCAGATTGAGGTAGAGTCCATCTATTCCAATTTTTTGCAGCATGTTTATCATAAATGCATGTTGGATTTTGTCAAATGCTTTTTCTGCATCTATTGAGATGATCATATGATTTTTGTCCTTGGCTCTATTGATATAGTGTATTACATAGATTGATTTTCGTGTATTGAACCATCCCTGCATCCCTGGGATGAATCCCACTTGATCAGGGTATATGATCTTCTTGATGATCTTCTGCATTCTGTTTGCCATTATCTTATTGAGGATTTTTGCATCTATGTTCATTAGTGAGATTGGCCTATAGTTCTCTTTTTCAGTTGGGTCTTTCTCTGCTTTTGGGATCAAGGTGATGCTTGCTTCCAGGAATGAATTTGGGAGTACTGGTTCCCTTTCAATTTCATTGAAGAGTTTAAACAGTAGTGGCAGTAGTTCCTCTCTAAATGTCTTGTAGAATTCAGCAGTGAAGCCATCAGGGCCCGGGCTTTTCTTAGTTGATAAGTTTTTAATTACATTTTCAATTTCATTTGTTGATATTGGGTTGTTCAGAATTTTTAGGTCTTCTTCATTCAACATTGGTAATTCATATGTATCTAGGAATCTGTCCATTTCTTCTGTGTTGTCCATCTTATTGGCATATAGGTTCTGGAAGCAGGTATTGATGATCATCTAGATTTCTGCTGGGTCTGTTGTCATTTCACCCTTCTCATTCCCAATTGCATGGATTTGGGCCTTTTCTTTCCTTTTTCTGACAAGGTTGGCTAAAGGTTTGTCAATTTTGTTGATTCTTTCAAAGAACCAACTCTTGGCTTCATTGATTTTTTGTATCATTCTCTTAGTCTCCATTCCATTGATTTCTCCTCTGAGCTTTATAATTTCCTCCCTTGTATGAGCTTTGAGGTTATCCTGCTCTTTTTCTAGAAGCTTGAGGTTCAGCATCAGGTTGTTTAGTTGGGGTCATTCTGTTTTCCTAATATGTGTATTCACTGCTATAAATTTCCCTCGTAAGACTGCTTTCATTGTGTCCCATAGATTCCGATATGTTGTATTGTCATTGTCATTTAATTGAAGGAACTGTCTGATTTCTTCATTAATTTCCTCTGTGACCCATTGATTATTCAGAAGTGTGTTGTTCAATTTCCACGTGTTTATGAAATTTTTTGAGTTTCTTTTGCTATGGATCTCCAATTTCATTGCACTATGGTCTGATGATATACAAGGGATGACTTCAATTCCTTTGCACTTACTTAAACATGTTCTATGTGTGAGTATGTGGTCTATTTTGGAGAATGACCCATGTGCAGCTGAGAAGAATGTGTATTCTGATTTTGTGGGGTGGAAGACTCTGTAAACATCTGTTAAGTTCATTTGTTCAAGAGTTCTATTGAGGTCTAGTATTTCATTGCTTATTTTTAGTCTAGTTGGTCTATCTATTTGTGACAGTGGGGTGTTGAGATTCCCCACTACAATTGTATTAGTGCATATATGACTTTTGATGTCCGTTAGTAATTGTTTTATATAGTTGGGTGCACTAGTGTTTGATGCATAGGTATTTATGATTGTCATCTCTTCCTTTTGGATTCTTCCCTTTACAAGGATGTAGTGTCCTTCTTTGTCTCTCTTAATCAGTGTTGGTTTGAAATCTACTTGATCTGCCAAGAGGATAGCTACTCCTGCTTTTTTTCGGGTTCCTGTCACATGGAGTATTATTTTCCACCCTTTCACTTTCAGCCTATGAGTTTCCTTTTGAATGAAGTGTGTTTCTTGTATGCAGCATATTGTTGGATTTTGCTTCTTGACCCATTCTGCCAGTCTATTTCTTTTGATTGGTGAATTGAGACCATTAACATTGATGGTTATAACTGAAAGGTATTGACTTGTCATTGCCATGACTTTTTCTTTTTTTTGGGTTCTCCCCCTTTACATTTAATTTCTTGTCATGCCAGGTGGGTTCATTCTCCTTTGCTTCCTGGGGTTGTGATCCTCAATGTCTGTTCCTAGGATATTGTGTAAAATTCTTTGGAGTGCTGCTTTGGTATTCACGAAGTTTCTAAGGTGCTCTTTGTCATGAAAGTATCTTATTTCTCCATCAATTTTGAAAGATAGTTTTGCAGGGTATATCAATCTGGGTTGGAGGCTGTGTTCTTTTAGAGCTTGGAATATGTCACTCCAAGCTCTTCTTGCCTTGATGGTTTATGTTGAGAAGTCTGCTGTGATTCTGATGGGCTTTCCTTTGTATGTGATTTGTTTCTTTTCTCTAACTGCTTGTAGAACTGTGTTCTTCTGTTGAGTTTCTGGAATCTTAACAATTATATGCCTATGTGTAGATTTTTTTTGATCAAGGCTATTTGGAGTCCTATATGCCTCACTTATCTGTATGTCAAGGTCTTTTCCCCTGCTTGGGAAGTTTTCTGCCATTATTTCTGTGAAGAGTTTTTTTATGTCATCTGCACTCTCTCCTGTTTCTTCATTGAGCCCAATCAGTCTTATGTTATTCTTTTTTGCATCATCTAGCAGCTGCTGGATTGATTTCTCATGTTCCCTTATAATTTTGAAGCCATTTTTCTTTTCCTGGTCACTAATTGCAATCTTATCTTCTATATCTGAAATTCTGTCCTCACATTGGCTCATTCTGCTGTGTAGACTTTCAGTGGAGTTTTTCATGCCTTGGAAATCTATTTGCATCTGTTTTATGGATTCCATTTGTTTCTTATGTTGGGATTCCATCATGTTCCTGAGCTCCTCTCTAGGTTTATTAATCATGTCTTGCACTAGGGGCACAATTTCTCCTGTTATCTGAGAAATTATTTCTGATTTCATTTTTTCCAGATCCCTTTTTGTTGCCAGTTCAGTGGGTCCAGATGGTTGAGTATCAGAGCATTCCATCTCATTTCCCTTTGGCGTTGCTGTAGGTGATCTGGAAGTCTGGTTTTGAGACTTATTGACGTGTTTTCTCATTTCAACTGGTGCGGGGGGCTGTTAGTGCCTGCACGAATTACCTCCTCTGAGCTGGGAGAGGTGGGACAGGGGCTGGGAGCATTGGTAGGGATGGTGACCCAAAAGCCCTTTCCTGTGGGCTGGGAGCAGCGGGAGGGATGGTGGCCAGGAAGCCTCTTCCTCTGGACCAGGAGCAGTGGGATGGCGGCTCAGAAGCCCCTCCCTCTGGGCCAGGAGCAGCGGGACAGAAGGTGGCCCCAAAGCCCTTTCCTCTGGACCAGGAGCAGTGGGATGGCGGCTCAGAAGCCCCTCCCTCTGGGCCAGGAGCAGCGGGACAGAAGGTGGCCCCAAAGCCCTTTCCTCTGGGCTGGGAGCAGCGGGAGGGATGGTGACTGGGAAGCCCCTTCCTCTGGACCAGGAGCAGTGGGATGGCGGCTCAGAAGCCCCTACCTCTGGGCGGGGAGCAGCGGGACTCAGTACCTTGGTCTGGTGGTCTGGTGTCCTCTGCATCTTTGTAGTGTGGAACCAGGTGGCTGCCTGTCTGCAGTGGGGTGATTTGGCATCTTCCGCATGACCGAGGACCTCGGTAGGGCATGCACAGACCTGCCTGTCTGCAGCGGGCTGATTCAGCGTGTTCTGTGTGACTCAGGACCTCGGTAGTGCGTGGGCAGACCTGCCTGTCTGCAGCGGGGTGATTCAGCATCTTCCACGCAACTCCTCATGGTTGAATCTTAATCCCTCAGTGGCCCACTGTGAGGTAGAATTTAGGCATATTACTAGCATTTTCCAGTCTTAATTTTCTGGTACACAAGACATAGTAACGGTTTGCCATATTGTAGCTGTTATCCTTCTCTTCTTAATTATTCCTGGATCTCCAGCATCACTTCTTAGGGTCTTACCTCTGAGGACATAAATCAATTCATGACTAAGATGGTTTTTCATTTGTCTTTTTTTTCTTTTACCCTTTTTCCAGCTTTGCCAAAGTCATGCATGAGACAGTGAAGGACTTGGCTCCAAAATGTGAAGTGTCCTTCCTGGAATCGGAGGATGGCAGTGGGAAGGGGGCTGCTCTCATCACTGCCGTGGCCTGCCGCATCCGTGAGGCTGGACAGCGATAGAACCCCCCCAAGATTGGAAGGGACATCTCTGCTTCCCCTTTCCCT
Organism: Heterocephalus glaber; assembly: GCF_053883595.1. Lineage (NCBI taxonomy): Eukaryota > Metazoa > Chordata > Mammalia > Rodentia > Bathyergidae > Heterocephalus > Heterocephalus glaber. The sequence continues at coordinate 27,931,533 of NW_028258145.1, read as the reverse complement.
GTTTAAATTATAAGGTGTCATCTCCTGTATCAGAGACAGACAGACCCCATGGCTTTCCTTTGGCAGAGAGGACCCCAGTGGACTAGATTTTGTCTCTGAATATGTTCACTGTAGAGTTTGGTACCTAACATTTGCCTTTTCTGAGGTACAGAGTAAGGGTTTGTTCACACTGGTCACAACCATTCCTACTGGTTCACTTTAAAAAAATGTGATTCCCTGGCCAAATTCTACATCCCTATACAATCCTACAAGATGGAAGCAGTCCTAAAGATGGGGTTGCCTCACCTTGGAGCTGAACGTGACATTTCTAGGTGGAGAGCATCCCCTTGCATGAACATTGATGCTGATTCTCCAGTTAGAGGACGCAGGTTTCCACTAATGATGCAAGCCTGATCCTCCTGCAAGCAGACTTGGAAGGGCGGAGAGGTGGCAAGTGGAAGGAAATCTCATAGGCATCCATGGCATCCTTTCTTTGACATGTTTATGAGTGTTACCCCATGGATTCCAGCATTTACTATTCTGGAATCAAGGAATTCCAAGTCTGGGCAATGAAACCAAAGCCAGGAGTTGACACATCCCATGAGTGGGTTGATCTCTGCATCTCACCATGGGCACATGGATCATCTGAGCAATGAACCTGGGGAAAAGGGAACCTTTGAGTTTATTTTTTAAAATTTTCCTGTATAAGTGGAAATACTGTATTTTAATTTATATGTGAAACTTACTTAGTTCATGAAGTAGGTCTACTCTTCATTATGTGATTGATTGTATGTAATGTATTTATATATGTTAATTTGTTATATATATATACACACACACACACAAAGTATCCTCAGACTTGGCCTCAAGTCTTAATAGAGCAATTTAGTTTAGGATGGAAGGTAAAGATATTGACAAGCTCCTAGAAATACCTCATTTGCCTGCAGGAAGAGAAGGGAAGCCTCTTCGGGGTGAGTGAATGGCAAAGCATCAGCTTTCTGGCTCCTCCCTCCCCTGCATTCTTGAAAATGTGTGGAAGGCAGGAATGGAGACTAAAATCTGGGCCCATGGATTGAAGAAACCACAGCAACTGTCTGCTCTGTCTAGAGACTTTCCTGGGGCAATATTACAGGGGATATGAACCAAAGGAAACCAAAGAAATCATTTCAAGTAGACCCATTGCCTAGAAGTCTTTATCTGTATTCTTATGACAGTCAATAGTATTTTAAAGCTGTCTAACAAAGGAAGCCACCAAAAATTTTTAAAATTCTAATTGTCAACATCAAACCAAAACGAAGTAATGAACCAAACAAAACCTCAGGGACAACATTTTTGGTGTGTTTGTGCCCTCCCAGCAAATTTCATCTTGAGTTTGTCTTGTAAATGTTTTACAAGAAATGTGCTCTCCTGATCTGAGCTGGCATTGGTCTACGGGCCTGTTTTTGTTTTTTATATACATATTTATTTCATGGCAGAGATTAGAATGGTGTAAAAGCCACCAGACTACTTTCCAAGAATGCAGTTGAATCTGAATCTGAAAACCCACTTCTGCCCTAATGTAAAAACAATCATGGACATTAAGCTTGGACACAGTATGATAGTGGGAATGGCCTTGTAAAACTATTAAATAAAATATAAGGATCAAAACAGAAAAATGGACAGGCTCACAACTTAGTTGCACCCAATTTTTGTACATTTTCAAACTTGGGCTGAGAACAGCGCCCAGTTATCGTTTTTGAACAAGATGGGGTATGAATAAGTGAAAATGGCCCAGATCCTCCTGGAAATGAAAAAAGAAAGGGGACACGTCCTCACTTGTTATAGTCTGACTTTACATGTCCAGTGAAGCTCCTCTGCTGTCCCCATCTTCAGTTATTATCTAAAACGTGGGTGCCTTCAACTGCAATGAAAAGTCAAAAGCCACCTATAGACTTGTCAATCACTAAAGGATATCCATGAAATGTAGACGAATTTTTAACTTAATTTTATTATTACATTTTAAAATTACATGTTTTAAATGTGTAATATGTGTGTGGCTATTAAAGATATGTTGTTGATTTCTAAGCCAGAACTCTCAACAGTGCATGTTGACTGTGATCCCCTGGTTGCTGCTGCTCTGCATGGTGTAAATAGAGTTGATCTCAGTCTTTGCCTGGAGTGTGCCGAACGTGGATTAGTCAAACCCTTGAGCACTCAGTTTGGTGAAGATGTCGTCACTATGTACAATAAAGAACTAGTTGAATTAACTATGTGATGTTAAATATTATTAATAAATTTTAACTTTTTTCAAAATATTCAGTGTGTCATCTGAGAAAAATATTCAGTGTGCATTTTTAAGACTGGCTATCTTAGGGACATATTAGTACTTCCTGAACAGTCTGATGAGTGAGTTATGTATGTCTTGGATTTTGTGTGTATAGTCATCTCAGTATGCAAGGGAGAGTGGCTCAAGAACCCACCCAAAGATACCAGAATCTATGAATTTTATATAAGTCTTACATAAAACATAAAGTAGTGTAGCATTTGCACAGAATTTATATACATCCTCTGTATAGACTATAATATCTGCTACAATATAAATACTAGGTAAATGTATTGTTTAAGGAAAAATGGCAACAACAGTGTACATGTTTTTTGGGGGGGGCCAGGGGTACTGGGGATCAAACTTGTACATGTTTAATACAGATGCATTTTTTTTCTGGATATTTTTGACCTGAGGTTGGTTGGCTGTACCCTTGGAGTCCATGGACAAGGAGGCCAAATATATGTGTATGACAGGCATGTGTGTGGTCAGGACATGGCCTGATCCTAGACATTTTCCTCCCCAGAAATTCAGTCCTAATGGAACTGGAAAGTGGCTTTTCCTGGAGTCAACCACCACTAGAGAACCACGGTTATCCTGGCATCTCTTGTTTAAGCAGTGGGCTAGGATGTAGTGTTACCCCCAGGGTCTGCAGCTGGTCTCAGGAGGCAGATGTGATTCTCTTTCAGGATGTGTAGTTCTTGATGTAAACATCCATAAAGCACTTGCCTCTTGTCCGTTTCTACCAGTCTTTTCCTACTCCCCAATAAGAAAAACATCCAGTGAACAAATTTCCCAGAGGTTTCTAGTGATACCCATTGACATTGATGTGGCTTGACAGTAACTAAGGGAAGAAAATGATCAATGCAAAGAGGATAATAGAGCCCACAGGCTAAGTGTGGTGGCACATGCTGGTAATCCACTCAGGAGGCTGAGGGTCACTGCAAGTCGAAGGCCAGCCTGGGCTACATAATGAGTTCAAGGCCAGCCACAACTACATAGGGAGACCCTGTCTCAAAAACAAAAGCCAACAGGTATAATTTTTCCTAGTGAGGGAAAAATTACAATTAGATTTTTGGAAGTATAACTTGGTACAATCCTATTGTATAGTAGGGGAAATGGCATTATGCAACCAAAACAGGCTTTGTATAAATTTCTAGAAATTTGTGCTAAGGAAGTATACATACTTGGGACTAATATTTAGCTTTAAGGGTTTGACTATAGTATGGTTCACACATAATAGCTAAAAAGAGACACTGTCTATAGAATGGGTCTGCCCAACCAGTTTCAAGGTCAGGAAAAAATTCACTGTAGTTCTTTCAAATATTTTTATACAGTGATTTGATTATATAGGTGATGGAAGAGCTGAGAAGCCACTCAGAGATAACATCAGGAGAAGCCACTTCTATCTTGGCTGAATCAGTCTGAAAGCTGGGGGTAGGGCTGGGATGAGAGTGGGGGAGGGGCTGGGACCACAAAGCCTAGTAGATGTAGAGATACCCCGGTTTCTCTCCTTCCTACCCTCTAGTTTTCTGCAGTGTTTCCTTCTGGCTAAACATAGGGAGACCTGTGTTAGCAACATGCAAAGCACAGCATGGATCTGAGCAAATGAACCAAGTAACTCAAAGTAACAAAGAACATGCCCTATAAGACCATTGCATAGTGTTACAGAAGAATATTTGAAGTGTGGACAGGACACTGCTGCACATTAAAAGTGGCACAGGATGGTACAGTTGGCCCTCCAAGGGTTTTGTATCCTTGGATTTAACCATTTGTGAATTCAAAATGTATTCAGGCCTATAATGGTTGTTTTTGTCTCAATATGTATGTGGACTCATCATTATTCCACACAAAAACATAATTCCCTGTAATAAGAGTGTAACAACTCTTCATATTGTATTAGGTATTGTAAGTCATCTAGAGAGGATTCAAAGTAGTATATAGGAGTATTGCATGGGGTATATGTAAATACACCATTTTATATAAGTGACTTGAGCATCCATGGATTTTAATATCCTGGGGGGTCCTGGGACCAATCCCACACAGATACCAAGGGAAGATTGTGTCATGGTCCTATTTTTGTTAAGAACAATGCATTATGACACAAAAGATTCCATCAATGGGATTCCCTCAGTGTCCCCTCTGCTTTACAGAGCTGAGCTAGAGGTCACAGCCCCCTTTCTTAGCAGCTATCCTCAACTTGGCCTCCCTGCTGGGAGGTGGTTGCCCCAGGCCTGTGCCTTGTCTGCCAGCCTCTGCTCAGCCCAGCCATTGCCTCCTGCCCTTCCTAGTTCACTGCCGCTCCTGAAAGCCTCAAGGAAGAGCTGCTCTGCCATTTCTCACCAGGGCTTTAGAGTGGGCAGACCCTTTATTCCCCACAGTTCCTTGTCTTGGACAACACACTCAGTGGAGGATATTGTCAGTGTGTAATTTAAGATGGATTCCTGCAAGATGAGATCCTCAGTGCCCAGGATTCCCCAGCTCATATGCTTGCTGGGACTGCCTCCCTGCCACTCTCACCTCCTCTGCTCTCACCAGGGGGAAAATGTCTCTTCCAAACAAGTAGACAGCTTGGAAATAGTTTTCCAGCTTCTGCCAAGCCTGTTGAGCCCCTTCCTGTCTTTTGTTGTTGCTTTGTTTCCTTTAGTTTCATACTCCTGTCTTGTTCAAGGCATTCCTCAGGCTTTAGACAAACCCTTCTTACTCTTTTATTTTCTTATTCTCTTTTATCCTCACTTTAATTGCTCACTCTCCATGCGCAATCAGCATGATATTGTATTTAGTGTACTTACTTTTGTATGTGTCTTGAGTAAACATATATATATATATACATATATACATACACACATGTGTGTGTTTTGCAGTGCTATGGATGGAACACATGGGCTTGTACATGCAAGAGAAGTGCACTACCACATTACCATTGAGCTACATTTCCAGTTGCTGTTTGCCTTTTAAAAAATTACAAAATCCTATTGGCTAAAAGTCTCTTTCTGTCCCTCCGAAAGCACCATGCTTTTAAAAGTCCATAGATGTTGCTATGTGGACATCTAATTCATTACTTCTGGTTGGTGTGCACACACTATGCATTTCCATTCATTCTCTATGTGCATTGTGCCTATGTGCATTGATTCATTTCTGATTACACAAATACCATGGCAATGAGTATCTTTGCAAGGAGCATTTTTGTACACATCCCCTTAATCATTTTTGTGATAATCTCTCTGGGCACGTGCCCAAGAGTGGGATAACAGGGTCATAGTGTGTGGATTTGCTGCATTTGACCCCCATATTATCAGATTATCCTCCTGAAAGGCTGCTCCTGCCCTCAATCCCAACAGCAGCAAAACTTCTCTAACACTTGGAATATCCAGCTGTCTAATTGTTGTTAATCTGATGAGTGTCAAGTGGGATCTTATAGTTATGTGAATTTACTTTTCTCTAATTACTATGGATAGAGCATCTCTTCCTATGTTTCTTAGCTTTTTGGGGTTTCCTTAGATAATTGCCTTTTCCTAGTCATTGTTGACTTTTCAACCAGGGTGCTTTCTTTTCCTTCCTGATTTACCAGAGCTCTTTGTTTCATCTAGATGTTAGTCTGTTACTGGCTTTAGATAATTGCGTGTATCTTCTCCCAACCTGTTAATTTTGTCCATGGTCTTTTTTGTTAACTAAGAATCCTTCTTTTCAGTTACCAGATTCATCTTTTTTGCTTTATGGTTTGTTCTTTTGAACTTTCTCACCATTAGGCCACTGACATGGTCTTCTATTAGTTTTATTTATAGGTACTTGGTATCTTAATGTATTAATAAAACCCTTAGAGTGTCCACCTTTCTATATAACATGAGGTAGGGTCTAGTTTTATTTTTTCCATGTTATTAGTGGTTAGACCTTTTCTTACTGGCCTGGGATAGCTTTTCTAACATATATTAAGTTTGCAAAAGTTTATTTCTGAGTGTCCCTTTCTTTCTGATGGATCTATTTTGTTTGCTCTTGGGCCCGTGACATGGTATTTCTATTATCAGCTTTTGAAGTGTGCCTCAGTATCTGGCAGGGCTGGTCTCTTCTTGGCCCTTTATTACTCCATGCAAATTTTGTTTTATTTATTTTTTCTCATCTTATTTTTTCTCAGTACATTTTAGACATACATAATGATAACATTCATCATAAGGAATTTGTACCTGTACATGATATATCTTGCTTCTTTTTTCCCCATTCCTGTCCCCTCCCTTCAACCCTTCTTCCTCTCCTTATTTACAAAAGCTTTGTTTCCGTTTTTCTTCTATTCTTTTTTCCCTTGTCCCTTCTTTCCATTCCCCCTCTCCTCTCCCTTATTCCTATGCAAATTTTAGAATAACTTTTTTCCTTTCTCCTCCTCCTCCTCCTCCTCCTCCTCCTCCTCCTCCTCCTCCTCCTCCTCCTTCTTTGAGACAAGGTCTTGCTATGTAGTTCAGGGTGGCCTTGAACTCATGGCAATCATCCTGCCTCAGCCGCCTGAGTGCTGGAATTGCAGGCATGCACCACCACACCTGCATTTTAGAATAACTTTAATCTCTGAAAAAAATCTTCTTAAATTTTAACTAGAATTTCAATGGATTTACTGATTTAGGGAGTAAAATGAACCTTTAACATATTCACAAGAGTATAGTATGCCCCTTTGTGTATTTATAAAACCTTTTCTGCCTTTTATCAAAGTTTCAAGGTTTATGGAGACTTTATCAATTTTTTTAATTCATGCCCAGACATTTCATAGTTGCTGGACATGGACTTTGGTTTTTATTATATTTTCTGGTTGGTTATTGCAGGGTGTACAGCAGTTTTCCAACCTCAGCGTCAGTGCTTTGGTGTGGGGGTGGGGTGTGCATTGTAGGCTATGTATAGTAGAATCCTTGGCTTCTATCCCATCAGATGCCAGTAGCACCCTAACCCCAACTGTGACAAAATGTCTTCAGATGCTAAATATCCCCTGGAGGTGTAATGGACAGATAAAATATAAGCAACCTAGTATTTTATCCCAAATGTTACATGAGGCATACTTAAAGTAAATGATTTTGATCTGAAATTCTAATTTTTCCAGGCATCCTATATTTTTATTTACTAAAGTTTCCAACTGTACCCAAGTGCAAAACCTCTCCTGGTTGAGAACCACTAGTATAGAAAAATGTTAGAGATTTTTAGAAGTGAATAAGATTTCTGAGATCCTGCTGAATTTTACTGTTGTAATAGGTACTTTATTCTGTTGGTTTTTCCATTTAGTTGACTCTGTTCTCCACAATTAAGGATGGTTTTTGTTTTTCCTTTTCTTTAAATTACTAAACCTATTCTTTTTCTTCTCCTTTCCTACCACATTCATTAGTACTAAGGCATAGACTGTGGTAGAAGTTGTAGTGCATTTTTGTCTCGTTCTCAATTTTAGCCCATAGGGCACAATGTCAATTTTGTCTTAAAGCCCATGGGTGTATAATACCCACATTTATTCTTTAGAATATTTCTATTGTTTTGTTTTTGTTTTTGTGGTACCGGGGATCGAACTCAGGTCCTTCCGCTTGCAAGGCAGGTGGGGGAACCACTGAGCTAAATCCCCAGGCCTAGAATATTTCTATTGATGAATTATTAATTTTAATTTTAGAAATTTTATTATATTAAATAAGGAGTACTTAACAGGAAAAAATATATAAAAATAAAGGATTGAATTTTTAATATTTATTGAGTGTTTATAAAAAAGCATCAAAATTTTCAATATCAACTGTTTTTTGGTGTACAAAGTCTAGAAAATAACAACAGAAATAAATTCCTATATGGACTACAATGAAAATACCAATAGCACTCTACAACAAAATCTTTACTTCAATTATCGCACCTTAGGTAGTCTTCACACATGACAACAGCACGTTCCACACACATGTATTACTTATTATACGTGTTTTGCTTTCCTGGCCTTTATAGGACATACTTGACATTTTGCTGGTCTTGCTGGCCTTGCTGTTTTGTCAGGAGGTTCTTATTACATTATATAATGTATAGTTAACAGGAACATAAAATATCAATAAACTAAAGTATTAAATTCTTAATATGTATTGTGCATTTAGAATAAACATCAACATTTTCACATCAGCTATGTACTTGCTTAAAAACCTGATAACATCAGAAGGAAAAATTTACTGAGAGAAAGAAAGCTTCTATCTAAGAGAGACAAGGGGGACCGGAAAGTGGGTTGTCCATTTTTTTTTAAGAGTAGGAAAAATTACCAATAGAATGCTATAACAAAAGCGGGGACGGGGATTTAGCTCAGTGGTTTCATCGCCTGCTGCATAAGCGCAAGGACCCAAGTTTGGTCCCTGGTACCAAAACAAAACAAAACAAAACCCCCCCCAAAATTAATCTTTGCTTTCATTGTCACACCCAAGTTAGTCTTCACGCATGACAACTGCATGTTCCATGTACATACATGTCTTGCTTACACTGACAGTACATGTGCTTCCTTTTCTTTCCTGTGTGGCAGGCTGTTCTTGTCACCTCTTTTGTCTCCTGTCACCTTTCCTTCTTGTCAGGACAATGTGTACTTAGCAAGAAAATAAGATCAATAAAATAAAATATCAAATATGTAATGTGTGCTTATAATAGACATCACATTTTCACATCAGCTGTTTACTTGCTTACAAAACTTAAAAACTAACATCAGAAATAAAACCCTATGTGAACTACAATGTAAATACAAACAAAAGTCTACCACAGAAATCATCTTTGCTTCAACTGTCACACTCAAGGCGTCTTTACACATGAAAATTGCACATTCCATACACAAATGTTGCTTAGACTGATAGCACATATGTTTTGTTTTCCTGTCCTTTTTTGTAGGGCATAGTTGACATCATTTTGGTTTTCCTGTTGTAGTAGGTCTTTGTGATGCTGCACCTGCCTGTTCATCTGTCAGCTCACCAAGGTACTCTCCCCAATTTTTTTTTATAGTTCCTAGGCAGAAACATTTTGTTTTTCCTCTACTGTAAATGAATTCCAGTCCCAAATCTATAAAAATTTCTCTGTGGTATTTTGCACTTGTTATTTTCTTGGTAAACTATCAAGCTATTTATGCCACACATGTTTGGGATTGAGTAAAACACAGTCATTGGCCAATGCTTTGTGTTTCAAGTGACATCATAATTGCTGCATAAATCATCAACAGCATCTACTCCACCTTTGGTTTTGTAGAAAGTTTACATCTCATGTTTCTGTTTTGTTGAAATTTTCCTGTCAATATTTCCATCATGATGCAATGTTGATATCAGCAGTATGGTTTTTTTTTTTTGCCATATATGAAGCCAATGTGATAACTTTCTAAAATCTAAACATTGTACTATATAATTCTGTTTTGAAATTGCAACATCTCATTTGGAATTTCTGTTCTGTTCCTGCATACAGTTCCTATGCTAGTCAACTTGTTCTGTGTTAGCAAATGTAACATCAACTGGAAACTGGTAAACCAATTGTTGAATGTCACGTTCTGCTTAATTTGGGAGATGGGAGCAACAAGTCTGTTCACAACATCATTCAGTTTATTGCTATATGATTAAGGACCTGGTGGCTGAGTTCCAGGATAAATTTCTAAATTTTTTTTTTTTGGTACCTGAGATCGAACTCAGGACCTTGCGCTTGTGAGGCAGGTGATGGAACCACTGAGCTAAATCCCAGGCCCTAAATTTCTAAATTGAAAGCATAATAAGTTTTCACATCTACCTGTTTTTACACATATGTTTTTATACCATATTTTGAAGGAATTTTTTGGGCATATACTGCCTGAAGCCTTAGTACCATGAAATGCTGCAAGATGTTCATCAATAGTTATGTATTCAGATGGTGTGTAAATTGTTTGACAATTACCCACAAATCTCTCAAAAAATGAGTGGATCACAGCCAGATTATCACTTCTTTTTCTTTTTTTTTTATTTCTCTTTTTTTAGTTTTCTCCCCATTAACTTTATTGGTACATTTTTGGTATAAAATACAGTTACATTCATCATTGGGATCTTGTACCATTACATGAGTCTCTTGGTTCTTATTTTTTTCCCCCCTTCCCTTGCCCTCCTTTCACCCCCTCCACCCTTCCCTATTTGCAAAGACCTTGTTTCCATTTTCTTCCTCTTCTCATATTTTTTCCTTTCTCTTTTTTCACTTCCCCTACCCCTCCCAATTCCCCTGCTCTTTTAGACCTTTTCTTCCTGTTACACAATATCAGTTATACATTTTTAAAATTACAATATTAAGATCTAGGAGACATTACCACAGATTTTACAGAATTTAAAAGGATATAGAAAGCATATTACAAAAATCTTTTTTGAAATAAATTTGACGACTTCTAAGTAGTAACTTAGAAGACAAATTAATGAAACTAACTCTGGAGAAAATATAAAATTTGAATAGCACCTATTAAATAAGTATATTCCTAGCATGAAAACCTACCTATATGACAACAGGAGGCTTATAAACATTTTAACTGATAAATTATATCAAACATTTAAAGCAGAAAAATAAGGAACACTTCTCCCCTCATTTTAGGAACTCAACATTGTGCTAATCCTAAAATTGGATAAAGATAATAGAATAAAAAAATATGAACATAGATAGAAATTTGTTTAACAAAACAAACTATTAGAAGTCAGATCTGGCAGGATGTAGAAAGTGGTTTTGTTATAGGGATGGCAGTGTTGGTTCAGCATTGGAAGATCCACCCCCCAAAATCATCATTTTAACAGAGGAAAGGAAAAAGCCATATGATCCTGTCACTAGTTGGAGAAAGAGTATTGGACTAAACTCTACAGCTGTTCATGGTAAAAGCTATCAGGAGACTAGAAGTAGAACAGAACCTTCTCAACAGATCAAAGACATGTACTCCATACTTCCAACAAAAACTCCTTCTATGAATGGAGACGATACAATGCTTTCTCTCTAAAGTGGGGAACAAGGGCATATATGCCTATTCTTCATCTGTCCATTAGACTTTGAAACATAGGTCTAAACCAAAATAGTCTGGCAACAAAATGACACAACTAGGATAGGATTGGCATGGCAGAAACAAAATCTTTGTATGTAGATGAAATGATCATCTACAGAGAAAATACTAAGAAATCTCTAGGAGCCCCTAGAACTTGTACTTGAATTTAGCAGGATTAGAAAACACAAGGTATATATAAAAAATCAGGTCTGTGTACACTTGCTATAAACAAAGAACTGGATATTGAAATTTAAAAGTTATATAGGAGTACAAAGGACCCAGAAAAGCCAAAAACAAAAACAAAAACAAAAACAGTGTTGGAAGACGTTTAGCACTCAATTTTAAGACTTCTTCTAAAGCTACAGTAATCAAGGCAGTGTTGGTGTAAGGAAAGACATATAGATCATTTGAATAAAACAGAATCTAGAAATAGAACCACACATATATGGTCCACTGAGTTTTGAAAGATTATTTAACATTAGCATTTTATAGAATATAAACTCAATTCAAGAGCTGAGGAAGAGATAGTGTTTTCAGCAAACGGCACTAGAACACCTGGTATCTGTATATAAAAAATTAACCTCAACCCTTTTTTTCCATACATGAAAATAACTTGAAGGGATCTATGAACCTAAATATGAAAGCCTAAAAGTATAAAACTTTAAGAATAAATTATAAGGGAAAATATTTATGAATTCAGGGTAGGCAAGAACTACTTAGGATACAAAAAACATGATGTATAAAAGAAAAAAATTGATAAATGAGATTCCATCAAAATTTAGAACTTTAAATGACATCATTAAAATGAAAAGTAGTCCTTAAACAGACCATATTTACAATGCATATAACCTATGATCAGAATATATAAAGAATTCTTAGAGCTCATTAATAGACAACCCAATTAAAATGTAGACATAAGAAGATGATAAATAGCCAGTATAGCACAAGGAATGGTATGCAACTCTAGAATCAGAAAAATACTAATCAGTACAATAATAAGATTGAATTATACACTCATTAGGGAGATGAAGTCAAAAGTTTTAAAAGCCTTGTCATGACTTTTTCTTTTTGTTGGATTCTCCCCTTTTGCATTTAATTTGTCACACCCAATGGATTCATTCTGCTGGGTTTCCTGGGGTTGTGATCCTCATTGTCTTTTCCTAGGGTATTGTCTAAAATTTTTTGGAGTGCCGGTTTGGTATTCATGAAGTTCCTGAGGTGCTCTTTATTATGAAAGTATCTTATTTCTCCATCAATTTTGAAAGATAGTTTTGCAGGGTACATCAATCTGGGTTGGAGGCTGTTTTCCTTTAGGGCTTGAAATACAGCAGTCCAAGCTCTTCTTGCCTTGAGGGTTTGCATTGAGAAGTCTGCTGTGATTCTGATGGGCTTTCCTTTGTATGTGATTTGTTTCTTTTCTCTGTTTGTAGAATTTTGTTCTTCTGTTGGATTTCTGGAATCCTAACTATTATATGCCTATGTGTAGATTTTTTTTGATTAAGGCTAGCTGGCGTCCTATATGCCTCACTTATCTGTATGTCAAGTTCTTTTCCCCTCCTTGGGAAGTTTTCTGCCATCACTTCTGTGAAGAGTTTTTTTATGTCATCTGCACTCTCTCCTCTTTCTTCATTGACTCCAATCAGTCTTCTGTTGTTCTTCTTTGCATTGTCTAGCAGCTGCTGGGTTGATTTCTCATGTTCCCTTACAATTTTAAAGCAATTTTTCTTTTCCTTCTCACTAATTGCAATCTTATCTTCTATATGTGAAATTCTATCCTCACATTGGTTCATTCTGCTGTGCAGACTTTCGATGGAGTTTTTAATCTCTTGGAAATCTGTTTGTATCTGTTTTATGGATTCCATTTGTTTCCTATGTTGAGATTCCATCATATTCCTCAGATCCTCTATTTTTTATCTGTGTACTCTCTAGATTTATTAATCATGTCTTGCACCATGAGCAAAATCTTTGCTGTTATCTGAGCAATTATTTCTGATTTCATTTTTCCCAGATCCTCTTTTGTTGCCAGTTCAGAGAGTCCAGGTGGTTTGAGTATCAGATTGTTCCATCTCATTTCCTTTTGGGGTTGCTATAGGTGATCAAGAAGTCTGTTTTTGAGGCTTGTTTATGTGTCTTCTCATTTGCACGGGGGGCAGGGGGATGCTTCTGGAGCCCACGCGGCTCACCTTCTCTGCCCTAGGAGCTTGGGATGGCAGCGGAGGAGCTTCCTTCCAGGTCCTGGGACTGGCTCAGTTTCTCTGCCCTAGGAGCCTGGGATGGCGGTAGGGGAGCTTCCTTCCAGGTGCTGGGGAGTTCTTTTTCTTTCTTAGTGGGTGGTTTTGTTACCAAACCTCAGGCAATTTTAGAGGAAAGCAAATCTTCTCAGTGTCATTTTTATTCTACAAACCTGAAGCCCACACTCATCACTTTTCCAGAAGTATTTCACATTTCTGTGATTACCATGAGAAAGCCCTGCTAAGTACAGCAGACCTATGAATGCTTTCAGTTCAGCTAGAGAGGTATCATAATAAATATATTTTTGAGTATGGCTATTGGCACATAGAGAATGTTTTACTTGTATTTCAGCATTTGTGTATTTCACTTTGTAGCATTTCATCTGTTACAATTTCCAACACTGAATGGCAGTGCTGGTATTCTCTCCAATAGGTTTCACCTCTGCCAAGATCCTCACTATAGTTTTGAACCTAGTTCTAATATTGGATCATTCCATTTAGTGGTGTGACCATTTTGCACTATTTTGACTAGTCAAATAAGTACTCACATTGCTGTTTTTGTCATCTAAATCAAGGAGGCCTGCATTCCTACCATTGGTAGGTCTTAATTCCTATGTATTGGTAGAGTTTTGCTTCATTTCACTGTCACAGGAACTTTGGCTCATGTGGCCAATGTCAAAGTCATTATCATCTTCATCATCCATGCATGTTTAATCTGATGATTCACTTTTGACCTTTTCCAAAACTTAGAAATCTGTTTTTTCATTTGCCATTGTACTGAATTGGGCTACTTCTACCAGAAAAATCATATAGAAAAATTCTCTGCTTGAATCAGAATCCAACAAAATCCACACATTGTACTTGGCTGACATGTCTTCTAATGTCTTGTAAACTCTATTCCCCTCCAACTCTCTGTTTTCCTTCTTCCTGCAGAAATTGAGTTTAATTTTTTTTTTGGTACCAGGGATCGAACTTGGAACCTTGAGTTTTTGAGACAGGTGGAGGAAACACTGAGCTATATCCCTGGCCCTTCTACTTTTAGTTTTTAAAGAAATCTTCACACTGATTTCCATAGTGGTTGTACTAGTTTACATTCTCACCAACAATATAGAAGAGTTCCTTTCCCTCACATTCTTGTAGATTTTTTGATGATAGCCATTCTTTCAGGGGTAAGATGGTACCTCAATGTAGTTTTAATTTGCATTTTTTATGGACAGTGATGTTGGACTTTTTTTGTATTTATTGACCATTTTTACTTCTTCTGCATACATACACTTCTGAGAAGTGTCTGTTAATTTCACTTGCTCATTTTTTGATTGAGTTATTTATTTTGAGTTCTTTATATATTTTAGATGTTTGTTCTCTGTCTGAAGAATTGCTGGCAATTTTTTTCTCATTCCTTTGTTGTGAAGAAGCTTCTTAATTTTATATAATCCCACTTGTTGATTCTCAGTATTATTTCTTCTGCCATTGGAATTCTGTTCAGAAAGTCTTTGCCTACTTCTATGTCTTTGAGCATTTTACTTATTTTATCTTCCAGCAGATTGTTTCTGTTTTAACATTTCTATCTTTGATCCATTTTGATTTAAGTTTAGTGCATAGTGAAATATATTGATCTGGACTCAATCTTCTGCATGTGGATATCCCATTTTCCCAGCACCATTTATTAAAGAGGCTATCTTTACTCCAGTATATGTTTTTGCCCCTTTTGTTGAAACTCAAATAGTTGAATATGTCCAGGGTTGTTCTTGCTTCCTCTATTCTGTTCCGTTGATGCACATTTTGGTTTTTGTGCCAATACCATGCTGTTTTTATCATTGTAGCTTTTTAATAGAACTTCAAATCTGGGATTGTGATGTCTTCTGCTCTGCTATTGTTACCCAGAATTATCTTTTCTATTCAAGGTCTCTTCTGGTTCCGTATGAATTTTTGGATTATTTTCTGCAGATCTATGAGGAATGCTGTTAGTATTTTGATTGGGATTGCATTGCATCTATATATTAGTTTTGGAAGTATAGTTATTTTGACTATATTAGTTCTGCCTACCCAGGAAGAAGGGATATCTTTCCATTTTCTGATGTCTCCTTCAATCTCCTTTTTCAGAGTGATGTAATTTTCATTGTAGGTATCTTTCACTTCCTTGGTTAGGTTAATTCCTAAGTATTTACTTTTTCTTGAAGCTATTGTGAATAGTATTGTTTCTCTAATTTCTTTCTCAGTGAGTTCATTATTAGTGTATAGGAACACTATTGATTTTTGTGTGTTTAGTTTGTATCCTGCTACATTGCTGAATTTGGTTATTAATTATGGAGAATTAATTGGTGAAATTTTTGGGTCTTGTAAGTATAGGATCATGTTATCTGCAAATAATATCTATGCATATAGATATAATATATCTATATATTATCTATATATCTCTCTATAAATATATATATAATATAGATAGGTAAATGTATCTATCATCTATCTATCTATCTATCTATTTTTTTCTGGTGCTGGGGATCGAACTCAGGACCTTGTGCTTGCCAGACAGGTGCAGCAACAATGAGCTACATTCCTGCCTCAAATAATGGTATTTTGACTTTATCTTTTCATATACATGTCTATTTCCTTCTCTTGTCTAATTGCTCTGGCTAAGGTTTTGCAGACTATGTTGAACAGGAGTGGTGATAGTGGATATCCTTGTCTTGTTCCAGATTTCAGTTTTTTCCCATTTAATATGGTGTTGGCAGTAGGTTGGTCATAAATGGCTTTTATCAGATTGAGATAATATCCAGAAAAAACACCTATTTTCTTCAGGGTTCTTAATCATGATTGGATGTTGGATTTTGTCAAAGGCCTTTTCTGCATCTATTGAGATAATCATGTGATTGTGTCCTTGTTTGTGCTTATATGATGAATTACATTTATTGATTTGCATATGGTGAATCATCCCTGCTTCATCCCTGGGATGAAGCCAACTTGGTCATGATGTATGATTTTTTTGATGATTTGTTACATTCTGTTTGCTAATATCTTGTTGAGGATTTTTGCATTTATGATCATTAGAGAGATTGGCCTGTAGTTCTCTTTTTTTGTTGGATCCATGTCTGGTTTGAGCATCACAGTAATGTTAACTTCCATGAATGATTTTAGGAGTACTTATTCCCTCTAAATTTCAGTAAAGAATTTGAGGAGTATTGGTATCAGATTTTCCCTGAAGTTCTTGTAGAATTTGGTTGTGAATCCATTAGGTCCTGATCTTTTCTTAATTGATAAGTTTTTTTTATTACTGCTTCAATTTCATTGGCTGGTATTAAATTATGAAAGATTTAAAAGTATTCCTTGTTCAGTTTTGTGATTTATTTATTTTCCCTTTTCTTGGTTAGTCTTGTCAGAATTTTACTGAATTAATCTTTTTAAAAAATTAGCTTTTTGGTCACTTTTTAAATTTTTTCTATATCCATCTCTCTAACTTTTATCCTTATTTAATTTCCTTCTTGTTTCTTGAATTTACTATATTGCTCTTGGTCCAAATTATTGAATTAGCAGTTTAAGTGGTATTTGAAGTTGGAAATTTCTCTCTATCTATAGTGTTAAGTTCCAGAAATTTTGATACATTGGCATTCTAAGTTCTTAGTAATGTGCTGTTTTCCTTTTTCACCATTTAAAATTTGTTAGTCTTTTAGCTTTCAGTAATGTTTTTGTAAGTTATCCTTTTGTTATGCATTTCTAATTTTTTGACATTATGGTCTGAGAAACTGATCTGTTTGATACTGACTCTTTGGAATTTATTCAGTAGTCCATTGTGACCTGGTACCTGAATAATGTTATAATCTCTCCATATGTGCTTGAAAATGGTGTTTTCTGGTTTGTTGAGGGGGAGAGAGAGAGAGAGAGAGAGAGAGAGAGAGAGAGAGAGAGAGAGAGAGAGAGAGAGACAAACATAGAGGTAGAGTGACCATAGATGTATTTCAAAGTATTAACAGACTTTTTTTTTTCTTTTTAATTCTTTTATTGGTACATTTTAGGTATACCATATGTTTACATTTATCATTGGATGCTTGTTCATGATGTATCTTAGTTCTTATTTTTTCCTCCATTACCTGTGCATCCTTCACCCCCTCCACCCTTCATTATCTACATAGATTTTGTTTCCATTTTTTTTTCTTTTCTCATAATTTTTGCTTTCCTTTCTTCCCTTTCCCCTTGCCCTCCCACCACCCCTACACCTTTGGATCTTTTCTATTTCAAATTATCAATTATTCATTTTAATCATTTTCATCCTTATTTACACTTTCAGTTTCTCACACTAGAGAAACTATTCAGTATTTACACATGTGTGTCCTATTTATTTCACTTAAGAGTATGGCCTCAATATGCATCCATTTAACTATAAATGTCTCTAGTTTCTCATTCTTCATGGCTGAGTAGTACCCCATTTTATAAAAAAACCACATCTCCTTTATCCAGTTTCCAGTTGATGGGCACTTGGGCTGTTTCCAAGCTTTTGCTATTACAAACTGTGCCACTATAAACATGGGTGCACATATATTGCTATGTTATTATTCTTTTAATTCTCTGGGGAAGATACCCAGAAGGGGAATATCTGGACCAAATGGGACCTGTAGTCCTAGTTCTCTGAGGTATCTCCATACTGATTTCCACAGTGGTTGCACCACTTTGCACTCCCACCAACAATGGAGAAGGGTTCCTTTCTCTCCACACCCCCACCAGCATTTGTTACTGGTTGATTTCTTGATAGCAGCCATTCTTTCTGGGGTGAGGTGAAATCTCAATGTTGTTTTCATCTGCATCTCTTGAATGACCAGTGATGTTGAACATTTTTTCATATATTTATTTGCTTATTTTATTCTTTGTCTGAGAAATGTCTGTTCATTTCGAATGCCCATTTTTGAATTGGGTCTTTGAATTTGGGAGGTCTGATTTTTTTCAATTCTTTTTATATTCTAGATAGTAGAAATTTGAAGTACAGCTGCTAAAAATTTCTTCCCACATTGTAGATTGTCTCTTAGCTCTGTTGGTAGTTTCTCTTGCAGTGCAGAAGCTTTTTAATATGATGAGATTCCAGTTGCTGATTCTTTGTGCTAGCAGCCGTGCTACTGAGGATTTTGTTCATAAAGTCTTTCCCTATGCCAGTGTCTTCAAGAGTTCTACCTAACTTATCTTCCAGCAAGTTTAGTGTATCTATCTTAATATTTAGATCTTTAATCCACTTCAATCTTAGTTTAGTGCATGGTGAGAGGTATGGGTCTAGTTTTAATCTTTGGCAGGTTGAAATCCAGTTTTTCCAACACCATTTGTTAAATAGGCTATCTTTCCTCCAATGAGGGTGGTTGGCTTGTCAAAGATGAGGTGGCTGAGTATGTCTGGAGTTGTTTCTGCATCTTCTCATCTATCCCACTGATCTTCAGGTCTGTTTCTTTGCCAGTACCATGCTGTTTTTAATCACAGTAGCTTTGTAGTAGAGTTTCAAGTTGGGGATTGTGATGCCCCCAGCCATGTCTCTGTTGCCTAGAATTGCTTTTGCTATTCTAGGTTTCTTCTGTTTCCAAATGAATTTTTGGATTGTGTTCTCTAGTTCTGTGAAGTATATTGTTGGAATTTCAATTGGCATTGCATTGAATCTATATAGTAGTTTTGGAAGTATGGCCATTTTCACTATATTGGTTCTTCCTACCCAGGAACAAGGAATATCTTTCCATTTTCTTATATCTTCTTCCATCTCCTTCTTCAGAGTGCTGTAGATTTCAGTGTAGAGGTCTTTTGCTTCCTTTGTTAGGTTGATTCCTAGATGTTTCTTTTTTTAGATGCTATTGTACAAGGAATTATTTCCTGAATTTCTCTCTCAATGGGTCTGCTATTTGCATGTAAAAAGGCTATTGTTTTTTGAGTGTTAACCTTGTATCCAGCTACTCTACTGAATCTGTCAATTAGGTCTAGAAGACTTTTGACTGAGTTTTTTGGCTCTTCTATGTAAAGTATCATATCATCAGCAAATAATGACAGTTTCACTTCTTCCTTTCCTATCTTTACTCCTTTTATTTCTTTCTCTTGTCTAATTGCTATGGCTAATGTTTCCAGAACAATATTGAACAGGAGTGGTGATAGTGGGCATCCTTGTCTTGTTCCTGATTCTAGTGTGAAAGTTTTAAGTTTTTGACCATTTAGTATGATGTTGGCTGTTGGTTTTTCATAAATAGCCTTAATCAGGTGGAGATAAAGACCTCCTATTCCAATTTCTGTAGCGTTTTTATCATGAATGGGTGTTGGATTTTGTCAAATGCCTTTTCTGCATCTATTGAGTTGATCGTGTGGTTTTTGTCCTTGACTCTGTTAATATAGTGTATTACATTTATTGATTTATGGATGTTGAACCATCCTTGCATCCCTGGGATAAATCTGACTTGGTCATGGTGTATGATCATCTTGATGACACTCTGTATTCTGTTTGCCAGTATCTTGTTGAGGATTTTTGCATCTATGTTCATTAGGGAGATTGGTCTGTAGTTCTCTTTTTGGGTTGGGTCTTTCCCTGGTTTTGGAATCAAAGCAACACTTGCTTCCAGGAATGGATTTGGAAGCCTTGCTTCCCTTTCAATTTCCTTGATGAGTTTAAATAGTAATGGTGATAGTTCTTCTTTAAATGTCTTGTAGAATTCAGCAGTGAAGCCATCAGGACCTGGGCTTTTTTTTGTTGGTAAGTTTTTTATTACATTTTCAATTTCACTTACTGTAATTGGGGTGTTTAGAATTTCTATATCTTCTTCATTTAATTTTGGCAATTCATATGTATCTAGGAATCTGTCCATTTCTTCTGTGTTTTCCATTTTATTAGAGTACAGGTTCTCAAAGTAGGTATTGATGATTCTCTGGATTTCTGCTGGATTTGTTATGGCTTCACCTTTTTCATTCTTAATTGCATGTATTTGAGCCTTTTCTTTCCTTTTTTTGATAAGGTTGGCTAAAGGTTTACCAATTTTATTTATTCTTTCAAAAAACCAACTCTTTGATTCATTGATTTTTTTGTATCATTCTCTTAGTCTCCATTGCATTGATTTCTGCTCAGATCTTTATCATTTTCTTTCTTGTACAAGCTTTGGGTTTGTTATGCTCTTCTTTTTCTAGGAGCTTGAGGTTCTGCATCAAGTTATTTAACTGAGATCTCTCTGTTGTCCTAATATGGGCATTCACTGCTATGAATTTTCCCTGTAGAACTGCTTTCATTGTGTCCCACAGATTCCTGTATGTTGTACTGGCATTTTCATTTACTTGTAGAAACTGTCTAATTTCTTCTTTAATTTCCTCTGGGACTCATTGGTTGTTTAGGAGGGTGTTGTTCAATTTCCATGTGTTTGTGGGAGTTTTGTGGTTTCTTATGTTATTGATCTCCAATTGTATTGCACTATGGTCTGATAATATACAGGGATAACTTTGATTCTTTTACATTTACTTAGATATGTCCTATGAGCTAGCATGTTATCTATTTTGGAGAATGACCTGTGTGCAGCTGAAAAGAATGTGTATTCTGATTTTGTGGGGTGGAACACTCTGAAAACATCTATTAAGTCCATTTGTTCAATAGGTTCGTTTAGTTCTAGAATTTCATTGCTAATTTTTTTCCTAGTTGATCTGTCTATTTGTAATAGAGGGGTGTTGAGGTCCCCTACTACAATTGTATTAGTGCTTATTTGGTTTTTCATGTCCATTAATATTTGTTTTGTATAGTTGGGGGCATTTGTATTTGGTGCATATATATTTAGGATTGTCATCTCTTCCTCTTGGATTGTTCCTTTCACAAGGATGTAGTGACCATCTTTGTCTCTCTTAATTAGTTTTGGTTTGAAATCTACTTTGTCTGCAAATAAGATTGCTATGCCTGCTTTTTTCTGGGTTCCTCTTGCGTGGAGAACTGTTTTCCATCCTTTTACTTTCAGTCTATGGATTTCCTTTTGAGCTAGGTGTGTTTCTTGTATACAGCATATTGCTGGGTTTTACTTCTTAATCCATTCTGCCAGTCTATTTCTTTTGATTGGTGAATTGAGGCCATTAACATTGATAGTTATAATTGATAGATATTGACTCATCCTTGTAATGATGTTTTACTGTTGTTGGCTCTTTTCTTATTTTCCCCCCTTTCACTTTAATGTCTTACCTTGCATGGTGCCTTCTCTCTGCTGGGCCTCATGGAGTTGTGACCTTCATTGTCTTTTTCTAGGATATTGCTTAAAATTGTTTGGAGTGCTGGTTTGGTGTTCATGAAATTTCTCAGGTGTTCTTTGTCATGGAATTATCTAATTTCCCCATTGATTTTGAAAGATAATTTTGCCAGATACAACAGTCTAGGTTGGAAGTTATTTTCTTTTAGGGCTTGAAATACTTCATAATCCAGGCTCTCCTTGATTTGAGGGTTTGTGTTGGGAAATCTGCCTTGATTCTGCTGGGCTTTCCTTTGTAGGTGATTTGTTTCTTTTCTCTAACTGCCTGTAGAATTTTGTTCTTCTGTTGGGTTTCTGGGATCTTGACTATTATATGTCTAGGTGTAGTTTTTTTGGTCATGGCTGGATGGAGTTGTATATGCCTCACTTATCTGTATGTCCAACTCTCTACCTCTGTCTGGGAAGTTATTTACTATTATTTCTGTGAACAGTTTTTTTATGTCTGTTGTACTTTCTCCTGTTTTTTCATGGACTCCTATCAGTCTATGTTACTCTTCTTTGCATCATCTAGCAGCTGTTGGATTGATTTCTCATGGTCCCTTACTATCTTTAAGAAATCTGTTTTCATGGTCCTTAATCGCAAACCTGTCTTCTATGTCTGATATTCTGTCTTCAGATTCTCTTAGTCTGCTCTGCATGTTTTCAATGGAGTTTTTAATCTCCTGAATATCTGTTTGAATCTGCTTCATGGATTCCATTTCTTTCTTATGTTGAGCGATCATGTTTTCCATTTCTTTCTTATGCTGGGCATTCATGGCTTCCAGCATGTTTCTGATCTCATCTATTTTCTTATCTGTTTCTGCTCTAGAGCTTCTAATCATGTCTTTCACTCTGCTCACCATCTCTGTATTTATCTGGGAGATTATTTGTTTTGGAATTTTCTAGAGCCTCATGCTTCTGCTTTGTTACTTCCTGTGCTATCAGTTCAGGGTGTCCAAGTAGTTGCTTATCAGAGTTTTCCACCTCATTTCCCCCAGAATTTCTTTTTGGTGGTGTGGAAGCCTGCATTTGTGCCTTGCTTAAGTGTCTTCTCATTTTTGTTTTTGGAACTGTCATTGATTTAATTCCTGGGTTGATATTTCAGGATTGCATAATGTAGGTATCTTTGTTGCTTGTGTTTAAAACCCTTGTGGAATGATTGCTTTTCAGAGGTGTCTTCTAGATATGGCTTGTGTTTGGGTTTTGAGACTCTAATGACTCTGGAGCTATTATATTTTTCTTATACCAGGAAGGAAAACTAATTAGATCAATCACAACATGTTAGCCCAAATGATATAGTCAGCAATACCTTAGCATCAAGCACAGCTTAGAAAATGACAATTTGTGGTGGTTATTAATCTATCACTTTTAATTTTGTGAGTTAAATTAAAACCAAGGACCAACCCAACATAGGTTTATAATGAATAAACTCTTCAGTATAGCATCTTTCCCCTTCAGGGTGGGGAGCTAAAAGGAGTTGGGGAGGGAGGGACAGGTAGAAAGAACAGGTAAGATTAGTGGTGAGGCTAGAAGACACAGAAAGATCACACAAACTCTAAGAAGTTGTTAAAGGCAAGAGAAAATGGCAGAATGAAAGAACAAAGATGTGAATAGAATCACCTAACAGCAACAGGGAGGCTAGATACCAAATTTACTTTCCTTTAAACCTAATGATAATCAAGAGAAGGAAAAAGAGAAGAAAAGAACAGTAAGGGAGAAATCCGAATTCAGTAGAGAAAGGAACAACTGGGGAGATGAGGGGCAATGTGGGACAGTGAGAGAGAGAGAGAGAGAGAGGGGGGGGGAGAGAGAAAAGATAAAGAAAAGAAAGAAAAGTAAAACGTTGAAGAGAAGAAAAAAGTAAAAATTAAGAATTAAAAATAAGAAAAAAATTTTTTTTTTCTGTTTTGCAAATAGCAATAGAAATTATGGGCCTCCTTCAGGGTATGTCCCTGCTGTCACAGTAGGCAATATAGGAATCCCTGTGCATATACAAGCCAATGAGTCTCAGCAAGCCAGCAGCAGACCAAGTACAGTGGTCTGATGTGCCTTTCTTGTAGAGGTTGTCTTTACTTTTCTGCTGAGCTTCAGTTTTCTTCCAGAAGCCTGAGAAGCCCTCTTTCTGTTACTAACTTCTGCTCTATCTTGTGGCGCTCAGGACAAGGGTCTTTATAATCTCCTGTGCCTCTGCAGTGTGGGACCAGTTGGCAGTAAATCCAGAAGGTAGGCGGTGCACGGGGGCGGGGGCGGGGGGACGGGGACGGGGAGCGACTGAGTGTTGGAGGTGCCCGCGCGGCTAAGCGGACCTCACCGTGCCGTGGGCGTGGCCCGGGACGGCCGCAGGAACCCCATGCTGCTTGCCTTGTCTCACCAGGGCCGGTCGCTGGTCGCCAGCTTTGAGAGCGTCGGGTGGGGGTTGAGGTTTTTTTTTTTTTTAAGATGGTATAATTATAGTACAGTTGTATATTTATGATTAAGTACAGACAAAAAATTGCTCATGCAGGTGAGAGACGGACCAGTTGATGAAGTACTACTGTCCTTGGGTAGGCACAGGACAGGACCCAGGGCACAAGCAGAGGGACTGTGCTAGGAACACAGCTTGTCCTTCCTAGCAGGAGGGGAGGCAGAGGGGTGAGCACAAATGGGCATGGGTAGAGTGTGGGTTGCTCCAGAAGGTCGAGAGTTTTCTCAGGTCTAAAAATTTATTAACTCAGAAACAAACTTTCATTATAATCTTGTCTTCAGCCCTTTCCTAGTCTTCATTTTGTGGACCCAGGTGCAGTCGCTTCCGCCTACTAAGGGGTCTTGTCTCTAGCGTCCCCTGGCTGTCTGACAGCGTTCTCAACTCATTCCTGCAGAAGGGCTCAGGCACAGCAGCCGGCACCCCGAGTTGGGACCCTCCAGCCTGAGTCTGGAGGGTACTTGATGGCTGCCTGTTTGGGGAGCTACTCGTGAGCAAGTGATTTAAAGCTGGTTGTTTCCATTAGGAAAATCAGGATAATGATGCTACTTACCCCCCCCCCCCATGCCCATTTAGAGAATTAACACCAATAACAGGTGCCAAGCACTCGGCACGTCAGGGCACACGAGTGTGAGTTGTCATTATTTTCACCTGTCCTAGCTCTGCGTTTCCGGATGAACGTTTCACACTGCGTCTCCGCTCTAGAACCCCAGTGGCTCCCTGCTGCCCTCCTGCTCAGACTCAAACGTCTTCACCTGTTAAATCAAGCTTTCCCCGTCTGGCCCCAAACTTCTCTCCCGTCTCAAGTCCTAGCTCGTCTCTTCCACGTTCCTTATTTCAGACGCAGAACTCTGCAACCCATACCGTTTTTTTTTTTGTTTCAACGATTTTTTAGAAAGCACTCCCACCCAAACCCCAGCCTGGCGAAATCCTACCCATTCTCCCAGGCTCAGCATAAGCACTAAGTTTCCCTGCAGCCCGTCCCCGACCTCGGCACCCAGGCTCCGATCCCGGCCGGCTCCTTGCTTCCAAGTGCAGGCTCCTGTTCGTCCTCCCACAGGGCTCGAGGCTGTTTGGGAGCAGGGGCTTCATTTAGTTCTTTCCTTTATTCTCGGTGCCTGAAACAGTAGCTGGCACAGATAAACGCCCGGAGGAATGACGAAGTTAGCTCTTCCCTCCGAGGCACCCATCTCCTACCCCACTCTTAGCCTTGAACATTGAAGTATCTGTTGATAATCGGTCTTCTCTACCACGCCATGAATGCCGCGGGAAAAGAAACGTTCTTTCTATTTCTCCTCACGGCACATAGCAGTGACGCAATAAATGTTTAAAGCTTTAAAAACAGAAGGAAGAGAGACCCTAATGAACGTGGAAACCCCGCCGATCTCGAGGTGGCCTCCAGGAGGCGCCCGCCGCCCACAGGTACCGGGAGCGCGGGGCCGCGGCTCAGCCTGGCCAACGACCGAGCAGAGCACCCCCAGGTGAGAGGTTCCTAGGCAGGGGGCGCTGGGGGTGGGAGGGGGCGCAGGATATCCGAGCCGCCTCCCTCAAGGACGCGCAACTTGCGTCAAGGATGCGTTTCCTTTCTGCTCTTGGGCCTCGCTGCAGATAAGTTAGGAATCTTAATAGAAGAGAGGAGAGGGGCTGCCCCTTGGGTGACCCCTAAGCCTCTGGTGCTAGCTGGTAAAGGAGGCACATCTCTGCTGGCGGCTGCGACAGCCCTAACATGTGCGTGTGCAAAATGTTCTTTATCTGTCATAATGATTGTAACAGCAAGTGCGATCCTAAATGCGCTCTGTGTATGGACTCAAAGGTACATAATAAGGTAAAAAATAAAAATCCCCATTGTACGGTGAGGAGACTCGGGACAGAGGTTGAATAATGCACTGAGTGGCTCATTAGTAGTAGCAGAGGCTTGCTATCTGTACCGGAGTCTGCAGGCTCCCTGCTATCCAGCCTCCCTCCGTCTCACTGACTGTGTTGCTTAATCTCCACTGACAATTTGACCTGATCAAGAGACTTCTAGAGAGGTGATTAGGTTGTGAGGGCACTGACTCACCATGGACTAACACCGCCCCCCACCCCCACGAGCTCATAGCTGAACTGCCTGTTAGACTGTAGGGCCAAGTTGGAAGAAGTGGGCGTGGTCACGTGGGGTGTGACCTTTGGAATTGTCTCTGGAGCCTGACCCCTTCCTCTCCAGGGATCTTCCCCTGAGCTCTGTTCCTTGATGCCTTGAGACAAGCAGCTTTCCTTCACCACACCCTCCGTCCATGCTGTTTCTGCCTGTGTGTTGCTTTTCTCTTGTTGCTGAGACAAAATACCTGACACCCAAAGTTAAAAGGGAAGAGGTTTATTTGGCTTACAGTTCATAGATGTTTCATCCATAATCAGCTGGCTCCAAGACAGAGATGGCACACAAGCATCACAGAGGAGAAACAACATGGCACACACAAACAAGGCAGCAAAGGTAATGAGAGAGAGTTTAACAGCATCTTTCTGCCTCTTTTATCTTATTTAGATTATCAGGGTTAGGGCATTTCCAACCTAATCATTCATGTGTAATGGCTTAGTAATCACATGCCCATAACCCCAGCATCACACATTCCAGATTCAACTACCTCTGAAATAGAAAGTCCCACCTCACCTGCATGAGGCTTTGGGGGGACATATAAACACAAACCATAACAGACTGGAAGCCAGTTGACCATGGACTGAAGTCTCTGAGTGTGAGCCAAGATAAACCTCTCCTCCTTTATGTTGCAGGAGATATGTATTTTGTCCCTGGAACAGGAAAGCTAACACCTGAGTGACTTCTAGCTGTCTAGCCAGCTAGTGCTCAGCCACCCTGATGCCCACTGTTATGATCTACTCTGTGTTGGGCTGAGCAGATGGAGGGAGAAAGCTGTCCCCAGCTGTCAGGTGAGACCACAGTTTTGGGAGGACAGTGTGGCAAGTGGGAATGATGAACAGAGTATATAGTAGCTTCCAAGGGGAGATATGGAAGGACATACTAGCCTCTTTTCTTTCCTCTTCCTTTTCTTGCCCACTTGGCTTATTTTGGATCCCATTCTTATTTGCCTTCCTTTTGGGCAGTCAATGCTCTGTCCTTAGTGCTGCACACCTGCTCAGGCCCCAGGCCCTGTAGGGCTCAGGTAACTCTCACTCCAGTCTTGTCCTTGAATTCCTGAACAGTGGATTGGACCTTTGTCTAGTGACCAACTTCTCTTGGGCCACCTATCTGCTTAGATTTCTGAATATTATGGAACATGCTCCATTTGCTTGTGGGACTGTCACCAATGAGACACCTCACCCCATCCTCCCATGTTTCCCATCCCCTTTCTGGCTCCACTACTAATAGTCATAGCTTGCTTGGTCCTCAACCAAGTCTGTGTCCAGCCCAGCCTTTCCATCTGCTCCACCTCTGGAACACTGCTCAAACAGCTACTAGACTGCTGGCTCGATCACACTTCTACCTCTACTCCAACTGCTGGTGTCTAGAAGACCTGCAGACTCCAGATTCTTTCCTTGTCTTTGGATCAGTCATTCTCCTGCTGGCTTTGGTTCTTTCCCCACCAATCCTGGATACCATATAGGCTGGTTACTTGAGACCCCGTTTTGTTTGCTAGCCCCTTGACTTTTCTGTCTCCTTATAAATATCTGCATTGAAGACCCCTCAGGTTGGATCAGCTGGGATCTGGTTTCTCTACCCTTCACCTGGGATGCTCAGGGATGATGCAGGAATTCATGCAGCTGGTGAGTTGGTATCAGGCAGGACCAATTACTTGATTTGTAAAGTGTAGAGTGAAATGAACATACAAGGCCCTTGCTAAAAAATTTTAAGAATTGCTATTCTGCTGTAAAGAAGGATAAATGTGAGTCATTTGTGGTGTGCCTTGAGACTACATTATTGAGAAACAAATCAGATATGTGGGCTTAAATATCACATAGTTTCTCTTTACTAGAAACCTAAACTGCAAAGAGCAAAATAAAAGATAGATAGGAAGTAGGGAGATAGATCTTTTTCAAATGGGAAGGGGTTCGAGAGATGGAGGGAGGAGAGAGGCAAGGGAGGGAAAGAGGATGGAAAAAGAGTTGAGATGTGTTGTGTATATGTACCAACTCAAGCAATGTAATCATTATGTAATGCAAGCATGTACTAATAAAAAATAAAAACTGAAAAAATTTTTCAATTTTTATCTATTGGGAGAAAGATGGTGACAACATGACATTAAAGCAAGTGAGGAGTCCTTCTAAGCATAAGCATGGTAGACAAGACAGAGAATCTCTTTTGCCAGTGATCCTTCCCAGGACTGGCGTCCTGAGCTATACATGGGATCAGATCTGGATTTCAATGGAGAAGATAGAGGATGGGGAAGGAACCAGCAGATTCCTTTCTGGTCCTGAATGATTAGGTATTTTACATGTTGTCTTAGTTTGCTTCTACTACTATAACCAAATACCTAAGATTGGGTAATTTATAAAGAACAAACATTTATTTTCTCACAGCTTTGAAAACTGGTAAGTTCAAGATCGATGCCTGGCAGATCTGGTGCCTGGTGAGGGCTCCTGTGTTTCCCTCATGTTGCATCCTCACATAGTGGAAGGGATAAAAAGGCAAAAGAGGTGAGCAAAGCCCTAGTACCTCTTTAATAAGGTTGGTAATCTTGTTCATGAGGGATTTGCTCTCAGAGCTTAATCATATTTGAAAGACCTCATCTTTTAATGCTATTATATGATATTGGCAATTAAGTTTCAGTATATAAATTTTGGGGGATACACCTTAACCACAGTGCACACATTCCTGGATCCTCTGGGCAGCTTTTATTTTCTCTATTATAAGAGATGAAGGAAAGGCTCAGTAAGGTTAAACAGCTTGTTCAAGGTCACACAGCTAGTGTGGGTGGTGGCAGGTATTAAGACTAGGTTGGTGTGAGGGCAAAGTTCCTTAAATTTCTTTTTCCCAAAGGAACAGAGCTAGGTAGTGATAGTTATTCACTAATCAATTTCAGCCCTCCCTGCTCCTCCCCTCCCCCTCCCCCCATGGCATCGATTATCTCCTGGGAAAATTTAATCTCATCCTTAGAACCTGCCAAGTGGACACATCTGTTCGACGATGAGAAAAACTACACAGTTTTTCAAGAAGCAAAAATTGCTCAGCTATTCTCTGACAAACTATATTGACTTGAGCCTCACCTTTCTATCTCTGGGGTAGCAGTGGGAAAAGATTCTTTCTCCCTTGCTCAGCACTTGCCCTTGGCTCCCATCACCCGTAGGCAACAGCCACCATTTCTTCCCCATTGAGACCTTTAACACCACTGGTCCTAGGCACAGCAGGGCTCATCTGTGTCCTGTCTCTTTTTTTGGCCCTTGGATTTTGCTTCTGCTGTTACTCCCTGATTTAGGAGATGTTTGGAGGTGAAGTCAGTAATGATATGAAGGCATTTTTATTTAGATGAGTTAAAGGCATTGAGATTATGTTTATATTTTAAGAATATTTTTTATAATTGTACTATGAAATATTAATCGATGAATCCAAAGGACATTTGAGATTTGCCTTCAAATAATATGGAAGGGAAGAAATAGGCGAGAGTTCAGATAAAAAAAGACTGAATGTGGATTCATTATTGCTGAGCCTTGGTAATGGGTATATGTGTGCTCGCTGTACTATTCTACCTACTGTTGCATTTATCTGAATCCTCCATTATAAAATAAAATTTTTAAAATAGCATTGAAACAAAGGATAGTAAACTCAAGAGCTCTGTGTATATGAGAGTGGGAACAGGTAGAGCTGGGAAGAGGTTTCAAATTGGTGAATGCAAGAAGGTAAAGTGGCATGACATTTCTGCTTTTCCAGACAATAACTCTTCCCTTTGCAGTGACAGTTAAGCCAGTAATAATGGGTTCCAGTTTCCAGCTGTTTCTACTCCGTGTTCCAGCCTCAGAGATTCTAGGCAGTTACTCCTCTTTGGCAGTCTGGGTCCCAGCTGTGCACAGCCCCTCTTCCAAGCTACTAAATTATTAAAACTCCAATCTCTTCCCTTTGTTCTCCAGCCCCAGAAGTGCTGCTTCCTACAGTCACTGGCTCTGTGTCTACTTGGTATTTCCTTCCCCTTTTAGCCTGTTAAGCTTCTAGTATCTGCTTAACAATTGCTTAGATGGGATTCTCTCTATTAAAATAACTGACATGGTTCTTGTTTTCCCAGCTGGGTCTGCCTGATACACATCTCTTGGAGGCTCTGTCTGAGAAGCACATCAGGGTGTAGCCTCACCTTGCTGGGCTGCTCTGAGAAACCCAATCTCAGAAACTCTGACATAACCCCAACAAGTCCACTTCTATTGCAGGGAATTCACTCATCATGGGAGAGTCTCTTAATCTAAAGCAATGTTTATAAGCATGGAAGGAAAGTTTAATTTGAGAAGGCCAGTAGGGATCCTAGATCTTTTCATCCCAATCAAAGCTGTCAGAGCCAGTTGGCATCAGAGCTTGTCAGGTGTCCCCAAAGCTGCCTTCTGCCCAGCAGCCTTCCTGTCAGCAAGGAAACCACACACGAGTGAACAGAGCCCCTAGAAACCAGCCTGAAACTCAGCTGCCTGACATGTTTGTCATTATCAACACTGCCAAAGTGCAGCATTT
This sequence comes from Heterocephalus glaber, assembly GCF_053883595.1. Lineage (NCBI taxonomy): Eukaryota > Metazoa > Chordata > Mammalia > Rodentia > Bathyergidae > Heterocephalus > Heterocephalus glaber. The sequence continues at coordinate 27,900,736 of NW_028258145.1, read as the reverse complement.
TTCGCAAGGATTATTCTAAGAAACTTTTCCTGTCCCAAGCCCCTGCTGTCTTTTGTTTCCCAAACAGAATACATCCATTTGTGAGAAAGACATGCACTAGCAGGCTTGACAAGCCCTAAAAGTAGTCACTTACTTACTCAACCACAAATAAGGTGGACTGTCTGCTGCATGGGTACCAGGACTAGCATCCTTGGTGCAGTCCCACTTACCTTTGCTAGACCTAATGTCTTCTGGTTCTCAAAGCCCTGACCAATGTTCACTGAGTCTGTCCACCTTCCCTGGGAAGCAGTACCAGGAAGCCTGCTCCATAGCTGTCCTTCCTGCTACCTGAATTGATGTTTGATATCATCACCATGCAAATATTAAATAAACTCCCATTTTATCACACAAATGTGATAAAAGGACTCATTCACTTATTCACTGAGTACCTGCTATGTGCCAGGCACTAGGGATTGAAGCTCATAATAATAATTCACTGGTGGTGGATGGAGCCAATGGGTACTCAGGTAGGATGTTCAGACAGGGCATTCTGAGGAGGGACACATCAGCTGTATTCCTGTTATTTATTGCTATGTAACAAACCACTCCATGACTTCCTGGCTTAAAACAATGACAACAATTATTTTGCTTGTGAAACTGCAACTTAGGGAGGCCTGGGAGAGGGGCAGCATGGTTCCAGTTTTCAATAAGATAAGTTCAAAGTCTTTGAGGACATGTTTTATGTTTTAAAGCCATCACCAGCTATGACCTATGGAAGAAATTAGGCGAAGGGCATTTCAGGAAGAGACCAGCATGTAAAGGCTCTGAGGGTGGAAAACAGTAGGTGTGTTTAAGGAAAGGAAAGGGCAGCAAGACTGGGGCACAGGAAGCAGGGTGGGGGCATGTCTGAGATGGGGTGAGAAGTGAATGGGAACCATATCAAGCTGTTACAGAATGGGTGCAGGAGGGTATTGGAAAACTGAAGATTTATATTCACATCTTTAAAGGACCACTCCAGACGCTATGCAAAGAATGGACTGAGTTGAGGTAGAAACAGAGAAAACCAATTAGGACATTACTGGAGTGATCCCAAAGAGAGATAATGATGGCTTGAACAAGAATGTTGACACTGGAGATGAAGAGAAGTAGATAGGGTTGAGAAATGATGGGGATAAATGATTTTACTAATAGACTGATGTGTGACTAAAGGAAAGAAAGGCAGCTAACAGAATGAAGGACTCCAGGCTTTAGGCTTGAGCATCTATGTGGATAGTAGAGCCATTTCTTTTTTCAGGAGACCGGAAGAGAACATGTTGATATAGTAAAAGGGGTAAAATTGAGCAGTTATTTTTAGACATGTCAAATTTAAGATATAATAGTGGAAAGGAATAGATGGATACATGAGCTTGAAACTCGGTGACTTTGGGGCTGGATATATATCTGGGAAGTATCCACTTAGGGATGACTTTTAAAGCCATTGTCCTGGATGAGATCACTTAGGAAGAAACTAAAGTGGACAACAGACTGTGAAAATTGAGCTTTGGAAAAGGCAACCTGCAAAGGAAACTGAGGAGTGGCCAAAAAAGATTAGAAGGGAACTAGGGTATTAGATGTTATAGAAACTAAGAAAGGAGGTTTAGATAAGAAGAATTGGTCCAAGTGATGCTTAAGGCTCCTTCAGATCTGAATTTCTGTAACTTTATAAACGTCTAAAATTCTTTCAAGCTAGGAAATTCTGTGACTCTATTGCATTTTTGGGAAAACAAACTTCCTGAAGAATCATTAGATCTTTAGAGACTATAAAAGTGACTTCGTAGCAACAAGGAATTTTGTTTTTTGGTCTAAAAGTAACCATGGTTAAGGTCAAGCCTAGAACAACAATAACAAAAAAAGTCAAGCCCAGAACAAAAACGAAGACCTCCGAGGGAAGCTAGGGTGACAATGTAAGTGGCAAAATATAAGTGGAGTATCTGATCTCTTTTACTAGGGCTGGCTCAGCCATAGCAGACCCAGACCAGGGGTTGGGGAACAAATAGCAGCACTGTCTCTAGACAGGGACATGTATGGACCCTAATCCTCATTTTCTGTATTCTTGGGCACTCTCAGAACCTCTACTGCATGTGTTGAATTGACCTGTGGTTTGAGAATGCCAAGATTTGGACCAAATGGAGTAATCTGAAGGCTTGGTGCTGGGCCCTGGTCCAGGGGGCCAGGCAGATGATATCATTCTTGCTGGTTAATGTGGATTGTGTAGGATGGCGGCAGGCCTCCTTTGTCCTTTATAGCCCTTGCTACTGATTCACAGGGTTGTCACCGCACACCCCCCCTCAGGCTCTATAGCACACATCAGGAGTTCTCCAGGGGCAGCTGTGTCTATTTCTGCTAAGGGCTTTTAAGACTGTTACTTTGCAGTGTCAACAGGGTCTTCTAACCAATGTCCTTTCTCCCCTCCCACTGACATGGGGATGCTGTGCTTTCCCAGGTCAGTCTTAGGCTGTGTCTCAGATGAAATGGGCATTCCTGTGTGAATGTGACTGTTTTGCTCTGCCCATGTCTTCTTGCCTTTTCTCCCCAGTGGAGGTGGTGTGCAGAAGCAGAGGTCCAGGCAATATTGAAAGATAACATTCTATGAATGCAGTGATTATGGCCCAAAGAATTCAGAAGAATATATGGTTGGGAGAAATGTTGCTCTATATTAACATCATACAGTTAAAAATGAAAAATGGATTATCATTAACATCTTCCTTCTGGGTAGGGGTTGTATGTTTTGGTCATCATGAATGAAGCACAGAAAAATCCTTTGAAGGAGTGATTGCAAGCCAGTTGCACAGGTGCCATGATGGCTGACACCACATCACGAGGAAACCAGTCTTAAGTGAATGACATTAAAGAACTGCAGAAGCAAAAAATAAAAGCATAACAAAAACAAAAAACGAAGACCTAAACCCAAGACTGTATTGTTCCAGTACAAACAGATGCCAAAGACCCATGGCATTGTGAGCAGTAAGTGTTGCTGTTGTCTCCTTGAGTGAGAGATAAAAAAATATGAGCAAGAACAGATGTTTCCTGCATCTTAACAGAGAGACTTGGTGTCTGGACTCTATGAAAAATTATCTCATAGAGTGATAGAACAATAAGCAAATGTGTAAGTACCTTTTCCCCACTGATTAATCTAAATCTTCATTGATAAATGTTAGCACCTTATAGGAGCCTGTACATTTCGAACTATATTTTAGAATCAAATTGTTTAGATAAAGTCCTTGCAAAAATGTTTTTTTCGGGGCTCTTTACAGCAGGATGGCCTGGATCATTGGTGATCTTGAAAACGCTGTCTGGTTTTCAAATGTCTTGAAAGCGCACTGGTGGTGATAAAGGCTTCACTGGAGAAAATAAGAGGAGTGAGATGAAAAAGGTGAGAGACAATGAAGGTAGGTGATTATTAAAAAAAACTTATGTATGAGAGCAAAGAAATGAGTCAGAAGTTGGAGGGGTGAGCAAGTCAAGAGTGTGATTACTTTAGATACATTCATGTATTGTGGTACCATAGGAATGGTCCACCAGAGGGGTGAAACTGATACTGTAGGAGAGATAGGGAGAGTACGTGGGTACAGACAGACACACACAGGTGTGTGGGTGTGGGGGTGAGAGCTCAAGGAACTCTCTTCCCAATGAGAGAGTTCTCAAGGAACTCTCTTCCCCTTTTTCTCTGTGGAATAGGAGCTAAGGTCATCAGCAGAGCTAGTGGGCAGATTGTGGAAGGGTTTACATATTTGAAGAGTGAGGAGAAAGTGTCATATAATCATCTGGGTGAGTAGGTGAGTGAACAGACCAGGGAAGGTGATGGGCCTCCCGGCCACCCTGATGCCCATTAGAGGTGAATGGCATAACCAGGCAGACTAGCTAGTTTTGTGGCTGTTGATATTGTTGTCTTTTTCTCTATCCATATATAACTGCTTAGATGACAGTGTATAGAAACTGCTTAGATGACAGATATAGAAAGTTTTATTAGTGCATATTACTTATACAGAATAACAGTGGGATTCCTTTTGGAGTATTTGTACATGCATATAACACTCTTTGATCATTCCTATTTTCCATTCCCAACCCCCTTCTTCTTTACTAACAGTCTCCTATTTTTGTCATTAAAAAAAACCCTTATTATTCTTTCTAGATCCCACATAGGAGAGAAAATCTGTGATATCTGACTTTCTGAGTCTGTCATACTTCACTTGGCATGATGATCTCTAGTTCCATTTATTTCCCTGCAAATGACATGATTTTATTTTTCTTTATAGCTGAATAATATTGATATATCTATATCTATCTATCACAGTTTCTTTATTCATTCATCTGTTGACAAGAATCCAAGCTGTTTCCATAGCTTAGCTATTATGAATCAAACTGCAGTAAACATGCATATGCAGGTGTTTCTATAGTATGCTGACTTTAATTCTGTTGGGAATTTACCAAGGAGTGGTATAGCAGGATCAAATAGCAGACTGAATAGAATTTAGGTTAAACTGAATAGAATTCAGTTTAACCTGGGTTAGTGTGTCAGTTATCAATGTACTGCCTCTCACCTCCAAATTCACCTTCATTGTTTGCTTGTGACACTGAACATTCTCCTTGGTCAGATGGCACATTATGCCTCATCAGGAGGAAACTGGAAGGAGGGACATCTCTAAGAAGAGTGTGCTTTTCTTGAGGCTTGATTTGGTAGTGTACAGTGGCCAGCAGTCTCCCTTCCCTTAGGCATCTTTTCCTAGGGCCCCAGATGAATCACCAGCAAGTCCTGTCGTCAGGCACCTCAATGACTTCACTACCCAGTGAGTCCCAGCTGTGTCCTCTCCAGCAGAGTCTGGGTCTCAGTCCTGCTGGAGGTTGTTCTTCCATTCATTCCACCCTTGCACTCTCTCCCTCAGCCTAGGGTATAGTGGCTGCCTCTTATTTGTGCTATTCTTTTATTTTTTTTATAGTTTTCACTCCTTGATAGCCAATTCCCCATTATAATTTATTATTTATATTAATCTTGCTTTTCTCATTTAATTATAGGGCAATTTGTGTCTCAATTGGGCCCTGACTGGTACAGTTGGGGTTATGAGAGAGAGGGAAGAATTATTGAAGTGATGTACATCATTTATTTCTTTTCTTTTCTTTTTTTTTTTTTTTGGTCCTGGGAATTGAACTCAGGACTTTGCGCTTGCCAGGCAGGAGTGGTGCCACTGAGCTAAATACCCAGTCCTCACTCCTGTATTTTTATTGTGTCTAGTAGTACATAAACATGTACAACTGTCTCTTATCTGAAAAACAAAATGAATGAACCTATATCCGGCCTTTTATTCTCCTTTAGTTACTGCTCAGTTTACTGTTCCTCAAAACAATGGACTCTAAACTTTATTGTAGTAGCATGAACTATTGTTCCCAACTCTCAATTTCCTCCTTGATAGAGGATGACACAATTCTGCCATCATGTGCTTGCTCATCCTCCTGGAAGGGTGGTGCACATGTCTGCTCCACTGACTGGAGTCTTGGCATTTGCTTTGATCCGTGGATCAATGGTGGAAATGACAGAGTATAAGATTTATGAGACAAGGCATATTTGCGTTCAACCTCTCAACCTTCTGCTCTCCACCATGTGAGGAGTGGGCTTCTCTGCATACCTGGGACCCAGAATAGGAGGACAGATGGGGCCAGCTGAGGTTCTGCTCTCTGAACATGGCTTTGATCACCCTTCCACTCTTTCCCCTGGCACCATTTTAGTTTCAGAAATAAAAGAAAGCAAAAAAAACCCCTCTAATATTTAATTATACCTTCAAATTTTGAGTTTCATTCATATTTAATCTTTAGATATAAGGAAATAATTTTTATGTAGACACCAAGATTTCAAAGAAATGACAGCTGTGGAGCAAGAGAAAGATGAGCCTTGGAAGGACTTCAAGAATCCTGGCATCTCAGGGAAGGTCATCAGGAGGCCTATTTATATGAGTAAAATTGGTAGAGAGGATGTTAATAATGAGGCTGGGCCCTAGTATACACTTGTACTCATTTACAAGAATGCCATAAAAATGTGCCATAAATGGGGCAGCTTAAACAACAGAAATTTGTTGTCTCGTAGTTCTAGAAGGAGACATCTGAAATTAAGGTGTTGGTATAGTTGGTTCCTTCTAAGGGTTGTGAGGGAAAGGTCTCTCCTTGGCTTGTAGATGGCTATCTTCTTGTTTATATGGCATTCTTCCTGTATGTGTGTCTATTTCCACATTTCTTCTATATAGGGACACCCAGTCATATTTGATTTAAGCTCATCCTAATGACTTCATTTTAACTTAATCACCTCTCTAAAGAACATTCAAATAAGGTTACATTCTGAGTACTGGGTGTTAGGACTTCAACATGAATTGGGGGGGGGCACAATTGAGTTCATAATAACTAGTATTAATGTTCCTAAGAAACGAGAGAACAAAGCCTCCTCCATATCTAAAGTGGAAAGAATCTTCTGAATATACAAGGAACTCTCTTTCTGTAGAAAAGAGTTGGAGTTCTTTCTACTCCAGGTCCTGAGGAAATTTATTCTAAGGTTCCGAAGTCAGGAGAAAAGATAGAATAAAAGCAAAAAAGTTATCACAGAAGGAGCTATGATTTGCCAGCTTCCAGCAGCAGCAAGAGCAGTGGGTACACAGGCCCCTGTGGCTGAGGTTGCTCTGGTTACCCTTTTCAGGGGTGGCAAGGGCACAGTAGAGGCATAGTGGATTCTGAAATCAGAAGTACACAGTCATCGTCTACTGGTGCTCATGCTGCATGGTTTTTACAATCTTGGCAACTGTGATCAAATTTTTATCCCAATTGGGGAGCTGACCTTGCCAGCTCAGGGGAGAGTTAAGTTCTGTAGGAAAGAAAAAAATTTAGAGAAATGCATTAAATAAGTTGGTGGGAGATGGTTTTGTTCATCTTGTGGTCTTTGACAATGGAGCACATAAAGAACTGGAGTGGGCAAAGAACTGGGTAGGAAATCTCATTTATTTCTCCCATTGGGGTTTTTGTTGGCTTCTTCCTTGCTAACCTGACCACCTTGTAATGTATTAATCACTTGCCATCATTGATGTTTTTGTACATGCATATGTTGAAGTTTTAATCCTCAGTGTGATTATATTTGGTGATAAGTTTTCTTTAAAATTTTATTATTTATAATTTTCTGTTTAAACTTCTGGTGACAAATTCTTAATGGAAGTGATTAAGGTTAAATGCAGTCATAAAGTTTGGCTCCAGATCCCCTAGGATCAGTGCTTTTATAAGAAGGGATACCAGAGAGCTCTGTTTCTGTCCTCATCTCTCTTTTCTTTGAGTAGGTATAAAGAAGAGGTCATGTTAAGACACAGTGGGAAGACAGCCATCTGTAAGCCAAGAAGAAAGCCCTTACCAGGAACCAAATTGGCAGCGACTTGATTTTGGATTTCCCAGCATGTAGAATTGTGAGCAATAAATTTCTGTTGCTGATGCCACCCAGTCTATAGAATTTTGTTATAGCAGCCCAAATGAACTAAAACAGCTTATTTAAATTATGTCTCCTCCATTAGAAGCAGAAACTATGCATCTCTGTTTCCCCAAATACTACAGTACCTGTCATGGTGGCTCTCACATGGCAGGCACTCAATCAATATTTGTTGAATGAATGAATGCCTGGTAAATCAATGACATGGTAGGTATTATTATGTTTATTTTACTTTATTTTTGGTGATGCTGGGGATTGAAACTATTACATTCATTTTAAAGTGGAGAAAATTGACAGTTATGAAAAGATATTTAATACTCAATCTATGGATACAAATAGCATTTCCTAGGTGAAAGCTAATTGAAAGTGGACCAGTATCAAATAACAGCTTCAGACACAAACTACATTGAGTTGCTTTAGCTGGTCAGTTAGGAGGGTTGTATTTCCTCTGATTTATGTCTAGTGTCCTCTCTGTAATTAGGATCAGAGATCTGTCAATCTGTATGTTTTTTACCTTGTAATTCAATACTGTCAGAGTGAGCGGACAAATACCAAGATAGAATAATTTTGTTGCCAAAGGCAACATGGGGTATTAGAGGACAAGTACTTGGCTGTCTCCAGTAGACCTCACAGGGTGGCACTACCTGTGAGCAGGGTCAGGTATTTGTCTTACAGGTGTAGAAACTGGGTCTTTCAGCACAGTGAGCACAGATTCATCTCTCAGCTTTAAATCTAATTAGATAGGCTCAGAGAGCTGATGCATGAAAATAGAATGCCAATTTATTGATTCATAGGAGGATTGGAACTGCCTGTGTCTGGAATACTTGTCTCTGCTTGCACATTCTTTCACTGAAGACAGACCTCCAAGGAAGGCAAATATCAGAAAGTTGCTTAGTGAGCATGGAATCTGAATGAAGACAGCTATATGAGTCAAACATTTTATGGCATTGAGTTGGAAAAGCCTGACACTGCCATTTTTATTTTAAGAAGTCTTTCCAATGATAAGAGTATGCATAGCTATTGGCTAAGGCACCATCTTCAGAGGTCAGTTCTTCAGAGGGCAGGGTTAATGTTCCTTGTCACCCTACTCCTTATTTTATGCTTTCATGTTAAACAACCCTGTTTGGCTCTTCTAATTGTTTTATTTGCTAAGCTTTCAGGCTTATTTTTTTTCTTTAAGATGACCTTTTTTCTTCTCTGAAACTGTATTGTGTAGCTGTAGAGCTTAATTCTCAGAAGATAGCCTTGTTTACTGTACACTTACCAAATTTTCCAACGGTCAGAGGGATAGGTGACTTCCTGTAGTTCTATCCTACTTTATTCAAGAGAGATATTTGAGAACATCTAACAAAGACCCTATGTCCTATCTCTGCACAATGTGAAAATTACTTATTTTCTCTATTTACAGATAATCTTCAACTTAATTACCACTTATTGATTTTTAAATCGTCTTATTCATTAGTCCTGAGGCATAAGATTCCATGAGGATAATGCAAATGGTAATCAGGAAAATGATGAGGCACAGTGCTTTTCTTTCCAGTGGTAAATCCTTATAAAGTTACCCTTAAGTTATACAGAGTCACCAAAAACTGTCTTGCTTGATCATCTGGCTATTTATTATCCAGTAAAAGATTAGTTTACTACTCGATGGTTTTAGAACACCCTTTCTCCCATTTGGAAATATTCTTCAGCTCTGAAAAGCCAAATCATACCCATTGTCCTGGGTCTAGTTCTCCACCCTGGCACTTTCTTTTTAAATTTTATTTTATTGGAATCCTGGCACTTTCATTGATGTCCACCTTCAGCTACTACATCACCTTTTCAGTATCTTTGCACAACTGACAGGTTGCATCATAGGGTCTGCTGCTTTGGCTTGCTTGCCAATTGTTCACTATAGGCTGTTCCTACCTTGGGAAACTTAAAGAGCCTGCAGGGCCAAGATCATTTTCCCTCTCCTTGTACCTCACAATCTGTCTTGGCTGGAGCAAACAGCCTGTGTGGGAGGTGTTGAAGTAGGAGTGGGTGAAGACCCCTGAGGCTAATCTGAGAACATTTCATTGAAAGGGAGAGTTTTAACCAGTGTTTTAAAGGTTCTAGAAAAGAATCTGCTCCTCAGGAAATTATACTTTTTTCTTAAGTATGTGAGGCCATTCATGTTTTGCTAAGCTAGATATATATGGAAGCTAAGTTATATTTTAAAAGCTTTCAGGTGACATGGAAACCACTGCATATTAGAAAAATCAGAGGAAATCTAGTCCCAACCATGTTTTCTTTATTTTTTTGGTTGGGGGAGGTTGAGACAAGATCTCACTATGTAGTTCAGGCTGGCCTCAAACTCACTATATAGCCCAGGCTGGCCTCAAACTCATGGTGATCCTCCTGCTTCAGTCTCTTGAGTGCTGGGATTACAGGTGTACACCACCACAGGTGTCTGTAACCCTATTTATTCTATAAACAATTGATTTCCTATTACAAAGCACCATGTTAGGGTTTGGAGATACAGAGAGGAATAAAGGAGTCCCTGCTTTCTAGGAGTTTGTGATTTCTTGCAAGGATCCCAAAGAAATGGCTCATGGGCCCACAGGGCCATATAAAAATGAGATGTTTTTCATGAAAACATCCAAATTTCCAGAATTTCTTGAGAAATTGGAAATTCTAGTAACCTGAAATTACATTCCCTATGGCTGCTTCATCATTTCTATCAGGAGCTGGCAAGCTTTTTCAGAAATGGACAGCTAGTAAATCTTTTTAGGTTTTTGTAATCCATGTGATCTCGGTCGTGATTACTTAATTGTGGCTTTGTAGGACAAAAGCAGCAATAGAAAACACATAAATGAATATATGTGGTGATGCTCCAATAAAACTTTGTGTACAAAGAGACAAAGAAAAAAGGCAGTGAACCATAGTTTGCTAGGCTCTGGTATGAATCATCAGTGTGGCCCAGGAAGGTGTAAGGATCCACAGTCTCTGGTTTAGGAGCAAACCTTATGGACATAGGTGGCAAGCTTAACAGTGAGATGTGCTGTCGGGAGGGGATTTTATATCTGCCTGGAAGATCAGACCTATGGCTTTAGTGAAGGTAAAACTTCGGTAATTTCTACTTTGCAGGGTAGGACACTGGGGTACAGTGAGGTGCTGTGACTTCTAAGCCCTCTGGAGAATGAGTTGCAGACCTGGACTAACGTCCTGTCAGTGGCTCCCTAGAGTAGCATTTTGTCACTTTCCATCTCTATATGTGGCCTCAAGGACTTCTATCAGGCCCACCCTAAATTTCTAATGCCATCCTAGCTTGAACCTTATTGCCAATTTTTTAAATCTTCCAGCTGAATCTTTTAATTTAGCAATAGGGATTCTACACATTTGGAATATTTAGAAGTTAGCTCTGCATGGCTGGTAAAAAAAAGTTTTGCCAAAAGTGACAAAACAATAACTGAAAGGGCTTCATTTTATTCTTTCAAGATTTCAAAATGTAAATCATTCTGGGTCACAATACTTACAAAGGTCACAAGAAGCAATATTCCAAATTAAGTAATGGCCTAGCACCTTGGGGTGCAAAATCTGTCCCTGCAGGGCAGTTGTCTGCATCTGGGAAGCAGAAGAAAGGGCTTTGCACAGGGCTCTCTCTTCCCTTCATTTTACTCAAACCTTATCCACACTCCTGGCCTTAGTCTCTGTCATTTAACAGTTTGTATCTTAGCCCTGATCATTCTTCCAAACTCCAGAGCTTTACCTTATCTCTATTTTTACTCCCATAGAGGCCTCAGATATACCTCAAGCCCAAATCCAGTCACTTTCTTTCTATTGAGAAATAACTGCATTCTTGTGTTCTCTTACCCAGACACCTGAGATTCTTAAGGCACTCTTCTTCTCTAACTCCCCACAGCCAATCATAACCTTGGTCACCCCAACAATTTTCTACACCTTTCCCTAACTTCCTATCTGCCTTAGTTGAGATCCTTATTACCTTTCACCTGGGTAACTGTACTTGCTTACTAATTGGATTTCTCATTTTATACTTTGCTCTCTGCTCATATGATAGAGCCTCCTGAAGTACAATTCTGTTTTGTCCATACTTAAAGTCACTGAGCCACTTTTCATAGCTATCCATTGATTCCTATTCTGAGTCTGTTGTTCATTAAATTTCCCATTCTAGAAGTGGAGCTGGAAGCATGTTCTTTTCCCTACCTGGTTCTTAAGACATGGGTGAACATGTTTTAAGGCACGTGATCATGCTGCCTTAAGAAACTGCAGAGACCTTGGCCAAGAGAGAAGTTAAGGGCTGCTGTTGTTTATTTCAGAAGAGGGCCATGATGAGTGGGCACACACTAATGGCAAAGAATCCATTGGGGGGCATTGCTGTAGTTAGTGAGGTTATAGGTAACTGACTCTTTGTCCAGCACTATCCCATCAGCAGGCATTGGTGGGCACTATAGCGCAGATGAGGGTGGCTTCTGTAGTCTCAGGCTGTCTTAGACCCTTTTTTAAATAGGCTGGCTGAGAGGAGTCTTAACTCTTTTTGAAGGAGACTGAGTAATCAGCAGATGGTCATCTGCTATAGTTTGGATCTTGAATGTCCTCCAAAAGCCCATGTGTTGAAGGCTGGATCCCCAGCCTGTGGCACTTCTGGGAGGTTGTGGAATCTTTAGGAGGTAGGGTCTAGAGAAAGGAAGTTAGGCACTGAGGGTGTGCTCTTGAGGGAATATTGGGACCCCAGAACCTTGCTGTCTTTCTTTGCTTCCCAGGCACCATGTGGGGAACAGGCCATGGTATACAGTGCCACCACAGTTCCAAGGCAACAAGGCTAAGTGATCATGGACTGAAAACTTTGAAAATGTGAGCCAAAGTAAATCTTTCCTCCTTTAACTTGATTATCTGAGGTACTTTCTCACAGTAATGGAAGCTAACAAATATACCATCCTTTAAAAATAGATACCTATAAGCCAGTCTCATACTTGTAACTCACATATGGACTGGAGTATTGTTCCAGCCAACTTTACATGAATGCTATAGAACTATCTCAGGATAGTATGATTATCAGAACTCTCCAGATTCTCCAGGATCTCTCATATAAAACAAATGGACTGACTTCAGTTTGATTTTGAGAAAGGGTCTTGCTATGTAGCCCAGGAAGCCTTGAATTCACTGTGTAGCCTAGGCTGGCCTTGAACTCATGGCAATCCTCCTGCCTCAGTCTCCTGAGTGTTGGGATTACAGCCATGAGCCACCACAACTGACAGGCTCAAAAGACTGTTTGTACACAAATTTTTACAAAAGAAAAGGCAGAGTCATCGGGTTAGAGTAACAAGATCTGGGTTTTAAAGTTGGCCTAGCCACTGGCTATATGTGTACAATTTCATTTGTTCAGTTATTTAATGAAAACAAGCAGCTGCCTGAGGCCAAGGGCTGGTCTAGGGACCTGGGAGATAAAAACCAAGTGAGACACAGATCTTTGCTGAGAAGTGAGTGGGGAGGGAGGTACAGAAGAATACAGAAACCAAAAATGGTTTAAAATATGTGATTCCAAAAGATCATACACTGTATTACTACATTTACATAAAGTCAAAACTATGTAGGAACTAACATATGGAATCAGGGTAATGGTTATGGAAGAAGGAAGGGCTCTGAGACAGGCTTTCTGAGACTCTTTGAGATTTCTTAAAGTGTGCCCTGATTACATAAGTGTATTTGATTTGTGAAAATTTATTGAAGTACTCAATAAATAAATCCATACACATATAATTCATGTGCTTTGCTAATGTACACTATCCTTCAATTAAAGCTTTTAAAATAAGAATAATCATGAAAAGTATTTTTATATAAGTAGGAAATTTTAGTGATTTATTTATATGTAATAAGATACTATGAAATTTAAAAAATATAATACAATAACATATAATACCCTATACTGTGAGGTATTCTACAAGATAGCTCATCAAATAAGCTCATCAATGTGATGAATAGTGCATTTGATAAACACCTCATCAATTTGATAAATAGTCCATTGATATCACTTTTTTTCTGTACATCTTCTCGATGATATTTAGTATATGTGCTGCCGAAGCAAGCACTTCTCAATGATATTTAAATGCTGTGCTTAAATTCTTTGTGGGCATGCTTAATGACTAGAGAATAATTTAATTCTAAGTTAATCAAACAACCAACTAGACAGTAAACATTTATTAAGCAAGTACTTTGAAACCATCTGTTAGGTGCTGTGTGAGCTCACCCAAAAGATATGATATCATCTCTGCCTCAGGAACTTCCTATTTTGGAGAACACCCAAGTGGAATTCAAACAGCAATCAAGGGAAAACCTAAGACATTGTAATCTGCTAGGCTTTTCACAAATGGAAAGAAAATTGAAAGTCACTTGATTGGGAGAAAACTGTGAAAGAGCTGGCATGAGCAAAGAGAAACTCAATTCCTGCTTATCAGTATTTGATATATATGTTTGTCCTTAATTATACTTGTTTGATTTCCCTTATCAAAGTATGAATGTCTTTTAAAAAGCAGGACAGTAAGGCAAGTCAGAAGGGGATATAAGTTGGGAGGGAAGTCAGGTACAGAAAGAGTTTAGGTGTACTCACAAGCGATAGTTGTACAGGTGGAGGTCAGGTGCAATGGGGTGACCATTATCAGTGACTCACGCAGGAGCCAGGGTGGAAATGTTATAAGTAGCTATTAAGAAGTTGTACCAGGAGTGAGGGCAGGGCCAAGGAAAGAGGTGAATTTAGATTTTGGGGTCCACTGAAGACTAGGTTCCGAGTCAAGCAGCAGCAAGGTTAACACCAAGGGAAGCCAAGTACTCCTAAAAAGAAATCTTTCCTAATGTTAATATCAGGGGCTGCTAGGTAAAGTCTATTCCCTCTGTGGCAGGACCCATCCTCATTTCTCTAGCTCTGCTCACTGATCATGTCTATGGGTGCTATGGGCTTCTGGCATTCACAGCTTCCTCAGGTTCACTGACTCTCTTTGTCCCGTAAGATATGAGGACCCACAGAATCTCCCCTCCTACCAGAAATTAGGTTTTTGGTCTAGGTCTCTGGATTGGACATTAAAACTCTAGATGTCTGCAGACTATTTAAAAAGAAGTAGTAATTATGATGTGAAAAAGTAGGGCAGAGTTTTATTAGAATTTTCATGATCTTGAACAATTTATTCCCTTACTTCCATGGGAAATCTTCTAAGGGATTTAAAAAAAAGGCAAATATGATTTTTGAAGACATATGGGGTATCTTAATGAGATATTTTAAAAGGTAGACTAGAATACGATTAATGCTCATGGAATTCCCTTTTCAATATATTTATTAATCATAATATTTATACTATTCATGCACACAGCTGTTTTTCTCTCACACACCCCTCCCTTGACCCTGTACAGAGAGTTTATGGTGCTTAATCCATTCAATGCTGTGGGTTCTGGTTTACAGAAGCATGAGGTAGCATCTTCAAGGATAGCAGAGATAATCTGCCTTCAAGATATTGTTCTTAGAACCTCAAAGGAATTTATACAGACCCCTGCCTGCTAAGGTAATTATCTCATTAATGTCTGGTAAGTTCAGGCCATATTTGCTCTTAGAGTGATAATGTGACATGTCAGCATCCTGCAGGACCTAGTCTAGTCTAGAAGAGAAAGAGATGTGTTTTATGTCTATGGTTTTTGAACTATGTGGGCATATTTATTTACTGAATTAGTCTGCTGGTATGCAAATGCAAATTCATACCCTCAGTCATTCTTTGTAACCAATTTCTTTGCAGTCTCATAGTGGGACAGTTTTCCTTTCTTCTTTACATTAATTTTATTACTATTTTAAATTGCAAGAGCAACATATATTAGAGAGAGAGAGAGAGAGAGAGAGAGAGAATGCCAAGGTCTGTAGAGAAAAACTTAATAATCTTTGCCTCTTCCAACCCTCTTTCTTTCCATCACTCTGAGATAATACTAACTCTTAATGGCCTGGTGAGTAACTACACATCTCCCTTCTTCTCTCTGCCTACTTAAACACACACACACACGCGCACACACACACACACACAGATTTTAGGGATGGGAAGTTACTGAAGGGATAGGGTCTTTATTATTAGAGTGAAGAAATGATAAAATAAACCAAGTTACCCTTAGGTTTCTGGCTCCAGGAATTTCAAGGTCTTCCATTTATACTTTTTCTACTCTTTTCTGTCCTGAGAACATATTACCTTAAACACAGTGAAGAAGTGAGAGGTCATCCCATGGCATTGGAGAAGGCTGTTCAGCAGAAGCTGGGGGATTCCCACTACACTGGCAAATGGACAGTGGCTCACCAGGAATTAAGCATGAATTAGCTGACAAATAGTATCAAATCTTTGCTTCTATTGCTACGGTAATAGAAAAAGAGTAAGGACCTGTATTTTGACCACAGGCCTGGAACCTACTACTTTGTCAATTAGCTGAGCAGCCCCAGTCCAACTTGGAGCAGCCCAGACCAGTGTCGGGGGTGGACACAATAAACAAGGATCACATGAGACTTCCTAGAATGGCCTCCTAGGCTAAACTACATAGTTAATAGATACTGGCAGGCATGTTCTCTGATTATGAGAAAACCATTCCACTTGGTTGTGGTTTTGTACATCTATAGGGGCTATGTTGGAAAGTCAGTTGGAGGAATTTTGTGTCCAACTGCAAAGCTTCTTAATTATGGAATAAGAGATATCCAAAGATGCCTGGTGGCTTTAGATGAATGGTGAGACCCTTGTTGCACTGGTATTTTCTGTGCTGCACTTTGCTGACTTGAGAGCTCCCCCAGAGAACAGGCCTTAGGGACTGCCTTCGGTGGCCTTAACCAAGTGGAAGATACACAGGATGCATGTCAGAAGACCCACCCAGTTTGCCCTATTCAAAGAAGTTGGTCATTGCACTCTATTTTTTACTACATTTAACTTTTCCTACTTTTATGACATGATTTTTAAAATTTCTAGTATATTATTTAACTAGTGTTGTTTTGTCTATTTTGTCTTTAAATGTATGCCTTTTAGTCTTTACACTTATTTATTCTTAGATTTATTCTGCTTCTCAATCTTTTTTCTGTTATTTTATCTTATTGCCATAATAATGATATAATTTTGTTGTTTGGTGAACTTTCTTTACTAACTTTATTTCCAATGTTTTATTCTGCTTTAGCCATAACACTGTAAGAGGACAGAGAAGTGACACTACAGATGGGAGGACTGTGAAGAAGGCTTTTGGCCAAGTACATAGGAAGGAACCTTTTTCCTTTAAGAGGTTTTTATGTCAACCTGGCTAATATACTCACTTTTTCAAAGTTGGATTTCTTTTCACTATCACCCCTTGAATTTGTTACCCAGTAGAACTTCAGGCCTAGGAAACTAATATCTATGTTCAATAATGACTTAGCTAAACCACTGGAACTTTCTGCAACATCTTGTTTCATAGTTGGGTGGAGGTGGGGTGAGAAGTAAGGGGGAAGAGGCTGAGAAGAGAGAACACAGACCGTGAGAGGCAAGTTGGGCGGGACTGGCATAGTCATATCCAGCAATTAGTGGAGGTAATCGTGTTTCTAATTCTTGAGCTAATGGTATAACAAACCTGTGAATTTGTTCATAATTAAAGCTTGCAAGAGAATTTTTACACAAGGCAAAGAAACAGTGAATACCAAAGGAGGGAGCCCTAACAGGGACTGTATGGAATATGAATCCTGTGCCACCGCACATATGTGAAAATGAAAATGATCCTGTTGAGACCACTGGGTAACCTAAGTAAAGGCTTCCTCTGAAGGGCAGAATCAACTTTTGCATCGGCTTTTGGGGAAGTCAGTTCTTGCAGACAAAGGGATGAGAAATGCCCCCAGCTGGGTCCTGACATGCCTGTGAGGCTCAAGTTGAGGTGAGAGCAGAAGAAAACTGGAAGTTGTTTAAACTGAAGATGGATGAACAGGTTTTTGTAAACCCTATTACTCAGCTTTATTACCCTGAAATTGTTGTGTCCTCCACATCTGTAACTTTATGTGGCATCAAGTAGCCACTTTCCAATTTTATGAATGGGAGATACCACATTTATATAGAGCAAGAGTACCTACTCTGTCCAGCGCTTGAAGCTGAACACTGTTTTGGTGTGCCAGAGGGTGACTGGCTGATGCTATGAGCTGCCTATAGTTTCTCCATGTGCAGGTCAGTTGCTGGGTGGTAGTTTTCTGATACATAGGTGCAAGCCACCAGTACTGTGGAGTGTATTCTTTTGGATACACTGGTGAGTGATAAGGCAGATGTATTATCTGCTCAATGGGAAACAGATGTAGACTTGGGCTAGGCTTGTTCAATAAATTCTCCCTGACCCTGTCTATGGGTGATGAGTAGAAGGCAGGTAAATTGGGAAATGAGGAGGCTCTGAATAATACCTTCTAGAGAAGGTATTAGGATCTAGGGTTTTCTATGCTATGTTCTTGTTCTATGTTCTCATAACAATCTATAGTTTTCTTTTATTACCTGTAAATTTGTAATGACATATTTGTGCACTTATTTGATTAATATCTGTCATGTGTCTTATATTTTAAGCTACACAAGGTCAGGAATTATATGTACTTTTACTTACTAGTGGATTCCAATGACTAGCACAAAGCCTAAGAGAGTGGGTTTTCCTTTTTTTTTTTGGTACTGGAGATCGAACTTGGAACCTTGCACTTGTGAAGCAGGCAGCGGAACCACTGAGCTAAATCCCTGGCCCTGAGAGTGGATTTTCAACAAATTCTTTAAGACTAAATGAATGACTGCTACTTCTGGTTATAACTATTAGTTATCTATTGCTGTATAACAGATTACCCCAAAATGTAGCAGTTTTAAACAACAAACATTAACTATCTTGCAGTTTCTATGGGTGAGTAATTTGGGAGTAGTTTAGCTGGGTAGTTCAGTTCAGAGTCCCTCATGAGATTTCAGTAAAGATCTTAGTCAACACATTCATCTGAAAGCTTGACTAGGCTTGAAGAATATACATGGTTGTTAGCTGAATGTTTCAGTTCTTTTGCTATTGATGGAAGGGCTCGATTTGTTACCATATGTATAACATATGTATGGCCTTTTGACATGGCAAGTAGTTTCTCCTAGAGTGAATGACAGAAGAGGGAGGGAGGAAAAGATGACGAGAAGGCAGAAGAGAGAAGGTGGAAGGGAGGGAGGGTGGGTAGGAGGGATGGAAAGAGATAAGGAGAGATTTGCAGCAGTGACTTTTAAAAAATAAGTTCTAAAAAAGTAAGACAATTTACATACCACAACATTCATCTTTCTGAGGTGCATAATCAGTCATTCTTTTCATCAGGTTGAGCAACAATCATTACTAATTCCAAAATATTTTCATCATTCCCTAAAGAAACTCCATACTCACTAGCAGCAACTTCCCATTTTTCCCTCTCCACAGATTCCCATAACAACTAATCTATTTTCTGTCTTTATGAATTTTTGTATTCTAGGCATTTCTTATAAATGGAATCATATAATACATAGTCTTTTGTGTCTGGCTTCTTTCAATTAGCATGTTTTCAAGGTTCATGCGTGTAACAGCATGTATCAGTACTTCATTATTATTTAAGGTCAAACAGTACTGCACTGTGTGGATAGATCACAGTTTGTTTATGCATTCATAAACTTATAAAAATGTGAGTTGTTTCCAGCCTTTTGTATATTATAAATAATGTTTCTAAGGCTATTTATATACAAGTTTTTATGTGGACATGTTTTCAATTCTTTTGGCTATATACCTAGGAGTGGAATTGTTGGGTCAATTGGTAACTGTACATTTAACTTTTTAAGGAACTTTGAATCTGTTTCCCAAAGTGGCTGCAGCACTTACATTCTAACCAGAAATGTATGGGGCTCCAATTTCTCCACATCCTTCCTTGCCAATACTTTCTCTCTCTTTTCTTTCTCTCTCTTTCTTCTTTCATCTTTTTTTATTATAGCCATCCTAGTGCGAAGTAGTATTTCACTGTGGTTTTGATTTATATTTTTATTTGCTAATGAATAATGATATTCAATATCTTTTAATGTGCTATTTGGCCATTTCTATTCTTTTTTTGAGAAATATCTGTACAAATCCTATACCCATTTTTAAGCTGGGCTATTTGTTATTGTAATAGTTCCTTATTCTAGGCACAAGTCCTTTATCAGATACATAACTTGCAAATATTTTGTCTTTTCACCCTTTTGATAGTCTTTTGAAGCACAAAAATTTTGATGAAATCCAATTTATCTTTTTCTTTTTGTTCATGCCTTTGCTATCCCATCTAAGAATTCTTTGCCAGATCCCAAATCATAAAAATTTGTACCTATGTTTTCTTCAGTGAATTTTATAGTTTTGCTCTTTTAGCTCTTTGATCCATTTTGAGCTTGTGTATATGGTGTAAGACAGGGATCCAATTTCTTTCATGTGTAGCTATTCAGTTGTCTTAGTGTAGTTTGTTGGAAAGACTGTCTTGACTATCACATTGTCTTAGGATCCTTGTAGAAAGCCACTTACCATACATTCGTATGTTTATTTCTTGGACTTTCAAAATTTCATTGATCTTTGTCTTCCCTTAAGCCAGTATCACTCAGTCTTGATTATTGTAGATCTGTAATTTTTGTTAAGTTTTGAAATTGGGATGTATGTGTCCTCTAACTTTGTACTTCCTTCCCAAAATTGCTTTAGTTTTCCAAGGTCTCTTTTGTGTCTATGTGAATTTTAGGATCAGACTATCAATTTCTGCAAAAAAGCAATATGGCATTTTGAAAGAGATTGTATCAAAATTTAGATCAGTTTAGAGAATATTG
The DNA here is from genome assembly GCF_053883595.1 of Heterocephalus glaber. NCBI lineage: Eukaryota > Metazoa > Chordata > Mammalia > Rodentia > Bathyergidae > Heterocephalus > Heterocephalus glaber. The sequence continues at coordinate 27,880,474 of NW_028258145.1, read as the reverse complement.
TTGTCTTAACAACACTGTTCTAATCCATGAACAGTGGATGTCTTCCTACTATTTTGGTGTTCTTTAATATTCTTCAATGATTGTTTATAGATTTGAGAGTACAAATTTTGTGCTTTTGTTAAATTTCTCAAATTTTATTATTTCGATGTGATTATACTTTCTTCATTTAAATTTTGTACTGTTCATTGCTATTGTAAAGAAATACAGCTGATTTTTATATATTAATCTTGTATTCTGGAATCTTGGCAAACATATATTAGCTCTTATAGTCTTTTTGTCTTATATTTTTTTTAATAGCTCTATAGTCTTTTTTTTCTTATAGTCTATTTATGATTTAATCTAGAAGGTCTTACAGTGTTACTTCTGCCATATTATATTAATTGGAAATGAGTTATTGAGTCCAGTCTCCACTTAAGGGGAGGAGATTTAGGCTTCACTTCTTAAAGGAGGAACATCAAAGAATTTATAGACATATTTTAAAATATACTATAGTTTGTTGATTGCCTAATATCAGGTTGCTATTCCTTCCTTCCTTGCTCCCTTACTCCTCTCCTCCCTTTCTGTCTTCTATTTCTTTCTCTTTTTCTGAAAAGTACTTATCCCAACCTATTCAGTCACTAGGCTATAAGCTGGTCCTCATCTTTAACTCCTTAGGTTTTCTGCTGAGGTACTTGGCTTTCATGATTAGTGACTACCTCATGACCTTTAATAGCATGGCTTTATCCCATCAAACATAGTGGTTAGCACTGTTTCGGTAACACTGACCTTTCTGTTTCACCAAAGATCTAAGCATGATTAAAATTTGTGGTGAATGTTTAAAATTTAAAAAGTACAGTAAAAGACAACATTGCCATTAATCTCCCTCAAAATACTCCTCCTCTCTTCAAATACACTTATCCTATTGCTTTTGCTACTTTTTGAAGAAGTTCTGGAAGTCCTCTTTCATGTCTTTAGTCACACTGTTGTGGTGGCTGCCTCAATGTCCTGAATCAATTCAAAATGTTTACCTTTTGTGGTCATTTTGACTTTGGGGAAGAGCCAGACGTCGCATAATACCATATCTAGAAAAAAGGGAGATAAAGACCCACTGTAATGCTTTTATTTCACAGAAATTGCCATAAATGTTTGGCATAGATTTAGGACACTGAGACAACCACAAATAGACATTCATGAAAGAGAACTTCAGAACTGGTTCAGAAAGTTAACAGACGCATTGGCATTAATCTCCCTCAAAATACTCCCTGTCTCTTTAAAAATACTTATCCTATTGTTCTTGCTACTTTCTGGTCCTCCTCCACCTTGTTCACTAGATCTCACACCATGTGACTTCTACCCTTCCATCTATCTTTACATACTTTGTTTTATTTGCTGGAGAGGAAAGTACAAAGCAAGCAAGAAAGGTAACTATCTTTTATAACCGTAAAGAGCCTGAAAATAAGATAATACTTGTAATAACACTTTTGGCTCATCTCCTTCATTTGTTTTTTTTCTTGTTGTATTTGCTTAAATTCTTTTATTGGTACATTTTAGGTATACAATATGTTTACATTTATCATTGGGTGCTTGTACCTGCACATGATGTATCTTGGTTCATATTTTTTCCCCATTACCTGTGCGCCCTTCACCCCTCCACCCTTCCCTATTTACATAGACTTTGTTTCCATTTTTTTTTCCTTTTCTCATAGTTTTTCCTTTCTATTCTTTCCTTTCCCCATCTCCTCCCACCACCCCTACCCCTTTGGGCCTTTTCCTATTTCAAAGTATTAATTATTAGTTATTAATCCTTTTAATCCTTATTTACACTCTCAGTTTCTCACACTAGAGAAACTATTCGGTATTTACACATGTGTGTCCTATTTATTTCACTTAAGAGTATGGCCTCAATATGCATCCATTTAGCTATAAATGACTCTAGTTTCTTGTTCTTTATGCCTGAGTAGTACTCCATTTTATAAAAAAAACACATCTTCTTTATCCAGTTTCCAGTTGATGGGCACTTGGGTTGTTTCCAAGCTTTAGCTATTACACACTGTGCTGCGATAAACATGGGTGCACATATATCTCTGTGGTATGATTCTTTTAATTCTTTTGGGAAAATACCTAGCAGGGGAATAGCTGGGTCAAATGGGACCTCCAGCCCTAGTTCTTGGAGGTATCTCCACACTGATTTCCATAGTGGTCGCACCAGTCTGCACTCTCTCCAACAATGGAGAAGGGTTCCTTTCTCTCCATACCCCTGCCAGCATTTGTTATTGGTTGATTTCTTGATAGCAGCCACTCTTTCTGGGGTGTCATCTCCTTCATTTGTTCAGCCTTCTGTACATGAACAACACAGTTGCACTTTTCAGCAAGTCAGATCTCAACTTGCCCTACACTTCAATCTGTGGAGTCTGATTGTCCTTGGAATGGTTTATGAGCCAGTAAGAGTAGCAATCATGAAGAGCCAAACACTGTCCTAAATCATTTCCAACAGATTCCTTTTTAGTTCAGTGGTCCAGAGGATTAGAATTTATTCTCAAGAAGGAATGGAATGATTGTGAACTATATATAGTCTTAAAGAAGTACTCAAAGGAGAGGTGAGCCTAAGAATTAAGTCTTTGTAATACATGGATGTAAACTGCCATGATCTTTCAGTTATGAATTGAACTTGTGTAATTATTTACTCAGTAAAGACATAGTTAAAGATTATTATCCCACCACTGCTTGTAATTAGAAACACTTTTTATATTATGCTTATTCCAAGAGAATATTTAGGTTATTATAATTACTTTTCATCTAGTTTAATTTTGAAATTGTTCTTGTAGAACACACCTACACAAGCTCCTTTACCCCTTCATGGACATGCTGAAGGACCCTAGTTAGCAAGACAAACTCCATATTGCTGCTTGACTCACCTGCCTGTCCTTTAGATGAACTCAGAAGGAGGAAGCTTAGAAACCTCCTCCCCTTAAAAGATCCCTTTAGAAATAACAATCAACTATTGTTTTACAAATGTTCTAACAGCAGGATGTTCTGCTTCTGTACCTTTTGCTTGCTTTGCTAGTTCTATCCCACAGGGGGCCCTAGAAACTGTTGGCCTCAAAGGTGTACAAAACACGTTTGCGTCCCCCCACCCCCCCCAATCAGGGCTCCAGTCCAATGCTTGGCTCAGGTCCCAGCTGGTAATAAACTCCTGTGTGGATTTCATATCGGTCTCTGGTTGGTTCTCTCTCACTGGGTCTAACAATGCCATTTAGAATAAGATAGGCTGTGAAATTCAGGACTATGTGAGAGATAGCCACGGCCATCTTGACTAGCACTGGTAGACCCCAAGAAGCTGAGATAATGTTGGTGGCATATGTCACACAAGGTCAGTTTTCACAAATATCACTCTGGTCTCTTTGGGAAGAGGAATATGAAGTTTTACCACCTGAATAACCAGAACTTCTGTGTGTCAGTGCAAGGTATGATCAAAAAATAGGGTGAACATTTGAATAAAAAGTTATAAAAGATAATTACCTTTCATGCTTTGAATTTTCCTTTCCATCAAATAAACAACTGGTTTGCAAAAAGAAACATTTGGCAAAATTTTGTTTTTGTTTTCCAACTCTGCATCAGGTGACAGACTGTGGCCTTCTTTCCTGCATGAACATGCACATGGCCATCTTTTCCAGAATCATGGAATGAATTAAGTTCATGAACCGAGGTAACACTGTAAGTATACAAAGATGGAGGGACAGACCAACCCATAATAATTACTAGAAACACTTGGTAAGCATTTTTAAATGTTTTTTTCCCCCCGATTCTGAAATGCCTTCTTAGACTTTGAGGAAGAGCAACAAGTTGTGCCATTTTTAATGGTTTATTCATTCAGTAAAAAATTATTGAGCACCTACCATGTGCTAGGAACTGTATCAGTTTGGAAACTCAGTGAACAAAATCAGGCATACAGCTTCCTCATGGAGTTTCAATCTGGAGAAGGCGAGAGAGGAGGAGTCAAACATTGATCAAATAACCACACAGGGAAATCAGTACTATGAAGGACAGGTGTTAATAGTTGGAGTGATTTCATAACAACTGTGGAAGGGTGGGGCAGTGTGGAGGATCTTCCACACACATGAGGCTGTGATTTGAAGGAAGGCATGAGGGACAAAACCAACTTGAGAAGGAGGGGAAATGGCACAAAATGCAGTTGTGTTGTTGGATAGCTCCTTCTAAAAGTGGCTCACCACATAAATGTTACCGGGTTCTGGGTTGCTTGCCTTTTCTTCTGGAGTTGGAGTCCAGGTTTTTCTTGTCTCAAACAAACAATTCAAGTAAATGAGCAAAAAGCAGTGGCAAAGTTTACTTGAAAAAGTAAAAGTGAAGAGGGAGGGAGAAACTGGCTCTGCAGCATAAGCTTGGGCCAAGTAAAAGAGGAAAAAGCAAGAAAAAAGAACACCCTGGAGAAAGCAGGGCAGGCTATCATGAGGAAAGCCATGATAGTGGGCTCCTTGTGGTATCTGTGTCTTTATATGTTGTCGAAATCTCAAGGAAACCCATAAGAACTTTTACATAGGCGTCCTGAGAGATGGTGCTGGGATCCCATGCCTCAAGCTGACTTCAGGTCTAGGTCATCCTATTGAAAACCTGCTTGAGTTCCCCTAAGAAGTCCACGTGCAGGGCTTAGGGAACTTTTCTGCCTGTGTGTCTGGGATCCTGTAATTAACAGTTCATCTACCTCTCCAGCCAGCTTTTCCAAGCCCTAATCTCCTATCTCAGCTGGAGAGGTTGGAAGGAGCCCAGTTGTGGAAAATCTTGTAGACTACATTGAGTTTTTATTGTTTCAATCAAAGTTGAGGGTGAAAAGATCAGAAATCACTGCTTAAACCATATCTTTAAACACTGAATTGATTAAGAGCAAACTTCTCTTTTGTACCTTTAGTCTTTTCCTTTTTTTCCCCCCTCAATGTAAATTGAAGAAGACTCATGACATCAGCATTGGTTAAGTGTTCCGTGATGCATACCACTTCCTCTGAAGATTTTAATTGCTGGCTGAGACTCTTATTCTGCTCTGATGCAAT